>NC_136724.1:20797814-21430314 GCF_936440315.1 Barbus barbus | reverse complement strand
CTGCTAATTATTAAAAATAAAACAAATTATGTCATTTTTGTATTAAATTAATATATATATATATATATATATATATATATATATATATATATATATATATATATATATATATATATATATATATATATATATACACATATATACATATATTATTTCAAATAGCTAAATTAGTGAATAACAATTTCTATATATACATAATAATTAAAACTCTCAATACTTAAAGACTAAAATTCCCTTTAAAAGGAATTTTGGAAATTATTGAGAGAAAAAGGCATCTGGCCTTCATTCTGTTAAATTTCTCATGAGCGTCTTACCAGGGTATGAGAGTGATAGTGGTGTCTCAGCGTAGCGGATGTGGTTCTGCTCTTTCCGTCGTTTCATCTTGCTGGTAACAGGTAAGGACAGCGGACGGTGAGGAGAGTCTGGGATCATCCCCTCCTCGGCCTCAGACACATTCTGCGGAGAACTAGACACACATACAGAGACATCCACTTAAAACAGATGCTCATGTGATGCACTTGATCATTACACATCTCCACAGACATGTGGAGGCATTTTGTCGTTTGACTTTGAGACTCACCCTGACTTTCTAAGTCGCTCCAGCTCAAGACTCAGTTTCCTGTTTTCATCTTTCAGAGTCTTCCTCTCTGCCTCTAAACTCACCAACACACATTACAGCAGATGGGTTGATAGTAAGGTGTAGATATTCCCTCACAGATGACACACAAAACAATACATAATACTAATAAAACAAAAATGCTCACCAAGTTCAGAGACGACAGACAGATTTTTATGATTAGTATCTTCAAACTCAGCGTTGGTCTTTTTAATCTGCTTCTCCGTCACAGCGCAACGGTCACATGGTCCAGAACGCACCCTAAACACAGAGACAAACGGCAACTTAGGATAAAATTAGAAAAAAATAAAAACAATGTGTTGCTAAAAAGGTAAAAATGTGCTTTTCAGAGCACCTGTCCTTTAACTGTCTGATCTTCTCCTGCAGGATCTTCTGTTGTTCTCGTAACTGCTGGTTCTTGCTGTGAAATTCACCCAGTCTCTGAGCATCTCTGAGAGGAAAGCAGAATTATTACAGTTAGAGATCATATCTGACATTACAGAATACTTTAATCAAAATAATGATCATCAGTAATCACAAACCAATTGTCAGTCTATTTAAAAGTCAAACTGATTTATAAAAAATCTTCATGGAATGTTTTAATGATATATTCTTATACAGTAAGCTTTAAACTTACAGACAGCGCTCTTTCTTCAATTTGGCTATTTTTGCCTGTA
Source organism: Barbus barbus (assembly GCF_936440315.1). NCBI lineage: Eukaryota > Metazoa > Chordata > Actinopteri > Cypriniformes > Cyprinidae > Barbus > Barbus barbus. Next base: position 21,429,021 of record NC_136724.1, on the reverse strand, counting down.
ATTCTGAAAATGAGAAAAGCTGATGTCAGTGCAAAAGCAAAAACCTTTTTAGATATCCTCTTTGATTATTAATTTAATTAAACCAGTAAAATCATCATATAAATAATATACACACACACACACGTTGGTTTTTGTGGTTAATGGGGACTCTCCATAGGCGTAATGGTTTTTATACTGAACAAACTGTGTGTGCTATTGCCCTACACCAACCCTACACCTAAACTTAGCCCTCACAGGAGACTTTGTGCATTTTTAGATTTTCAAAAAAAACACCATTTAGTATGTTTTTTAAGCCTTTTGAATTACGGGGACATAGGCAGTGTCCTCATAAACCACCTTCATATTGTAATACCTCTGTCATACCCATGTCATTATACAAATTTGTGTCCTCATAAACCACATAAACATGCGCGCGCGCGCACACACACACACACACACACACACACACACACACACACACATATATATATATATATATATATATATATACTCACATAAAGAGCTACGTGCATATATTACAAATATCTGACGATATCTCATTTTTAAATATGAGATATATTTACTAGTACTCTACTGCACTAGTAAAATAATGCAACTGTCAGATAGCAAATATCATTTTAACAGATACAGAATTTGCAGTTTTTACTTGTGCAGAGGAAGAGAAAGCTCTTGTACCTTGCAGAGCAGTGTCATGGATGTCTCTCACTGCATTCAGCAGATCCTGGAGCTTCTCTCTGGAGTCTGCAGATGTGCTGGAAGCAGGGCTCAGATCAGGAGCACTCATCCTCACTCAGTCTATCAGACTCCTTCTGTCTGCTCACTTCTACACACAAGTGAGAACCAGGCCAGTATATTATAAATAGAAATGCTCCATCATGTAAACATTCGGATTCCGCGCCTCGCGAAGGATTCTGGGAGTTCAGCTGCGGCCAATCAGAAGAGCGTTACTGACATCTAGTGGCCAAAACTGCGTTAAGAACGAAAAATAGATATTCTGTACATAAGAATCGACACTGTGTATATAATTGCTTTATATTATATTATATTATATTTATTATATTTTTAATTTATATGCAACTGGATAGAGTAACTCTAATAGGTAAAAGAATTGCACTGTATATATATATATAAATATCAAATATCAACTTAAAAGCGTAAACAGTGAAATTATATTTCTATATATCTTCTAGTCCAGTAGGTGTCGTTTAAACACACGGTAACATGGAATATTCGCCGAAGAAGACTCAGCACCGGAAGTGAGGCTAAACTTAGCGGAAAACAGCTGTTGTTTAGAAACAGGAAAAGATAGGTAAGTTCGGCACTGTGCTTTATTACTGCCGTTTCTTTTTCTACCTGTCATAATAGCTATATGTAAATCCTATTTACTTACTTGTAATATATAATCGATAGTAGTGTATGTCGTTGGCTTTATAAGGAGACAGCTAACGGAGTTAGCCAGCTCTGCTAACTTTCTTCTCGTCGTCAGACTGATGAGACACTTGAAAAATATAATTTATTTAAATGCTTTTTATATACTGTTCAAATCATAGCATGTTATTATACACTGGAAATGAGAACAAATGACTCCTGTTTACTTCATACTTCTCATCTTTGGAGAAGCAGAGACTCTGATCTGAACTGTTGACATGTCGATGTGTGTTAAAAATTAAGATTATATGATTTATGTTGCGTTATTTGAATACACTACGAATATAGATAGTACTGTTATTGTTATTACAGATTGTAGGAGCGTTTATTGTAAGTTAAATGTCAGAAAATTGCCTCCGTTCTGATGGATGACAGCTGCTCATCTTCTGTATTTAGTATTTACTTCTGCAAGATTTGTTATATTTAATTGTAATATTCACAAATAGATTTTACACAAGGATTTGTTTTGAGGCAAACACAATCACATATTAATTTATTTAAAAACAGAAATGATTAGTTTTGTTCTTGCATGTAACTTGCTTTGTCATTTCTCCCTAGGATGCCTGGGCAGAAAAGAAAGATGTCTTCTTCTGAACCTGAAGTAAAGAAAACAAAGATGGATCTCGTGGAGTCAGATAAAACTCAGATGCCCAAGAAGTCTTTGAGAGGAAGACCTCCAAAAAACAAAGCGTTGGAAACTCAGTCGTCTAAGCAGAAACATCAAGCACAGCCGAGGGAAGAAAATGGAAAACCTGTTCGACGGTCGTCTCGCTTGAAAACGCCACAAAAGAAGGGCACGCGAGGAAGACGGCGGAAAGATGAGGGGAAGCCGAAAGTCACTGGAGATAAAAAATCTCAAAATATGTCTGTCTTGAAGAAAGGAAACAAGAAATATGTTTCAAGAGTAAAGAAAGAAAAGCCATCCATCTCAGAAACGATTAACACAGTCGCAACCGTGTTTCCTGTGCAAATAGAGCACAATTATGGACGATTGCTTGACCTTCAAAGTGAGGAGATAACGTTACCCAAACCTGTCAAAATCCACGTGGCCAATATAAGCGATCTGCAGTCGCTTCACGAACCTCGAGTGAGCAAAGTCGAAGAGCATAAGGAGCTTCCGACTGACCCTATTGAGAAAATTACAGTGAGTGTGGATGCAAAAGTAGATGTGATGAGCAAATCTCCTCCACCTCTAGAGGCACTTTTCAAAGTCATCCAAGAAACCAGCATCACGAAACACTCCTTCGCCGGTAAAGACATTTCCGACATGGATGAGTTAGAAGTCGTGAACACGTGTTCCCTGCAGGACACTGTACAAAGTACAGACGTGGTGAAAGTGTTTCTCCCGGATTCAGAAGCATTTCTGGATGATGATATTGAGATTGAACATTGTGTGGTGGAGATTGAAACTTATGAGGATTTGGAGGAGGAGGAAATGGTGAAAAAAGAAACAGATGAAGCTGTGACGTGTAAGGAGGTCACTTCTTCGCCCTCTTTGCCCCAGGAAAGTGTGACAAACTCCTCGAAAGGGCTTCCTAAAAAGCAGGCAATGAACCCACAGGCTCGGACGAAGGCACGTCTAGCGGCTTTAGCTGAAGAAAGGGCGGCTGCCGCTAAGAAACCCCAACCTCGACAGCTCAACCTCCTTGCTCTCTGTGAAGAAATCGCGGATGATATTGCATCCGATGCTCCGGGAACTTCAGATGAGAAAAATATTGAGCAACAACAGGAGGCGAGTGAATCTACGGAGGTTTGCGAAACTGAAAAAGAGGCGTCTGAAAACGCAGCTCCCCCCGAAACTTCTAGTGTTGAGGCTGATGATTCCAAACCTGAGGATGGTACGCCTAAGAAACGTTTTTTTCTCAGCCAGGTGTCTTTGCCGCTCAAGACCCAGGAGAAGAAGAAACTCTCCCGCTATCAGAAGCTCAGGCAGGTGGAGCTTCAGCGGGATAAGTTGACTTGGACCCGTGTTAAGAAGCTGAAGTCGGATCAGGCGAGTCAGGCTGGTTCTTCCGAGGAGACCGACGCTCCATCGGTCTCGCCCATCCCGGCCACCACCCCTGCACAGGTTCCTGTGCCAGAAAGCGTGCCCAAAGTGGGCTCCAATGAACCCAGGAGGGCACTTCCGGCTCAGGCGCCACCCATGCCTAATGGAATCACCAGCCCCAAACCCAAACCAGTAGTGGAGTATAAACCCTACACTCCCAGACGCAAGTATTCACCAGATGACTTTGAGCTCGATGGTCTTGAAGAGGAGACGAGCAAACCAGCAGCACCCAAAAATGAGGTGAAACATTCATGCAGACACACATACACAACCGTTTTAAGAGTTTGAGGACAGTGAGTAAGGAGTGACATTTTCAAAATGTGCAATGCATTAAAACACATTGGCAAATTTTTTTTTATTTGCTATAATGAATTATACTGTCAATTTTTATAAATATAAAGTAGTAAATAAATATTTCACAATATTTACTGTATTTTGATCAAATAAATGCAGCATTGGTGAGCATAAGAGACTCTTTAAAAAAAAAAACACAATTCCAAACTTTTGAATGGCAGAGTAATTTGTAAAGCAGGGATTACAACAGAGCCTCATCCCTGAATATTAAACCTCAGCAAATAATATGCTCCGCATCATTTATGACTTGATACCTCAAATTCTACAGGTTGTTGAGGAAGGATGTACTATTTATTTTCGTTAGCTGTCAGACTTACAATTTATAGTCTTAAATATATTCTACATATTATTTGAATAAAAAAAAAAATAATAAAAAAAAAAATATATATATATATATATATATATATCTTTATGAAATGTCTTCATGTTTACACTCTAAACAACCATTACAATTGATCACAAAATGTGTCATTCTCACAGGCCAAACCAGAGCAGTCCTCTTCATCAGCTAAAGTGCAGCCCAAACCAGCAGTGGAGAGAAAGCCATGCGTCTCCACTGCTGCAGGTAAACAATATTTGTTTCGTCTGTTTTTAAATCAAACACAAAAAGCCTGACTTCTCTCTGTCTTGCAATGCTAGTTTCATAATCACCACTTGTGGATCTTATCATACCCAGATAATTAATGTGTTAAAGTGTTAAACACATGCTAAAGGAATTATCTTTGTTATACATATCTATTAATTTATTTTTTTTATTTAAAAATGATTTTAACTACCTTGTGGTGCATGTGTTCACAGACAATAAGCCGAAACCCTCTCCCCAGCAAGAACCTGATCAAAAGACGCAAACAGAAAACAGTGACCGGTAATTAAAAGGACTTTCATTAAATATTTGAGAAGTAAAAATTTGCTTTCAGGTCTGTGAAAAAGCACAATATCATGTTGAAGTGTAATTTTATGTCAAAATGCTTTCTCATATCTCAGTTTAATATGCTACTATAAGTAAGCTATTTAGCTTAATTCGCCTGAAAAGTAAATGATGTGGATCTGCGTATCAGAGCATTATTTGTTTGAGCAACACTGACACAACCAATGCCATGAGTTTGAGGTGCTATCATTTTGTTCAGGACAGCTTTTTGAGAAAGTCATTATTCTTTTATTATTTTTGTTTTTGCAATTCCATTTGTTGATGCTAGAGCAGAAATGACACACTTCAGCTTATAATGTGTTGTTGAAATTATTGAAATCTCTTGAAGACAAGACAGAGGTAATTGTTTTCGGTCTCAATGACAATTCTCAGTGTACAAGCCCTGAGTTAGAAAGTTTATCCGTTTTTAGATCCTCACGGGTTCGGAACCTAGGAGTTCTTGTTGACCAGCATTTAAAATTTGATAAACATATCTCTTCTGTTATCGGATCGGATAGATTACTGCAATTCTTTCTATTGTGGTATATCTAAGTCTTCAGCTTGTTCAAAATGCTGCAGCCAGACTTCTTTTGAAGTGTTGTAAACATGAACACATCATTCCAGTTCTTACACTGGTTGCCGGTTTGTCAGAGAATAGACTTTAAAATTCTCCTCTTTGTATATAAATCCCTACACAACCTAGCCCCTGTCTACCTCTCTGAACTCCTTCATCTCTACACTCCGTCCAGATGCCTACGATCCTGAGACCAGGCTTTGTTGGTAGTCCCTCACGTTAGGCTTAAGCGTAGAGGTGAGCGTGCATTTGCAGTGGCAGGGCCTCGACTTTGGAATGCCCTGCCTCTAGAGATTAGAATGGCCCCTTCTCTGTCTGTTTTTAAGTCCCTGCTAAAAACTTATTTGTTTTCCTTACTGTATTGACTACTGTGATATGGCCATTTTTAATTTTTTGAATGGGTTGTATTAAATTTCGTCTGGTCTGTTTTCTGTGTATGTGGTATAATCTTGCTTTTCTGTAAAGCACTTTGGTCAGCCTGGTGGCTGTTGTAAATGTGCTGTACAAATAAAATTTGTACTTGAACTTGATATTCTCTAAATAATTAATGTCATTAGAGCCTGTTCTATTCTCTAGTCTATTAGTTATTCTATAGAAAAGCTGTTTAACATCTATGACTTAAAGACTTTCTGTTATCATTCCAGGGAAAATTCTAGTGTTGAACCTGGAGAAGAACAGAAGAAAGAGGACAAAACCAGTCCCAAACCTGCAAGTACAGCAGCACAGTCCGACAATGTAAGTCAGCTATATCCAGGGATGCATCAGGCCCAATACTGAGCTCATGTACTCGTACTCGTTAAAATGCCCCGATACCAAACGCCGAGGGAGGGAGGGAGAGAGAGAGAGAGAGAGAGCACACTTCTGTTGTGTGATCTTTATTGATGTTCGCTCACTTAGCACGCATCATTTGGATTAAAACTAAATCGTCAATATAAGACAATTTATAGGGGCATTCACTATAAACATCATTTATTTTCAACCTTAAGCATACACGACTTTCCGGCGAAAGTGAAACTAGCAGCCTGTGTGAAATGTGCTAGGCTGTACTGTACTTGTCCCTCTCATTCTGCATCAGTACAATACGTGCAACGCATGTTTTGCTTGCTTCATGAGTGTTTCTGCATTATATGAGTGGCTTTGGAATATAAATCGCAGCACGTTTCAAATGAAAAAAAACTCGACTTCTATTTCTGAAAATATCACAGTTAGGAGATTTTAGGAGTGTTTCCCTGCATTATTACAGAAAAACGCGTGATTACAGTACTGAGCCTCTAATGCTATTAAATTAAAGATTGTAAAAAAAAAAAAAAAAAAAAAAGAACAGCGAAAGTAACAAAAACTTGTAAAATACAATTTAATAGGCATAATTAAGTGTGAAAATAACCAAAGGATATACAGTCAAACCAAAAATTATTCAGAGACCATATATAATTTTTGGTATTTTTTACTAGTGGGTGCAGGATAGCAAAATAAAGTAAACTGTTACATTTGGGACCAAAACTTATTCAGAGTCTGGGAAAAAAACTGAAGTTCAGGTTTGCATGAACCTGGTTGACAGCATACCCAGGAGACTACAGGCTGTCATTAAGGGGTGGCCCGACAAAGTATTGATAGTTGTGTAAATATTGTCATACTAACAGCTGTATGAATAATTTTTGGTTGATTGTAATACATTACATAGCTTTCTATCAAAGTCATCTGACATTATCAAGCTAAATTTGTTCTGACACAGTTTAACTCTGAGTTCTTGTCATATTTTATTACCATTTTCTAAACTATAGCGAATAAACTGTGATAACGTGAGAAATGTTGAAGGTGTCTGAATAAATTTTGGTTTGACTGTATCTATTTGATAATTGAAGTTAACCTACTAACATTATATATACTCTTTTGGTTTCTGTACCCAATATAAAAAAAAGTACAAATGCAATGAAAATATCGGTATCGGCAAGTACCAAAAAAATATAAAAGTATCGGTATCGGGCGAGTACTGGAAAAAGTGGTATCGGTGCATCCCTTGTTATATCCTAACAACCTTTGCGTATTTGTTTAGGTTAATTTATCCCCATCCCCATTTGGATTAATTAATTTCCTTGTATTTCATTCTGAAGCTTTTTTTTAATTATAGACCTAAATGCAGATACTTTGCAAATAATTTTAGTTACACCTAAAATAGAAGACATTAGTATTTGGTGAAGGCTGTTTTTGTGCTTTACAGGATGCTGGTCAGAAGTCGTTTGGTGCGGTGACGTGTAATGTGTGTGGGATGCTGTACTCTCCTACCAGCCCAGAGGACGAATCCCAACACCTCCTCTTCCACAACCAGTTCATCAGCGCTGTCAGATATGTGGTGAGTCAAGAGAGAAACTGTTGCGTCCTATCCACATACTTATGTTATTCAAAGTTATCTACCATACCATAAAGATGTTATTTCAGTCAGATCAGTCAGCAGTTAACACAGCCTTGAGTGGTTTTGTTTCTTTAGTGTATTCTTATAAGATCAGTGTTTAAAATAAATAAATAAAAATAACTATTAATGTAGAATTAAAAAATAAAAAGATTAAAAAACTAATTCATTAGACAGTTTCCTGTAATTAAGCGTGATTAATTGCACCTAACATTGGAATTAGTAATAATAAATATATTTTTACCTGTGTCTCTCGAAATTGATGTAGAAACAACATAAAGGCGGTGTATTATAAATACTTATTCAGTGGCGTTTTTTCATTCATTTCTGGGATAAAATGAGTAAATATATCCATTCAACATTACAGTAAAGTTGAAAAATATTATAACTTGTCTTCACATAAACATATGGTGTGTGTTGAATATAGTGTAAAATTTGAGAGACACAGTTATGTGTTGCTTAATTTTCATTTTAGGATGGGGTTACAGTCTCAAAATAACTATATACCCATGTCTCAAAATCATTATTGTTATATCTGTTCCAGGGCTGGAAGAAGGAGAGAATCCTGGGAGAGTATCCTGATGGCAAGATTATTCTTGTTCTCCCTGATGATCCTAAGTACGCACTTAAAAAGGTACTTGTCTCTTCCTCATATCCTTCCATTCACTAGCCCTCAAACTGTCTATTTCAAGCATTCCTGATACATATGATATCTGTTTATAATATTTGTCTGGTTTGATTTAAGGTTGAGGAGATCAGAGAAATGGTGGACAATGACTTGGGCTTCCAACAAGTGGAGACCAAAGTCCCATCACAGACCAAAACCTTCCTCTTCATTTCAAATGATAAGAAAGTCGCAGGCTGTCTTATCGCCGAGCACATACAAGAGGTCAGCTGAGCATACAGGTGTTTAATAGCATGTTTGTTGGTGTATATCTTGCATTGTATCTCGTTAAATTCATGCATAATTTTTAGAAACCAACAAGAGTGCCGTACTCAAAAAAAATATATTTTATAATATTTTACATTATTTAAACCCATTTATCAGAATTCCACTGGTTTTCAATTAGCAGAGAAAATGTGAAAAACATGCATATTCCATATAGAGGCTTTTTAACAGCTAATTAAAGTCATTGTATGGTGCTATGTCTGTATGTAGTGTTTGTCTTAGTCTGTTCTACATCTGATGGTTTTGTTTGGCTGATGTGTGCAGGGATACAGGGTTATAGAGGAGTCCGTGCCGGAGGGTTCAGAAGGAGAGAAGGTCATGTACGAGCGTCAGAGGGCCTGGTGCTGCTCTACCGTACCTGAGCCGGCGCTCTGTGGCATCAGTCGCATTTGGGTGTTCAGCATGATGAGACGGAGAGGCATCGCCTCACGCATGATCGAGTGCCTCAGGTAAAGGGTTGAATGGTTTTTTTTTTATGAGTAAGTCAAGTTGCCTTTATTTATATAGCGCTTTATACAATACTGATTGTGTCAAAGCAGCTTTACAGTGTCAACAGTAAAACTAATTATAACCTCAGATGTATTGTGTTCTAATTAGTGCTTTCAAATGATTAATCGCGATTAATCGCATCCAAAATAAAAGTTTTTGTTTCCATAATATATGTCCGTGTACTGTGTATATTTATTATGTATATATAAATACAAACACATGCATGTATTTAAAACAAATTGTTGTTTATATATTAAATATATTTATTTATAATATAAATTGTGAATATAAATACATGTAAATATTTTCAAAATATTTACTGTATGTGTGTGTCTTTTTATATATATATATATATATATATATATAATAAATATACACAGTACACGCACATATATTATGTAAACAAAAACTTTTATTTTGGATGCGATTAATTTTCGTTATTCATTTGACAGCACTAATTATAATGTAAATATTGGTAGTTATAATGTATTAAAACACAACAACTACGTTTATACTGTCAAATGTAACGTTTTAATACAGTTATTTATGAAAATAATTATATTAAAATAAATTTGGGGAGCAGTACGTATTTTTTAAAGAAATTCATCATTTTGGATGTATTAGAAGTGACAGCAAAGACATTTATAATGTTAGACAATTGTATTTTAAATAAATGCTGTTCTTTTGAACTTTCTATTCAACAAAAAAGTTCTGAAGCAGGACAAGTGTTTTCAGCTTTGATAATAATAATAATAAAAATTTATTGAGCACCAAATTAGCATATTAGAAGCTTTGCCATCACAAGAATAAATCAATTTTTTAAATATATTAAAATAGAAATTATTTATATTGTAATATTTCACATTAATGCTGTTTATTTCTATATTTGTTTCTGTGTTATTGTGAGCGTAAGAGATTTAAAAAAACGATTCCTACAAATCTTTCTACAGTTTTATTGTGTTCAACAAAATACATTTTTCTTTACAGTTAAGTCTTAAATGTTTATTCGTCTTTTTCTCCAGGAATAACTTCAACTATGGGTCTCATCTAAGTAAAGACGAAATCGCCTTCTCCGATCCCACGCCTGACGGCAAACTCTTCGCAACGCATTACTGTGGAACCTCTCAGTTTTTGGTCTACAACTTTGTAAGCGGCAATCGCTCAACCTGACAGGACGTGGATATGGAGCTCATTTTTAAAATGTTGACATTGGAGAAAAGGACTGGACTTAAAAGACTTTTTCACCATGCCAAACAGTGCAAAAATGAAATGAGAGAACAGAAACCAACCTTAGGATGTTTTAAAGGCTCTTTTTGATCAGAGTCTTGGTTTGAATTGGTAAACATTGGCACAGGAGGTATAGGATGCTAAGTTAGACACTGATATCTAACCCTCACGGCCAGTTTGACGTATTTACATAAGCCTGCAGAGTAGCTGATGCCTGATGCATTGTTCAGTGAAAGACATCTAAACTGTTCTCTCAGGTTTAGGTTGCAGCCTATTTTAGGACTCACCGTTTAGTGGAAGCCATGTAGTCAGTGCACAATTGCAAAATCAGTGTAAGTACTTCTTTCTAGAACATATAGGAAGACGTGTGAACTTTTCTACTGTAAGCAATGCCTCGGTGGTGAGGCGACGACTTTTGAATCTCAGGTTGAAAAACATCCTATGAATTTGTCATTGAAATCTCCCTTTAACCCCTACATCATGTCAGCTATTTTCAAAGAGAGAGTATTTTCCTGGTTCAGTGTGTTCATGTGCATTTTAAAGAGGTTTACATGCATGACATTGATAGACGGCAGATGATTTCAAAGAAGTCACTGGTTTTGCACAACACTGTGCAGAATGAATATGATTCATTTGTTTTTAAAACACAAGTGTAATAATTCAGATTGTTTGCCCGGTCATAGTATTCCATCTCATTTTAATATTTTTTAGAATGATTTTATGTATATGTATTTTGATTGAATTATATTAATTTACTCATGGCAATGACTACAGGTGGATCTTTCTTAATCTTCACTAGCAGGACAAAGGCTTAAAATCACTCCAGAATTGTTCTTTTATAAAATAATACAGTTTGGTTCTCTGAAGCTAAAAATGATAGAAGCCAGATGATTGAGTTGATTTGATCTATTAGGGATTTACATAATTTATAAATAGGGTTATTTGATCATTCTTTACAAACAGTGAAAAAGAACAGCTTACATTTGTTACTCATACAATTTTTTTTTTTAACACTTTTTGAATTTAAAAAGTGGAATTATGTATCTACATATGTTGTTGTTTTCATCTTTGACATAATGCACAAGCTCTCAAATGTGCTGAAGATTCATGTACAAAGCGCTTTCCTGGTTTTCTAACTTTTTTTTTGGACCTCAGACTTTTATTATGATAGGAACTCTTATTATGCAATATCGCGCTTCCGGTGGGCGTTCACACATGTCTCTACACGTTGTTGTGGACATGAGAAAAAGTAGTTTACGTTAAAAAGGTGTTAGTCTTTTTGTAATATATACGGTATAACAGATGTATTAACATAATTACATATTAATGAGGGACAGCGCGTCATCTGTCTCCTAAAGGCTGTGGAACACGTGTTTTATAGTCATCATGGGGGATCAAGTTGAGTTGGTCACTGGCTGTTATGAGCAGATAGTGTTTGGATATCGACTGTGCCCTGGTGACAAGGGAATTATCATTTTTCAAAACTTGTATTCTGTTAATGATAGAATCTTACTTTGTTTTCATAGTGAATATTAAATGCTGTGTCTGTTGGTTTCAGTCTGCATTTGCATTACAATTTTGTTATTAGTCCATCTTTAAACTTTCATAATTTTACAAACGGCTGTTATTGTTATAATAACTTACTCTAATAATAATTTAGACTTTACTTGAAATATAATCTTAATTTTAAAAGATTTTCGTGTCTATTTTAGGAATCGAGGCCAACTTTAGCCATCATGCACACACAGCATCTTCATCCAGTGATCAGTTCATCGCCACTGGAAGCAAAGATGAAACCATTCAGCTCTATGATGTGAGCAAGAAAACTGAACATGGGGCTTTGTTGCATCATGATGGTGAGGACATGGTTTAGTTTGATTGGACCTAAAGAGAGTCTGGCTTCAACGATTCTGCATCACTGGCATTTCAGCTTCATGTGTTGTTTCATATACTGTGTCATAAAGCATATAAATTGAGAGCTCACCTTCTCGGCATGTCTGGAGTTTTACGGCACGTCCCATTTACTCAGCGGAGGACAAGACGGGCTCATCTGTGTGTGGAGCACCAAAAACTGGGAATGTTTCAAATCCATCAAAGCTCATAAGTACGTTATCTGAAATACACACAAAATATGTTACTATCCAAAAGTTTTTGATATAAATTAGTGGTTTTATTTAAGGAGGATGTATTAAATTGATCAAAAGTGACAGCAAAGACATTTATAATGTTACACAGGAATTCCGTTTCCAACAAATGCTGTTACTTTGGACATTTTATACATCAAAGAATGCTGAAAAAATTATGGTTTTTAACATTTATAATAAGAATAAATGTTTCTTAAGCAGCAAATCAGCATATTAGTATGATTTCTGAAGGATCGTGACACTGAAGACTGAAAATCCAGCTTTGATCACAGGAATAAATTACATTTGAAAATATATTCAAATACAAAACAGTTCTTTTGGATTGTAATATTATTTCACAATATTACTGTATTTTTATTTTAACTTTAAAAAATCATACTGACCACAAGTGTTTATTAGTTTGGGTTTTATTTGTTTAGGGGTCATGTTACATCACTGTCCGTACACCCTTCTGGAAAACTCGCTCTCTCAGTCAGAACAGACAAAACTCTGCGGCAAGTACACCGATGATCAACAATTCTGGTCAGATTGTGAATCTGTTTAGTGTTTTGATCAGTAATAAATATCATTGGGCTTGGTTTTATTTGTTGTTCAACAAAAACAACAGTTTTGATGATGACAAGTTAATTGCTCTTATTGCAGAACATGGAATCTTATTGAAGGACGTTCAGCTTTCATCAAGAATATCAAACAGAGTAAGTGAGATTATAATACAGATACTTTCTGATTCTGTATTTATTTATTTTTTTCCTTTTATACATTTTTTTCTAGAATTATTGTATTATATTGAAAAAGTTCAATCAAAGCTCAATAAAAAAAATTTTTTTCTTGCATATAAGATGAGCAGTGTGTAATGTTTTGTAGATGCAGAGATCGTCTTGTGGTGACCAGATGGAGATCAGTATGCTGTAGTTGTGAACGATCAAGTGGACATTTACGTTCTGAAATCTGCCACAATTATTGGAACCATTGCATTTACAAAAATGATTTCATGTCTTAAGTTTCTGAAGGTGAACAGTCTTATCAGTGTTGCAAGAGAACAGATGATATGTGTATAATAGTTTCTAGACACCATGTTGTTGAGGAAAAAACTTAACATCTATATATGTCCTCAAAACAGCTGTTGCAGAGCCCTCGAAGCCAGTCAAAGGTAAAAGAGCGAGGCTTCCAGGAGAAGAGGTGATTCTAGAAGAAAGCAGCTCCACAAAACAAGGAAAAAAGAAGAAAAAAAAAAAAGTGCAATAAACTGTTTTATTGAAATCTTTGGTGGTGTTCTCTTATTGACATTTCCTGTCTTTCCTGTCATATAGCTGAGTGATTTGCAGTGCATGTATGGATGTCAACACCTTTTGAATTCCAGCTAAATGAAAGAAAGAATTATTTAAATTTTTAATTTTTTTAATCGTATCCAAATTAAAAGTTTGTTTACATAATACTTGTGTACTGTGTATATTTATAATTATATGTATATATAAATACACACACACACACATGTATATATTAGGGAAATATTTACATATATTATAATTTTAAATATTACATATTTCTTAAATATATACACACGTATATTATGTAAACAAACTTTTATTTTGGATGCGTTTAATCGATTTGACAGCACTAATTTGTTTTATTTGTCTATGAATCTCACCTGCACAGGTGGACTTTTATTTTGAAAATTGTTTGCGTGGAGTGTTTCAGGAAGTTAGAATATAGATATAATTTTAGCTTTTTTCTAGCAACCACCAGGTGTTTTTGTTTTATTAAGGTTTAGTTAAAGGTGCAGACATGGCTGTGGACTGGTTTGGTTATGGTTATGCGGCTCTAATAACGATAGGAGGTATTGTTGGTTATGCTAAAGCAGGTAAGATCTCATTCATGCGTCTTTAAAAATTCTGCTTTAGTTTTGGAGTAGCTATGCCTGGATTCAAATGAATGAAAATATACATTTTAAGCAAATTTGAACCGCGTAGATGGAGCCGAGCGTATAATTGAAGTGTTTTTAGTTTTTGTCAACAGCAGACAGAACTCACTTTGAAACTATAATGCACTTTAAAGCGTATGCTGATATTTTTTTGTTAACGCACCTTTACCTGAACTTTACCGGAACTTCCTAATATGGTCAGATGTCTCATGTTCCTGCTTCCTGCTGCAGGTAGTTTTATCTCTCTGGTTGCTGGGCTGATGTTTGGCATTGCAGCATTTGTTGGTGCTTATCAGATGTCAAAGAATGACAAAGATATCTGGGTTTCACTGGGTAAGTCACTGTTTCTAAAAGTTAAATATATATATATACACACACACACACATACAATTTATTCAAAAATGAACAAATCTCATATATGACATTAATAGGATTTATTTTTTATATTTGTAGGCACCTCTGGATCACTGACCGCTCTAATGGGAGTGAGATTTTTGAGTTCTTGGAAGATTATGCCAGCTGGACTCATGGCAGGAGCGAGGCAGGAATATTTGATTTTAGCTATTGGTTATTTATATATTAGATATGAATTTTTAATTTATTCTAGGTTTATGAAGACTTCTCGGATGTCCATAATGTTCACTTACAGGCAAAAAATTAAATATTGATATGTTACCTAGGTATAATTGACATTAACATGGACAGATGCATTATTTTTGTTGTTGAATTCTGTTTTGTTCTTTGTCTCTCTTGCAGTTTGTTGATGTTCCTGAGGATTGGCGTGAAAGTGCTACAGAATTCACAAAAGAAGAAAAGATAACATTCAGAAACTGTACTTGCAGATCCTTAGGAGATACTGAAATAGTTTTATACAGGATGTATGGAAATGACAATAAAATTCAATTTGGGGCCATATGGAACTGAAGATGAACAAATTAAAACATAAAATGTATTGCCTTTTTTGAGTTTCAAATATGTGTTAATTTATGTGCATTTACACATTACAGATCATATTCATATTCTCCATCTTGGGTAATTCATAATTCATCAAAATTATTTAGTAATAACAGGTACAGATCTGTACCTTCTAAAAGTTGTATAACCAAAGACATTATTAATATAGCATATTGTGAGTCACAGACTGAGATGTATTTAATTCGACCTAATCTTTTAATAAAACCAGTATTTTCTAGTGAATTTTCTGAAAGTATTTTCTTTCAGTTTAATGTAAGATACAGTGTTACGCTTTCATTTTTATTTTTTTAAATGATGAAAATATTTCAAACGATGAAAATGAGTTAGAAACGATTTTCACCCAATTTAACTAATAATAACAAAAAACGGCAATTAGCAATGAATTAAACGTGTAATGAATTTTGCAGTAAAGACTGACATTTTTTTTTTTTTGTGTAAATCTATGAAAACTCGGTTTTACAGTAGCTAATGTGAAGGCGGTTTTTGATGCTTTTTTTCATTATAATACGATCAAACTTATTACTAGTTACAGTCGCCATTGTTAGTGGTTCTGTTGTGTTATTATGCTGTTCCACACTCGGAATGCATCAGGTGTGCTCATTAAACGTCTCATTAGTGAGTCTGTAGGGTCCCAGGAGCATAAAGCAATCTCCATGCTCAAATAGTCTAGACTACGATCCATCCAGAACCCTCAACGGAGCTTTAGAAGTACAAATCACCCAATGCATGAGCAAAAAGGCACCTAGATGACCCCATATGTGTCCACTGGTTTTGTGTGGTTGGGCTTTTGGTTTCTTTACGGTAAGGTGGAGCTGCACTGTCAGCACAGGCAGATGTCAGGTGATCCACCGACTATTGCGCGTAGGTTGGACTGTACGAAAACACAAAATGACATTTTGTAAATACAAGAGCATCATTTTGGGATTACGCATGGCTGGGAAATGCACCGTGTGCTATCAGCTCATGTGATGATGCGCTAAATCACTGGGAATAGAGCGTTTGTTGTGTATTTATGATCAAACATCAGCAGTGAGCGCCTGGCCACATCATGGGGCTGTGTTACAGTCTGCGTCCCCGCTTGTTTGGGGACCTCAGTGGATCCATTTCCAACGCCAACTCGGAGTCAGATCACCAGCCTCCGGATCCCGGGATGATGATGATGCCGTCGTGCGTCCGGGGCTCCAGGCAGCGCGACGAGGACTCTGGGGGGAACAGCGGGAAGACATCATCCACCTCCCCTTTGCGCGCCGGGGACGCCGGGGAGCTCCGCCGTGGCGACGCGGACAGAGCGCTCATCCAGAACGGAGGAGGAGGAGGAGGAAAGAGGAGGCTACAGCTTCTCCAGACTCCCAGCAGCGCCCAGAAACACAAGAACTGGGACAAACTGGTGGTGGAGGAAAAGGAGGCCGAGAAAGAGGCCAAGAAAGTCAGTAAGAACATTGACAGGGCCTTGAAGGAACTCAAACGGGAATATAAGCAGACGCATCGGCTGCTGCTCTTAGGTGGGTGATGCTGCCTTATGTTGGTTCTCTTCTTCTTCTTCTTCTTCTTCTTCTTATTATTGTAGTGTTATTGAAAATGAGTGGGCATTGTCTTCATATAGCCGTGCTAAAATCTATGCTAGCATACACTTGAAAGATGAATATATTCTCAGTACATTCGTAACGACTCATAATACACTTGTAGAGAGTAATTAATGATCATTTTAAGGACCGATACCGATTATTTTAATGATTGCATTTTTATACCAGTATGCTGGTTTTATTTCTGCTTTTGTCACATAACTAAATAATTATTAGACTACAACAATAAAAACAACAGGAACTATGGATATTTTCTTAAATGTAAATATAATAATAACAGTTGAATTTTTGACAAAATCAATTATGAAAAAGTGAAATTTCAAAACAATGAGATTTGAGGAGAAAAACTGAATGTGTAAAAATATCAGTAAATTAAAAACAGTGTGCATTATTAATATTTTATTATTATGTTATTATTTGATTATTTTTTGGAGGTAGATTTGCCATTTGTTTTAATGCATTGCAATGCATTAAAAGTATGATAGGTGTATGATAATGTATAATAACCGATTTGATATAATGCATTGTTACGTGTATTTCGAGGCATTAAAATACTTCTATAATAATACATCTATATGTTCAGGCTTCAAAAAAAAAGAACCATACATTATTTTGTGTTATTTATTCCTATGTATTATTTGCCATCTTGGGCCTTTACATAAAAGA
Source organism: Barbus barbus (assembly GCF_936440315.1). Classification (NCBI taxonomy): domain Eukaryota; kingdom Metazoa; phylum Chordata; class Actinopteri; order Cypriniformes; family Cyprinidae; genus Barbus; species Barbus barbus. Next base: position 21,411,350 of record NC_136724.1, on the reverse strand, counting down.
AAAATTAAAAAATAATTAAAAAAAGTATATTATTCTCCTTCCATAGATAATTAATGGATCTGGTGATGATGTAAGTGAGCAAGATATCAGAAAATAAAACTGAGCTCATATAGTTTTTCAGCCAGGACATGATGCTTTGATAAGATACTAAGTCATAGTAAAAGAATCTATTACTTTGACCTCTGGTATGATGACAACTCGCACAAATATCCTGATAGTCTTTTAGTTTAATGTTGGAAACCAGCTGAACTACACACACGAACAACACACTATACAGAAACGTACTGAATAGTATCATATTAAATACGAGTACCTGGTTCTATACAGCCGTTTTAAACGCTGCAAAGCATTTTCCTTTATCTAAAGATCAGTTTTCCAGATGTGTCTTTAGTACTGGACTGTTAAGTTTGGTATGTTGCTAAGTGATGTCTGTGCTGATTGTATACTGAAACAATTTGTGTGGATACGTGTTTCCAAAGGCATGAGTCTTTAGGACTAAAGGTATTAGACTTACTGTCGATTGATTTCATTCATTTATTGTCCATTGCTACTGATAACACTATGAACTGACTTCTTAATCCACACTGGGAATTTACAGTTGTTCCATAATCTTTCATGCTTGCTTTATCAAAAGGCACTTGATATAAAGAAAGACAGTGGCCTTAAAGGAATGGTTTACCCAAAAAATGAACGTTTGCTGAAAAACAACTTACTATTATGCCATCCTAGATGTAGATGAGATTGCTCCTTCATGGGAATAGATTTTGAGACATTTACATCACTTGCTAACCAACTGTATCCTCTGCAGTGAATGGGTGCCGTCAGAATGAGAGTGCAAACAGCTGATTAAAATAATCCACAAGTAATGCACACGACTCCAGTCCATCAGTTAACATCTTGTGAAGCGAAAAGCGGTGTGTTTATAAGAAATCAAGACTTTTTAATTTAAACCGCTGCTTCTGCCGGAAAAATTACAGACGCATAATATTTGGCAACCGTATTCATTTTTGGGTGAACTTTTCCTCTAATCTGACCAAAATCGGAATCCAGCAATTAATAAAGAGAGAGCAAATTTGCATGGTTTACTGGCACATGGTTCAGTTGAACTCTGGCATAGTTGGCCAAAGACAAACAGATCTTTATGCATTCATATTTTTCTATTTTAATTTCATATATTTAATCTAAGGAAGTCTGGCTTTACAGTAGTGTTATGAAATTGAAATTACACAAAGGCTGATTAAACAACCTTGGCTGTCATTTAGAAATTGATAATAGAATTATAAAGAGAGAAGTCATCCAAGATGTGGCTTATAAATTAACTTTAATGGAGGATCTAGCTGAGTTATATTGAAGCTTTATGGTACAGTTATTTTTAGTTCAGAAGAATGATACATCCTTGGGAATGTCTTTGTACAAGTTGTACTGTAACTACTTAAATATGTGGCATATCAAGTAGTAGATAACACAGCCCTAAAGCGAATATCATTTCCTTTTAATAGGGGTAACAGGTATTTTTGCCCATTGGCTATTATTAAATAACATGTCTAGTAGCTTATATTTAATGAAAGCTCAAAAATAGCCTATTTTAAGTGACCTATATTAAAATATAGCACATGCTTTGTCTGTTGTAATGGATGCCCCCCTCACCCGTGATTAGCCTAAAGGGGTGTTTAGCTCCTTCTATAAGTGTTGAATAGTTTGATTATGGTTGTACCATATAGGGAATCCTTTTGGGGCAAAAGCAAGAGGTTGCCATGCTTCCACACAAGTTGGTATTGTTCCTTTCTGTAGCATTGCAATGTGAAGTGTATGTGGTCTGTAAACTGAACTTTGTCACCCTGTAAATAGGTTTTATCATTTACTGAACATGTACTTTGGCTCTAGCGTGGCCCTAACTGCATATGGCTAGCTAATTGTAATGGTAGCATTATGCAATATGCTCTGTTGTTTTGAAAGATTCATCTCAAAAGCTTTAGGCCAGAAACACACATGTAGATTTCATCCTCGAGTAAATACAACCATCAACGATTTTGCCAAAAACTCTTCCATCCAGTCTAACGCGGTGAAACAAATAGGTACTTGACTTATGAGAGAAGTTTGAATGACGTTGGTTTAACACATATCCATATATCATTTTTTTAAATGTTAAAAAGGTAGGGCTTAGATAATCTAATAATGCTGTCTGGTGTGAACTGTTTTGTTTTATTGTCTGAAAACAGTAATTCAGATCTTCAAACTGAACACAAGTTTTATTCATTTTTTTAAGATATTAAAAAAATGAATAAAACTTCTACAGAATGGTTTCTGTATGAACAATACTTCACATGATGTTGCTGCAATGTTAAAAACTGTTGGTCTGATTTAGTTGTTTTCCTGACCTAAAGTAGTTGGGCCTAAAATATATTTTATATATTGTTATATTAAATATAAAAAAATGTATGCCATTTAAAATCCCTAAACCACAAATGCTTCTGTTTTCTATACTGTTTATACCCATTTGAGCCACTAGGAAACATTTTCTTTTATATTTTCACCTTGCATATCTCAGTGCAAGAGCTGATGTGCTTGCAAAGATGCTTTGACATTTTTCTTCATAATTTTAATTCATGTTTAAATGTATTTGCAAGCATGCTGCATATTTCATGGTTTTCCACAGTTGCTTAATGGTTTAACTAAAGTCAAGTCAGTTCACATGAATTTACAAGCTTTTAATAGACGTTTTATGAGAAGTGAAAGTCATATGTGTTCTTAAGTATAAAATAGGAGAACTACAATTTTTCAAGAAATCGCTTGTTGACATATGATGATTTGATGAAATATTAAAGTCTGATAGGATCAGGCCAAATAATTAACATTATGAAAAAGGGTTATGAATATTGACTGTTTCTAGGTCAGCCAGGCTTTCTCGTTGAGGCCTCTGTTGGTTTCCCTTATATTATTCATTAATGTGGTGAAACTCATCAAGTCGGTGGTGAATTCAGTCCCTTTATGGTCTGGTTGGATTAAAATGAGTTGTATAATAACTCAAAAATAATAATTGTGGCTAGTAAAAGTGAGAAAGTCTGGTTTTAGCCAGACATGATAATTAAATTTCCTGTGCTCTATAATAACAGAACATTGCTCCCAGTTTAGTCAGGGAGAACTTTCAGTTTGTCAGGCTGAGAGATCATAAACCGTTTAAGACCTGCAAAACCAGCTTAGACCGGTTTAAGATGGGGGTTTTTTCCAGTAGAAAAGCTAACAGACTTCGAGACCCAGCCACACAGCTGCTACAATGTCGCATTCGCTACACTTTACATTGTATCATTCTTTACTCACGTTGTTACGTCGAAACGTTCGATTTACGATCTACAGTGTTCCAGCAGTCAGCGATACTTTGTAACAGTTTTCCTGGTTCTTAAGCGCCATTACCAGGTGTGACAGACAGAGGCAGTGCTGAGTTACAGACTACAGCAGAGATACAAGCAGAGAATATCACATAGAAAAATACAGAGAGGGCGAGAGAACAGAAGAGAAGGGAAGAGCGCCTGGCAGGGGCTCACAGAGACCCCCGGATCCAGATGCAAGTTCATATCCCTCCTTACCGATCGATATGTGATCAATTTCATCAATCCAGTCGCCTGATTGACGCCTGGGCTGCTTGAGACGTTGTTGTAACAGGGAGGAGAAACAAAACCTTTCCCGGCGACCGAGCTTTTTTTTTTAATTATTATTCTGTCTATTGTGGATCATTTTCTCTCTTCGGAATCGGATTGATCGTTCATAAGGGCAGCGCGCAGATTGGATTCGAGGGAGTAAGATGGGGTGTTTGGGGAGCAGTAAAACCGAAGACCAGCGCATCGACGAGAAAGCACAGCGAGAGGCCAACAAGAAAATAGAGAAACAGTTGCAAAAAGAGAGACAGGCTTATAAAGCCACACATCGACTGTTGTTGTTGGGTAAGCGGAGGCTTGAGGCGTTATATCCGACATACGAGACCCATACGAGGCTGTGTTTGACAGCTCAATCTGCCATGTCGGGTTGTGCATATGAAGAACACACACCGTGATATCTGAAGTATCTGAGAGACTTTGCATGTATTCACACGGCTGTGTTTACTTTCCTAGGTGCTGGGGAATCGGGGAAAAGCACTATCGTGAAGCAGATGAGAATTCTTCACGTCAACGGGTTTAATGCGGAGTGAGTACCTGTTTACTGTACTGATGTTATATATGTGCATGGAAGGGCGTTATGTGAGTGCTGGGCCCTGTCTTCAGCCTCGGCATGGCGAAGGAAACCCTCATACATGCTGAAGCAGATAGTGATGTAGCACTACATGCTATCAGCTAGTGCCTCACTGCAACATCAACATCTGTGTTATATGCTCGCACAGAATCTGTATCTGTATGAGTGAGAATCCTAGACCAAATGTTCATCAGGCCTCTGTTCATTAGGTTTCATGCGTGTTTCTTTAAAACAGTTTTTGCATCCATTGTAATATCATGTCAAAATGACACAACTTCATTAGAAATTCTGTGCAGCTGTGTCCAGATACTTGATAACATAAAAGTAGTTCATATGTCTTAGGTTTGCGCCAGGAAGACTGAAATTCAAGGCATTAGTTACTTAAGGCCTTTCCGTTCACTTTAGCTCTCAAATTTCATTCTCAATTTCATGACTTGTCAAGTTTGGTTGCGATACACAGGCGTTGGGCTTTGGTGAGGCTTGGAATGTATAATATATCTCGTTTTTATGGTGTTTTTTTTTAGCTGTCACTCTATGGAAAAGAGCTGAATGTAGATTCTCTGAAATATCTCATTTTGTGTTCCTCAGAAAAAAACTTTGGAAGGACATGAGGGGGATTAAATAATGACAACATTCTAATTTAATTATTCCTGAACCAGTAGTTGGAGATTTGAAAATTCAGTCTTTGGTTTTATTTTTTCTATTTTACTGTCTTTTGACCAAATTTAAATGTTTTTTCATACAGGGAAAAGAAACAGAAAATTCAAGACATTCGCAAAAATGTGAAGGACGCCATCGTGGTGAGTGAGCCTCTCTCACATTCCTGATTTAGTTTCTAGAAGTTGTTTTCTAGATCGTATCTCTGTCTCACGGCTCATAACTCTTTGGGTTTTATTTCTAGACCATAGTGTCTGCAATGAGCACTTTAATACCACCCGTCCCACTCGCTAATCCAGAGGACCAGTTTAGGATCGACTATATCAGAAGCATAGCGCCGCTCTCTGACTTTGACTACACACAGGTAAGGAGCCTCATTTTCATAATTTACCCAGGATGCTTTGAATGCCATTTGAATTTGTGTAAATGTTCTGAGGTTTTTGAACCGCTTACCGAGAGGTTTTGTATGAGTCTTTTGATTTATGAAAATACAAGTTTGCATGATCTTTTTAAAATCACGTACTTGAGGTGAAGTACTAGCTGGAAGTTTGATTATGTTACTGACAAAAGTTACAGATACTGGCTGCTTTGTTGCTGTTTGAGTTTGCCATTTAAATAGATGGTAAATATTATAATTTTTAACAGTAAGGATAAAAATCAGGCTTTAATTTTGTCAGCAGTTGGGATAAAGTTCTAGCATTTCTAGCAAACAACTAAAACTTTAAAAAAATAATTTACAGACATGCTCCATTATCATATAGATGTGTTTTCATTTTTAACATTTAGTGTTTAGTGTACTGTTTTTGGCAGTAGTTCAAATATTCTATTTTAAAATGTTTTTTTTCTTCTTGAAACTATGCATTAATGCAGTTAGCATGTTGCTATGATAGCTTGCGTTCTGTTTGCACTTTGTCATGCATTGTTGTTGCATCTGTGGTTTGCTAGCACATTAGGTTGTTAAATTACAGGTTTGTGAGGGATATTTTGGGTTCAGATGTAGAATTTAATTTCCAGATTGACTAATCCAGGAGACTTTGACTAATCCACGGGACAGAGAAGGTTTTCACATTAAATGCATTTGCATCAATTACTTTAGCTGTAAGTTGACTGAGTGTAATTCAGGACAAATATAGTCCTTTTGCACTTGTCAGTGAGTGAAACTTTTTGTAATTTAGACATTTTGCGTTCCTTAAAGTAGCTGTGTGTTCTAGCTGCAGGTTGGCATAGGTTTACTGAACCTGATATTTGTGTCAGTCATTAGAAGACACCGAAGTCGTGGAAAGATTGCCAGTGTCGTTTTCTCAGCTTTGCTTGTTTCAGGGTATCAAGTGAAAACGTTGGAATTGGGATGTCCTGGGGAACTTTAGTGCAATTTGTAGAATTCTGGCAGAATCAAACTGAAACTGACACTAATTATAAATTGTAGAAGTTCTCTCTCTGTCATTTAGCTTAGCATATGCTTCTGCTGTGCTTGAGTTTTGTTTTTAGCATCGTGGCATTTAGCATGCGATGAGGTCAGTTATTTTTTATTATTATTTTGTTGTGGTATTCTATCAAATTTAACGCCTTTTCAGAAAAGTTGGATGGTGAAATGGCAGATGTCTCGACTTTTGGTTGCACAAATGTTGGCTTTGTTTTTCTTTAGACTGTCATTTTCAGAAAATGTGGTTTCAGCTGAAATGGAGATTTATTATTAGACCGTTTTAGGTCTTTTCTCAGCTCTTGGATTTTTCTTCAGTTAATTAATGGTACTCATGAATTCATAAATTTTGTAATGTTTGTACGGTTGGATTGAAAATTCAATTCTTATTTAGTGAGTGATTTGTAGTTTACTCGTGGGTTCAACAGGTGATATTGACTGCTAACGTGTATTTTGTGTGTTATCCTAAAGGAATAATTCACCCAAAAATGGAAATTTGCTGAAAATGTATTCACCCTCAGGCCATTCAAGATGTAGATGAGTTTGTTTATTCATCATTTAGCATTACATCACTTGCTCACCAATGGATCCTCTGCAGTGAATGGGTGCCGTCAGAATAAGAGTCCAAACAGCTGATAAAAACATAATAATCCAAGTAATCCACACCAGTCCAGCATTTAACATCCTGAGAATGAAACGTTGCATGTTTGTAATAAACAAATGCATCATTAAGATGCGTTTAACTTGCTTCCAGCTAAAATATGAGTCCTCTATCCATAATACTGCTTTCTTCAGGGAAAAAGTTGTCTCAAATGAATAAAAAGAGAAATGTGCATAGATCAAGCACCGTTTACAACAGTTCTAAACAAAAATATGTCTGTATTTTGACCAGAAGCCATTTGGACTCTCATTCTGACGGCACCCATTCACTGCTGAGGATCCATTGGTTGAACAAGGGATGAAATATTGGATATATTCCAGCTCTAGCAACTTAGGGTACCGTTTCAGTGACGGCTTTGTTCCTTTTTTTTTTTTTAAACCGTATTTTACAGCGGTTCAAGAAATATATTGAATTTTTTCTAACAACATATGGCCATAAGTTCTAAAACTTACATGTCTGTAACAGCTAATGAAGCTAAAAAAGAATTCATATTTCAGCACATTATGTAAAGTTGCAAACAAGTAGGAAAAAGAAAGTAGTGTTTGAATGCTTGCATGATGAGATGTGCTCGGAGCAGCGGCGGGCCGGTGTGATCAGTCAGTCTATTTCCAGAACAGCCAAAAGGCTTTTAACCAAAACACATTTTATGAATGTAGCTGCAAGTATGTAGTGGTATCAGTTCAAGAAATATGTCTTAAACGAAATGAAGAGGCGAAATGAATGCTAATGTTATTGAAATTCAGTCATTTTGCCATGCAGATGCTCTACAATTGTAAGAAATTGTTGTTTTAAAGATGTTTGTTGTCTCCACAGGAGTTTTTCGATCATGCGAAGAAGCTCTGGGATGATGAAGGCGTCAAGGCGTGTTATGAACGCTCCAACGAATATCAACTAATCGACTGTGCGCATTAGTAAGTATAAGTTTAATCGTATAATTAATTTGGTGTCTATATTATGATGGCAACTTTTGGTTTGGTTTTGCTTATTGCTTAAGTTGCTGCTACCAAAAAAGGTCTTTTATTGCAGAAGTAGACGAAAGCTTAATGTCTTCCTCTGTTGATAGTTATGATAATAGCTTGGATGTTTGTTTGCACTGTTTAGTGGTTCTGTTTATTTGTATGGTGGTAGCCATTTTGAAAGATTTTGCGGTCAGTCATTCGAGTTTTGAACAGAATTTAAAGGGAATGTGTTCAGTAAACAAAGCTGGACCTGCATGGGCCTGTATATATTTTTAATATTTTTTTTACAGAAGCCTCTTATGCTCAAGTAAAAGCATTAATACTGTGAAATATTATTACAATTCAAAATAACTGGTTTGTATTTGAATATACTTTAAGATGTATTTTATTTCTGTGATGCAAAGTTGAATTTTCAGCATCGTTCCTTCAGTCTTCAGTGTCACATGATCCTTCAGAAATCTTTCTAATATGCTGATTTGCTGCTTATTATGCTGAAAACAGTTGTGCTGCCTTATATTTTTATGGAAAATGCAATGCATTATTGTTTTCAAGATTCTTTAATTAAAAGAAAGTTCAAATCTAAATCTTTTGTAACATTATGAAAGTATTTATTGTCGACATTTAATGCATCCTTGCTGAATAAAAGTATTAATTCCTTTAATAAAGTGTACTAATATCAAACGTTCGAGCAGTAATATAGGTGTTTATTGTGACATTGATTTGGATTAGTTATCCAACAACTGACTAGTTGATTAGTAAGGCAGACTAGTTGTAAAAAACCTTTGTTTGAAGCCCCTGTGCTTCAGATGTTTGACGGTGCGCACTGTAAAACCTTCTTGGAAAAGTTGCATCTGTAAATCGGGATCAGATAAACCTTAAACCAGTTTAGGAAGCCGAGCAACTAGTCTGTTTTGAAAATATGTAGTTTTGCACATCCCTAGAAGGAACATGTCTGATCAGGCTCAGATGAACACGAAACCAACCTGTTTATTCAGGGTTCCTTAAGACATTCAGGCAGCCCACTAAAAACATATACAGTAAAAGTTTGGGAACCCCTTGCAGAAAATGTGAATAATTTTAACAAAACAAGAGAGATCATACAAAATGCATGTTATTTTTATTTAGTACTGTCCTGAGTAAGATATTTTACATAAAAGATGTTTACATATATTCCACAAGACCAAAAAAATAGCTGAAATTATTAAAATAACCCCCTTCGAAAGTTTGGGAACCCTTGGCTGTTAATACTGTGTGTGGTTACCTGGATGATCTACGACTGTTTTTTTGTTTTGTAATGTTTGTTCATGAGTCCCTTGTTTGTTCTGAACAGTTAAACTGAGCACTGTTCTTCAGAAAAATCCTCCATGTCCTGCAGAATCTTCAGTTTTCCAGCATCTTTTGTATATCTGAACCCTTTCCAGCAGTGACTGTATGGTTTTAGGATCCATCTTTTCACACTGAAGACAATTGAGGGACTCAAACACAACTTTTAAAAAAAAGGTTCAAACCGATGCTCCAGAAGAAAACACGATGCATTAAGAGCCGGGGCGTGAAAACTTTTGAACACGATGAAGATGGCCGAATTTTTCTTATTTTGTTGAAATATCATTGTTTTTCCCATTTAGTACTCCCCTTAGGAAACAACAGAAGATACTTGCATGTTTCCCGGAAGACAAATTAAGTACGATTTCAAAAAGTTTTCACTCCCCAGCTCTTAATGCATCGTGTAAGAGAGATTGTTTTTATGTCCACTGGTGGCATTTTTAGGCCAGTGCTGGTGTTTCTCCTATATAACAGTGGCCATGTGTCAGGTGTGAAAGCGTGAGGAGGGTGGTCAGGTCATGGGAGTTGGTCAGCCGCTCTGTAGGACACAGATAACATCACCAGCTAGTGCAGTGCCTGACACATAATGGCGACTGTTGTCTCTCAGTCAGAAAGGCCCGGAGATACTCGGATGATCATACAGACACCCAGCTGCTCTCAATACAGGCTTGTTCTTTGTGGAAGACTTTTACAATACTGAGAATTCCTCTGTTATAGAACTTTAAATCAGTGTCAGCTCAGATGTATTTGCTGTGATTCAGGTCGATCCAGGGGTGGACGGTCTTAGAAACAGATTTCAGATCAATCTAATTGCATCCTGTTTGTTGTTGTCGTTTTTGTGTAAGTTATAGTTATAGTTTTGGAAGAACATGTTAGTGGTGTTCCATCTCGCCCTCATGTGATTTTGGGGTAGGGCTGCACAGTTAATTGGAACAAAAGCGATGTGACTCAAAAGGGTTAAAGGTTATGATTTACTGAAGTATCTCAGAGATGATTCACAGGAAATACTGCTCGATACAAACTCCATTTTTGCATCTGCTCTGAGTTTGGGTTACTTTAATGTGCATTGGGAACACAACATGCGCCAACTATTTTCCCATGCTAGTAATCATAAGCGTTCAACAAAAGAGAAGCTTTAAGGGCTTTCTGCTCTTTTCCGTCAAAATAAAAACTTTAACTACTGACAATTAAGAAATGAATATGTTAATGTTAGGGTTAGGTTATTTTTTGATGGAAAAAAATCTGTAATGTTAATTTAGTAAGTTGTCATGAAAAATACAATTATTATTATTTTTCTTAAATATTAGATTTATTTTACAATGAAAGATTACAATTAGTAACATTTCTTATTTTTTCTGAGTCATTATGATATTTTTAGCAACGTTATTGAAAATTAAAATATTAATAAAAATAAAAACTGTTATTTAATTTTAAATCAATATTTACATTTATTATATTGAGAGATAACCACAACATTTTGGTCAAATTGTGCAGCCAAGTCATGCAGCCAGAGCTTTGGAGTTGTTTAAAGTGTGTTTCTGTGCAGTTGCTCTTTACCCGAGTGTTCTGATTGGTTGCTTGCTGAACTGGATTGAAAGAATCCACCCTCAATTCTATAATTTCAAGATATTTCTTGTGTATGTCCTTCAGTGTAAGATCTTTGCACCTGTGTTTTGTCTGCCCAAGTGTTAATTAAATCCCTGGTAAAGTAATGGCACACCTCTCCTCAACAAACCACATAATTGGAGCTCATTCATACAGCACTAATGTTGCAGGACAAGTTATGTGCTAAAGTTTAATACTTGGGGTTAAAGTTTTGTTCAAAACACTAACCCCAAACATGAGCAATAATAATAGTTATGCCAGCTTTAGCAAACACCAGTAATCCAGTAATTATATCTCAGTATTATTTAGACTTTTGACAATGTTATACACATTTATTATATATATTTATATTTACTCTAAAATGACTTAAAGTACTGCCTTAGGAAAAAAAAAAAAAAATGTAGTTAAAAATAATAAAGACATGTTTTCTTCACTATTTCACTAAATGAACAGAATAATGATATTTAAGGACATATAGTAATAACAATATCAAATTTTTTTACTAGACCATTTTTAAAGCTTGTAACATGCCATGCAGTGTTCAGACTAAAGCTCTACAAATGTTTCAAATCATTTGCAGTTTCTTTTAACAAAAAAAGCAATGTTATATCTAAATATGTCAGTATTTGTAACTTTGACAATTATGAATTCATAAATGCTTTTGCTGTAAAATAATGACGTTTTAGTCATTACCGCTAATTTTCCATGAATTCAAATTAAACTAAAATCTACATTGTTTAATGTTACAGATAGTATAAATTTCATAAATTATAATTGCAATTTATTTAGTTTTTTTTATTATATTTATTGTGCTATTTTTGAATTTTCAGACACATAAACAGTACAATCACAAGACGGGACAAGATACAACTACATAACAATAAGGGGAAAAAAATTAAAAAACTAATATTTTTTTGTTTTATTTTTACATTTATTTATGCATGTAAGATTTTCATTTTTCAAAGTGAAATCAGGCATCAAAACATAACATAAAACTTTTTTTTTTTTAATGTAAACATACCTGATATTTACTTTTATTTAAACAGACCTGACATTAGAGACTAAATATTAGAAATGTATAAAATTGTGTGTATAATATATGTAAAATTTAATGTTATTTTTACAAGATTAGAAAGACAATTCATAAGTGCCATTCATAACAACTTTTATATTGCAGTTATTTCCAATACCACACTACTGTACTTCTATACAGTATGTTGTTAGAGGGTTTATGTCAGTGCATCTTGACCGCCCTTTGGCCTGTGAGATCATTACACGATTGCGTGATTTTGTGACATCTGTCTGTGTTCGTTTCTATTATCTATCGCACGTCTATTTTGAGGCTCAAAGAAAACAGATTACATGTCGATGTCTCACAAATACAGAAGTGGGTTGGTGAGACCGAGACGGTGCTGTTGTGATAGAGGACACTTCCACAGTGAAAGCAGCCGTCCGAGCGAGAGAAAGAGAGAGAGATCCCAGTTGTGTGTGGTGTTCGTTCTGCAGGCCCGGCTGTATGGAGATTGTGGTTGGGCTGTCTGTCCCCCTCCTTCCTCCGCCAGCGCTTATGTAAAGGAACAGCGCAGCCGGGGCAAGCAGGAGCTATTTATAGCACATCACTGCAGAGCACTCACTGGTGGAGGGCGTCACGTGTGTGCGCGCGCAGCCGAATCAAAGGGAGTATCCCGGCAATGCGCGTAAACAAAGGAAGGTCAGAAAGAGAAGGTGAGGCGCAGAAAGAGCCTGTGTGTGTGTGTGTGTGTGGTTATACATATCAGACTCTCATAAGTGCTTAAAGGGAATAAACATTCACTGATGTACAGCAGCGCTCTCACTCTTCCTTCCTCTCACCCTTCTTTTTTCTGCCTTTTCTTACATAGATACACAAACAAACACACACACGTGCAGTTGATAAAAATAGCAACAGATTATGAATTCCATTTTTAGCATTTTGGGTTTCTGTTTGGAGATTTTGCCAGCATTTCACTAAAAATAGAACGGCACAAGCGCTCAAAGCTATGAAAACCAATAGTGATTATTAAACCATCTTGCCATTATATTAAATACAGCTTTTTAATGATATACAACAGGCATATGTTATGTTGTGGCAAGTATGTTACTTTAAAATATGTACACTGTGGAAATAATTTTTCAAAGTTGTAAATAAAACAAAGATGATTTAAGTATAATGTGTCTTTTGTTAGCATTAGTTAATGTGTTAACTCTAATATTAATGTACAATACATTTAGTACTCTATTATTAATCTTTTTCATTGTTTGTTCATGTTAGATCACCGAGCATTAACCACTGTTAACAAACACAACTTGCTATTTTAATAATGCATTAGTAAATGCTGAAATGATTATTAAATGCTGTAGAAGTATTGTTCATTCTTAGTCCATGTTCACTTATGAACCTTATTGTAAAGTGTTACCAGAATGCTTTACAAGAAAATATGATTGTAAGAAAATAGTCTACTTAAAATTTCAAATTTAATTCGGTGTTGTTTGTTGATTCTTTGCAATTATTTGTGATATTTACTAGCAATTTATGATGAAAAAGCATTTCTACACCTAATTTTTTCAGTGTATTTTACTTTGAGTTTAAAGGAACATGCCACTTTTTTTGAAAACCGGCTCATTTTATAAGCAGTTGAGTTTTACCGTTTTTGAATCCATTCAGACGATCTCCGGGTCTGTCGGTGTCACTTTTATCTTAGCATAGATCATTGAATCGGATTAGACCATTAGCATTTGGTCATCAAAAATGACCATAGAGTTTTGATAATTTTCCTATTTAAAGCTTGACTCTTCTGTAGTTACATCGTGTACTAAGACTGACCGAAAATGAAAAGTTGCGATTTTTCTAGGGTGATATGGCTAGGAACTATACTCTCATTCCGGCGTAATAATCAAGGAACTTTGCTGCTGTACCATGGGTGCAGCAGGCGCAATGATATTACGCAGCGCCTGAAAGTAGTCCCCAGCTATATCATAACTAGTTACCTTGCTGGGGACTACTTTCAGGCGCTGCGTAATATCATTGTGCCTGCTGTACTCATGGAGATCGGCTGAATGGATTCAAAAACAGTAAAACTCAACTGTTGAACTCTTGAGGAGTTGTAAAATAAGCCTATTTTCAAAAAAAGTGGAGTGTTCCTTTAAGGTCTGCAATAATGTAGCGATTCACCAAAATGAAAATTCTTGGCCAAAACCGAACAAAATGAAACATTGGGCCGAAGACCGAATACAGAACACGGTTTCCCATGTTTGTTTCCCCATGCATTTTGCCAATTGTTTTCACCATTGCATAAATTAAATGTGCTTTTTACTGTTTTGTCTTGCTTTTCAAAGAAAAAATTGATTACAAAACAACAATTTAAAAATATTTACTGAACATTTTGTAACATTCTAGCAGACATTATACCAACAAAGCACAATTTAACTTAAAATTAATAAGTTACTAAAATTAATATATTTGGCCATTTTTGAGACCCCCTTGTTGAATCAGGCATTTTTTTTTTTACTGTACAAATACATGCAGCCTTGCTGAACAGAAGAGAATTATTTTAAAACATTAGAAAATATTACAGATCTCAATTTGAACACACTGTGTGAATGTTATAATAAATGTATTAATAGAGCTGTTGTAATTATTATTATTGTCTTTTTTATTTTACAAAACAACAATAACATTTATGAATGTTGGTGGAGTTCTTGCTTTTATTTTGGCGGAAACCTGCAGGAAGACCTCAGTGCTTCTTTTTGTTGACAACAGCAGATTGATGAATTTGGGAAGATGTTTGTCGCACATATCACACTGTCATATGCCTTGTAAAAATCATAAAAATGTGACTGAACAACTGATGAGTAACAGTGTTTCAGCGCAGATTTCCCTCGCGCTCTGGACTTTGAACCCTGGCTAACGATGCAATTTGTGTATTAGAAAACATAACGTTCTGCAGTTTACTAATTAAGGCCATTTTGCTATTTCAATCATCCACATACAGTAACCAGCAACAACCACCCTTCCTCTGCTCATCGAAGACATGCGATACAGTACTAAACAGTCTCTCGCTGTCGGTGTTTATATAATGATTTTTGCATCTTTCTCGGACAGTTATAAATGCATCCACACTGCCGACATGTTTGCTGCATTAGTGCATGCCTCTATTTGCCTCTACAATTTATTCAGTCTTTTCGCTTAAAACACCGCAAGAGTTTTTTTGCTCTATTCGGCCGAATAATTTCGGTTGTCAAACATTCGGTGCATTCCTACAATAAGGATTATTTTTTTATTATGTGACAGTTTTTTCCTCGCTCTGGTTCTACGAATTTGATTATTAGTAATGATTTGTAACTTTAATTTTTTTATTTAATTTTTTTTCTCCGGTCTCAATTTTTTCAGGCATATTTTAGCAGCTTCTTTTAATTTTTTTTACATTTTTCCCCCTTTGGTCTCATTGATAGGTGAATTATTTTAGCAACTTTTTTATTTTGTAACTGTATTTTAAAACTTTTGTTTCCTCCGTTCTCATTTATATGAGCATTATTTTAGGAAAATATATATATTTTTTTAATATGGAAGCTGGAAAACAATGCCCATTACTGACTTGTTTACATTTTCAATTAATTCAAACTAAAGACTTTTTAAATGCCATTTTAATGTATTTACATTTATGCACTTGATAGATGCAAAGCTTTACAATTTTTTATTTTTTTAGTTCATGCATTTTCATGATCATGCATTGCTTGCACCTAATAATTCATTAATAGTTCAGGCTTTCCATGAAAGTGCAATTAAATCATTGCAACAGTTGAAAACGCAATCCTCTAATATTATATTTGCATGCTTGGGCATTAAACCGAAACCTGACCCTGGGTCTAAACAATCTGACCCGATCGGTACTGTCAAATTTACCTTTTTAGTTTAATTTTGTCTGTGGACCCAGATGTACGGATTCTCACAGCTCAGACTCGAAAATGCAGCGTGTGTGACTGTATGCAGAATGAGAATACATTAAATTTAAAAAACATTTATAATAATTTTTTTCAAGAATGCAGACTAGAAATTTGAGAAGCCTTAGACATTTGTAACTTTAACAGTTTTGTGGATTAGAAGAGGTTCTGTATAATGCAAGCTCCAAATAGCTTTCTCAATCTAATTCAGTGGTGCAAGTAACCTAGCACCGATACCCGCAGCTGTAGATCCGTTGCACTCAATAGGACACGTGAAACGTGTTCAAACATTCCCATATTGTTTAATGTGAACTGGATTTACTGGTTTTGGAATAGCTCCAGGTACAATTTGCCTGTTTTCTGGTCTAGAATCCACCTTGTGTTCCTAAACAGTGTTCAAAGCACCCATCGAGTACAATCTGGGCTTGATTATCTTATCTTATCTTATCTGTGGTACTGAACATTCTCCAGACTCTGAAAAACCACAATGAAAAATCGTATTAACAGCGTGAGAGAGGTTATTTTCAGCATAAGAGCAGCCAAGATAGATTAAATTAAAAAAAAGTAAATAAACACGCACACAACTTCAAAAGAACTATTGTAAAATGGATTATTTTATCTCGAATATCTAATTGGTTAAGCCAGGCTTATATGTATGTATGTATGTAATTGTGTTATGTGTTTTTATATATTTAAGTTTGGCATATATGTGTGTGTGTGTGTGTGTGTGTATGCATGCATGCAACACACACAATATTGTAAATTTCGTATTCAATGTTATATGAAATTATTATATACTATATATATATTAAATTTTATGATATGACTATGACTAAACAAATTGGCTACAAAAATAAACGGTTCAAAAATACTATTATAAAACTGATAATTTTATCTTTGAAAAAAATTATATTCACATGAATATATAAATATTATGAATTATAATACATATGAATATTATATACTATGAATTTGATATTTAATATTATATAAAATAACTATATAATAATTAGTTTTTGTTTGTATATACAATTATATAGTTGTTTTATACTTTTAAACAAATCAAATGTTTTCGGTTTTAGTTTAGCTTTACTGTGACGAAGTTCAAAGTATCTTGCTTAGTACTTTATGTAATCTTGCGCAAAAATGTGTTTGTTTAGTCACATGCCGTTTTAAGTTTTAATAATAGAGCTAGTCTGTTTTACAGTATGTTTAGTTCTGCCTAAATCAACCTGTGGAATTTGTTTGGATTGTTGTTCTTCGACCTTTGTGTCAACACTGATCCTACATACACAAAGTTCAGTACGTGCAAAACGGCACAAGACGGAGGTGGGGACTCGCCGTGCACATCTCGTCAATACTGTATGTATCCTTGATGGCAGATAGTCAGACAAACACCTCCTCAGCTTACTTGATGTGGGTGAAGAGCTCTGTTTGTAGTCATGAGATGTATAGTCACTGTGTTTTAAGAGTGCTCACATTAAAATAAAATAGTTTTGTTTGATTCTCAGACAGATTACTGGACCTCAGTGAGGGTTACTACAGCTGAACAGACATCTGCCCTCTGGAGGTCAACATTGGGAATACATGGGCATGTTTGGTGGAATGTACATACAGTATATAGGGATGCATGGGTTTTATTTACGCTTTGCATGTCTGATATTGTCCCCACTGCTGTATGAGAGAGCTCACGCCAAAGCTGTGTTTGATACTGAAGAAGTTGTTGTCATTCAGTGTGTTTATTATGAGTGGCGATCTAGTGCTAGAATTTGTAGCTTGCAATGTTTTACTGACCGGTTGTGGAGGCTGTTATCAGTTTTTAAAAGCAACAATGTTTAAATGATGACAGTGAGTTCGCAGACAGTGTTCTTGTTCCAGTCTGTTGTTTTTCATGTATCGCTGTCTGTTCGAATGAAACCGCAAAACAAAATGTAAAGAGATGTCAACTTTTTTTTAAAATAATGAAAGCAGTCAGTGTCCCCCTAGATTTAATTTATAATATTAAAGATCATATCAGGTCAATTTGAGAGAATTTTATTAGACGATCACTAATTGGCATTATATTTATTTCACTGAATATAATTTTGATTTGTTTTTTTCTGTGGTCTGTGGCATGTATTTAACTCGGAATATTATTTAAAATATTTTTGAAAGGAGTCTCTTATGCTCACCAAAACCTTTTTTTTTTTTTCAAATCAAAAATAAATGAAAAACAGTAATACTGTCAGGACCACTATCATCAAAGATGATTGACAACTAGCATATAGTTTGGATTGGCGGAATGGTTCTGTTCTGGGCAAGAACTGCAGCCTAGCATGATGGTAGCAGCGATAACCCCCCAGGGTAAACAGAACAGAACCAACAAAAGTATTGCAGATTTGTTAAAAAGTTCAGTAATTTTATGTACACATTTTGAATTTGTCTGATTCAAAAGAGAATCAGAAGGCTGGATCCTGACTGACAGAGGAGGAGGAGTTGGGGATGGAGGAGGGTAATTAGCTATTGAGCAATGTGAAAACTGCTGATAATACTGAGGACCTTATATATGGATGCTTAGGTGTCGTATCCTATAGGTAGATGGGGATCAGCTGAGAGTCAGCTGATGCAAGCTTGACTAACGTGACCTGCCAGAACTAACGCTGCGCTCGATTATTGTGAAAAATTATTTCAATTAAAAATAATAAAAAATATTTTCAAATAAAATTGATGATAATTATTATAATAAAATAATTGTTGTAAAAAAAAAAAAAAATTTGAAAATATTTTTTATTACATTATTTCATAATATTATTATTTTTTAAAAATATTTTAAAAATATTATTTTCAAATATGATCTATTTTAACTCCTTTTAAAAAGTAATTTATTCCTGTGATCAAAGCTGAATTTTCAGCATCATTACTCCAGTCTTCAGTGTCACATGATCCTTCAGAAATCAGTTGTGCTGCTTCATATTTTTGTGGAAGCTATGATACATTTTTATTTTCAAGAGTCTTTGATGAACAGAAAGTTCAAAAGAACAGCATGTACTTGAAATGGAAATCTTTTGTAGCATCATTACTGTCACTTGTGGTCTTTGTTGAATAAAAGTATTCTTTCATATGTATTATGACTAGACTATAATATGTTTAAAGTAATGACCTGATCATTAGTACATTATACTTTATCTGCATTTCCACATCGAAACGAAATGCTTCAATATCACACAAAAATTAAAAGCAAGAGTGGAGATCTCCACATAAACCTATTTTCCCTTTATCATTTTATCTTTTTTTTTTTTTGTTGGCAATGTCGTTGCAAATTGTCTTGTTGTCACAAGCTTGTGGGATGAGTCTATATTTGTCTGCGTTAGTGCTGATAGCACTAATATCACATGACGGTCACAGAGTGTTGGGCTAATATTCTGCCTTTCTGCAGGGAAGTAAGAGAAAGATATGGGCTTGTTATCTAACATACTTCAGCTGCGTACTTGCTGTAGGCATACTTTCAGGGGTTCCGTTCTCTTTCAGGTCCAATGAGTAGATCAGGTCCTGTGAATATATTTGATCCAGCAACAGGTATATCTACACCGTCAAAGGGTGTCAGTTCTTCGTTGATAGTTTCTGCCATTTTAATAACGATGAGATGATGAAAGTAATAAAGTCACATTGAAAGTGACACAATGAAAGTGTTTTTGAAGGTGATTTTTAGCTGAAAGATTCTTGTTGTGTGTTTTGTCTTTTGAAAGAAATACTTTTCTTTCAACCCCTAAATGTGTAAAATGATTTGCTTTTTCTTCATGCTTTTCTTCATTTGTGTCTTTACAGCTTCCTTGACCGGATTGATGCAGTAAGACAAAGCGACTATACTCCGACAGACCAGGTAGTATTTGTAGATGAGAAACTTCATGCGAGAAAGCTATTTTCCAGAAATGAACACACTTTTTCTCAATCTTTCTTTGTTCAGGACTTGCTTCGCTGCAGAGTGTTAACATCAGGGATTTTTGAGACGCGATTTCAAGTGGACAAAGTCAACTTTCAGTGAGTCTACTTTTGAGAAATGTATTAAAGATTGTGCAGCGGATATTACCTGTTTGGAGGTGTCATGTGTTCATATGTCCACAAGAGGGAGACATTTCTCATCCTACAGCTTCATATCTGTGTTCTTCTCTTTCAGTATGTTTGATGTGGGAGGTCAGAGAGACGAAAGGAGAAAATGGATTCAGTGTTTTAATGGTAAATTGAGTGTGTGAATGAATGCTTGTGAGACACATGCATGTTAAACAAGTTTAATGTTTGGTCTTAAGCAGTTTCATTTGATATATTTTAGTGACAATTCACCCAAAAATGAAAATACTGTCATGATTTATTCACCCTCATGTTGTTCCAAACCTGTAATCTGTTGAGCACAAAAGAAGATATTTTGAAGAATGTTGGTAACCAAACAGTTGCCGGTAGCCATTGTCTTCCATGACGTTCTTTCTCTACTATAGCTACCGTCAGCTGTTTGGTTACCAACATTCTTCAAAATGCCTTTTTGTGAGTAAGAAAGCAACAATTACAGGTTTAGAATGACATTAGGGTGAAAAAAATTACAGATTTTTCAATTCTTGGTCTTTTATGTACATTTAAACATCAGAAAATAATAAAACACATGTGGTGCTGATTTGCAGACGTCACAGCGATCATCTTTGTGGTAGCGAGCAGCAGCTATAACATGGTCTTAAGGGAAGACAACAACACGAACAGGCTACGGGAAGCACTTGCTCTTTTTCGCAGTATCTGGAACAACAGGTGATGCCTTTGCTTTCTTATTCGTAATATAAAACTTGCTTATAAGTGTTTATACTTATTGTACTGACCCTCATCTCTGTGTGTATCTTAATTTCTTCTTTTCACAGATGGTTACGGACAATTTCTGTCATATTGTTCCTAAACAAACAAGACATGCTGGCAGAGAAAGTATTAGCTGGGAAATCCAAAATTGAAGATTATTTCCCTGAATATGCTTCTTACACCTTAACTGATAAAGGTTAGGCTTTTCACCCAGACACATACTGATCAAGACCCAGTAGTTCGCAAATAATGGACATGATCCTTTTTTTGGTTAAAGAAAATACTGTCATGAAAGGGTGCACATGCTCAATAAATGTATCATAAAAGTCATCCATATGACTATATGCACTATATTTGTGCGAGTTGAACTGGAGATTCAGATCTGTCAAATTCAAAATGATTTCATATTGTGAACTGGATTCATGTGCAGGTCAGTGTCAGCTTCTCTGTATATTAATCTGTCGAGTCTTTTCTATCTTTCAGTAACTCCTGAACCCGGTGAAGACCCCAGAGTGACAAGAGCCAAGTATTTCATTCGTGATGAGTTTTTGGTTAGTATTTTAATTTTGTAATACACAGATGAAACAGTCCGATTTTAGACTGTTGTGATTTCCTTTTCTATTATGAAATGGAGGAAAACCCTTTTGATGGGCAGTTTGTGGAGTACTAGATATTGACCAATGTTTGATTTTGCCAACATTTTTGACCAATATTTACTCTTTTTCTATTTAAATAAGTAAACCAATAATTGGCGCTATCCTGTGGCTCCCTAAAGAATAAATATTTACCATGTGCTTTCATTTTCAGAGAACACATCAGTAATTTAAACCTTGTTTAGCCTTTAAAAAAAAGCATGCTTTTTTGTAATTTTTTCCCCCCTTTTGTCTGAATTAAGTTCATAACACATTTCCAGAAGAAATTAAATTTAAATACAAAAAATAGTTGATTAATCATGAAAACTGATACTGCGTTAGCTAACCGAGACTTGTTATAGCACTTGCATATCATTGCTCTTTTGTTGATTTTGAATGCTTCCATTGTCCTCATTTGTAAGCCGCTTTGGATAAAAGCATCTGCAAAATAACAATGTAATTGTAAATGGAAAAACTGGTTGTAATCATTTAAAATCCCTAATTTTCCTAATTGTCTTTCCGCAGAGGATCAGTACAGAAAGCGGAGACGGCCGTCACTACTGTTACCCCCATTTTACATGTGCAGTGGACACGGAAAACATCCGCCGGGTCTTCAACGACTGCCGAGACATCATCCAGAGAATGCACCTGCGGCAGTACGAACTCTTGTGATCTCACTTCAGCTCTTTACAAACGTGTCTCCAAACTCCCCCTGCCCTCATAACTCACGAGGCCAAACCCGCAGACGAATATACTACTGACGTTTGGCGCACCACCCTTCGGTTTTTAGCTGTTTTATTTCAACTCATGATTCGGAGCGGAGAGGCTCGCTGGGTCCCCCCCCCCCCCATGTTTTTATTTGGATCGCCTTTATTTTTGCCATTCCATGAAGCCTCTGGCTACCTCCTTATTTTTTATTCAAATTAAAATGATATCGTCGTGTATATATGTATACGTGCTGGCGCCTGCCAGATTATGAAGATCGCATCACCTTGTGACCTCCAGGAGTCCTAGTCTCGCACCCCGAACCTTGATCTTCTGGCCTACAGGGCTCTCTGCTGCTCTTTCTGTTTCCGAACACTGAAGATCGCCTGCGGACAGAAGTGGGGGACGGGGTGGTGGGCCGTGGGTTGTCGAACACTGGGAAAGCGAAGCGAAGTAATGCACTTTTCCATCAGGTTTTGACTGACGTTTTTCTTTACGAAGATGGACACACAATGTAGCATCACATCATGAATTTCTGTCCCACTTAAGGCTGCGGACAGGTCCTAGAATGGCGGGGATTACCACGCCCCTTTTTATGTGAAAGAGGTGGAGCCTTTGATACAAGGAGGAGGAGCTATGTGAAGAGGCGGAGCCTTTAAAATGAGGAGGAGGCGGGGCTACGGGAACATTGCTGAAGCCTCGGTCAGATTTTGCGAACATTATGGCGAAACATCTGCGAAAAGAAACGCCCCATTTCTTATTTTAGTTTCTTAACTTGTACAGACTGTGCAAGGGTGATTTGTTTTTTTCATTTCCTGTACAGACTATAAAATGTTATATTATTTTGTACAACTTTATTGAAAGAGAGTTAAAAAAAATCTACTTGTAGATCTTTGTGCCTTGATTATGGCTGTACCTGTAAATGAAGCTGATACATATGTTTTTGACTGCGCTGTACAGCTTGATGTCACCCCTGTCGGCAGAAGGGACTGTGGATGGGGACCTACTCTGTAGTTTAGTTTCTTTCTTTTTTTGGTTTTGTTTTTCTGCTTTGTTTATATAAAAAGAGAAAAAGTTCTTTATTAAAAAAATAAATAAATATAGGAAAGAAAAATCTTAACCTGTATACATTATGCAAATTGACCCCCTTACCTGCGGTTATGATCGGACGAAACAGCACCATGCCTTTTTCTTGTTTTGTTTTCCATTTAATTTCAATTCTCAGCTTTAAAAACAGAAAGAAAAAAAAAAAGTTGAAGTGTCCAAAATCACAACCTGGTGTTGTTTTCAAAGACCTTTTTGGATATGAAGTATGTTTGAGATATATAACCACGTTTGTGTCTGTGAGTGCGTGCGTTCACGTACAGGAGACAAACATTGAGCCACAGACGCATGACATTTTTATGTTTTGTGTGAGTGCGTGCGTGTGCAAGAGTGCATTGTGTGCACTCTTTTATAAATGTGCGTACATGTAAATTTATAGGTCTATATAAATATATATGTACAATTCTACATGTTTAATTATGTGTGTTGGCGTATACATACTTTAGTATGTATACAGTGAAGATGTGTACTTACACACATAGGTAAGCATGTCTAGAGTGAAATGAATAAATGAGAGTGCAATATTGAAAGCAACTGTGCGTCCGACAATTTTCACCATACACCATACAGACTGAAAGTTGTTTTTTTTTACTATCATTTCTTTAATATTAATGTTATATGATATCAGTTTATAATTGGACAGAAGTCTCATTTATAATACACACATCCAAATATACTCTTATTTTGTAAAGCAGAACTTCAAGACGTACATTATTTATATTCAAGTTTTTTTTTTTTTCTTTTATCTGCTGAACACCCTTGGCAGTCCTAATTTATTGTGCTTTTACCAAAACTTTTCAAACCATGTGATCAAATTATGTTACACATGCAAATTTTGGTTGACAAAATTTGTATTTGTATTTAAAGTTCAAACACATTTAATATATATAAGTATTACTCCAGTAAATCGCAAATCTTTTTAAATCTGTAAATACTATGTGCTTAAAGTCATGTTGCACAAGAAATACTTTTTAAAATAAATCTTCTAAAGTCATTAAATAGATTTTGTGTTATGGTTCTTAAGTCTTAAGATCTCCCACAGTTATTCCTTTGTCAGTCTACAAAACCCCATACATTCACATTGCAACACTAAAATGCTGACCACATTGAATAGTCTTCAGTGCAGGATTACATATTCAAGATTTCTGGTACATTAACATAGACCTCAGATTCAACAAGCCATAGTGTATTACACCAAAGAACAACTCATGCAATCAACCTGCTTTTTAGATGTTGAAAAACACTCAAATATATATGTATGTATTGCTGAGGTACATTAATTCCATACAGCACATAAATTACATTCAGATAAAATCTTATTTTTGTCCAAATTTGGATTTCTTGACATACACAAACACCCTCTTATTTCAGAAGGTCCAATTTACTACAGAGTTTAGGTCCAACTCAAATCGAACACACCTGATCAAGGCAAGGTCTTACTAGAAAGTTACAGAAAGGTGAGTTTGATCAAGATTGGAGCTAAAGGTGGACATCGAGGGCCAGAGTTGAGAACCTCCGTTTTAGACCAATGGATTAGACCAAAGGTGTCCAAACTTGTTCCTGAAGGGACACTTGTCCTGCAGAGTTTAGCTCCAACCCTAATTAAACACCTGCACCAGATATTTAAAGTCTTCAGACTTACTAGAAACTTCCAGGCAACTGTGTTGGAGCTGGTTGAAGCGAAACTGTGCAGGGCGTTGGTCCTCCAGGACATTGGACACCCCTGCTTTAGACAAAAGACAGCTTTACTGTCCATATTTGCACATTCATGTTGTATCAGACTTGCCGTTCCATTTGCTCACAGGAACTCAAGAAATTATAAAGTCTTCATTAGGTCACAGAGTTTGGCAAGCGAATCCTTTGCCTCAACATGGAATGATCTGCTGTTAGAAGAAGCTTCACGATTGAATTAAACTCCCAGATTGCAAGATTTTACAGAAGTGTTCCCATTTAAGACTAGGCCTACTTGTATATTCCTGATATTGCATGCTGGAAACAAGCATCTGAGAATCAATCCTGAGTGGTTTCCTCTCGGTTACTGCTTTTCAAATGGCTTCTTCTTGCTGATCTGAAGAGTGACCTGTCCGGTTGGCGTGTAGCTGCGGGTTTGTGTGGAAACCTGTGTTTTGAAGCTCTGCAGACCTCCTTCCTTTCCTCTCTGGACCTCGGAGCAGTATGTCGGCTGGACTTCAAGCCTCGCAAAGCTGCTGGTATGCCGTGAATAGTTGGATGAACGTTCTCCCGTCACATGAATAGGTATGGTCTTCTCTCGCCTTGCTTGAGAGCTGCCGCTCGCAGATGAACCTGGACTAAACATGCTGGAAATGTGTTCCTTGAAGGAGCCGAAGAATCCCATACGAGGCTTTGCTGGTGGCACCGGACGTACCACGTTCAACACAATGGGTTTGCCAATGACAGGCTCGTTAATTTCTCTCTGCAACACCGAGATCTCACTTGGTTTCTCAACGAGGACATGATGGTCTGTAGCGCTGCCGAATGTTTCCCCTTCCTGAGGGACGTAGTCCTCGAGATCTTCAAGAGTAAGAACTCGATTTCCATCCATCAGCATTTTGCAGTCTCGAGCATCAAGTTCGTCATCTTCAGGCTCCACGACAATAGTTCCTTCATCATCTCCATCAGAGACACATGGGTCATCAATTTCTCCTGAGTATGCTGTCACATTGTCGACCTCTGAAGGTACTTCAGAGACATTCTGTGCAATTTCCTCTTCATCCGTACCAGAAGAACATTGCAGAGCCAATGCGGCACCCATTGACTCCTCGAGTAACTTGTTGTTGGAGTTATTAGTGTTTGGATTGCCAGGTGGTGAGAACTTGCTGGGGGAAACGCCTCTTCTTCTTGGTAACTTGGGTGATTTGTTCACTTTATACTCTATTATCTCTTCGACTTCTACCCATCTTGGGTTCCTGGCCGTGGCACCCTCCGGCTCTGGAACGTACAGTGTCGGTACAGTCTTCCTGGCCAGGGTTCGTCTCTGTCTGGGCGGTTCAGGTGTGGACGTCTCTGAGCGGTGAGCTCCCATGGGCGATGGTCGTGGGGATGCGTGCCGTTTCATACGCGTGTTCTTCACCACTGTGGTGATGGTCTCCTCACTTGAAGAGGAAAAAACACGTTAAAAGCACATCAGCTTCAGGTTGGTAAGTTCTTATAGTGTTTTTGAAAGAAGTCTCTTATGCTCACCAAGGCTGAATTTATTTGATCAAAAATACAGTAAAAACAGTAATATTGTGAAATATTATGATTAAAATAATTTTCGATGTTAATGTATTTTAATATTTTATGAATTCCTGTAATAGAAAGCCGAATTTTCAGCATCATTACTCCAGTCTTCAGTGTCACATGATCCTTCAGAAATCATTCTAATATCTTGATTTGCTGTTTAAGAAACATTTCCTATTTATTATAAAGCTTGAAATTAGTCGTTCTTAGTTGTTATTTTTCTGGAAACTAATATTTTTCAGGATTCTGTGATGAATAGAAAGTTCAAAAGAACAGCATTTAATTAAAAATATTGTGTAACAATTTAAGTGCCTTGCTGTCACTTTTGATCAATGTAATGCGTCCTTACTGAATAAAATTATTAAGTTTTGAATAGTAGTGTATTCAATGCTTAGGTGTGTGTGTGTATATGAGACTTACATAATTATGGTTTTCTTCGGTATTTTCGTCTCTTGTTCTGTTACTATTTGAAAAAACAATAAAAATCTTTTAAAAACAAATTTATTTTCAGTTATCAAATTTCAGTGAATTCATTGCTTGTCACAGAGGTACAAACATGATGCTCAATTATGAAAAACATATTCCTAAATTTTAAATATAAGTGAATGCACTTTACAAAATATACTTTTCTTATTTTCTGGACCTGATCATTTCTAAATGATCTTGCATAGTATGGTTTTGTAGACCCTTTTTTAAAACCAATAAATATTGTAACAGGATGTGTACCTTTTTTTTTTTTTAATTTAATACATTTTTAGTTTTGAGTAAGTAATGTCATAACAGATGGCTGGGAATGATTTTTAGCTGGGTGGCATATATGTATTGACAGACATCTCTTTTACCTTCTATACTGATGGCCTGATCTGCTCTACGTTCTCTCGCCATTGCCACAGCAGGAGTGATCAGCTGTGCCGCACACCTGGCACTTCCCAGACGGTTCGACAGCTGCAAATGAATAATATGATGATAAAGTTTATTTCCTTAGGGTTGGAGTAAAGTAAGAACTGAAAGGACTAAAGTAACAATCTCCATACCTCACACTCATAGTGTCCAAGGTCTCGTTCTCCAGGGTTCTTGATAACTAGAACCAACACTCCACTGCGTGCTTCACTGTATGTTTGAAACTTCTCCAGGTCTGTCAGTAGTTTACCATCCTTAAACCATCTGTCCAGGGAAATGGCATAGTTTAACATGCACTCAATTCATTTCGTTAGCAAATTAGATAACACAAGGGAAAAACTGTTGGGTTGTTAGAAGTTATTTATGGAATGCATTGATTTGAATATTATAATATGAATCACCCAGATCTTCTGGGCCATTTTGACTCATTATTTAAACATGGAAATAACATAAATGATAGTGTAAATGGAACGACTACCTTATCTTGGGACTCGGTGCGCTCTGGATGGTGCAGGTGAACTGAGCATCTTCTCCTGGATAAAGTGTGGCATTCCGGATCTTATTCACAAAACGTGGAGGTACTGCAAGAGGTTAAATAAAAATGAGCAGGAATTAAATGGAGTGAAACCAGCTTTACTAAGTTGGAAACATAAGGTTGCTCACTCACCCTGCACAGTGATTTTGCCTAGTGTGCTGGCGTTGCCCGCAGAGCTGGTGGCGAAGCACATGTATTGTCCTGAGTCATCTGCCGTCATGTTGTCCAAAATGAGTGTGCAAGAGCCGTCTGGGTCCTCAATGATGATGTGATGAGGATCCGCTTCCACGGCACGCCCGTCTGTTTGTGAAACAGATGGATGAATTACTTTACTTCTAAGAAGACATAAAGAAGGGAAACACCTAAGATTTAGTTCCTTACCTTTGTACCAGGTGACCTGTGGTTTGGGGGCACCAGTGACCTTGCAGGCGAGCTTTACTGTCTGTCCGAGCTCTGCTGTGCAGTCTGTCAACACTGCATCAAAATTTGGAGGGCCTGGAATAAAAGTAAAATGCTACATTTTAGGAATAGGGTTTATTTTTATTGTATTATTTAAGAACGACATGTTTAGGAGAACTGATATGTCTTAAAGGGATAGCTCTTCCAAAAATGAAAATTCTGTCATTAATTACTCACCCTCATGTCATTCCAAACCCATAAGACCTTCTTTGATCTTCGGAACACAAATAAGATATTTTGGATGGAATCTGAGAGCTCTGACCCTCCATAGACAGCAAGAATATTACCACGATCAACGCACAGAAACGTAGCAAGGACGTCTGTAAAATAGTCCATGTGACATCAGGGGTTCAAACATAACTTACAAAGTTACAAGAATACTTTTTGTCCGCAATACAATAATAACATAACTTATTCAACAATTCTTCTCCCCGAGTTACCGTCTTCCACTATTTTGGAGAGTACCCCAGAACGTAATCAATGTAATCAGCGTTTACGTTCAGCATGCGCACACTGTTTTTGTGTTCTGAAGATGAACAAAGGTCTTACAGGTTTGGAACGACATGAGGATGAGTGATTAATGAAAGACTTTTTTAATGAATATTTTTTGGGTGAACTAAACCTTTAGGTGGAGTGCGTTTTCTCTTTTGGCCACTTTCTGCAGGAATGATGTATTTTTGTAGGCCAAAACCCATAAAGAGCAGCATTTTTAAATGTTTTTTAGTTAAATGTCTGAGATAAGCTCAAGATATTTTCACAATTTATTCTATGACATAAAATACATCAGTAATTAAAAAAGTGATTTTTTTGTAAAGCTTTTACTGATCTTTAAAAAGGCAGTTGTGGACAACAGAAGGAGTTGAGGACATTAATCACACCAGACAGGTAAATTCATCTACACACTAGTCCACTTTTACAGCTTCATTGTGTTTATTATCATGCTATTGCAAACTGTTCTAACTCAAACTTTCCAACATACAGATTTTTTGATTAGAGTTATTGGAAGCTCAGTGGTGTTGTTCGTTTTTAGCTTAACTTTCTTATTTTCTGCAATAATCCAGTTAGCCAATGTAAAAATCCTTTTGGGTTTTGTCAAGGGAACCAGGCTGATACTATATCATGCTAATGCTGCAGACTTACACCATGCTGGCATGCTGTAGCGCTGCTGAAGGTCACGGAGGTCGCGGAGCCATGAGTTCTTGATGATAACAGTCCGTGCCTGCAACGTGTATTTTCTCACGGAGTCCTCGCGCTCATGCCAGATCTCAAACGCTCTTTCATCACCCTCCACTGTCTCGTTCACATCAATGTTTGTAAGCTAAAGAAAAAACAAATTATTTTACAATGCATTAGATTTTTATAAACAATATTATCATATAAGTGATGCTATGTGGCAAACCAGTAATTAAGAAATCCCTGTGAAGACAGCATTTTGAATTATCAGCATGACCTTACTAAATTTTGTGTTAAATACAGTATGTGCATCACTTAATTTCAGCCATTTAAAAGCTTTTGCAAAGCTCCAACCTTCATCATATTCTTGAACACATATGCTTGGGTGTCTGTGTTCGTGTCTCTCTTCTGTTTGCAGATGACCACATGGTTTTTGAAGAGGAAAACGTGGCGGCGGTGACCTCTGGAAGGTGTTCGAATTCCAGGAGCTCCTTCCCAAACAGTGAAGGGGCCCTGTAGAAAAACCCAGAACTTCATTTTACACCGTAATTTGAAAAGTTTTTAAATTGACTACAAATAGGTGAAACAGGTAAGACCTTAAATGGTGATATTTGAGTTAGGGACTGTACCTGTCTTATAGGTTCTCCCAGCGCCTCCAGATTGGCGGGGTAGTTCTCTATGAGAGATACATGGTGTGTGTTTTCTGAGCGCTGGGAGAGGGACGACACCATGGCATACGCCTGCTCCAACAAACAGCAGTTTTGGCCGTTCCTCGCCTTGTTCCGGATCAATTCCTAGAGTGAAATCATGTGAAATTTGGAAATGTGTTGGTCACTTTCAAAAGTTAATGAAGGGTTGTATCACATAATACTTAACAGAATTTCTAAGCACATATTTATATAAATATTTATTTTAAAGTGGAGATTGCCTACACCTAGCCTGTGAACATTTGTATTGTGGTATTTAATTATTTATTACCTTCAGTAAAGCTCTGTACTTCTGAATTCTCTCCGGTGGTCTCTGAAGGTAAGCGTTGATGCTTAGCACTGGACCCTCTGAGGGGTCAACATTTGCCAACTCCGAGACTGTATAATCCTAATGAAAACATACATGAAACATGTTATGTTCTGTGTCTGAGTAACAAATTATTTCAGTTTAAAATAGTTCTGTCAAACGATTAATCGCATCCAAAAGAAAAGTTTTTGTTTACATAATGTGTTTATACGGTGTATATTTATTATTATTTTAATATAAATACACACAGTATATATTTTTTTAATATTTCCATGTATATATTTATATTCATACAATTGATATTATATACAAATATTTTAAATGTAAAAACATAAAATTCTTAAATATATACATGCATGTGTGTGTATTTATATATAGCTACATAATAAATATACACAGTACACACACACATATATATTATGTAAACAAAATATTTTATTTTGGATGCAATTCAGTGGCGGCTCGTCAGGGGAGGCTAAAATTTTAAGGTGAAAATGGGAGGAGGACGATTTAATGTTTCAGTTCATGTCTCAAAATGTGTATTTTTTTGTTCGTAATTTCATAGCTGTAATATCATAACATGCTGCTGAATTTGGAAAGTGCCGCTTTTCTGTCGCGAAACGCGAATGTGCCGAATCTGCTGATGTAATTACAACCGCTAAGTGAAGCAGGGGAGGGGGAGGAAACAGTAGCCCCTCACTGCAGAACAAAAATCCAGGAGGCGGGGTTGGATCCACATCCAGGGGGTGGAGACTGGTAGGTTTAGGGGTGGGGATGGATGGGTTTAGGGACCAGGGGGTGGAGACTGGTAGGTTTAGGGGTGGGGATGGACGGGTTTAGGGACCAGGGGGTGGAGATGGGTAGCTTTAGGTATATGTAAGGTGGGAGGAGTTGGATCTAGAATCATCCACACCCCCTGGATCTTGTGTTCTGCAGTGAGGACCATCTCGGAGGCCAGGGGAGTGCTGAGCTCTCGTGCCTCCGTTGGTAAAAAAAAAAAAAAAATTAGCCAATCAGCATCGAGCGTTCACTTTCAGCGCTGAGGATTGTTGAGAAAAGAAACCTCGCAAGGGATGCTAGCCTCCCTTCTGGTATATCAACCAATCATTATAAAGACGTAAATAACGTGATATTAGTTTGAACGTCTCCCGCTGCGCTGATAATGTACGAAGTAAGTTACTTATGATGAGTAGCGATATTGAATATTTGATTGCCAACAGATTAACCAAGCTATCATTCAAGCACTGTATATACAAATGAAAAATAAAGGGTAACACGCCTACACTGGATATAGACTACAGGAGTCGGCTTATTTAAATGGCACAACAGACTTTTAAGAAGGGATGGATGTTGCTTCAAGTGATAGGCCAGGTAAATTATATTATCTTGCTGTCGGAGTCCTTTTCTTTACGTTTTCTGACTAAAAGCAACCAAAAAGCCATTTTAAAGTGGTTAAGCAAATATTAATCGGCAGGGATCCCCAGACCAATTGTGCCTCCCCTATGTTAAAACCCACGAGCCGCCACTGAAGCCATTAATCGAGATTAATCCTTTGACTAGATTTTAAAGATAAAAAAGATTAAATGTCGTTTTTTCTAATGTAATTTTTATGCCCCCAGAAATCCATAACTATACGGTCAATATTTTGTAAACCCACCTTGAAATATTGGTGCACTTCTTTCTCACTGATGACAGACTCAGCTTGCAATTGTCCAATGAGGTACTGCAAATATTTCTCAAACCCATCAGAGTTTCTCAGGAAATGCATGGCAATGTCATCATCCGTGTCACAGTCACGCAGACCAGGCAGCAAAGTACTGGAAAACAGTCAACTTCATTATGTATTTCCCTGTTGTCAAATTCCATATGTCAAGACTAGCATATAAAGGAAAACAATGCTTATACTCCTTAAAAATAAAAAATTAACCATAATTTGATTGTCTGAACTCTGTACCTGTTATGGAAGGATTTCAAATCATTGATATTACGGAAGATGGTTTCCTTCTGGCTGGCGATTTCAGGTGGTGTGCTCTCTTCATCCACACGCTTCAGATGGTGTGATGTGAAGAACTCAATCTCCTTCAGAAACTCTGTTTCTGTGCTGATCAGCTCCTGGACGAGTTGACTAGATACAAGTGAAACCGAGGTAGAATTACTAAAGTAGTACAAATTAAAATGCACATTTTGCACTTTGGACATAAAATTCCTAATTTACCAGAGTTTCTTCTTGTACTCTGTCTCTGTGACTTCTTCTCTGTTGGTCTCTGGGAGGTCTGCAACCTCTGCAGACAGCTACAACACAACCATTCCATCATCAGTAAGAAATTATAAGATGCACAAGCAAACGCACACATTTTTTAAAATCAATATTTCACCACTACGTGACCAGTTATCCATTTTGAATGATCCTAAACTGACCTTCAGTCTTTTGTCGAGATACGCAGGTGAGACCCATCCCTGGCGAGATGGATTGGATTTGGTGGGCTTGGTGCGGACCAGCCATTTAAGTGGGTGGGCAGAATCCAGAACCTCCACATACTGGCCCTCTTTCAGAGCGATGGCATCTTTGCTGACTCCCATTGGGTTGTAGTCGGCAGTCACCACATAGATATCAAACATCTGCACAGAATCATTGATATAACAGAGCATTTGGAAAATGTGACTGCTTTTAAATATCCTTCTGTAAACTGAAGATTAACCAGATGCTTAACTCACATAAAAAATAATATGAACTACAGAATTATGATACTAATCGAACATGACACGTCCATTTTTATTCCCCCTTTTTCAATAAATGGTAAATGCATGTATTCAAAAATTGTCTGAAAATTCTTATGTGAACAGAATAGCAACAGGTTTGACACAATACATTAGTTATAATATTAAAATGTATTTGTTGATGACCCTGAGAATGTGTTATTTTTAATACCTCTCCCCTGGCATCTCCTTCATCAGACTCAGATGATGAGTCTGCGATCAGAGATGGAGGGCGTGATCGGCCGTGATATGGAGATGGGGACGGTGTTTTTGTTTCATCATCGCTCTCAGCTCCTGGGACACGTAATGAAGCTTGAGGCAGACAGGGACCAAAAGGATACAGGAAGAAAGAGGTATTGTGTCAATTAATTATGGCCACAACAATATTTAAGTATCATGTCTGACACCATCACATTTGCATAGGACTTCAATATGTTTGCTCAGATTACAATATTCAATTAAAAAATCAGCAGATGCATATTCAGAATGTAACTCGAAAATATAAATCTGGACATGAAATTTGAATGATAATAACAATAATAATAATAAATAGCAAACATTTCAAAGTCAAAAAGAAAAACATATATATGTATATATGCTACATCTTTAACATATGTACTTCACAATTTGGTTTAAATGGTCTTCAGCATATAAACTTGATGTAGGCCTAATATTAACATCCTTAACAATGGTGTATGTGTGGTAATTTAGACATGAAATATCTTTACAACAGTTGTTCCCAAACTGCAGCACGCGGATACAGGGTCTTAAAATAATAATCAAAAACTATTTTAAGAGTTTATTTCTTCATAAATGTATATATTGCTAGCTGATGTGAGTCGTCAGTGTTACTAAAGTAGACAGTTTAATATTACACTGCTGTTTTTAAAAATACCACGAGTTGACTGAACAGACGTTATTAAGGCTATGGTAAACTCCACATCAGCCCGAAAAGATACAAAATGGTGCAAATATGAATTTGGAAATTATCTCTCCGATATGGATGGTGAGAATGATTTATGAGGAAAACTGTCCCAGTTTCGAGGACCTAAACTAAAGAGAAAGTAAGCTGCAATAATCGTTTGTATTTAGCCTACAATTCAAATGTGCAAGTATCTTCGCTTCCAATAAGTGTAAATTGGTTTATTACCGATAAAATGTGATTGTGTTTCAAGCTATTACCATATTTAGGCGAGACAGGGTGGTGGGGGTCCATGATAATAATAATTTGAATAAGATA
The DNA here is from genome assembly GCF_936440315.1 of Barbus barbus. Taxonomy (NCBI): domain Eukaryota; kingdom Metazoa; phylum Chordata; class Actinopteri; order Cypriniformes; family Cyprinidae; genus Barbus; species Barbus barbus. The sequence goes on along the minus strand of NC_136724.1, from coordinate 21,376,971 downwards.
TAAAGAGTGATGGTTTGAAATGTTTGGGATCCACTGTATTTAAAATACCGTTTCTAAATAAGAGGTAATAGAATTGTGTTATTTTACAAAGTAAGTTCACTCAGTCATTCATTCATCCATTGAGCATATTTTAGAGAATATTCACCAGACAAACTTTTTCCATTGCTTTTGTAGAAGCAGAGAAATGATGCAAGATAAATTACAAAAAATGCATATATGTGACCCTGGAGCACAAAACCAGTCTTAAGTCGCTGGGGTATATTTGTAGCAATAGCCAAAAATACATTGTATGGGTCAAAATGATCAATTTTTCTTTTATGCCAAAAATCATTAGGATATTAAGTAAAGATCATGTTCCATGAAGATATTTTGTAAATTTCTTACCGTAAATATCTCAAAACTTCATTTTTGATTAGTAATATGCATTGCTAAGAACTTCATTTGGACAACTTTAAAGGCGATTTTCTCAATATTTTCAAATAGTTGTATCTCGGCCAAATATTGTCCTATCTTAACAAACCATACATCAGTGGAAAGCTTATTCAGCATTCAGATGATGTATAAATTTGTATAAAGACTGGTTTTGTGGTGCAGCGTCACATATATGACAATGATTTGAGCTCACCACTTGTAAGGTCCACTATCAGTTACTTTTTAATCATCTATGACTCAGAATATAATACATAATACTGTACTTTCTATATTTCTCCTGTGATTTAACATGCACTGTATCATGCTTGTGTAAAAATAAAATTGTGCCCACACAAACACTAATGTAGGCCTACTGCTCATGCGTTCATCCATTTTCATATACTGAAACAGAGACACCTTGAAAGTGTAAAAATGAGACGGTCTGCATCCACTGAATTTCAGAATGTCCAGTTTATTTTTAATTGTGACAAATGGCCCAGATTCAACCATGAATCAGGTTGAATCGGGGTTGAATCAAGAACCATGACTTTATTACCACTAGGCAATACTTGAAGCATTTTTAATATTATTAAAAGAGCTTAAATTTATTCCTTTTTAAGAAACGTTGAGAGCCAAAGAAAAGGACAAGCAAAGTGATTAACAACAGCATAGCCTTGTGGAGAAAAAGTCAAGGTTCTGGTGTATTACACTGGAGGTTCTGCGGATACATACTGGTTACTTTGGGCCAAGATCTCATCCACTGGAGCACTTGATGGTTCTGTAAGCTGTCTGAACAAATCAATGCTTCAATGAGAATGTGAGTGAATAGAGGGATGAAAGGAGGGATGGATAGTTTGATGGATAGACAAAAGAATGGAGTCAGTGAGCTGTGTAGGAATTGAGGGATCCAGAGATACGTATTTTTTTATTATTTTTTATTTTTTAAATATAAAACAGAAGGGAAGTTAAGGAATCTACATGTGAATGTGTTCATAAAAAAGTGTAATTAATTATTTAAAACCACGAATTTGCAACAGGTGTACTCCATTTCAGTACTCAGTACATCCTGTGACATAAATTCAAACATCTGAGCACACAATAAACTCATTCAAAAACAGTCCACACTGTTTTGAGTGAATATTAGGATGCATCTGTAGAAAAAGACTAGACTAGCAAAATAAATATGAAAAATGATATACAATAAAATTGACAAATCAAGAAGGCTAATTTAATAAAAGTTAGTACAGTATAAACAGTACATATATTTATACATAGTGTAATTCAGTCTGGCAGTGCAGATTACAAAAATATTTTGCTCAATATTATAAAAAAAAAAGTTTTCTCTTACCTTGAGTAATCCTGGCAGATACCATTTCTGTGATTTGGGTTGTGAGTTTTTGTAAGAACTCCTCAGTACCCACTTGACCCAAGGAAGGCAGTTTGATCTCTCCTGAGATGTGATCACAGTAATCATTTGTATTGTTGCAGATTATTTGACAAATACATGATGGCAGTCACGCACTCTGCTATAATCTGATTGATAGCACTGATAGTAAACAAAAGTAGTTAAAAAAATAAAAATAATATCAAATATTCACCCCTGCCCTCTTCCTCCGGTGGGCTGATAGTAATTCCTAGAACCCTGGAGAAAAGAAAAAAAACTCTAAATCTCTAAAACTTTAAAATGTTTAGATGAATAAAAGTATCTAAATTGACAGCTGTACGCTTTTATATTTAAACTTACTCTGGCCCCACTTTCTTTTGTTCTGGTGCTGTTGGACAGAAAAGTAAGCGTGATGAAAAGACTACACACACAGTACCAGCCAAAATCTTGGTATAGTAAAATAATATTTAAAAGTCATTCTGACACCACTACGGTCAACAACTGAACCGTGAGATCCTGACCTGTCTCCACATCCAGTCGGGCTGTGTTGACTGACTGTCCAGCACGGTTGGTGGCGATGCATGTGTACATGCCGCTATGTTTTTTTTCAACTTCCATGAGGATGAGACTATGTTGACGGCCAGAGCTGGCCACCTTGTAACCTGGTGTGTCTGCCTTGATCCACAGAACATCCTTATCTGACACTTCCTTTAACCAGTTTACAGATGGGGTAGGGGAGCCTTTGGAAGACAGTAACCTAGTTTTACATATTTCACCTTTTGTAATGTGCAACTGAACGTTATGCTTAATGCTTTTGTCTGTTTCTCAAAATTGCATCTAAAGTAATTTTCTTGGTATTTAATTTATTGTGGTAACACACCATACCTTCCACTTTGACTGACAGCGTTATACTTGCTCCCCGTTTCACCTTCTTGTTGCTAAACCTCTCCAGGAAGCGTGGTGGCACAAGTGGCACCTTTGAATCTATTTGTGGAAAAACATAAGTGGCGTAGCAAATTGCATGCATGCATAATCTTTCATATCAATACTTTAAATTTCAAAACGCATTTGCATCTTACATCATGTGGAACAATGATTGATAATCACTCGTGCTGTATGCAAGATAGATGCTTACCTCTCATTCGTCCCTGTTCAGGTGCGGGACGCTCTCCAGGAGCTGATTAGTGAAAGTAAACAAAGAAACAAATTTATTATAAAATTTATTTAGCACATTTCATTTGGAGAACAATTTTACTGTAATTATGATGAATAATTTTATAATTTCAACACGCTTCCATTTCCTGTCACAGTCTTACAAAGACCCCATGCAAGCGACAAAGCGATAAAAAGAGTTAAAGTATCAAAGGAACACTTACCCAGTACATTCAGTCGTGCTGAAGAGTAGGCAGAGCCAGCTATATTGCTAATATATGCTGAGTATTCTCCGGTGTCCTCGCGCCTAACATCCAAAATCTCAAGACTGTGCTGATCTCGCTCGGTCGACAATACAATTCTGCTGGAGGCTTGGAGTGGGGTGCCATCCTTAAACCAGTAAACCCTTGGTGTGGGAAATCCTGCAGAAAGGCGTTGAACATGAAATTATGTTTGCCACCCATTTTACATCTGCAAATTCAACCTCTGAAAATTACAGTAGACTTAGATGCAAAACAATGTGCATGTTTATTAGGAATATAAACAAGTATATACAAAGAAGGATTAAGGACATTAATGCCATTATGGTTAGAGCAACTAGAGTTGAATAGACACAACAGGTGCAGATGCAAAAAAGGAAACACTTGGAATAAATAGTGCATAATTAATCTGAATACAGATGAAATAGAATCTGAAATTAAACAGAATTTGCATTCATGGAAAAAAACATAGCTGACCTTTGACCCTGACACTCATTTTGGCAATGGGTGCTCCGGGACTGAGGAATAAATCATGTAACTCATCCACAACTTGAGGAAGCTGCTCGTCCTCTGCCACCGACTCAAAAGCCTCTGTGTCCCTGTGCTCTGAGCTAAAAGTGCAATCCAAACACAAGCAGAAGCCAATTTACAACTAGCATGATATTTAAATCAGAGGTTTATTTTGGCCGGATCTGAGCAAAATCTATTTTATCCTTGTAGTACTGACATAAAAACTTCATAAAAATCACTTTAAATGAAATGATTGAATCTTACCTAGACACATAACCTTTAGCACTGACATAGGAAGATGTCTCTGTGGCATCGGCTGCTGTGTCATAGTCTGAGCTGCAAGACACTTTAAAAATACACAAGACTGAATCAATAATCAAACAAAATGAGTCTTTAAGAATAGTATAAAATAAATATCCAAAAATGAAAATTGTCATCCTTTACTAACACTCAATATTCAAACAACAAATCAACAAAAATGAAGAAAACCGATGAAAGGATCTGTAATTAGTTCTGAATATCAAAATGCATCAAGAGCATTCATCTTAAGTATGTTGAGAATGTAGGTGCATTTTTAGGCCTTCTAGAGACAAACAACATCAATGATAAAACACATGCAGGCACATTCTTACACTTCACAGATGTACCGGTAAAAGAAAGTGCCATCTTTGTTAAATCGTTTCAATCTGGAACACCATTTTGCTTTTTTGTCTACATTTGTGAGTTTTGGGTTTTGATTAACACTTTCTTTTAACAGTGTACTCACTGTCCACCCTCAGCTCAGCCTTGCTGGAGGCGATGCCACTGTCATTTTCAGCCATGCATCGGTACACGCCCATGTCTGTGGGCAGCACAGCTGTGATGATCAGCTGGTGATGGCCTTCCTGGTCTTCATTGATCATGTAGTGGTCGTTTTCCTCCAACATCTTTCCATCCTTGAACCATCTCACAGTGGGAGAGGGGTTGCCAACAATTACACAGTCAAAACTGACTGGAAACCCATCAGGAACATCTTGGCTACGGAGCTCCGTCAGGAAGACGGGGGCCGCTGGGAGGTTGGTAGGCGATTAAGAGAACAGGGAAGAACAAACAAAACCGAAAAGAACAGAACATAGCAATTTTTTTGAGGAGAAATGCTGAACCAGGCGAAAACATGACAAGCCATCACTTTAAGATCCAAAACAAGCAAGTCGCAACATTTTTTGTACATTTCAAAAGTGCTGCCCTATAATGACAAACAAAATCCAGCACTGAATCATGCAACGAAGAACCAAACAACAGCAGCAAAAATATTTATAGTAGAACCACATGGAAGAAGCGTCATACCAGGGGCTCCTGTCATGAAAGCAGGCATCGGTCGGTCTTGAGTTGGGGTTTGGGAGCCATCTTGGGAGAGACCCATCTTTGTGATACGCAGCTCAACCTTAGCACCTGCCACTGCTATGATGGCCGTTTCGATTGGCACTCCTTGATAAGTAAACATTTCCTGGAAGCGCTGGGAAGCTACTTGAGCTTCTGCACGATTATCAAAACGGATGTAGATATACTCATCGTCTTCCCGGTAAGACTGTAAGTCCGGTGGCGGTAAATCGCCTTCATCTGCACTAACAAAGGGTTCCTCTTCCACATCTGGAGGGAGGCGAGTACGAAGAAGTCGTCGTAATCGTTTACTTGCTTGCCGTAAAGTCTCATCCATCTCACTCCCTGAGGAGCTCTCAGCTTCGCTATCAGCACTGTAGCCCAGAGTGAGTGGGCGTCGCCCAGAACATTCCCGCAGGGACCCTACAGTGACTTTGCCACTATGGGTGGAAACACCAAACTTATTGGTTACTTCACAAGTATATACACCTGTGTCTTTGGTTGTGGCAGCTGTCACTACTAGAGAGCAGGTGCCATCATTATAGATGTCAATATGGTGGTGCTTGCCATCTGTTAAGGGTTCACCATCTTTCAGCCAGCGAACTGTATCCGGCTTACCCTCCACAATGCACTCGAGATGAATTGTCCCACTGGGCTCCTTAGTCTGATCCTTAAATACTTCTTTGAAGACTGGTCGCATGTCCTTCCTGGCTTTATAACCTTTGAAGGCTGCCTGAATCTTGACAGCAGCCTCTTGCAACTCATCCCCTTTCTGAGCTTCCATGAGGGGCTCCACAGATGTCTTTGTAACAGATTGCTCTGTCATCTGGAAGTGCTCATACAGTTTCTGGGAGGCAATAGTCTCAGTGTGACTTTCCACAGTCATGGAGGACTTGCTGGTTTTCTTTAGGTAAGACACCAAACTTGTTGTCCCACTGAGAGATTCCTCATCAGAACTTGTATAGAGATTAGGCTCCCCTGTGATCTTGGGAGTTGATTCAACAGGTCTCACTTCCTTTTCAGGTACTTTTCCTTCTTTGCTCTGGGCTTTTTCTTTTCCATCTTCTTCTGGCAACTCTGAAATTGAATCTAATGTGGGTTCCCGACTCATTCTCCTCTTCTTGGCCACTGCATCCCATAGAGCATGTAAATCTCCCTCAGAAGCAGCCTCAGGAGGCAGTTTGGGCTGGCTGCCCGCATCCTGAGAAAGTGTTGTGTCATCTCCTGTAATCAGGGAGCCATCATAAATCAGTCTTACTCGTGCATTTGATAACATTTTTATGTTGGAATTTTTTTTTAATATTTTTAAATATATCAACAATCTATCTTTGCAACAGCAATTTGACTGCAATTAAACTCAGGTAAATACAAACATTTGAATTAAGTTTATCATTGAAACAATAAAGAGAAGTAAAAAAAACTTGAAAAAGAAACATCAAAAGAAAACATCAAAAGAAAAGACACTGAAATGTAATGTAACGGTTGTAGTAACATTTACAAATATCTAGTACTTGTTGCAGAAAACACTATTTTGACATTGCAGTCTTATGGACATGCATATGACAGTAACCTGAAGAAGTTGGAAAGAGACAGGAAAAAGATATTTGGAGACTGTAATCTCGTAATGAAGAAAATCATGAATTAGCAAAGTTCCAAACACTATGACCAAGACATACACAAATGATTATTTGCACATATGAGGTTGACAAAAAATAACAGTAGTAAGTTAGATGTGAGGTTAAGCAACGTAAAGTACCTTCGAGGTTGAGGTTGATTGAAGTCTTTGCCTCTTCTGAGGCTACACAAGAATAGACACCCTGATCTGTAGACTGGAAATCCTTTATGAGCAAAACATGGCTCTTTCCTTCTGTTACCATTTGGTACTTGACCCCAAACTCTATCTCTCTGTTGTCCTTTAGCCATGTGACTGATTTGCTCTCTGTAGAAAGTTCACACTCCAAACGAACCATCTTCCCTTTCTGGATCTTAGAGCTGCTTAACATTTTGGCCATGGTCACTGGTGCATCTGAAGATCCAAGGTCCATTCAAAGAAGAGTTGAAGAAATGTAGCAAGAATTCAACAAGAACAAATACAAAATACATTTGTTTAGAGCATCGTTTTTAGTGTTCTACTACTACTGTAGCATCTAGGGTAGAGTTCTTCACTCCTGGTCCTAGAGAGTCACTTTCCTTCTGAGTTTAGTTCCAGCTGTAATTAAGGTTTTTGGGTTTACTTTAAAGCTATAGCCAGGTGTGTTGGAGCACAGTTGAAACTAAACTCTGCAAGAAAGTAGCTCTCTAGGACCAGGAGTGAGGAACCCTAAACTAGAGCAGAATAGCAAGCCTTCTATATGGTCTCATGGAGGCAGTTTGGTTAGATAAAAAAAACAATGTACTCACAATGTACTCTATAAGGTTGCTTTCAACAAGTTGGTTATTTCAACAAAGTATCCACTTACCAAGTGTCACAGTTTGAGGCAGCTGGACAGGCTCTCCAATACCGGCATGGTTGATGGCTGCCACTCTGAACCTATAACCTGCCCCCGGTATGAGGTTTTCAACCAGAAATTCAGTGTTGCATACTGGTTCTGTATGGCAGGGCAGCCAGAGGACACTGTCCACTAGACGCATTTCCACGCGGTAACCAATAATTGGGCTTCCTCCATCACTGAGGGGCGTGAACCAAGACAAGGTGACGAACATTGGACCTTTACTAACCAGCTCTGGGTCTTCAGGGGGATCAGGCACAGCTGTAAATAACCAGATAAAATGAAAAAAAGCTAGATAATAAGCATAATAGCAGAAATTATAATGAATGAGGCACAAATAAGGACCCTTACATATTGTGATAAGTTTGGCCATTGATAAGGCATCCCGGGCTGCAAATGTGATTTCCTGTGTGGGCTGAGCCTGGGCTTTCTTTAAAATTAGGCTGTAGGAAGAGCCACTGGCTCTCATGGCCCATTGGTCATTACATTTTAGCTCAACACCATTTGCATACCAAGTCACTTCACTCTCAGGCACAGCTTCATTCAAAACACAAGTGAACTCAACTTGTTCTCCTGCAATGGCGGTCTTATCTTCCAAAGGCTTGACCACCTCCAGTTGCCAAGCTGTACAGAACAAATCCATAACATTTCAATACATTTACATTTATGCATTTAGCCACATATTTAATATATTATAAAACTGGAGCATGAAACAAGAGCACAATAGTAAATAAATAAAGCTATACCATATATAAGGTAGAAAATGAACTGCATTGTTATTCAAAATATAGTCATGACCTATAAAACTAGAGCAGTCAGTTTTCTTTAATAAAATATGATATAATAACTTACATAATCTAAATTACATATTCTGATGTAATACCTTACATCTATCTAAATTTAATGCTAATACTACAGAATTGATGTACCTTTGACAGACAGAAGAGCAGTAGTTGATGAAGTTCCAGCTTGGAATGTAACCCTTGTGTTTTCACAAGGATGCAAGTCCTTTAAAAGCAGAAGATGGCGTCTGCCACTCTCAAAGGAAACAATCTCCACGTTTGCAGACTCCTTTACAGGCTTGCCATCGATTAACCACCGGCAGTCTTTGGTTTCAGGACGAGACAAGGAGCATTCAAAAAGTGCTTCCCCGCCATTAATGGTCTCCATGTTACTCAGCTCTTGAAGAATGTCAATTGGTTTAGCTGCAACACAGAGACAATGCCTGAAAAAAACACTGGCTTTATACACGCCAAATCAAGTCCCTGTAGTACACAATGACTTTGACTGGCCTTGAATTAAAAACAACTTCTGAACTTAAAACAGTTACTGAATCCTGCACAATCACACTCAATTACAATTTCTTCCAACATTTCACTAGCACATAGCATCCAGCAAAGAGTAGCGTAAGAAGCAAAGGTAGCTGTGATAAAAGCACATGATGGTTACTGCATAGCCAGCCAGATAATGATGTTGCTAAAAACAGCAATTTTTTGAGTTAAAAAAGGGGGGAAAATCCCTGTATCCCAGTAAAACCCTTTGTGGTAAGCTCTTACTTGTGCAATTTACAACTTAATATTTCTCAAAGTCTTTGCGAGCCTTATACTGAATCTTGATGATCCAGCTTTGAGTTATGGATGACACACAGATTCTCTTCACCAACAGTTGTGCTCACCTTGCACCCTGAGATGTGCCACAACAGAGGTTCCTTCTGCCTCACAGGAGTACATTCCCCCATCCTGGGGCTCTACACAGCTAATGTACAACCGCGCAACAGTCCAGTCCTGTTCCACTATCACCCTGCGACCGTCTGCTTGCACAGGTATGCCGTTTCGCTTCCATATGGCCTTGACTGGCCGGGAGTACTGACAGATGAACTCTGCAGGCTGGTTTTCTGCTACATGTTGGTCCTCCATGGCACTGACCACCTCCACATTGGGATCTATAGAAGGTTGGTGGTGGGGATAAGTAATATTCACAAGACCCCAGTGCACTTTGAAGTAGAGTTCTTCACCTCAAACCTCTTTCAGGTTTTGGGTGGTATTTAATGTAGTTTAAAACTAAAATATACTGTAGGCCTGGTACTTATTCAGTTTAAAAACAACAGCCTTTACAACCTCATCATCTAAGTCAATGCTGTAGCTGTTTCTTTTTCTTTCACATTGAAATGTACATGGTAAGTGTAACATCTTTTGCTTCTCTACTCCAAACTGACCAAGGACATGGGCTGCGTTTCCCAATAACAGTGTCTCTTAGCGCGCTACGAAGACTCTAAAGGTATGCCTTAACTTGGGGTATACCTTTCCTAGGTGCGCTCCCTGAACTATACTTTAGGATGTTACTTAAGTTAAACCTTCTTACGTGTGACGTTAGCAGTTGCTGTCCATGGCGGTGGTGCTGAATAGGTCGATATCGATGGCTCGATAATCGATTGTTCACTATATACAGGAGCTCCTAGCGTTATAGAGTGGGTAAAGTATTGAGAAAGCGATGTTCATTATAAAGAAGCACTTTAGAAATAGTAGAAATTGCATTTATCGGGGCTCACTGCATTTATAAAATAATCCAAATTGCAAACTAAATGCAACCTTGGATATATATATATATGCTATGTTTGTATAATTTTGCAAGTGTGCGAACCCGCAACCTCCCGGCCAAAAGTAGGCTATTCTGCCTTTAACCAGCTACATTAACTGGCTGTTTGGCTTCGCTTGCTTTTGAAAGGGTCATTTATATTATTTTGTTCATGTGTATTATGAAGGCCTAGTCGAGCGCTGATGGGGTGGCGATGGGGACAAGTGTCCCGTCCACAAGGCCAATTACTTGTGGGACACCCGCAATAGCATGGAAGCCTTGATGTGCCTCCATCACTTCGTGCCTGGCTAAAGACATACATATATAAACGGTGGCGTGACGGAGCAGGATGTTTGTGACTGAATGAACACACCGCCACACCGAGGTCTTACTCAGCCCATATCCATCCCCAACCACCTCCAGAAAACTCCCAACAGCATAAAAACGGAGAGACACCAGCAGCTGAATTTCGGGGCTTAGGGGGTAGCTCCGTCGAGTTTGTCTTGATAAAGTTGGACCAACAAGATGTAAAAGCTGCTGAATTTGCTCCCGTGGCAGGCAAAATTTGTGTAGCATTTTATCTTCTGACATGGAAGCCAGGGGACTAAAGTTTTCTTTTATGTGCACATACACTTACTGGCTCCGCGGACGCAGCCGTGTTTGACTTAGGACAACTATTCGCTGTCTCGCTGCCATATAGTTTGACCAAACTCCCCATCGCATTCATTCCCTTTAAATAGACTCCTAATTATGTGCTTCCTAATGGTTTGCCAGCCGATGTGCCTTTGTACATTATAATAGAAAAAAACTAACAACCATCAGTATAATGACATTTTTAGTTTTTGCATAAAAAAATCCTTCAATTAACTGAACACTGGGTGTATTACAACTTTAGATTTGTAATATTTATGTGGTTCTGCACTTTGTCTTGCCACAGAATTACAATCGTATCGACTGAAATGTGAAGAAGCTTTTTGAACAGAGTGAACTGTGAACAGCGCTAAGGTATAGCTAAGAGTGGTCCAGACCAACCTTACGAAAGAATGACTTACAGAAGGTATACTTAACTAAGAACGTTTCGGGAAACACGTATTAACGATAAGGTACAGCTTAAGGTACAACTTAAGAACGATGTAGCGTTAAGAAGATTTCGGGAAACGCAGCCCTGGTCAATTACAACCAACACATGCCTAGTTGCAGTGTCAAGTCAAACTAAGTCCAATTTATAGAAAAAGTACATGCAGCACAAACAAAACAGTGAAGACTGATGAGTGTACAATTATTTGATTTAGAGTGCATGCAAGACCATTATTGTTTATTCTTTGGATGTTTGGGCAAAAGGTTGCTTGCGCAATTTCACTTAGATGCTTTGGAGCATACACTAGGGCTTTCACTTTTATATATACATTTTTACCTCAGGTAGATTAACAAACTTAATTGTAAAATGTATTGCTGTGGACTGTAAAATGGATAGCTGGAGTTGTGATAGGCTGTATGTCCAATAATATGCAAAAAAAAACAGACAAACTTTTAGCATGATTAATTGAGATTAACTAATGAATATCATGCTTTTTGTCCATGAAAGGGCCAGAAAAAAAAATTCTGGGCATGTAAAAATCTGAACCCCTCGCCTGACTGTGCCAGTAGTAAAAATCTTTGCATTGAGACCTGCTCCATATACAAGCTCAAAATCAGTGTGCTAATTTAATAATTAGTATGCCAATTTTGTAAGTAATTAGCAAGCCGTGATACTGCAGCCAAATCCACTTTTAGGTTAGAAATACATGGCACATGGACTACATGCATCCATGAATTTTCATTAAAATGTTTTTTTTTTTTTAATTCAACCCATCTTACTGTATGCTTTTGCCTAACAATAAGGGGTCTAACGAAAAGATTCAATTCTAGGCATGGGCAACCCTAAAAGAGAATAAAGTAAATAAAAACCTAAATTCTTCACAGAATGAGTAACCGACTTTTAGATTTAGGAAATTCATGGACACAGTATTAGTCCAGTGATATTCAAAATTTTAAGCCTTTAGATTTCTGTGCTGCCAAGTACTGCCAAGCACCACTGGTACCTTTCACTAACAGCTTGGCAGAGGACGTCAGGGCACCTGTTTTGAACAGGACTGTACCCGAATCATTGGGAGAAAGGTTCCTTAGGGTGAGAGTGTGGACATGGTCTTCACCCACACTTATTTCACTGAAGGTACTGTTCTCCAAACGAGTGCCGTCTAGCCACCACTGAACTCTGCCTTTGGCACGGCGAGAGAGCTGGCAGAAGAAAATTGCCTGTTCGCCCACAAACACATCTGTATTCTTTATACCCGACACTATGAGAACCTCAGCCTCTGCAGAGACCAGATACAGAAACCCTTGGATCACCAGTGTCTAAAAACACTCATACATTGAAGATGCTTCAAAAACATAATGTGAAACTTATGAAGACGTAATGACAAAAAGATACAGATTTTTAAATAACCTCCAGCCCGAGAAAAATCTAAACACTAAAATACAGATTGCAAATGATTTAATGTTATTTGATACCTTGCACAGTGACTGATGCTGTGGTCAACTGGTCTCCAGCATCACAAGTGTAGTAGCCATTGTCCTCTGGTTCCAGATCATGGACATGGAGCTCCAGCACACATCCTTCCTTTTTCATCTCAAATTTCTTACTGGGTTGCAGCACCTCTCCACCCTTTCTCCACTCTACACTTTTAACTGGCTTAGAAAGCTCACAGCGCAAGGTGATACTATCTCCCTCGATTGCGTTCTGGTTGTCTAACTCCTTCCGGAAGTATGCAGGTTGACCTGATGATGGATAAGAAAAGAAGTTAAAAGAATGCAAATGTCAGATTTTAAGTGGCTGCTGATACCTGTGAGGGTATCAAAATCTTCTTTGTTCCACAAGAGAGGCAGTTATAAAGAAAAGAAAACCAGAACGGGTCTTCTTGAAAACCATTTGTGTTCACTTTATCTTCAGGAATGTGGATAAAATGAAAACAAAAAAGTCACAGGCCTACAAACCCGTTTACCTTTAACAGTAAGGGTGGCACAGCTTTCTGCATCTTTGGTTTTGCATGTATACAACCCTGCATCTCCTTCCTCCACTCTAAGGATGCGGAGCTGATGGACGGCTCTATCCTTGTAAAGCAGATATCGCCCCCCTGCCTTTATCATCGCTTCATCTTTGTACCAGGTGACAGAAGCCTCAGGGTCGGAAGTCATGCAGGACAGTGTGACTGTTTGACCCTCTTTGGCAGTTAAGTCCAGAGGCTTCTCTAAGAATACGACTAGACAGGAGAAACCCAAACCCAAGTGCTGTCACATCATAATGTCTGCCTGAAGACTCTGAAACTTAGACACTTCAAGCCATTGAACATATACTGTGGTACATTAAAAGAGCGTTACTGAGTGAGAAACTTCGGTTTTAACAGTTATGGGCAGGAATTAGACAAAAGTATGAAAAATACATCTCTTTCTCAAAAAACACAATTTTGGAGTGTAGCTGTAGAACGGCCAAAGCAAATGAAAAAGCAGCTGGAAGCCTTTTGTTATAATTGCGCAAAATGAGTGAAGCTACTACCTAATGACTGACAGATGATTGCTTGCCAACAATGAACGCTGTTAGCCATAATGTGTCTTTTACCTTTGGGTTTCTCCTGCACCAACAAGTAGGCGACGCTCTTCTCAGGGCCAACCACAAAGGCTACATCACCTGAGTCATCGGGTGTGACCATTTTCAGCACTAGGCTGTGTTCCCTCCCTCGGCAGCTGATTTGATTCAAGTCATTGTTTTGAAGGTGGTTGGAGCCGAGCCACCACTCGACATTTGTAACCCCTGTATGAGACACCTCACACTGGAAGATAGCGTCCTCGCCCGTTATCACAGTCACATCCTTTAATTTTCCTGTGATTTTTACACATTCTGGGAATGAATGGAAGGAATGTGATGAAAGGGACTATTGAGGATCTTCCGAAAAGTCAAAAGAGGTAAATATCCCACTACTGACTATCTACTAGAGATGACTTCGAATGTGAGAGGATGTATTAGTCCTCCAAACAGTGAAGTTTTTAATAAAAGCTTGGGATTTTGTTGTGACATTACAGTTAAATCCCAGAATAGGGGAGAGCATCATGCGTTCTTAGTTCACAGATATTTGCTTTACTTACTACTTAGATCATGCCTTAGTGACAATCTAAAACATAAAAGCTACTCAATGTATTCATTACTTGAAATGCTAATACTAATATGTACTTTTGCTTCTGCAAGGAAACAATGTAAAATGGAGGCCCATCTCTAAAGAAGAATCAAGATTGTTACCTTTGACAGTCAATGTAGCTTTGCTTCGTTTGTCTCCTGCTTCACATATGTACTCGCCACCATCATCCACTGATAGTTTATGGATTTCCAAGGTTTGGATTGAGCCATCCCTCTTTATGGAATACTTCTTTCCATCAGATAGGACCTGAGTACCCTTCTTCCAGGTCACACTGGCATCAGGTATTGAAGTTTCACAACATAATGAGGCACTGCTTCCCTCTGTGACTTCCTGGCTTGTTAACTCCTTCACAAATGACAGCACAGGGACGGCTGGCGGGAAACAGCGATACACAGAACACATTCTAAGATATGCGCAAAGCCCAAACCTATATACATATTACAAGATTATGAGATGGCAACAAATTTTCTTCGTAGTTTCTAAATGCATCCAGGGACAAGATAAGCCTAACCTTGGAATGCATGAATCAGAAATCATGAAACGTTTTGCAGCACTTCTATTATAGATAAAATTAATCACTGATGAGAAAAAAGGAACACAGAATAGTCAACCTTCTAAATGTAACGCATCCAAACAAATAAAACTCAGCATACTACAAGAAATATTTAGCAAGACACAACAGATAACATACATGCATGAAATGTTGTGCTTTCATTGTGGTGTATATAAAGAGGCTGGTCAGATTTCATTTTTTGCAATACGATGCATTAAAGCATGCTTCAAAGAGTAATAAATGCAAGTTATATTTACATATGTGGAATGTTTTGAATATTTATGTATATAGGATGATCATACACACAAATACTAAATACATGCACTAAACGGTGCATGTGTTTGAAACTCACTGAGAAATAAATTAAGGTATGAAATAAAACAAACTATAATCCAAAAAATTCTTTAGTTTTACCTCTGACTGTAAGACAAGCAAAAGAAGTGTGTGCACCCACATGGAAGGACACCGTGCCTGAGTCTTTCTGGGTGACACTTCTTAGTGTAAGTGTGTGCCTTTTGCCTTCCATTCGGATTTCATTCATCTCATTGTTCTGTAGTGGAACGTCTTGCAGCGTCCACTGAACAATGAGTGCATTGTCATGAGAGACAAGGCATTCGAAATGAACGTCCTCGCCTTCATTGACAATGCAGCTCTTCAAACCAGTTAAAATTGTGATTTCAGGTTCTGAAAGCAAAATCAGGTTTCATTTTGTCAGAAGTAGTCAACAGATCAAAAATAGATAAACTTCCACAGTATCAATTTAACATCCACTATAAGCTAAGCTTTTCAACAAAATTCACAGCAGGTCATGACAGAAATAGCAACCCTGATGTAAAAATAAATGTTAAAGTGCAAAGGGAAAGAATTATAATGTTATGTCAAGTGCAAAAAATTCCTGCACTTAAATAATATAGCAAAATGAAATGGGAGTGCATTGGAGAAAGGTTGTGCAAGTTTTAATCCAAAAAATTTTGATTAAAAAACGTTTTGCTTCTGCAAAACCACGTGCACACAGATGGTGTTGAAGGTGATCTACAAGCAAACCATAAGAGAGGATGATGGCATAATACTTAGGATGGTATTGAGTAGATGTGTGATCATCAAAAGAGGATGATCAGGTAAAGTTAGGAGGAATGAGAACTTTTACAAGGTGATTCATACCCTTCACAGTGAGTTTGGCAGATGTCCGATCATGTTCTGTTTCACAGCAGTACTCTCCAGCGTCTCCTCCTTGCAGCTTGTAAATGATAAGCTCAGCAACAGCCCCATCTTGCTTCAGCTGATATTTGTGGCTTGCTTCTATTACACTCTTGTCTTTCCTCCAGATAACTTTGGCTCCAGCTTTGTCAAGTTCACATCGAAACCCTGCATTTTCCCCTGCTTCACTTTCCAAATCTTTCAGAGATGATTTGAAAAGAACTGGCAGTGCTGCAAAAGGTGAGTAAACAAGTGTTTCAAGGTCATCATGAAGAAACGGACTCAAATGATACTGGAACGAAAGATGGTTCAATCCAAGCCTACCCTTAACTTCCAGATATGCAATGCTTTGGCGTTCTCCAGTGTCACAAATATAGTCACCAGAGTCTTCACGTTCAAGGTCATGTATGACCAGTTGGGCACGGTGGCCATCTTGCTTTAATTCATATTTAGCACAGGGGCATAGGCCAATTTCACCCCTGCGCCACTCAACTGGAATGTCTGTTTTGGAGAGCTCACACTGGAAGCTGATGCTCTCTCCCTCAACAGCTGCCTGGTTCTTCAGTGCTTGTGTGAAAATGGCTGGAAGTGCTGCCAATGCAAAGAGTGGTATAAGATGCAAGAGATTAAAGATTTTCCAGACAAGTAAGACCCGAACGCAACAGTTCAAAACAATCATTATAGTACACCAACAGGACACAAAATTTATTTCTTTAGATTTATCTTCATAATAAGCTGTGGAAGCATTCATACTTCACAAACACGGGATAAATGTGGCAATGCAGTTCAAAGATGGATTAGAATAATGGAAAAATTCAAGCAGTTGTTCTTCTCCTACCATTAACCTTGACATTGGCTGCTGTAATGCTCTCTCCGCAATCACAAACATAGTCTCCAGCATCTTCAGGTCTGACATCAGTGATCTTCAGCTCAACAGTAGAGCCAACTTGCCTGATGAGGTACTTTCCTCCAGAATGGATCTCCTGTATCCCTTTCCTCCAAACCACAGGAACTCCAAGTTTAGACAGCTCACACTGGAGGATGATGCTTTCTCCTTCAATAGCTGTCTGATTTTTTAGCTCTTGTGTGAAGGTGGCTGGAATAGCTGCCAATTCAAAGAGTGGTATGAGATGCCAGAGATTTAGTTCTGTACATACAGATGACGTAAATAAATATTTCTCAGAGAAGTAAAATCAAAATTATACAAATAAGTCTTTTTTTGGCCTTAACTTCATTTTAAATTGGGGAATCATTTGCACTTCACAACCAAGGAATGCATGTGACAATGCATTTCAAAGATGGATTAGAATGATGGAAAAATTCATGAAGCTGTTGGGTCTTCTCCTACCGTTAACCTTGACGTTGGCAGTTGTCATGCTATCTCCGCAATCACAAACATAATCTCCAGCATCTTCAGGTTTGACATCAGTGATCTTCAGCTCAACAGTAGAGCCAACTTGCTTGATGAAGTACTTTCCTCCAGAATGGATCACCTGTGTTCCTTTCCTCCAAACCACAGGAACTTCAGGTTTTGAGAGTTCACAGCGCAAAGTGACACTATCCCCTTCCTGAATCTCTTGGTTCTGTAGCTCACGTTTGTAGACCACTGGTAATGCTGAGGAATCAGGCAAAGTTGTTGAACAGGATCTTGTGAGATTAAGTTTACACTTTGCATCAAAAAATATTCTTTCCACTGATAGATAAAACATTCTTCTACAATGGCTTAACTTATATTTGACCACCTTCTAAGATGTTTAACCAAAACAACCACCATGATGCAAATGGCAAAACCATAATCTATTCATATAACTAGAATAGCCAATATACAGCACTATACAATACCCTACACTAAATGAAGACAATATTAATGAACAGCTGTTTACATGAAAAGACATGAAGCTTCTTCAAATAAAAGATGAGTCCTACCATTGACTTTGATGTTAGCAGTACAGATGTTATCTCCACAATCACAAACATAATCTCCAGCATCTTCAGGTTTGACATCAGCGATCTTCAGCTCAACAGTAGAGCTAACTTGCTTGATAATGTACTTTCCTCCTGATCTGATCACCTCTGTTCCTTTTCTCCAAACCACAGGAACTTCAGGTTTTGAGAGTTCACAGCGCAAAGTAACACTCTCCCCTTCTTGAAGCTCTTGGTTCTGTAGCTCACGCTTGAAGACCACCGGTAATGCTGAGGAATTAGGAAAAAATTTTGAACCAGAAACTGGATCTTGTGAGATTTACAGTATACTTTGCCTAAAACAATTCTTCCACTGATAGAAGTAAAACATTCTTCTGAAATGGCTTAACTTGTAATTTTATCACCTTGTGAGATTTTAAGTAAAAACAACCACCATGATGCAAATGGAAAAACTATAAACTAGACAAACAGCTTATTACACTAGACTAGCCCATACATCGCACTATATCCTAACTTAAAAGACATTATTAAAGTGCAGCTTTTTAGGTCAGAAAACAGGAAAATTCTTCATTGTTGTAGAGTGTTCAAATAAAAGATGAGTCCTACCATTGACTTTAATACTAGCGGTGCTGATGTTGTCGCCACAATCACAAACATAGTCTCCAGCATCTTCAGGTTTGACATCAGTGATCTTCAGCTCAACAGTAGAGGTAACTTGCTTGATAATGTACTTTCCTCCAGAACTGATCACCTCTGTTCCTTTCCTCCAAACCACAGGAACTCCAGGTTTTGAGAGTTCACAGTGCAAAGTAACACTTTCCCCCTCTTGAACCTGTTGGTTCTGCAGCTCATGACTGAAGACCACTGGTAATGCTGAGGAATCAGGCAAAGTTGTTGAACCAGGAAAAGGATCTTGTGAGATTAATTTGTCATTGTTAGGTCTTTGAGGGTTCAAATAAAAGTTCAGTCCTACCATAGACTTTGATGTTAGCAGTGGTGATGTTGTCTCCACAATCACAAGCATAGTCTCCAGCATCTTCAGGTTTAACATCAATGATCTTCAACTCAACTGTAGTCCCAACTTGTTTGATGATGTACTTTCCACCAGAATGGATCACCCGTGTTCCTTTCCTCCAAATCACAGGAACTCCAGGTTTTGAGAGTTCACAGCGCAGAATAACAGTGCCACCTTCATCACATGCTTGGTTTAGCAGTACTTCCGTAAACTGAATTGGGTGAGCTGTTGAAGCAGGCACTTATTGAGTATACAAGGTCATTTTGTACTCTATTCTGATATAACACAGAATGTGTACAGGGAAAACATCTTAGCTTTATAATATGTCTTTCAAAATATTAAGCCTAAGTCAGGAAAGTCAAGGAATACACTATAAAACTAATAATGAATGTTGTTACAAGAATATAAGAATCTTTGTAATCAACACCAATGAGACCATCTAAAGAGAAACACTTCTCAGGTTCACATAGCCATTTAAAGCAATCCAGTTAGTATGTTTAAAAAAAAAAAATCAACATCAAGACTGGTCACATGATGTGGTGAAAATATTCAAGATACAAAATCAATGCCTGAATCAGTTTCCATCCATGAACAGTATGGCAGAATTAAGACTTTGAATACATTTTTGGATGATTTCATACAGCTAAAAACTGCAAAGTGTTACATTTAGAGATACAATTCAACCTAAAATGAAAAATGATGAAAGACCAGACTGCAATGGTAAAGAAGAGTCTACAGAATAACACACAGACAAATGTGTGGGAGCAGAGTGAATGGCTTCTGACCGAAAACTTGCAGAATGCAACTAAAAACAGGTTAAAAAAAATCACCTCTAGAAACATTTAAATTCAAATACCAACAGTATAGACTTTTCTGAAAAACCAAAGCAAGAGGACACAACTAATATTCCTAACCCAGCTACTTTCACTAAACCAAGTACACTAACAAAGATGAATATCATCTGAGGCAAGCTAAACTCTTCCCTACAACCATCATCCACTCCTGTCCTCTTCACCTTTGTACATTGCAAGTACAATGTGGGAAATGGATAACACTCAGAGTCAACCATTTAAAATAAATATTCACCATGTGTGACTAGAACAAGCTGTGGCGCAGGTAAAGTTGCAGGATAAAAATGCATCAATAGCCATTGATTTTCAAGTGATAGAATATAAGTAAAACAAAAAGAAAAAAGAAGAATGCTGAGAATATCCAAAGGATTTTTGATGCACGGGAAGAAGTTTAAATGCTTGTCAACAAAATAAAGACACACCACAACAAAGAGTGCTCAAAAATACTATCGTAATGCAAAAGCGAATGTGTGGCCACATGCTGTTCCATCGAAAAGAACGCATTACTGAACATTTTGACTGGGATTCACTTTTCCATTAGAACATAAACGTGCTGCAGGACAGGCAGGAAATAGACATCAGTTTCATACCACTGAGCTCTGACTGTTTCTCTTTCTTCTGCTTCTGGAAGTCTGATTCAAGGGCAGCAGAAGGACAGAGGAACTTTAGAGCTGTGACAAAAGACACGTTCATGTAAACTGCAACCCTTGGCCAAAGTCATAAGGATCTTAGAACACAAATAGCAACGCCTGTGTCAGCCATGTTGGACAATAGTGGCAAATACAAAAGAAGCAGACATCCTTATTTTACAGAAGCATTCATGCATGTTGACTAAATGAAAACCCCCAAAGCCTGACTGATTCCTGACTGACAGATAGCACGGCCAACAAAAATAATTCAAGCTGCTGACCAAGAAAACAAAACACGGACAGTCATTCCGCACATTTGCTCTGTACCATCGACTGATGCTCCCTGCTCAGTAGTCTGCTTTTGAAGTCCTGGTTGGTATAAGGGTGTTTGGGCCTTCAGAACTGTGACAAAAAAACATTTTGCAGATGGAAACACAGACACTGAAATCTCAAAGAAGACATGTGTCCAAAGCTTGGAACACATGCAAGTTCTGTATCAAGTAGTGTAATATGTGAGTGAATATGTAATAATTGAGTTACTCTACTGTGAGACTCAAGTCAGACTAGTGCTGAAACCTTAAACCCATATCTCTGTTCCACATACTGTATGAACCACACTAAACTGAAGAGGTTACAAGCTAGAAGAAACAGACAGTGATGAAGAAAAGTTTAAGTCAATACCAAAACAGATGTCTGTCAGACTATGGCATTACAGCACAGCAGGGAGAGCCACAGCAGGATACAACAAATTATCTAAAAGTTATATTTAAGCATATACAGAATTATTCTGTTCACCATCAAAAACTTCTTCAGTTATGGTTTTTAGCTTTGGAATGCAAGAGCGTAATTTTGTGCTACACACTTGAAACGAACAATTACATATTGTTCATTACTATAGGATATCAGTGGAAACAAATGCAACATGACTAACAACACTACACAACAGTATTCACCAACACCAAACAAACAAGCAATAATATTAGATTGAAAATGGTTGTTTGTCAGAATAGTGCAGCTGGGGGCTAATTAATGGTTACAAAATCCCAGAAAGTATAAGAATGGTTCATACCCTTGATCTTCATATGGGCTGTTGTTGTCTTGTCTCCACATACACACGTGTAGTCTCCTTCATCTTCAGGTTTGAGATCTGTGATCTTCAGCTCCACCTTTGAGGCGATCTGCCTGATGACGTACTTTCCTCCAGACTGAATAACATGGCTTCCTTTTTTCCACTGTACAGGGACACCAGGTTTGGAAAGCTCACAGGACAGTGTAGCACAGCCTCCTTCATCACACTCCAGGTTTTGCAGCTCATGTGTGAAAACCACTGGTAGTGCTGAGGAACCGTGAAAAGATGTTGGAACCATGTTACACAAACGACTCAGGACAACATTCGAGAACTGGACTGAACAAAGTCTTTCTCATCTTCTAGTCTAGTTTTCTAGTTTTGAAGTCATTAAGGCCACCAATCAAGTATTTTTTTTTTCAAAAGCAAAGCCATTAGTGTAATAAGAAAAAAACCCTGATCAACAATAACTTCAGGTCACAGTAGAGGATGTAATACCATACATTTAATCAATTCAAAAGAGTTGTCATTCCTACCATTGACAGTAATGGTAGATGAGGTCTTGATAAACCCACAATCACAACTATAGACTCCAGCATCTTCAGGTTTGACATCAGGGATCTTCAGTTCAAAAACAGAACCAACTTGCTTTATGTGGTATTTCTCTCCAGAATGGATCACTTGTGTTCCTTTCCTCCACACCACAGGCACTCCTGGTTTGGAAAGCTCACACTGAAGAGTAACACTGTCCGCCTCTTGACACTCCTGGTTTTGTAGTTCTCTTTTGAAGATCAATGCTAAGAAGCAATTGATGTTTCAACAGGTCGTTAGTATAATGCACTTTGCACAAAATGTAACTGCACAACATGACAAAACATTCAAAAAACCTACCAAAGAAAACAAGAGACATTATAAAACAGAACACTGACAAAAACTGAGCATCTTACAAGACAAGATTAGCAGATATTTGTATTAGTGAAGTTAATCTACTTAAGTCAAATAATGCTATAATATCTATGTTAAGTTTCCTTCAAGCGACTAACCAGTAAAGGTAAAAATATAAAAAGTCTTTGTACTCACTAAAGAGTGAACATGAAAAAAAAGACCGAATTAATTTCATACCCTTGGTTTTAATATTTGCTGTAGTCTTTTTGTCCCCACACACACATGTGTATTGTCCAGCATCTTCAGGTCTGAGGTCAGCGATCTTCAACTCAACAGTAGCCCCATCTTGCACGATGAGGTACTTTTCCCCAGATTGCAGCACCTGTGTTCCTTTCTTCCAAACAACAGGAGCTCCAGGCTTTGAGAGTTCACAGTGAAGAGTAACGCTGTCTCCTTCGTCACTTTCTTGGCTTTGTAGCTCGCGTTTGAAGACCGCGGGTAATGCTGACGAGCAATTATATGATGACAAATTAAAAGTGTATAAAAATTAGTACAGTTTCTTGACCACACATGCATTGACATTTTAGTGTATTGCTTGATCTTAGTGCTAAAATTATTTGAATTAAAGTAAGCAAAAAAAAAAAAACAATAAATGGATGCATGTAAATTAAAAAGCTTTTATCCATACCACTGACAACAAGATTTGCTGTTGTTTTTTCGTTTCCACAATCACAGGAATATTCTCCATTGTCCTCAGGCACTAAGTCTGAAATCTGTAGCTCACACATGGTGTCCCTCTGCATTATCTGATATCTTCCTCCATGTTTCAGACTTTCCGTTCCCTTCTTCCACTGCACTTGGCAGCCAGGTTTTGAGAGCTCACAGGAAAGTAAGACTTTCCCACCTTCAGTAACCTGCTGGTTCTTCATCTGACCCTTAAACCTAGCAGGTACCACTGGAGAACGAACAAGCATCATATAATTAAAATTCTACTCCATAGATTTATCATCCAAAAGACAGGATGGAAGATCTCTGGAATGACATGATAAAGGTACGACATGGAAGCTAGGATAAGCCAATATCTGTGTTATTTTGTGTCATAATGTGATTAAGTTTGTAATGTATAATATCTTTACATCATTATGGTCATCAAAATTTCCTATAATCACGGAAATATAAAAACAACACAGAAACAGTTCCCACAAATCCTTCGCACCAAGTCTACATGAATACATATGTTAAACATACA
This sequence comes from Barbus barbus, assembly GCF_936440315.1. Classification (NCBI taxonomy): domain Eukaryota; kingdom Metazoa; phylum Chordata; class Actinopteri; order Cypriniformes; family Cyprinidae; genus Barbus; species Barbus barbus. The sequence continues at coordinate 21,353,235 of NC_136724.1, read as the reverse complement.
AAGTCCAGACAAGACTGAATCTCACAAACACAAAAGTGCAAGTGCCATTCCTAAAATCTGACAACTTGACAGACTGCTGAAAGACAGCAACAGAAATCACACAACAGCTTCTTTATAAAAAATGAACACTCTGCTCAATAAAACCTAAATTATATTTCAGATAACCAAGACAAGGAGACTAATGGTACAAAGTGTGGACCCAAATAAATGAATAATGAAATGTTTTCTCATGTCAGTTGTTGAACGAAGAACAAGTAACAACAATACCAGCATGTATGGAAATAAAAGACTATTTAACAACGTTTTCACCAAATCGACTTTCTAGAAACCTAAATGACATGTAGAGTACCAACATTATTGTAAATGTACAATATGAAAATACCAGTTCTCTGAACTGAGGTGATCATCTGCTGACACAGACATGCATGAGACTATCACCGAAATGCCTGGCAGTAACATCGCCACAAAGGATCCCAAATGTGAAATATTAAATGCAGAAATACAACATATGTCGAATCAAATTAAAATTTGTACTTACCAGAAATACTTCCAAAGAACACTGAGACATCAAAAAACACTGTACATCAAAGCTTTAAACATAAAAAAACACTATCTATCTAAAAATATAATCTCCAGCTTCAAGTTATTTTTTTCTAGCTCAGGGTAATACATTGCTATAAACACCAAGAAAGAGAGATTTCTGTGTTAAGCGGCTTATTTTTCTGAGAAAGCCCGGTTCTTACCTTTCACCGTCAATTTGGCTGTACTCTTCGTAGAGCCAATGTCACAGGTGTATGCCTCGCTGTCACTCTTCTCCAGATCCTTCACTTTGAGGTTGAGGACAGTTCCCTTTTGCATAAGCTCATACCTTCCTCCAGCCTTGATCTCTTTTGTTCCTTTCAGCCAGATGACTTTAGAAGCAGCTTGGGCTGTCTCACATTCAAAGGAGACAGCAGTCTTCTCTTCTGTAGTGACATCCTTTAGCTCACGAATGAATTTGTTGGCCAGTTCTACAGAGGGGATGAAATACTAAAGTAAATATATCTACTGTTTAGAGGATTTCCCTCTTTGTATATTTAAAGAAAGGATGTCAGAATCTAAAACCATAAATTTTAAAATCCTTGCCTTTGATCTCCAGCTTAGCCTTGGAGGTAGGACCACCGGTGATCTCACAGCTGTATTCTCCAGAGTCTTTTTCAGTGACGTTGCGGATTGTCAGCTTTACGAGCGTCTGCTCCTGACTGATTCCGTATTTCTGGCTTTTTCTAATAGACTTGCCATCCTTTGACCACTTCACTTCCAGTCCAGATTGAGAAAGCTCACAGGAGAATGTGGCATCTTCACCAATTTTGGCATTGACACCTTGAAGCTCTTTAGATATGGTAGGAGCTTCACCTGGCTCCCAAAAATAAGATACACCTTGATTAAGCAAAGCCGTATTTGTGTAAAGCCTATATCCAATTCATTGCTCTTGTTTTCAATGCATGCCCTGCTTACCCTCAACAGTAAGTGTTGCCTTTGAGCTCAAATCCTTGAGATTGAAGACCACCTCACCGGAATCAGAAGCTGAGACAGCTTTGATTGTTAAGGTATACTTGCGCCCTTTGCTGCTTATCTGGAAACGGCCTCCATCAGTGACAGTTTGGCCTTTCAGGCTCCAGGTGCACCTCTCTGAACTTTCTCGGGACAAGATACACTCGAATGTGCAGTTTTCACCTGCTTTGGCCTCTACCGATTTAAGACGCTTGGTGATCCCAATGTGGATATCTGGGGTCAACAGTAAAGACATTATTGAAAAACACCAACAACTTTATTTTCATAAAAACATACAGGACAAAACTACACCCAAATTACACTACAGTGTCATTGTAACACAACAGTACTACATAAGTTTGTTGTCATACCTCTAACAGTGACCTTGGACTTGGAGAGGTCCGTGCCAAGATCACAGCTGTACTCCCCAGCGTCAGCTTGTGTGACATCATGGATAGTAAGTCCCAAGGTCTTACCATCATGGAGAAGTTCATACTTTTCCCCTGCTGACAGGACTGTTCCATCTTTGCGCCACACAGGGGCCACTCTGGGCTTTGAGGCTTCACACTTAAGGGTAACTGTACCCTTCTCCTCTGCAACTACATCATCCAGCATCTTTAGGAAGATGGCTTTCTTCTCTGGATGTCAATAAATAAAGTGCATGAAGTCAAAACCTGGTCAAAATAGTCTTTATCCTTCACATTCAAAGCACTTCTGTAAATTGACTTTATTTGGAGATCGTCATTCATACAACCCCACCTTTGACTTTTAGGCAGACTGTTTCTTTCACATCCCTGATGCTGAATGACACCTTCCCGCCATCCTCAGGTGCTAGGTTCTTGAGGGTAAGCATATGGGTCTTATCCACATGGGTGATGGCATTGACCTCATTGTTGAAGAGTGGCTTGTCATTGAGTGTCCACTGGACCTCTTCATCAGCAAAGTTAACCTCACAGGTGAACACAGCATCACCATCTTCATCCACCTCCACATCGGTCAGATGTTTGGTGATCTGCATTTTACGCACTATGTCAGAAAAATAAACATCAAAAAGCATGATCAGAGTGGCATTTGTTTTACCAACAGCACCTACATAATGAGTGCTTGGCGTAGTCAAAGCAAAGCTCTAACAAGCAACCCTAACAGGTTGGATGTAAAAAGGGAATACAATTTGAAACAACATGCTTCGAATGCCTTCTTTGTGACATTACCTTCTACTTTGAGAACAGCTTTGCTCTCACAGACCCCGACCTGACAGCGATACTCTCCAGAGTCCTCTGCACTCAAAGCTTGTATGATCAGCTGCACATTGGCGTCCTTTTGCTTCATGCTGTATTTGCTAGAAGCCTCCAAAGCGGTTTGACCCTTAAACCATCGTACTTCTTTTGGTGTGGCAGAGAACTTGCAGCATAGTGTGGTGGAAGTCTTCTCCTTGGCTGACACATCTTTAAGAGGCTCCAGGACTTCAATGGGACGCTCTGTGGAGTGATATGAACAGTGATTTTGAAAACAAACACAAAAGTGCACAAAACTACAACAAACATTGCATTTCATCTGATCTGTAGTAAACATAAATAGAGCAAAATACACCTTTTTTTCAAAGCACTCAATTTCTGTAAGAATTTCATCATGCATCATTGTGAAAAACTATTCAATTAGAATTATTAGATACAGATTAGATTTCTTTTGGAGTGGCTATTTTGCAAATCTCGGTTAAATTAACTTTCGTACCTTTCACTTTGAGCTCGGCTGTTGATTTGCTCTTTCCGGCAGTGAACTGTACTGGGCCTGACATTGAGGCCTTGGTCTTCTTAAAAGTGAGGCGGTGCATGGTTCCCTCTTTCTCCATCTCGATATCTGCACTCTCCTTCAGCTGTTCCCCATTTAGCATCCATTTCACTGGTTTGACTGTCTCAACGCTGACTTCCACCTCAAAGTGGGCAGCAAACGGCTCGGTCACCTCCACAGAACTCAGCTCCCGTACTATGTTGATAGCCTGCTCTGAAGGTTGTGATGAGACAGTATTGGTGCTGTGTCAAGAATTGGCTATATCAAAAATGTTTATGTAGTAATTCTTTAAAAACACTCAAGACTTAAGAAGACACATACTAATGAAACTGCATGGAAATAAAACCAAATGCATGGAAGGTAAATTCACATAACAGTACTTTAAATGGTAAGCAAGCATAAATTTGTCCCTTTTTGAAAGGGTAAATTAATGATAAAGAACATTTTTTAAATATGGTTAAAATCGCATTCAACGCTCATTCTTGTCTGTTGCAGATCAATTAAAAACTGATCTACAAACTGTTATTAAGTAATTAACAACATGCAATCACATTTGTCTACACCCTTTTCACAGTCAATTTCAAAAGTGTTTTAGATTGTAATGTATGGTTGTTCTTAATGAATTCTGCTGTGATTTCATCGTAAAATTTTATTTTATTCTTTAAATCACAATAGAAATGGTTTTTACCCTCTACTAGCAGCTGACATGAAGTCTTATCATCAATGGCGTCACACACGTATGTATCCTCATCATCCGAGTCCACGTCGATGATGGTGAGCTTCCTGTAGATGTCCTCACTGGTGATCTCATGCTTCTTGCCGGGTTTGATCTCTGATTTGTTCTTGTACCACGTGACTTTAGCGTTGGCCCGTGACACCTGACATTCTAAGTATGCGCGGTGTTTGTACATGGCAATTTTGTCTCTCAGTTTCTTCACAAATCTGACAGGCAGTTCTGTAATGATTATAAAGGAGCTTAGGAGATCTACAGATTTGTTAGACAACCTTAGAAATGCTACACAGCCCAGGCTGTAGTTCATTAGTCTTAACACTAAATGCAAAATGCATGCAGATATGACAGACATGACAACGAACCTTTAACCTTCAGTTTAGCGGCTGAAGAGGCCTTCTCAGCTGTGAACTTTATTTCACCTGCGTCCTCAGCCTTTACAGATTTGAAGAGTAGAATGTATGTTTTTCCTAAGACAGAGAATATTAAATGAGTTTGAGAACCATTAATCTGTCCCTCTTGGAGCTGATTGTTTTTTGTTTTTTTGCATTTTGTGAACATAGAAAATAAAAGGAACTGATTGAATAGTAATTTAAACTATTGACTGCCATATTGGACTACATATTCGTCAATCTACAAGCACACCTAAGCTTTCAAGAAGAAAGCTATCAAAGTCCATTTTGTTCAACTCACCCTCTTGCCTTATCTTTATGTTGTCTCCAGCTTTGACTTTGGCATCTCCTTTGTGCCACTGAGCCTCGACCTCATCATGAGAGACCTCACAGACAAACGTTGCACTCTCCTTCTCTGTCACCTCCACGTCCTGCAGCGGCTTGACTATTTTAATATCTCTGGCTGCAAGAATTCAAATACAAACATTTATTCAAGTGACACTACATAATGGTCGAGTTCAGCAGTGATTAAATGTCCCACTCAGAATTCGTTCATCTTTACCGTGAACAGTAAGCTTGGCCGAAGTATTGTCATCTGTTGTTCTACATATATACTGGCCCTGATCTTCATATGCACACTTGTGGATGATGAGGGTGCGCTTGTTGGCCTGGGAATGGATGCCAAATTTCTTTCCTGGCTTCAGTTCCTCATCATCCTGATGGAGAAATAATCAACATTTTACATCTACATTTTTTACTTTTTCTTTTTTCAAATCATTAAGTATTTTATCCATTTGTGACTACACAATTTATTTTGAATAACTCTAAATCAAATACTAATACCTTAAACCACTTGACATCAGCATTTGCTCTTGACACCTCACATTCAAAAGTGACTTTCTCCTTTTCAGGAAAACTGATATCACGTAGAGGTTTGAGGATCTTTGCAGCAGGTTCTGTACACACAACGCCAATAATTAGGGTTATAGTTGTTATATATAGATTTTAACATTGGTGGTTATGTTATGGATGTCCTCATTAGTTTACATAAACCTTACTAAACTTGCAATAAGCGTAAATGGGATATATCGTGGACATTCATTTAGTTTGTCTGGTTGAATATATTTAATGTTGGTTATACAACTTCTGAAAGTACAAAACTTTTTATGATCTTACTGAATTTTGCAATTCAGGCTTAAACTTAAAGACCCACAATATACACACTCACCTGTAACAATTAGTTTGCCAGAAGAATGGGCATCCTCAGCTTGGAAAGTAATAGTTCCACCATCACTTATCTTCAGCTGGGACATAGTCAAGCAGTGCTTGTTGCCCAGTGCTGTAATGATGACATTGGGTCCTGCCTTTAGTTTCTTTGCATCTTTGTTCCAGGAACCTTCTACATCAGCCTTGCTGAGCTCCACTTCCATAGTGATGGTCTCTTTTTCTTGCACTTTCATCTCTTTTAGACCTTTTACTATTTGAATCTTCTTAACTGAATAGTAGAAAAAATAATTTCCAGTATATTTTAATCATAAAATATTATGATCGAAAGAGTAACTCTGTAATAGAGTAACATAATGAAGGAATCCATACTCTCTACAGTCAGCTTGGCCTGGGTCTTGTCATCTAGGGTTTCACATGAGTAATATCCTCTGTCAGCATATGCCACACACTTGAGGACCAGACCCTGCTTGGCACCATCCACACGGATCTCCATATTTTCTCCTTGCTGTAGTACCACACCATTCTTCATCCACTTTACATCTTTTGAGGGTTTACTCAGCTCCACTTCCAAACGAACTGTGTCCTGCTCAGTCACAGTCACATCTACAAGCTTCTTCTTGAAAGTGACAGGAAGCTCTGCAAAATACAGATAAATTTGTATTGAGAAACAGGTAGTCTGTGTGCTTCCTTTGTTGATGATATGTTGCATTACGATTAACAATAGTATCTGTCACTTATCCTTACGTTGTACTTGGAGTGTGGCTTTGCACACTTTCCCCTCAGCATCAATACTGATCTCTCCAGCATCCTCCTGAGTCACAGCTGTGATGGTGAGGGAATGGCTGCTTCCTCCATGAGCAATCTTAAATTTGGGACAAGCTGTAATAGGAATGTCATTGCGCAGCCATCTGACACTAACATCGGCTGGTGTGATGGAGCATTTAAAGATAGCATCTTTGCCTTCATTTGCAACAACATTGTTCAGCTTGGTAGTGAACCTCACCAGACGTGGGGCTGTGGGAAATTAGATTGAAAAGCTGAGAGAAATAATAATGAAGGGCATCTATCACTTAAAACAAGCTTAAGTTGTGTTGATTCATTTTGATGAAAATTCAGACACTAATTGTTTGTACCTTTAGTAGTGACTTTGGTGGAGGTCTTGTCATCTTTGCATTCGCAGCTGTACTCCCCTTCATCCTCCTGAGCCACAGCGGAGACAGTCAAGATGCAGTTGGTGCCATCAGTGCGGATGCTGAATCTGCCACCTGATTTGATTTCTTTGCCGTTATGCCTCCAGAGGACACTACTCGTGGCTTTATTGAGACTGCAGGAAAGTGTCATGGTGCTTTCCAGTACTGCAGACACTGTCTGCAATGGCACCACAAACTTTAAAGGTGCATCTGCAGGGCATAGATGAGGGAAAAATGAAATGACATTCTGTCTGCGATCAGTTAGATTTATTATTTCAATAAGTGCAATTATATCCAACACAATTTACTTTGAAAACTCCAGATGTATGAGCATTAATTTAATTGAATTAAAAAAATGTACTTTGAGAAATTAACACCTTAAACCATTTGTACTTTTTTTTTTTAACTTTGAAATTGCAAATTAGCTTTTACCTTTGACCTGAACCTTGAACTCAACCTTGTCATCAGCCGTTTGACAAAAGTAGGTGCCGCTGTCTTTAGATTCAGAGGACTTAACGATGAGGACACGTGAGTGACCTTCCTGTTTCATCTCATACTTTGATCCGTCTTTCAGTTCTATTCCATCCCTGAACCACTTAACACTACAAGTCTCTGACATCACCTCGGTTTTTAAAACAACCTTTTCTGTTGACTCAACCATCACAGTTTCTTTTCTTACGGATGTCTTCTGGAATTTGGTAGAAACATCTGAGAAAAAAAAAGGAAACAATCACTTATTTGTGACCATGTTCTGGAGAAGACAAATATGTGGATTAATGGAAGTCTGCTAATGTGCAAGAAAATTGTACCTTCCACCTGAAACTTAAAGGGAAGTTTCTCATTCCCAGCTTCACAGGTATATTCTCCAGCATCCTTCTTCTCCACATTCTCCAGCACCAGTTGGCGGCTCTTGCCCTTTGACTCCATGTGGACAGTCTTACTGGAGCTCAACTGCTTGCCATCCTTGAACCATTTCACCTCAGTCTTGAGGTCAGAAACTTCACAGCCCAGTGTGGCTTTCTGGGAGGCTGAAACCTTCACTTCCTTCTGATAAGAGTCTTTGTTGGTAAAGGCAGCTTTGAGCTCTAATAAGAAGAGAGTTTACTTAATTCAAAGAGTTTGCCTATTTACAGAGAAAATCAACAGTAGGGTTGAAATTACATTGAATATGACAAGAGACAATAAATATTTTCATAACAACTTTTAAATAACCCAAAGAAGACTGTTAAGATGCACAGAACCAAAAATGAACAGTCCAAAATGGTTTCCATACCTGTCACCTGAATCTTAAATGGCAGCTTTTCTTTCCCAGCTTCACAGGTATATTCTCCAGCATCCTTCTTCTCCACGTTCTCCAGCACCAGTTGGCGGCTCTTGCCCTTTGACTCCATGTGGACAGTCTTACTGGAGCTCAACTGCTTGTCATCCTTGAACCATTTCACCTCAGTCTTGAGGTCAGAAACTTCACAGCTCAGTGTGGCTTTCTGGGAAGCAGCTACTTTCACTTCCTTCTGATAGGAGTCCTTGTTGGTGAAGGCAGCTTGAATATCTAGTTGGGCAGGCATTACAACATAGATTCAATATTAGAAAACAGTATTCTTTGAGTAAATATTTTATTTAAGTTATAGACATCAAATACTGCAAAGACTGCATGGTTGCGAAATCCAGAAGAGATGAAAAAAAAAACCCATAGAATGTATATTAAGCAAACAAATCCAAACCTTACTTCAGACTATTACTATTCCAGTAGCATTGAAATTAGCCAAGAAAGCAAGAAATTGCTTTTTAATTTTGAAATTACTTCTTGATCAAAAAAAATTTCAAACACAAGTTAATTGTATCTTACTCAGTGGTCTCTTTCATCAAGGATAAACTATTTTGCTACACGTAAAATTAGCTTTTGTCAAGCTTCACTGATTGATTGTAATTTTGATTTCTTTCATAAGGAAGAAAAACTAAAATAGAAACAGACAGCCAAAAGTCAAAAACAAGGACATTCCCATACCTGTCACCTGAATTTTAAAGGCAAGTTTTTCATTTCCAACTTCACAGGTATATTCTCCAGCATCCTTCTTCTCCACATTTTCCAGCACCAGCTGGCGGCTCTTGCCCTTTGACTCCATAAGGACAGTCTTACTGGAGCTCAATTGCTTGCCATCCTTGAACCATTTCACCTCGGTCTTAAGGTCAGTAACTTCACAGCTCAGTGCGGCCTTCTGGGAAGCTGCTACTTTGACTTCCTTCTGATAGGAGTCTTTGTTGGTGAAGGCAGTTTGAACGTCTGGTTGGGGAATGGACAATATGAAAAACCAGTATGCTTTGAGTAAATATATCACTCAAGATTATATGCAACAGATAAAGCAAACACTAGATGCTTAAGAAATTAGAAATACAAAATAAATAGCAAATTAATCCAAATAAAAAAAATTATAATAATTTTGCAAATTAAAAAAAGCTAATTACATTGCAGACTGTAACTTATTTTTGGTTCTGTACCACTGAAATGGGCAACAAATTCTTCTACTTGTCATTGTACCTCTTCTTGAAGACACATTAATTAAATCTTATGAGGAAATGCATATATCAAACTCTTTTGTTAAATCCAACAGACTAACACAAGAACATACCTGTCACTTGAATTTTAAAGGCAAGCTTCTCATTTCCAATTTCACAGGTATATTCTCCAGCATCCTTCTTCTCCACATTATCCAGCACCAGCTGGCGGCTCTTACCCTTTGACTCCATGTGGACAGTCTTACTGGAGCTCAACTGCTTGCCATCCTTAAACCATTTCACCTCAGTCTTGACGTCAGAAACCTCACAGCTCAGTGTGGCCTTCTGGGAAGCAGCTACTTTGACTTCCTTCTGATAAGAGTCCTTGTTGGAGAAGGCAGCTTGAATGTCTGGTGCAGAAATCAAAATTTAGGAATATAGTCTCAGAAGCTGCAATTAGTTTTATGTAAACTGTGCTTCGCTCATGTTTGATTGAGTCACTGGAACCATAAAAAAACAAGCCACAACACTGTCATGGTGTTCTTACCTTCCACACAAATCTTAAAGACCAGCTTTTCATTTCCAATTTCACAGGTATATTCTCCAGCATCCTTCTTCTGTACGTTCTCCACCAGCAGCTGACGGCTCTTCCCCTTTGACTCCATGTGGACAGTCTTACTGGAGCTCAACTGCTTGCCATCCTTGAACCATTTCACCTCAGTCTTGACGTCAGACACTTCGCAGCTCAGTGTGGCTTTCTGGGAAGCAGCTACTTTGACTTCCTTCTGATAAGAGTCCTTGTTGGAGAAGGCAGCTTGAATGTCTGGTGCAGAAATCAAAATTTAGGAATATAGTCTCAGAAGCTGCAATTAGTTTTATGTAAACTGTGCTTCGCTCATGTTTGATTGAGTCACTGGAACCATAAAAAAACAAGCCAAAACACTGCCATGGTGTTCTTACCTTCCACACAAATCTTAAAGACTAGCTTTTCATTTCCAATTTCACAGGTATATTCTCCAGCATCCTTCTTCTGCATGTTCTCCACCAGCAGCTGGCGGCTCTTGCCCTTTGACTCCATGTGGACAGTCTTACTGGAGCTCAACTGCTTACCATCCTTGAACCATTTCACCTCAGTCTTAGAGTCAGAAACCTCACAGCTCAGTGTGGCCCTCTGGGAAACTGCTACTCTGACCTCCTTCTGGTAGGAGTCCTTGTTGGAGAAGGCAGCTTGAATGTCTGGTGCAGAAGTAAAGATTTAGGAATACAGTATCAGAAACTGCATTTAGTATTATGTAAACATTGGTTTAGTCACAGTTGATTGAGTCACTGGAACCTTAAAAAAGCCAAAACGCTGGCATGTTGTTCTTACCTTCCACCCGAATCTTAAAGACCAGCTTTTCATTTCCAGCTTCACAGGTATATTCTCCAGCATCCTTCTTCTCTACATTCTCCAGCACCAGCTGACGGCTATTCCCCTTTGACTCCATGTGGACAGTCTTACTGGAAATCAACTGCTTGCCATCCTTGAACCATTTCACTTCAGTTTTGGCATCAGAAACTTCACAGCTCAGTGTGGCTTTCTGGGAAGCAGCTACTTTGACTTCCTTCTGATAAGAGTCTTTGTTGGAGAAAGCAGCACGAGTTTCTAAAAAGGACATTCATTGTTTTAGTGAAACATCAAAAAGGATACAGTTCAGGACATCAAAAAGACCTCAAACATCTCCAAAATGGACAAAAACACACTGGCTTAATAATACATGTTTTGTGCAAATTTCAATAACCTCTAAGCGATTGTTTCCCAGAGACTAATCTAGAATTGTCTGTTTTCAAGTTTAACTTTTATAACTACAATACTTTAGGGACTTGGAAAAGAGCTGTACCTTCGAAGGACCATTACTGTCTTCAGTAAGATCTGACATTGGCATAATAAATGACAAGCTAAACTTTAATATAACTTATACAAGGCTGGTATAACTTTTAATTTCACTTATTAAATCATTTATTAGCTGTAGGAGCGTTTAGCTTCTAGCTTCACTGTTCAAAAAAACCAAGTTATGACATTAATTAGGTATTGTGGCATGTCTGATTAATCCTGTTCATTTAAATTTTTAGTTACAGACTAATTAGCGCATAGTCTTACCTTTTATCTTGACCTGGAATGTCATTTTGTCCTCTGCCGTCTCACACGAGTAGTGTCCTTCATCGCTCTGCTTGGCACCCCTGATGACCAGCTTCCTTTGTGTCCCCTGAGATATAAAAGTTGTCCTCTTGTCCTCCATTATTTCTATCTGTTCTTTCTTCCACACAACAGCAGTTCCAGGAGAAGCAACCTCACAGCTCAACACCACGTCGCCCACCAGAGCATCACTCTCTTGGGGCTGAGCCCTCGGCTTGTTAACAAACTTAGATGGTTCTTCTGTCAGGGGAAAATGAAGGATTAGATGTCACACCTCTCTGATTTCAACATGATTAGGTATAGAAACACATTATAAAATACACATTGATTAGGTATAGACATACATTATAAAACACACATTAAACATGACAGTAGAAACAATGACATGCACTGTCCATTTGTATAATTTGATAGTGAAAAATGCTGACATCTGAATGTTGTCACCACAAATGTTACAACCCAAACTCTCCTGATTAATATTTATTTAGACAGGAGCTGACAGTATCTCCAAGTCATTTTAATGTTGTGTACATATCAAAAATACTCATCACATCCCAAACTATACTGAATTTGGTACCTGAAAGTGCACGAGTGCTAAGCAGATCTGTTACCTGACAAACACACCCTCTAACACTTCCTGCTGAGCAGCCAAAGCCCAGCTGCTCCTAGATGTCAACACTGACTGCTTACACCATTTATCCACTCTGAAATTTTTCTACTTTCTGTGCTGGCTATGAAGCACTCACTACTCAGCACTGATCTTAATTGCAAACAGCATGCACCACTGTGTATTTCTCTCCTATTATTTGGCAGGATACGCTCTTCACTATAATTACAATTTAAAGTTGTTCCACTTTCATGTATGTAAATTAATTCGTTCTACTTTAGGCTTGAAATATAAATACAGGCTATAAAACCATAAGATAACTGAAGGTCAGTAACTGAAGTAGTTTGTTTCACCTTTAAGGGCAAGCTGGACAGACATTTTATCGCCATCACACACGCATTCATAGATGCCCACGTCCTCACGGTCAACGTTGTGGACTGTCAGTATGCGTTTACGCTCCACACTTGTGGCTTCATATTTTTTACCCATCCTCAGCTCCTTCCCATTCTTCATCCAAACAACCTAAAGTACAGACAGTACATGCAGTTAACTTTTAACTTAAACTTTAAAAAAAAAAAACTACATCCCATCATTCAGTAGATATTTGGTGTTTGTCCCTTTGGGCAATACATCTCAAAGTTGGCTGAACGAGACAATTTAACCTGGGACAGGAGAAAGCATAACAAACTTAAAATACTTAATGAATTTATTGTTGATTTTAAAAAGGTTTTGACAAAAAAAGTGCATGTCACCTGGATACTTGAATCGGACACTTCTGTGTACATCTGAGCAGAGGAGTGCATGCTGAAAGTAAACACCTCCACCTGAGAAGACTTATTGGTGAAACGTGCGTGTGCAGCTAGAGAAGATCAATACAAAATATCAGGAATGTTCTTGAAACTATTCTGTTTAAGTTTTCAGAAACGTTTCCTTTCTTACCTTTCACACTAAGTGTGGAAACACTCTGAGATCCGCCACCCACAAACTTGACCTGTGCTCCATTTAGTGCCATGGACACCTCCCTGATGACCAGCGTATGTGTGGTCTTTGAGCGTGTGATCAGGTACTCAGATCCACTGCGGATCATTCTGTCATTTATGGTCCAGGAGCCGGAACATACAGCTGAGAGCTCAACAGTGAAGGTTGCTTCTTCACCTACATGTGCACTGCAGTTCACCAGGCCTATCTTCACTGATGCTGTGGGCTCTGAACAAATAATCTTAAATATATTTACTGGAATACACTGATTTAAAACAGTTTATTTTAGCTTAAATATGAAGACTGTCCACAACAAAAAAATCTTTCTCACCAAGATAAAACGTTCCAGGAACCTCCAAGTAGGCACTCTGACCAAAGCCATTGACCGCTGAGATGCGGAACTGATAGCTTGCTTCTTCTGAAATCTCACTGATGGTGTATTCAGTGCTAGACAAAGACGTACTAGTTACTTTAACCCAGGTTTGAGCTCCCACCTTCCTGCGCTCAAGGATATAGCCAGTGATGGGCACAGGCCGTTCACTGTCTGGCGGAGACCAGCACAGTGTGATCGATGAATCTGTCTTGTTCCGCACCACTGGCTCAACTGGGGGATCTGGGGGATGTTTCCTTGGTGCTGATGTCAAAGTTTATTATATTGTTAATCAGGTTAAAGAAATGGAATCTCTCTTAATATCAAAAGCAATTATGTTTACTGTTGAAACATTATTAAAGAAATGCACTAGTACAGTCACCACATAGTAATTGTGGTGTCGTTCGATTTGACGTGATTACTGTGGTACATACAGTATGACATTTTCAAATAATTAGTACATAGGAAACTGCTTGTAAAATCTTGTGGAAAGTTTGTGGTCTGATTTACAAATGTATTCACCTGTGACAGAGAAGCGGGTGGATGTCTTGCAGTCATGGGCGATGAAGGCCACCTCACCCGAGTCCTCTGCAGTACATTCGCGAATGGTCAGTGTGTACTGTCTGTTAATGCGGGCGATAATAATTCGGGAGTCCTCTTTCAGCCTCTCCCCATTCCTGGTCCAGTATGCATCATCTACTGGTTTCTCCAGTTCCACACAGAAAATCACGGTATCGCTAACTGGCACCACTGTCTTCCTCGGCAGCTTTTTAGTGATGTTGCCTGAAAGTGCAGAGAAAAACCACATGAAGAATATATTTTGTGTTGTACCAGGTTATTAATCATAATTCTGGCCACCCATATTGGAATAGAGCTTATACCCAGCACTGTAAGTTCGGCCACAGTGCGGCTGCCTTCCTTCATCTCACAGATGTACACGGCATCATCATTGGTGGTGACATTGTGAATAGTGAGGCGGCGCAGGGTCCCTTCCACATCCATGCGGTACTTGGCATTGTCCTCCAGACGGGTCTCCTCCATAAACCAGCTGGCCTTTGTATTCGGCACTGGCACCTCACACTGCAGAGTTGCGGTTTCCTTTTCCTTCACCTCGACATCCTGCAGCTTCTTTTTGAATGGAATCTTTGGCTCTGGTAAGGATACATGTTAGTGAGCATACAGAAGACAATTTCTTTTTAGCTGGCAGTCATGATCTGGCTGTGTCCTACGATTTGTTTTCATATTGATTGGGTCTCCAAGAAGGCAAACGATAAATGTGACCCTGGATCACAAAACCAGTCATAAGTCGCAAGGGTATATTTGTAAGTAATAGCCAACAATACATTGTATGGGTCAAATTATGGATTTCTTTAATGCCAAAAATCATTAGGATAATAAGAAAAGATCATGTCCCATGAAGATATTTTGTAAATTTAATATAAATATAAATGTCTGTTTGTGGGTCATTTTGTGGTAGACCTTTAAGTCTGTATATTGTATATCGTATATGTATATTGGGTCCATTTAAAGGGGAACACCCTTAAAAAAATAACAGCATATAAGGCAAGAAAAAAGCTGACTATCAAATAAAATAAATGCATTTCTTACATTATATGAGGTTTAATCTGTTTGTATCCAGACTTAAAGTACAGTATGCCTTTGGCTCTACTTTACCAGCTTGAAGTCAATCATTTGAAATCTGAACGTTTACAAAAAAACAGCCTTAAATGTCATGAACTTCACACTCCTAATCCCTTCACATGGACGTCACTGCACTTTGCACGGCAACATTGGACTGGTATTCGGCTAAGTTTCTGTGACCTTTCTCTTAGGTGCCTGTGGCATACGTGTCAAGATTAAGACACAAAAACAAGGTAGCAAAACATTATTGCTACACTTCTGGCTAAAATTAGAACTCTGTATAAATACAAAATGTGTACATCTGTGAAGATCATTATTATAAGTAGTCTTAGTTAACAGATAATTAGAATATAGACTAATGCTGCAAACCTGAAGACGTCACTTGGAAAGTCACCCACATAACGGTGTCAGAAGTGAGTTTGCAGCTAGCTATCACAACAACTGTGAACTAATCATCACTAGCAGAAAATAGGTGTAATGAGACACCCTCTTCGAACACTTGCAAGCACCTTGCTAAGCAGAGACTGAGCTGGAAGGCAAAGATGACTGTCATTAGTTGATAAAATTTCAATTTAAAGGTTGGTGATTTATTAGGACCAACTGTATTTTAACATGGTCATTATTGTGCTGATGTACGTAGTAATCTTATGTGCCAGCCTCAATAAAATTATGATATTCTCTGACTGATACATGATTTATAAACCACTGTAGTTGTAGTTCTAATAGTAAACTTTCTTTATGATTGCAGAAAGGTATATATATATATATTTATTTATTAAATCTGGTCACTTTTGTTTACTGGTTGGCTATATCTTTTGGAAAAGACCAAGTGTAACAACACCCCCAAGACATAGCAATCCAAAAACTCAAACCATCTCAGGAGGAGACATATACAAGACATGACTCAGATAAGTATAAATGGATCCGGTTGTTCAAGCCGCAAATGAAAACTTAATTCTCCCAAAAAGGACTACTCAGTGTAAGTTCGCAAGCTTCAAACATCACATGGGTTTAAAACATTAAAGTTTTTCCACCCCACATTAGCAATAATATCTGCTTTGATCCATGTGTAAAATGAATGAATGTACATACTTATTCTGACAGCAGATGGATCAATTAGTGTGCATAAAGTTGCCAAGAGTAAGTACCTGCAGACATTATTCTTACCTTTGACAATCACTAGCACAGCGCTATAGGTTTGTCCAGCCAAGTTGGATGCATTGCAGGTGTACAGCCCATTATCACTTTGTTTGCAGTAGAGCACCTTGAGGATGAAATTCTCCGCCTGGTCCTCATACATAACATGTCTGCGACCCTCACTGATGTTCGCCCCATCCTTCCTCCAGATGATCTGAGGTTTGGGATGGCCTGTGACGAAACAGCTAAGCTTTGCATGTTTACCCTCGGTCAACATACAGGTGCGGGTAAACACACCTTTGGGCAACATGCTGGTTAAGGCCGAAACCCTCTGCTCCTGATCATAGGCGAGTCCCGAGCTTCCAAGTTCTTCTGTGATCGTGGAAGATGAAGTTGTAAGCGTGGTTGAGGAACTTTCCATGGTACGGTATAAGGAGATGTCCTTCCGCATTTCTTCTTTCCGCTTCTGCATGTGTGAGAGGAGGGATGTGCTCTTGTCTGCATTCAGGAGACGTGTATCTTGAAGGTCGACCACCAGAGCAGCAGCGGCCTGACCCCGGCCAATGGAGTTCTGCGCACGACATGTGTAGGTACCACTGTCCAAGCTCCTAACACTCTGGATCCTCAAGGAGCTGGAGTCATTTTCCGAGGTTATCTTGATGCGGTTGGTCTCACCCAGGTAGCGACCATCCTTTTCCCAGTCAAAGTTGGGTGCTGGATGGGCTGCCACCCGACAATAGAAGGTAACATCACCACCTAGACCCACATGGGTGGAGACAGGCTTTACTGTAAACACTGGGGCCCGATCAATCACAGTTTCCGGCAGTCCCACCTTCAGGGTCACAGCTGCATATGCCTCTCCGACATTGTTCTTGGCACGACACATGTACTGACCGCTGTCTTCTAGAGTTAGATCGTAGATGGTAAGTCGGTAAACGTCACCATCTTCTACTTTCTTGAAGCGTCCACCTGCAGAAAGAAGCATCTTCTCTTTCTCCCAGGTGACCACAGGAACAGGGTTTCCCACAATAGTGCAGCTGAGGGAGGCATCTCGTCCCACGCACAGCGAGAAGGCCTTGGGTCGAGTTAGGAAGCGTGGAGCCCCACCAAACAGATTCTGATCCATTCTTGCTTTCTGTAGCGATGAAACAACACACTTTAATAAAAGTTAAAGTTGTGGTCAGTGCATAGAGGAGAAACATAAGAACTTGATTATATAAAAGCTTTACATATTTGCATCTAGTCACCATTAAATCTTGCAACTAATCTCAAAGACGTTTCTGAAAAGCTGCTTTTCAAATGATCATACTGTAAGTCAGTTTGAATAAAGAGGGTCTGCTAATAACAAATAACCATGTCAAGAAGATCCTGAAATAGATATTTTGAGAAATGAGAGATGCCTACTTTTAGAGATGACCGCTCAAACCTCTCCAGTATCCCACCACAAATAAAAAAAAAAAAATGCTAGTTGATTTAAAGAGTCAAATGTACAAACAAAGCATTAAAACAAATTTGCCATGTTTGAGAATTCATCTTTTTCTATGTAGCAATACACATGTATATAATGTAATATTGCCACACTGCTACAATTTCCTGCATGCAATAAAATAAAACTTCATGGAAAAATAAAAATCAGGAAAATTATCTTTGAAGAGCAGGACAAGCCATTGATATATTTTGTCCATTTTCCAAAAAGAGAACAACTGTGAATGTAAACTGACTAAAAGTTATATTGTCATTGTTTAGGGGGATAATAGTATATAAATAACATCAGAGCAAATGCACGTGCACTAGAAGCCACAAAACACTGTAAAAAAAATAAAAAAATAACATTGTCCACTTTTGACAGAACTTTACATGGAATGACCAATGTAAAATAACATAGGAAGCCTTGTATCTAGAAACAATAATCATATTGACCTACATCTTTATAAAATTAAGAGGTCATCAACTTGCATCTGCTATCTCCAACAGAACAGTGGATGATCTAGTGAAATCTCACCACAGAAAGTCAGGTTTAATGAGGTAGAATTCTAGTGTAACAAAGTTAAACAAAAGGACATTGGTCTTTGAAAAGCATGACATTTGCCATCTCTAACACCTCACTCCCCTGAGCCGCCTGTCCCAAAAATAACCTCAGCTGTCGGGCTCTGTCTGCACTATGTCCATTTGTAGAAGAAATTTGACCTGCTGTGTGATATATATGTTTTTGTCAATGGCATTTTTCTAAACTTATAAATTTCGTCTCAAAGAGCAGCAGACGTTTTCACCTGCGTGGATCTCTCCTTGAAAAGAAAATAAATCGTTTTCATAATTAAAAACAAAGTTAAAATTTGAACTGAGCAACAAAATGATAATATAACGTAATCAATTCAAACTTAATGTAATAAATAACACAGAAACATTGAAGAGGCGAGAGAAAAGTAATCTCTCAGATATTGAAAGTTTTAGTATTTTATAATGATTTTTTAAAAATCGCCTCTTACCCTTTTTCCCGTCAAGTTACTGATATAAACCGGTGCAGATGTTCATAAATATCCGGTGTTGGCATGTGAAGATATCCTCGTGAAAACAGGTAAATTCCGTGAACTGTAGAGGGGGAGGACAGTGTGTTTTATCCCCAGTGTCTTTGCTCTGTGTGACGCTCCTGTATCGGTCCAACCTCCCGTTGAAAATAGATGCGTCACTTGTCGGAGCAAATGTCGGACTGAGGTGAAGTAACAGTTACTGTTGAAACATCTGTATGGCAAACCGTTTTAGCAGTTTAGGAAGTTTCTACAAAGCTACACTGAATGCAGTAACAAATTGTACATTATTGTTATTACATTCTATGGACTCAAGGCATCACTGTTGTTATTATTCTGACTAGTGCAATAGTCACAAGGATGATTATAAATTATATTGCATTAAATTAAATATGACAAATCTATTGTTTTTTTTTTATTATTATTTAAAAACAAACATAGACAAAGAAAAACATAGCTATTCTGTTAATACCGTGTTTCAAAATACTGACATAGATTTGGGTTTGTGGAATTTTACCAAAAGGATTAACATCCTTTTCCTTTCTGAACTTTATATTTGAACAATCCTGCAAATTATAGTGTGAATTTAAGCAGTTGGTTTAAATTTTAAGATTCAAAGCACCTTAGTACAGTAAGAAAACTATTTGAATTCTTATTCATCTGAAATCATTTCACTCAAATTAAACTCCCTCACAAACCCTTGTGATGGTTTAGTTATTCCTCTCCTGATTGTCTCATATTTTCCTGAATGACTAGGGTCTTTCCCGTTATCTGTTCCAGTGTGCCTGTTGATTGACAGCAGCAGATCGGCCAGGCTCACATTTAAAACTGTCTGAAACTCAAGCAGTGGGATCAGTCCATTTCTTTGGTGGGAGCGATCATTTTGAGCTCAGCTCTATGCTGCTTTAGTTTGCATATGTGCAACTTTCACAATCCTGCCTGGTTTTAATGTACCACAAATGCTCTCTGCTTGTACTGCAATGGTTAAAACATAAATGTCTGGTTATGCAAATTATACATTTTTTCTTCTTTTTAAGAACAAGCTCTATTTAAACTCTAACTACTATAAGTGCATGGCAACAGATAAACTGCAGATAGACCGCTAACTCTTTAAGATATACAGAGTTCACTGTGGCCAGAGGTAGTATATGTATACCATATATATACACAGAATACTATAAATACAAAATACAGATCAGATCAAATTGTTTCTAAACATACAAAGTGAAAAAGTTTGCTAATTTTAACTTGGAGCTCAATATACTGTACTGTGCAGGGAGATATAGTGGGATGTGGGGCTGTACATCGTTTCACTGCCTACTGTACTTCCTCCAGACCAATCGCACCTTTCCTGATAGATGTGCTAAATACTTTTGTCTTCTTTTTCTCAAATACATTTAAAATAATGCATTTGAGAAAAAGTATTTATTGCTCAAATTCATTAATAGAGTATGTATTAGGAATAGAGAGTTATTTTAATTCTGAGCTTAATTAAACTCATACAAAATTATTAATGGATTTGAATTGTGATTCAGCTCTGTAGCTGGAAAATGTTGGCCCTCTACTGGTCAGGCAGAGAAATTACATAAATTAATATTTTCCTCCCAGAATAATTTGCAGCCAAACACTAGAGTAAACATCCTTCCATAAAAAGACCACCTATGACCAAAAAGACCGTTTTGACATTTGCTTGGACATTAATAGTTTAATATTAATGTTAATAAAATATTTATAAAATATATTCTATAGGCACTTTATCCTAAATTATTCTTGAAATACTTTTTGTGCAAATCCATTCGACAAGAAACAACCAATAAAGTAGACTGAAGCAGCATATACTTGCATAATAAAACATTATATATTGCTATATGAAAAGTACGTTGAGACAAACAGTAGCAAAAAGATTTTTAGTGTATCAAGAACTTCAGTAATCACAGTATACTGTAAAGTAAACAAGATTTCCCCAGAGTCTCAAGACTGAATGCACCCATAACCACAAAACGGACCAATAGTTTGATGGTTCACGCCTCTTTGAGTTTGGTGAGCTCCCATTGGCCACCTCCGCACAGTCGCAGCATGATGTCATGATGCTGTTTAAAGAACACAAAAAAAGAACAGGCCATACAATAATGTTTGCCATGTTGTTTCAGTGAATGTGGAAAGGTCATAGATCATCACCTTTTCCAGAGTGCTACGGTGACCCAGACTGATGAGGGTCATTCCCAGCTGTTTACAGGCCTTATAGAGCTGACCCTCGGCCTCCTCCGTCAGAGCGCTAGTGGCCTCATCCAGTACTGAAACAAACCGCATGTCTTACTCATGACACAGGACATGAATGGGATCTTCTGACTGATCATAGTAATTAAAGCTACCGGAAATTTGATGAAACTATGCCAGAACTGACCTGCATATTTGGGCTGCAGGTAAAACAGTCTAGCAAAACAAAGCCTCTGCATTTCTCCTGGCGATAAAACATCATACCTGTGAAAAACAAGGGCATTAAAAAAAATTTTATGTTCTTAAAAAATCCACATTTTTCTCTCTAGATATTAATACTCATTTCTCACCAGTTCCAGTCTACTTTTGTATCCAGTCCTCCTATTCTGGTCAGAAGATTCGACTGACATACAAAATACACAAAGACACGCTGCTTACAAAACATTCAGAGCAACCATATTTTAGCAGGCATTACCGTATCAGTTCAGTCTTACCAAACCAACAAGTTCCAGATATTTTAGTATTCGTTCATCATCTATAGACCCTAAAAGAAGAATTTATATTAGTGTGAAAAGTCATCATAATCTGTTTGCACCACCAGAAGCGTGTTGTATAATTGGCACGTTTTCAAGATCTTGACATTTTTGCATTGCATTTAGCATTTTTGCAAGTTTGCATTGGCAAAAAAGTCAAGTTTATTTTTGCAACATATTGCATATACAGTTGTAACCAAGTGCACTATATTAATATATTATTTAAATACTGCATATCATTAAGTTTTTTGAATTAGGTTAATCTGTACCTGAGGAAGGATATATATCCTTTAATGGATAGATAACCTAAAGGGAAAACCAGCAAATTAGTGTGTATAAACATATATGTACAGTTTTTGTTCACAACAATAAAACATAGCTTTTACTAATTACATTATGTAGAGTAGTGAGTAATTCGTGACAAATGGTTTTCTCTTTTCTCACCTGCTCTCTGAGAGTGCCATCAGTAAGATATGCTTTCTGTGGCAGGAAAAGCACACCCCTCGGTCCAAAACATGTGGTCATCTCCACAGAACCTGTGCAACAGGAAATCTGATCATCTGCATCTGATCATTTTATTGTCTGTCATCTCTGACGCTTACCATTGCATGGTTCCCACAAGTCGTTGAGGACCCGGAGCAGGGAGGTCTTCCCTGTTCCCGTGTTTCCCACCACGAGCATGTGCATTCCTTGACTGATCTTAAGGGTCAGATCCTTCACAAGCAGCTCTTCTGAGACGGGTGATTTATAGGAGAGACGATCCAGCACAAACGCCGTGTCTGCTGGGACACTGTGAAGCTCCCGATCACTGATAGAGAATTATTATTGTTACAAATATTACCAACAATGATAATCGTAAAAAAAAATTGATTTACCATGTCAATCTTTACTGTGCATCAGGGTTACCATTATCTAAAAGCATTAAAAATAGAATTACTTGAAATAAACATTAACTGAAGTAAAAAATTATAATAATAATAAATAATTAAATATATATATAAACCCTTAAACTTATTTTATTTCCACAAGTTGCTAATGCAACTATTTCCCATTTTCAGTTAAATTTCAAACCTACGAAGATAAAAATGACAAAAAAAGCACAAATTACTACAACTTTAACCGAAATTAAAATAGAAAAATAATGTATAAGAATAAACCTAATTCAAAATATTAACAAAAACTACAATATATAGTATATCATTGATACTAAAACAACACTCCTGTGTATTCAGGACAACCAGAGACTCTTTTAGATCTATTTTAGATCTTGACATAATGTGAACCAATATTATTTGTTGGTACTTGCATCTGAAATGAATTTCAATTAGTTTTAAATGACCTGTAAGGTTCATCCTTTGAAAGTGGATCGTACTGATCCTGGTCACACTGTTTGTTGGCAATGTCTGCCATCACTTCCCGCAGTTCTCCAATCCTGGAACCAAAAGAAAGAGAAAGCAGACTAGTTTTAGAATAACCAATGAACAATGATAACGCTGATGCACAATAAAATATGTGCTTTTAAGCAGTCTTAGAGCACCTCACCGGTGCGTGTATCCAGCAACATCAGACACTGTGGTTGAGAGATCTATGAGCTGGGTGAAGCAGTTTATCAGATAGATGCAGACGAAAGCGTTCTGAAAGAGACGTGATTAACATTTTATTGTGTACAACAGAGACTCACTCAGAGCAGAAGCACTTGTGTTTGTCTTAAAGTCCACCACATTAAATACTGTTTGAAGTAACTCACCTTACTGACAAGAGCACTCAGTTCTCCAGGTGTCAGGCCGTCATATTCTCCAGCAAAGATGGGGATCGCGATCACTATATAGCTGAGGATACTGCCCAAGTAGTCAAAGGTGTTTACTCCAACTGAAATGAAAAGAAGCAAAACAATATGCATTTGTAGTGAACAGAACAGAAGGACTGTATTATTTCATACTAAGTTGATAAAGCAGTTTAAAACCTGCAAAATAACACATTTAAAGTCACCATAAAATCAAAATGCACAATTCTTATTATTTATAAAAATAGTGCAATGTTTTTTTTTCTTGTTCAAGATGCTGTTTCACTCAGATATACATCATAATAGAGAATAAAAGACGATCGCAACTTGTTTCATGCCAACTTTAGATGCATGGAATGAGCTTTCTCCTCTGCCACTGTATATTTTCAGTAACAATAGTGAGGAATATTGCACACTTTATTTCACTAAAATTTGATATATCTTCAGAATGCCAATTTAATTCAGGAGTCCTTACTGTAAAGCCATAGCTCTTTGTTCATCAAGCTTCTCTGAGTGGATAAGAGCATCTGCAGCCTTCTGTCGGTCCGCATGTGCTCCACCTTACCTGCCCTGAGCAAAAACACAACAAATTATCTCCTGCTCTGCGATTAGATAAAAACTCAAATCGGTAAGTGCATACTAACCTGAAGAAAGCGGCAGATTCAGCGTTCACTCTAATATGCATGTGTTTAAACCTGGAAGGACATGGAAAGCAGAAGTTAACTAATAATAGCACTGCATTCATCCGAAGAATAATATCTTATAGCAACAGCAGCCATAAACATGTGACGTTTGCTTCAGCATCTCTGAATGTAATATATATTTCTCGTCTACCTAAAATCTCCCTCCAACTTCTCTTGCTCAACCAGCATGGACACGATGGGTCCTATCAAGATCTTGTTGATGATGCTTCCAACCACAAAGTACCCAAAGATGCTTACAAATCCAATCCAGCCAGCACTGCAGCACCAAAAAACTTTCACAAGATAAATATTCTACCAAATATTGCAGTGCAAAATTAGTTAAAAAGATGCAAGAATATTTCACTGGCATTAATTGCATTGAATGATTAAATGTGTTTCGATTCTGTGATTACAAACACAAATAAACACACGCAGCATCTCTCTGACCTGTTGAAGCACTGATAGGTGTAGTAGGTCACAGTGAACGGCGAAATGAGAAGTCGACTCGCCATAGTGCTCATCTGCTTACATAACCTCTCTACGTCCTGACTGATGCGCTGGTCTCTGGACGGGACACAAACACAAAATAAACCATTAACAGGGCAGATTTAACTGAGTCTTCTTAAGTAATGAAATGTAACTACATAAATTAATGTTGTGTGAATACATTACGGGTTGTCGATGTTTTTGCACAGTACGTTGAGGGTGTAGTAAACACGTCCCTTGAAGTAAGTGCTATGGAGTTCTTCAGTCAAAGACTTTCTCCAGCTGACATACAGCAGACTGGAGATGTACTGGTCCAGACTCTTCAGCTGAGGAACACATTTTTTGTGGAATAGTCAGTTTTTAGCAAAAATATTACAAGTGTAGTACATCCCTTCCAGCCCTGTTTTGTTGCTTATCAATTTAACCCATTTCAATTTTTCAGTTGCCGAAAATACTGGTTGATGTCTGGAATGTGATTACAAAAGTTCTGTTACGATTATGATGTTTGAGAGTCAATTTGACCTCCACTATGAAAACTGTACCCAGATTTTTAACATAATAGGGTTGCTACTAAGTACAGTGAGTAGTAAGCAGATGCCGTCACCCAAAGCCATTTTCAGAAAACTATATAAATAGACCAAACTCACTGTTGAATTAATCAGAATGAGCATAACCGCAAACAGCACCAGATTTTTGAACTTCCCATAGTTCTTCTCAGACAGAACCTCGTAGAACTGACTCGGAATAAGACCCACTTGATAAATCACAAGCTGAACTGAAATAAAAGCAAAACATTGAACAAACACAGAAGACAAAACAAGCTGGCACAAGTCCATATGTTAAAAGTTTAATACCTGAAAGCGTGACTCCAAGAAGCGTCATGAACATCCGGACACTTTGGTTGGACCAGGATGGGAAAAGGATCTTCAGAATTCTGCTCAATCTTTGGACAAACCTCCAGTCTAGCTTTGGTCTTGGGGAGAAGCACATGCACACAACAATTGGTGACAGTAGTTTAATTAAAATATAAGGCTGCATTTTGGCTTTCTATTACATTAATCTCTACACATGCATGAAGATGTCTGTTCATGTCTTACCTTTTCACACTGCTGTTCTTCATGGGTGGCATGGTGAACGTTTGCTAAATGTATTAAGAGACCTTCTGACTGGCAAATCTGACTTATTTCAAGCTTTTAGAGGAGTTTATTGGATGGGTTTTGGGTTCAAAGTCTAAGACAGCACATGATAGTGTCTTAAACATTATGTAGTTAAATCTTACAAACACTAGTAGTCATAAACATGAAGTTTAGTTGTACAGTAAGTTAATTTATTATCAAATAAGGATCTTTTTGGGGTGACTTTATTTCTACATTAATTTCCTATCACATGGAGGGTCACATGTACACAAACATTTCTTCGTCTCTGTTTGGACGCGCATGCGCTGTCTGGTGCTCCGCTGCCACCTGCTGTACAGGAGACTGTATGACAGGACTGCCTGAATTTACACACTGAATAAAATATTAATGTACACATAAATCCCATTGGCAACACAACAAGGCTCTATACGTTAACATTAATGTTAACAGAACTAAAAAAATATATAGCATGTGTTAATTCTGGTTTATCTTAATTTAGCCTACTGCATTATAGCTGATCTTCTTAATGCATTAATGTATGTAACTTTTTAATGTTTGCATTTACATTTAGCAGACGCTTTTATCTAAAGCGACTTACATTGCATTCAAGTTACAGTTTGTTTTTTACATTTTATCAGCTCTTAAATGTTCAAATGAATCAGTAGGCCTATATGTAGAAATAATTAGAAACAGATCCTTTAAAGCTACTCTTCATTGTTAGCTCATATTAGTTAATGTCCACTTTGTTTGCATAAACAATGTTTTAGTAAAATACAAAATGAGTCTCAAAGTCTGAGATCACTAGTAAAAATGCCTGTATTTTAGATCCAATTCAATTGATTGAAAAAAAGCACATTATAATATCAGCAAATTGAATGAAAGAATGAATGAAAATAAATTATAGTGCAATCATTAATTACAATATCTGTTAGTTAAAAATCAATGGTTTGATATTTTTGTATGCTACCTTTTACCAACGTGTGTAAAAAATAACAAAAAATTAATATTATTTCCCTTTGCAGCAATAATAACTGAAATATTTGCCAAAAACTGTATGTATTTAACAAAATAAATGAATGAATTGATTTACAGGTCCTTGAAATGTGACCTGCTGTTGGAGAAAAACTTTCCGAGAAAACACTCACAATGTTTTACGTGCACTTGTGCCTTTTATCAGATTTGTTTGATGTTAAATACTTTCCAATAAGTAAATGAAACACATTATTGCACACCGTAATGAAATAGAGTAATGGGTCAGTTGCTATAATACCGCAAACACGGTAGAGATGTAGGAGTGTTGTCTTGTTGTGGGGGAGCCCAGACAGATTATTGATCCAGAAATTCAGTTTTATTTTCATAGACTAAATGTAAAGAACATAACAGGATTTGAGAATAAATCCTATGAGCACAAAAATGTTCCACTGCAAGCGATTATTTACAACAATGAAAAAAATTCCCCTTTTCTCATCAAAAGGGCCAATAAACACAAATTCAGATTTCATATCACGTCTCAGAGAAACCAATCAGGCCAATAATTTATATGATTTTGACTCGATTTAAAAGGTCTGATTCTTATAATGGGAAAGATTCTTATAATTATGAAATAAAGCAGCCTGATGCTAAAAATAGGCACTGTGAGATATGAACAGATATTAACATAAACAAATATGCACCCACAGTAAAACACAATAAGCTTTCCACTTCACGCCATGCATATATACCACATGGCTAAATAAATAATATACTGATTGTTCAAACAATAAATCATAACTTGTGTTTTACTGAAATGTGTTTTTTTATATATAATTGACATTTATGCCCCTCTCATCTGTACAAATAACAATGTGCCACTCAAATATGGCGACAAATATCTAACAAGCAGACATGGTGTGATATATATTAAATAGCTGATATCTACTCTACAGTGTACACAGAATCATGAGTTTTGCTTGTAAAAACATGAATATTCCTTTGTCAGCCCACTTAAACATTATCTTTGATCGGCGGTTTCCACAAAATCCAAAGTACGTATGGAAGCTATATCGATTTGGTTAAAAAACAATGTATGTCAAAACATTTATGATTAAAAAAAGGATTGAATGTGAGCAGCTGAATGTCAACACACGTGAGCATCAAATACGTAAAGTCGATGATTATATCAGTTTAAAACTGTTAGGTATGAAAGAAACAAAGTGCTCTTGTCAGACCAGTAAAAAAATAATAATCTGTACACCTCATCACCTCCTGTTCAAAAGCTGGGGGCGTTCCATAGGGAGAGTCTCATCATTTATTTGATTCGTTTAGCGATTGACTTTCCATCCCGACAGGTTTTTCCTCTTCTCGGCCGCATTATTCGGCGTTCTGTATAGTTATTTGTTGAATGGTAAACAGGCTGGCAGTATGACTGTGGCACAGGCCGGTCCAGCTAAAGGTTCAGCCACTTCTCCTTCCATTTCTGTCCATGTGCCTTTCTCTGGGCTGTAACAAATGGTGGATGACTTATACGCCCCCTGCAAGAGAGTTTTTCACACAATATTTCATTCAATACTTTAGAATACTTCTTCAGGAATTTCATGTATGTACAAATTTGTCACAATGTCCTACTGGATAATGTGTAATATTTATCAGAGCTCTGATATGAAGTTTCTTTTTTTTTCCTAACGGAGTGTTTAAAATCCTGAAAGATTTTAGGTGACATGACGGTGAAGTGTGTAATTTCTGCATTACTATCATGATCAGAGTGGCAAAAATAGTGGTTGTTTCCGAACAGGTTTCCTGAACCCATCTGCCATTGGTCAGTCAAAGATAGTCCTGCCCCCAACCTCATACCATTGGCTGAGCCAGTTTTGCAATGTTGAGTGATTGAGAAGTTTAATCAAACAGAGCGATGTATTAATAACCCCTTTTTTGGGGAAATCGACCTACAAATGACTTACCATTGTTTGAAAACCACTACCTTCACAGGAGACTTTTTGCATTTTTAGATTTTCAAAAAACTTAATTCTGTGTGATTTATAAGCTTGTTTACCCATGGGGACCTCAATTTAGGTCCCCACAGTGACACAAGTTCCCATGAGTCTGTGTGTATTCAGGTTTAAATCCCCAGCGGTATATAAAAACAGGTAAACACACACACACACACTTGTTTCTCTGAATTGTGGGGACTTTACATAGACTTCTATTACTTTTATACTGACCAAACAATATTTTTTTTATCCCCCTAACCCTAAACCTACCCCTTACAGAAAACCTGATTGCATTCTTACACTTTCAGATAAACATCATCATCTTTCTATCTATCTATCTTTTGCTTTTAAGTGTAAGATGTGTTTACCATGCTCCAGCTGTAGCCTCCCACCAAGTAAATACTGTCATCAAGAACAGCACATCCAGGCCCGCTGCGTCCCTCTAAGATGGGCGTTTGCAGGATGCTCCACTGATCTGCTTTAGGATCGTAGCATTCAACCAGCATCACATCCAGATGAGAGAATCCTACACACAGAGAAAGAGATCAGGGAAAACCCCAAGAGTATATACCAAGCTCTGCAGAGGTGTATAAGTGTTACTTGGAATCGAATCGAATCACAAAAGAAACTGCATTGATTACTTTTGGGTACACAGTAAGTGTTGAGATTTGGGTTACGGCTATAGAAATTACCCTTTAAGTGGTTTCCCCCAATAGCGTAGAGGCGGTCGTTCATGCCTGCGAGAGCGTGTATGGCTCGCTTTGTGTTCATGTCCTGTTTCCGAGCCCACACGTCCATAACAGGGTCGTAGCAGTACAGCCAAGACACGTATTCACCATTGTGAACGCCACCTGAAGCATAACATGCACAATACCAGTTTCAAGATAAGGACACAGATTCACAAAGAGAGATTTACAAAAAATTAAATCAACATGGAATTAAAATTGACGGGATATTACTTTAACACTTGTTCTGTGCTGAGAAACCTAATTTGTTGCTCCCGGTCAAAAATAATCAGCAGAAAAATGCTTGTAAATTATCATCAAATCTTGGATTCAGTTTTTTTGTCAACTGTTTTATTTTTTTATTAAAATTAACTGATCATAGATCGCATAGATCTGAGCTTACGCTCCTCAGTTTTTGAGTGAAAAAAGCATTATTTGTGAATAATTTTGGCATCATTTACTCAAAAACTGATGTGCATAAGCTAAGATCAGTGAGGCCTATGATCAGTCAGTTCCAAAAAGAGATATAAAACCTGTGCTAATCGAAAGAAAACAAGTTGATACAAATATTGAATCCATTAGTTGGTAACAATATAACATAACGAGAAATTTATAAGCAATTTTTTTGTAGGTCAGTCGTTTTTGACTGGGAGCACTGTAAATGTAACAAAAAAAGGGGGAAAATCCCCCAAAATTATAAAAATTATCCAATAAGTAAACAAAAAAAAAATTGGGAAGTAGATATAACATGTGTGAGCAAAGTCAGTAGGTTTTAGTCGAGTGCATTTTTGGTAAAAGAATATCCTCTCCGGGTACACATTCCTGGTCTTATTCCACATTCCACTTACATTGCATTAAAGATATTATCTTATCTTATATATCAGTTCATGCATTACTTGGGATACAAACCCATGACCATGGTGTTGCAAGCACAGTTCTCTAGTGTTTGGACTACAGGAACAATTCATCAGTGCATGTTATTCCAAAGAAAAATGTTTGTGTTTGGACAAAAAATGGACAAATCTTTTTTTTAACATATTGTTTCACTTAGAAATACTAAACATATGCAATTTTATGGTGAATTTAAAATGTGTTTAAAATGAAGGTAGCTGTTCAAAATATGTTGTAGACTTCATCTCTGTAATGGCACCTGTTAGCAACGTCTCAGACACTTTGATTAATTCAGTGTTTGGGTGAGGTGTATCGTCAAACCTGAGATGTATATTTTCCCATTGTGCACGGCGCCTGCGTGCGCAGCCAGCGGCTGTGGAAGAGATGAAACGTAATTCCATTCGTTTGTCTCAAGGTTATAGGCTTCAACGCTAGACAGATAACCTGTCTCGTTCCTTCCCCCAACAACATACAAGTGCTTATCCAGGCAGCAAGCGAAGAAACTCGCTCTCCTGAAACAAAGACAAGATGAAAAGATCGTCTCTTAAAATCAGTCAACAGCAAATATCCCCGTTGCAGCCAAGAGCGAAAAATTCATCACAAAGGCTTAAGAAATAATTATAGCCATGTTATGAAGAGCTCTTATTATTTTATGAATAATAAGTCATTTTCAGAAGGCATCATACCTCTCCTGCATGGGCGGTAGTTGTATCCAGCTATTGAATCTCGGATCATACCGACTTACAAAGTTAGTGCTGTGTTTGCCTGTGAGGATGATACACATATTAGTTTTATTACACACATTACAAACATTGTTTAAAAAGATACTAGAAAACATTTCAGGCACATGTAATGAATTATAAGGAAATCAATGTCTGTGATAACATTAAGTTGTTGTATTCAGCTTATTCATGTTTTACCATTAGGATTCCACTGGTCTTCTCCACCCAATAAAAGCAGGAAGTTCTCCACCTCAACCACACAGTGATGGGCGCTGTTATACGGCATTACTGCAACACAGAGACAAAACTGATGAGTCTAGTACTTGAAAATGACCAATGAACAATGCATAAGCCACGCTAATGATATTTGACCATTTTTAAATCATCAGCATCCATAAAACAATATTTACAATAAATATGGTGTAAACTGCTGGTGCTATACAGACTGGTGCCCAACTGAATATATATATATATATATATATATATATATATATATATATAGGATAATGTAACAGTCAGCCAATGCTACAATACAAATATCATTCTATTTTGCCAAATATTATTCTGTTTTGTCTATTTACACAAATTTGACTGTTGACTGCATTTGACAAGTTTAACCATTCAATGCTGTTACCCAAATTATTTTAAGAAAAAAAAGAAGATTTTATCAATAACCACAAACCAAATTAGCTAGATGTTAGAAATTTGCAATGCTAAATATATTTATTTTAAACACATTTATTAATTTTCTCACATTTATTACATTTATATATTATATTAAATATATTAATGTTAAACTATTTTATATACAAATATAATATTATAATATATATATATATATATATATATATATATATATATATATATATACACGTCACAAATTCGGTCTGTGGCCCTCCGCCCGATAGCCACCAGAGGTCGCCCTTCCATCGAATTGACTCTTGCACCACACTACTGTTGCATGTCACCCACGGACTACAATTCCCATCATCTACTGCACTGACTACACACACACAGCTGATTGCAATAATCACATTCTCACCTGAGAACTATTACACACACCATATAAAACACATTCAGTTCCTGATCTAGTTGCCGAGTATTGTTCTGCGTATAGCACTCCCCTAGTGTTAGCTGCCTTACCGAGCCATTCGGTGTTTCTGTTTAGTTCCAGTATTGTTCTGCGTTTATTACTCTCCTAGTTTTAGCTGCGATACGGAACCCACTTAGTTGTCTTGCCTTGTCTATTTTCTCGTGTTTTGATTCTTGCCCATGTTTTCTGGATTAACTCTTCGTCTTTCCGTTTGGACTCTGTTTGCCCTGCTTGGACTATTGCTAGTGTTCTCGGATTACCCCTCTTGTCTAAACCCTTTGGATATTGTTTGCCGATCGACGACCCATGCATGCCCTCGGAATACTCTTATGTCTTCTCCTCAACATATCTGTTAACTGATGTTTGACCCTGCCTGTGTTTTGACTGTGTTTAATAAAAGCTTGCACATGGATCCGTACAACTCACGTCTCGTTAGCTCCGTTACTATATATATATATATTTAATATGATAGAAACTTTATAATTGTGGTCTATTTACTTTTGATGTGTATTTAATATTAATTCCTAGAAATGACAAAAATTGTAATATAATAAAAAAAAAACACTGCATACAATTTTTACTTGGACCTCCTGATGTTGACAGTCAACAATTTCTGCAAATTTGATATATATATATATATATATATATATATATATATATATATATATATATATACCCACAATATTCAGAATAAAATGCAGTCACAACCAATCAAATCATATTTCCTCATATTAACAACTCTGGTTTGTGGTAGATATACAGGCTGCTTTCCAGCAGTCTTCCTGTCTCCATCTCATCTAATTCTCCAGTTCCTACAAAAGTGACCCCCAGTTGAAATAGAGAGAAATGGTCGTGAGGTGACAGTCATAATGAACATGATCATGTTCACTCCATAAATCTCCGTCCGGTGCCCGTGCAGCGTAAATCAGTCGTACGCTAAGAGCCACCTGTCTGCCTCGATCATTCATTTCCACTGTCACATCTCCGCTGCCTGATGGATCACAGTTGCTGTAAAATTAGACAGCCTTGAATTGCGCTTTTTTCCGATTGGCCTCTTCTACCGCAATCTAACTGGAGTCTGACGCACCGAGGCCTTTCCATTGAGAACAGATCCGGACTGAATCGCACGGCTCCATCCCACGAGGGGAACCTCCTGACTGTCTCGCTGCACACAAAACCAGACTGATTGACAGAGATCTTACTATCAGTGAGAGAACTATTTGGCGTCTCAGGTGTCATGCGAGGCTTTTGTGGCCTGCTGACATTTACTGCTGCAGACGTGACACACGTGCCAACAGATTCAGCTTTGGAAGGTGATTTGTGGCGAGATGATTCAAATGATCAAGAGGTCACAGTCTAGGCTTTGTTATTGATCTTACAGCCTGATCTACACAGGTGCAGATGCATCATATTGCTAAACTGACTGATGAGAAACCTGCACACTGCGAAGATTTATGATATTGACTTTTAAAGGCACAAATATCCTGAAATTCAGCTCACAAGGTCTTTGTTTTTTAGGCTTTTAAGTTAACACAGAAAAAAAAAAACCTACATGCTGGGGTTAAAACTGAGATATATCTATAGAAAAAAACAGATCCAAGCCACTTCTTCTGGTTCCAAAATATTAATATTTTGGAACCAGAAGAAGTGCTTTGGATCCGTTTTTTCTATAGATATATTTTTGAACCCAACCAAAGAGCACCTTCTGGGATCATTAAACGGCGGTCCTTTCAGCAAGTAGCACTCCAACATCTTTTCCTTGATATCTGAGATATAGTTTATGACAGTGTATTGACTATTTCACAAAACCTGTCAGGAGCATGTTTGTGTCATATTTTAATCCAAAATAAAAAGAATAAAAAAATTAGATTTTTATTTTGGTTAAAGAAAATTGGTAACTAACTACCTAGTTAGCATTAGGTAACTACATTAATTAACATAAACTAACAATTAAAAATACTTCTAAAGCATTATTAATCATAGTTAATGTTTATTTCAACATTTACTAATACATTATTAGAATAAAAAATTGTATCTGTTAGTATTTAATGGACCTGAGCTAACATGAACTAACAATGAACAGTTGTATTTTTATTAACTAACCTTATTGAGGATTATTAAATACCATAGCAACTGTCTTGCACATTGTTAGTTAATGTTAATATGCTAATACCCTATTTTTATGTCTAACTTACATAAAAAGCAAATCATTAAATAGTTAAAAATAAACAGCAATATGAAAAAATTATATAGGGTAAATTAAGGTAAATTGTAAATTCATAGCAGGGTTATTATAGTTAATATTAAAAGTGAAACTAAACTAAAAATAAAACAATAAATAAAGTTTCTTGAAACAAAATAAATTATTTCAGTTAGTTTCCAAGAGAACATTTCTCATTTATTTAGTATAATTTGATGTACTAAAATAACTAACACTAAAATAAAATAAATAAAAACCATATGTTTGTTTGTTTAGAACCCCAAAATGACTAAAAATGTCAAAAAAGACTAAACCTTTAACTAAAATTAAAATATAAAAATAAAAAACATAATACTGATTCATTGTAGTGTCAATCGAAGTATTTATTCACCATAGTGGTGTTTATTGTACTGCTTTTAAATTGATGCTGATTAC
This sequence comes from Barbus barbus, assembly GCF_936440315.1. NCBI lineage: Eukaryota > Metazoa > Chordata > Actinopteri > Cypriniformes > Cyprinidae > Barbus > Barbus barbus. Next base: position 21,318,578 of record NC_136724.1, on the reverse strand, counting down.
AAATTAATTATGAATCCTGATTGAGAATAAAGAAAAAAGGACAATTTTGTGATGTATTTTGATTTGATGAAAAGGTGCTTCATTGTCATGAAAATAATAGTCGTAAATATAGACTTTATGCAATGCTTAATTTGTTTTCTTCATGTGACACATCTAAAATAAAAAAAAAATGACTTAACCAATGGCATTATGGCACAATCAATACATATTTTTTGACCATATCAGGCTGCGTGCACTGGGTGGCAGTCTCACCACAGAGCACAAAGCCATAGAAGCAGAGAGGTGCAGCCAGTCATGAGAACCATCCTAAATACTGCTGATGAAGGTTTTAATCAGTCGCCGTTCCCCCCCTTTTGGGTTTCGGCTCATTGCAAAGTTATGATTGAATGTTAATAACCTGCACACCCCAAACGACATCAAGGGGCTGCTGGTGTGTTCACAGGATGATTTTGCAGTTTGGTCGCTCCGCCTGGCCATGGGCCATTTAAGACTCGACGTCTGAGGCAGAAATAAAGGACATTACACTATGACCTTATGAGTGTAAGTTATATAGATCCAGATGTAATTCATTAATGAATGTTATGCGTGCTGCCAAACGCTTACAAGCAGGTTTCGGAGCGTAAGGTGTCTTTGTAGGTCTCACACCTCAGCGATGCAGTGATTGGATGACTGAACGCAATTTAGCCATAAAACAAAATGACTACACGTCCGTTTATGTCCTTGTTTTGCCTCGGTAAGGAACAGACACTATAGAATCCTTTTCATTAAATCTTGGCTAGTTGCTTCACTGCAATTTTTAATGAAGTCTCTTATGCTCACAGAGGCTATATTTATTTGATCCAAAATATAGTAAAACATGAACATTGTGAAATATTATTACACGTTCAAATGCTATTTATTCCTGTGATCAGAGCTGAATTTTCAGCATCATTACGCAGTGTCCTTCAGAAATCATTCTAATATGCTGCTCAATTATTAATTATTACTGGTGCTTAATTATTAATAATAGTTCTTATTATTATCAATGTTGACAATTGCTTAAAATAGAAATCTTTTGTAACATAAATATCTTTATTGTAATTTATGATCAGTGCAATGATAGTTTATCATTTATCAATGAAGCAGCAGAACTGTTGTCAACATTGATAATAATAAGAAATGTTTCTTGAGCAGCAAATCAGCATATTGAAGAATAATCTTATATCGAGTTATTGCATGCTATATAGACTTAATTTAGGATTATAGGCCTACTCCAGTTATATGGCTTAAAAGTGTTATAAAATTGACCATTCAAAAGGTTTCCCTTTGTCAAGATTCTCTGCAAACACATTGCCTGCTATGTTTTCGAAGAACTAACTTGAAGCATTTTGAATAAGGAGGCTCTTGCTATACCACAAGCCACCTGGAGCTTGTCATATACACATAACATTGCAACTGATAAATTTACAAGTGATTGATTCTGTACTGGTTTGGAAAGTTTATTTGTACAATAGCACGCCGTTCAAACCATCAACAGCTAGCGCTGAGGCTAACAGTTAGCCGCAGGAATCATAAGCAAGATCCTTTTTTAAAACTGATAAATTATTGTATATAAACTGACTATTTGTTTTGAGGAAAACATGCATAGGAAAGAAAAATCACCAAAGAGATCTCTTTATTGCCTCGAAATTACAAGTAGAGCAAATAAGATCTGTCTCCAGCTTCTCAGATGATTTACTAGAGAAATGTCCTCTACAGTTTCAGAGATCTTAACAGTGTCTCAAACTGTGCTCAGATGTGCTAAAACGTCAAAGTATGTCGTCAAAAGTCAGAGATATCAGTATGAACTCAAACATTTAAGTTCGAGCAAGATTAATATATGGGATAGTTAAGCTAAAAATGAAAATTCTGTCATTATTTACTCTCCTTCATGTCTTTTCAAACCTGTATGCACAAAACCAGTCTTAAGTCGCTTAAGTTGTAAATTTCCTGCTGTAAATATATCAAAACTTGATTAGTAATATGCATTGCTAAGAACTTCATTTGGACAACTTTAAAGGCGATTTTCTCAGTATTTTGATATTTTTGCACCCTCAGATTCCAGATTTTCAAATATTGTCCTATCCTAACAAACCATATATCAATGGAAAGCTTATTTATTCAGCTTTCAGATTATGTATACATCTCAATTTTAAAAAATGTACCCTTATGACTGGTTTTGTGGTCCAGGGTCACAAATAAGATTTTTTAAGAATGTTGGGAGGGGGGGGGGGGCATATTTCAAAATATCTTCTTTTATGGACAGAAGAATACCGTACAGTTTTGGAACGACATGCACAAATGAGAGAATTTAAATTTTTGGCTGGAATATCCCTTTCATTGTTTCTTTTAGACAGAAATGAATCGCAAATGGCCTCTTTTGCTTTTGTTTCTTGATCAAAGATAGAAATCTCATGTCTCTCCTCTGTGTATCAACATGAAATCACATGAACTACAGGTCAACCTCTGGCTCATTTGTGTCTATTTTATTTTTTCAATGGCATTAGAAGAAACATCTGAGACAAAGTTGAGACTTAAATGAAACATACTAATATTTCCATTCCAAGTCTCCTGAGCTATGAAAGAGCTAGTCTGAGCATTAAAAAGGACACATTCCATTCCAAGATCACTCCACTATGACATTATGATGTCAATACTCAAGATTCCGACACATTTGATCTCCATTGTTGTGATTTAAATCCTTGTAAGAATTCTGATTCTAATTCCTCATGGCAAAACAAACAACTGGTAGCACGCAAACCACTCGCACTCCTTCCCTGCTGCTGGCGAAGACAAATGCACTTACGAGAACGTTTGCCCTAATAAAGCAGTTCAATAAGAATACGTGTCATCTGCTGATGATGAATCTTCCCGAGATCATTAGATTAAAATGAATCTTGCCCGCACGCTTATGCAAAAAGACAGAGGCAAAAAAAAAAAAAAACACACACAAGCGAATCCAGGCGTTACAGCTCCACAATGGTGTGAAGGCAGTCACGCTCTGATTAAAAAGTTACATTAAAAGTGATAGTGATACATCATTACCTCCTGCATCTCAGGAAGCTCTCGCTCTATTCTGCTCTGCGACAGAGCACAACCCAACACAGACAGGGTTCTTCCTGTGGAAGAGAAAGACCACGCTAGCAAGGCACTCACTTGTAAGGATCTTCCATGTCTTCTTTTCGTCGTCGTAGTACTGAACCAGATTACTAGGGAGGCGGTCGGGACCCGGGGGCAGGCCTCCAACCAACAGGAGCATCCGTTTGTTTGAACGAATCCTGGGTTGCAGAGGGACGGGGAAACAGGTTCATTAACAATTCTGTCATTAGCCGTTATTAGTGCAGAGCAATTACATATTGAATGAGATGCTACGACAAGCTAAAAGAGTGTACAAACACAAGGAGGGAGACAGCAAGCCGAGCAGAGAACATGGGAGAATATTAATGCTGAATGACTCTATCAACACCCTCAAATGAACGGCAAAACGAGAAACGACTTCATTTTTAAGTTGTAGAATCAATTAGCCCCACTGCATTGATGTTTCTCTAGGATTTGTGTGTGCGATGCACAAGTGCACACTAATGCAGGATGTATTTTTAGGTCTAGTTACTAGAGATAACTAGTTAACTACGGTAGTTCGAAAACGCACATATGTTAAGCAACAAAACGCATAATTTGAATTTGGTAACATTTCATGCTTATTTATAGCTGCTTGCTTTAAATGTTATCTGATTAGGCTACAAACTGTTATACCTGGAATATTTACAAAATCAGATGTGTGGTTGGGATCAAACCATGTTAAGGTTTTGACAGCCTTTTTGGCCTTATCCTATTGGCCAAAGCTGTGCATGTGACTGCTGTCAACAATGCTTTTGAATATCTTGGCTGAATGTGAATCCATCCATTCAGTCAATCAGTAATTAAATTAAACTAATCAACTAATATGTAATCAATAGTTAAAAAAAAAAAAAAACAGTTGCTTGGAGACCTTGCGGTTAGCCTGTGCAATTGAAATCATAGATTGAATAAGTGCTTTAAAGTCTGGATGTTCAATATTTACAAGCCCTTCAGCTCTGTGAGACTGAGCATGGGAAATAAATGAACAACAGTCTTCAACACTAGTATCTTCATCAGGACACTAATAGAGTCATTTGCTGATTTCATCTTTTCAAGTTTCAAGTTCATGGATGATGCTTAGAAAATGATATTAACACCGGCAAACAGAACAGGTGAAGAGAGCAGATGTGACAAGTGATTGCCAAATAATAACAATCAAACAATTTATCAATCTAATTCTATTAGCAAATGCATACTAATATATTTATCAAGACCTTTTGACTTTCATATCATCGTAATTCCTGATTTCAGAATTGAAAAAAGTGACATTTAAAATGAGATTATCTCATTGCAAACAATCTCTCTCTCTCTCATATTCTCCAACAACTGATTCCAGTTTATTCCACGGTCCCCTATTCCTGCTAATTATCCCATCTGCAGACTGCAATAATGTCTGCAGTATGCAAGCTTGCAACAGTGCTGAAATTAATCAACCCTGAAACAGCACTATGAGGAATAGAATGAGGATCTCACAGATAAGGCAAAGCGTGGAAAGTGTGTGAACAAATATGGGATCAGATATTGCAACAAAAGATTGCTAATCTAATCTAATTCACTTCACAAGTTAACTATGCAGCATGTAAGAACACATGAGATCTTTACCAGCGAGATTGATCTGTTTACTGACACCTGTCACAAGCCTGCCTTGATCACGTGCACGGTGTGTTGTGTAGTGCTCTACATTTACATACTCATGTCTGACATATACACAAGCTAAAGGATGAAAACAAACTTGACTCTTTCCTCTCACACAAAACTGTGAAAATACAAGTACTTGATATTGTTTTTATTTTGCTTGTCTACAACAAAAGTTCCCATGGACACAACCCCTTTTATTAAAATGTATATGTTAACAAATAGATCTTTTAAAACAAAAAGACTACTCTCTACCCAAAAATCTACGGGAAGGTGTCAAGTTGATGCAGAAGATCCTACCTGCTGGCCGTGGTCTGTCTGCAGTGCTGTCTGAAGGGCATCAGGTGGTAGTTCATGGCATCCAGGAGCAGTTTCTGGCACACCTGGTCGGTCCTCATAAAGTCCACCGACTGCACCCTCTCCACCAGCTCCGGGGCAGGGATGAGGGCGAAGCGCAGGCGCTTCATCAGGTCGGGAGCATAGTGCATCCTGGTCTCCCTGTCATGCTCCAACCACAGCACGGACATCTGAAAGAGCGCCAGCTCTGACTCCACTGGCGGAGGCAGGGCGTCTAGCATGGCGCACATCTCCTCAAAGTTCAAGAGGAGCACGTCCTCCACCAGGTACTTGTTGGCAAGCTTCTTGGTCTCGTCCAGCCCGTGCAGAGCTGCGATCTTGCAGATCTGCTTGTAGTTCTGCACCGAGATCTGGTCGTTGAGGAACTGCACGCTGAGTTTGGTGATCTGCGGGATGTTGAGGATCTTGCTGACGGAGAGCACCTCCTCCACTGTGTCCAGGGAGAGGGTCACGTTGGCCGTGTAGAGGTACTCCAGCACCAGCCGCAGACCGATGGAGGAGCAGCCCTGCAGCACCAGGTTGTTGATGGTGGAGCGCGGGCTGGGCAGGAGCTTGTCGTCGGGGGAGGAGGACGGGGTGCCGCTGCTGCCTTGGTCCTTCGCCGCCAACCCGTCTTCTCTGCTCAGCATGTGCGTGGAGAACAGGGACCTGAAGTACTGCGAGCAGGACGCCAGCACGGCTTTGTGGCAGTGGAACTGCTGTCCCTGCGCCGTGAGAGTCACATCGCAGAAGAGCTGCTTCCTCCACAGCAGGTTGAGACCATGCAGCAGAGTGTCGCTGTGAGTCGGGTCAAACGTGGAGGTTCGGTCACCCGATCTGGACATGACTTCGGGGCTGCGCACACCTCCTGCGAGTAAACAATGCCATTGGTGCACTACACTGCATGGAAATACATCAGCTGGTTTTATAAAAGCATATGCGTTCTGAAGGTATCTCATTCATTCATGCATGCAAGTTGGATTTGTGCAGATATATGGTAGGCTATATATATATATACACACATCGTACGTGCATGCAAATGCATTAAGTTTGCAGCATGCAAGCGCTTGCATTTCCCAACCACACGCATCCCTGCATACCCATCTATATATCTCATGCATGCGTTCGTGAGCACGTCAAATCCGATGGTCGCTGCGGACTGAAACAAACTACGCCGGGTTGTTGGAAAGCAAAGCCCACGATCTAGCCTACAAACTGCCCGCTATCTGTTATCCGGCCACGCGAACACACACACACACACACACACACACCCCCTTACAAGACTTAAATGCATGCACACATTCCCCCCGATATGCGATACAAAAGCAATTAGTTTGTCTCCCGCAACATCAGCATCATCACCACCGTAGATGTGCGGTTGCGCATCGCTTTGGTCGGCAACAACACAATGCAATCGCTCCGTTCAACAACACGCGCGGTATTTCTCCCCCAATCTGAGGCAGAACAGCAGAAGAAACGGCAACTTTCAGCCCGTGGCACATTTACGCCCAGTGCGCACCCGTGCCGAATGCTAGTAGTAGGTATCCAAAACTTACCTGACTTGAAGAAAAGTAAAGCTGCGGGTCCTTAAGTGCACTTTCTTTGTTCGGTCCTGTTGGAAAAGTCTATGATCGATGGATCAGAATCCTAACCATTGATCCCCGCTCATTCAAGCTCATTGATCATTTGTTTCCCCTGAATTATCAACAAGAAGAAGTGTGTGTGAGTGTGAGAGGAGCCGTGTGCTTTCTGCAAGAGAAGAAGAAGAAGAAGAAGAAATATACGTGTGACAAATTATGCTACCAAGAAACAACACATCATTATCCTTGGGCCTGGGGCTCAGTGAGTCGTAACGAGAGTAATAGGAAATCCACGGTCGGGGAGAGAAACGGACGCGCATGGCCGGTGGAGAGAGACCGCGCAGGGGTATGGATGCTGGAGAGACTCGCAAAATTATGGCTCAAGGCTATTGTAAAAACTGTCGAGCGTAAATGACTGCGATTTCAAACATCTATGGAAAAAGAGGAGAGAAGAAAAGGCGAGTCTTTCCTCTCTTTCTCTCTGCGTTATGGAGAGAACCGTCAAGTTTTAGTGCGCATTGCTAATTAGTCAATTTCTCTGTTCCTTCACAGCCCGACGCCTCTGCTGCTGAGCTGAAACTGCTAATTTCTGGGACCAGCCTTTTTTTTGGGCTCTGAACGGGGGATGGATGAATGGCTTGTCTCGCACAAATGACAAAAAGCCCCCCTCTGCCTTAATCTCCATCGCCAAAATAACCCCATCTTTTTCTCCTTTTGCTTAGTCCTTCAAAAGAACGAACAAGGGACTTTGGGCAAACTTGTCTTGTGGTCTTGAGTGAGCATCATGGACATGACTTCAAATGCAAAAAATGTGGATGATCGTATCGCTGAATTATTTTCTATATGAGCCAAATAAAGTTATTTAGTTTTAAACAACAGCACTTTTTAAACAATAGCACATGACATGTATGAATTTATTTAATAAGCCTCAAATTTCCAATGCATTTCTCACACTAGAAGGGGTAAAAACTCAAAATAGATGCCCTGATGTGCAGCACTCCAAATGCATATTCACAGGAAACTACTGAGAATGCTTCCATTGTAACCTGTTCACTGAAAAAAAGCATCCCTTTACACTAAAATAATTATTTTATTCAGCTTATATGTAGTGGGCACCATCTTCTAATGTTTATCCAAGTGTCTTGGTCAAACAACTGGCAACCGTGCACATACTGTAACAGAAAAGCAGGTAGCAGGTAACTAAATCTTCATGTTGTAACATGAAATAGTTGCTTGACATGCAAGAAGGATTTACAATGCTACATAGCCATCTGGGAAACAGCATCAAGCTTGCAAAGCCATTAAAAGAAAAGGTTTGAGATAAAGCATATGGATCAAATGAAGGATTCAACTTTTTTGTTTCTGTTTTTTTTCAACATCATAAATGGCTAGATATAGCACTTCCTGTGCTCCTAATGAAAGTTTTACTGCTGATGCATTACTCATATGTCCTCATGCGTTCTCTGATAGTTCTTCTCACACCGTGCTATTCAGTGTAGAGAACATCTTACTTAATCGAATAATCTACAGATAAAGGAGAATGCAAAAATGCACTTCATGGAGAAATACAAATAAAAGTAGACTGCTGACAGGTGCTACCTGTTCTCCACTTTAGATTAAAGTATTTTGGACAATTTTATATCCATTTTGAAGCTGCAACAAAATTGCATGCATTTACTTTGTAATATTAACCAGAAATACAGACCTAAATACTGTGCAGTTGTTCACTAATAAAGCGAGTGTGGTCTTGTGGTCACATATTCTTGATCTATAAATCTGTACATTGCCTGTTGTTGCACAGCACTGGTAACATCTTATTGCATCAGCTGCCAGCTGGCCCAGATATACACTAGATTGCAGCTTTGCATTACATCCAATCCTGTAGAAACCATACATCAATATTTTATACAGCTCAACTGTCATCATGTGACAGCTTGTTATGAAATAAACCCATGGCATTACTCTTAAAAAGAACAGAATATGATGAAACGGTACCATTTGATAAAGGCGTGATCAGCGCTTAGTCCATTTCAGAATATTATGAGCTAATGGAACACGTGTTAATAAAATATAGAATATATCAAGTCATGCAGCATTGCGATGTATATGCCCAATTAGTCAAACATATGTACTGTTTGTTAGTAGGTAAGATTAACGCTTCTAAATTTTCATATTATAACATAGTTGCTTGACATGCAAGACAGATTTATAATGGTACATAGCCATCTGGAAAACAGCATCGAGCTTACAAAGCCATTAAAAGAAAAGGTTTGAGATAAAGCATATGGATCAAGTGAAGGATTGAACTTTTTTGTTGTGCTTTTGACACCATAAATGGCTAGATATAACACTTCCTTTGCTGCTAATGAAAGTTTTACTGCTGATATGTCCTCGTGAGCTCTCTGATAGATCTCCTCACACTATTTGATGAAGTGAAAGAATGAATTAAATTAAGTGTTCACAACATCAAGATTTTAAAAAACATAAACCTGATATATTATTGTCAAGACTGTTAACTGGTTCACATAATGGATACATTTCCGGTATATGTGGCCATGGTGGATTCCTGAGAAAACTGTGTCACTAATGGGTCCTTAAGCAAGGTATCCATCTCAGATTGCTCCAAGAGGGCCTTAAGACACTTTAGCATTGGCTAAATGATCAAAAAAACTTCATACAGACTGCATCAGCAAACTTCACCTTGCTTCTGCAGTGTTACTATCTATTTAACATAAGGTCTCAGGCCCCTCCTGCAACATAAATAAATGGGATTTTTCACTTAAGAAAATCATAACTCTGATTTCTTAGAAAAAGAATAACACACCTTTGCTCAATGAAATGCTTGATTTGAGGCATTACAAAATGTTGCAGGAGTTACTTGGTTGTGATTCATGAAAACCAAAAAATATACTGACTTGCAGCATTCAAACAATCAATTTGCGTATTGGAAAAGCATTTGTTGGAAAGCAGGAAAGTAATTAGGGTTTATGGAAAGAAAACATTTACAATAAATGTTACATGACAGCTTGAACGGAGGATCTACCCTTTGGTTTCAGCCGAAAGCAACTTTCTGAATACCATTTTAGTAACAGATTATTTGAAGTACCTGGGATTACAATGAGTTTTCCTCTCTCCTTCTCAGTGAAGAGTCTTTGCTCGTGACTTGAAGAGACCAAGGGGCTCAATTGATATGACATCAGCTAATTCTCTGTTGACTTGTTATACAGGCTGAGATGGCCGTCTTTGAGTCTTTAAGCTCTGTACTGCTACAGGGCTCTCCGGGGGCCGGCGGACTTTTGACGGAGGGGCACTTTGCTTGTGCTACGTTATGGAGGGGTGTTGAGCGAACCTCGTCACGTTAGAAGCGGAATCTATGGACTAATTAAACCCTCCGAGACCGCAAAACGCAGACCAGATTTACAACTCTCTCCACAACTGTTAAACCAACTCCTATTTATCGCTCAAATTACAGACACTGCACCCATGAGTGGACCACAGGCGAGACGTCAGTGGAACTGGATTTTATGTCACATTCAGGACGGAGGAGTATGTATGTGTGATGTTGAAGGCGTAGGGCGGGGAAATGTCCTATCAAGATATGGAGTCTGAGTCTGACTAGTTGTTCGGCAGAGATGGTTGAAATACTTTCAATAGTCATTTGCTTTTAAGTTTAAATTATGTATTCAAAATTGTATGAGAAAGCCTTTGAAATTCAAATTCAATTCCTGAATTTAAATTCAGACAACAAACAGAATGCAGAAGAATTGCAAATTGAATATAAGGAAGTAAAGGAACACATACAGTGCCCTCCATAAGTATTGGAGCAGTAAAGACAAAATTGCTCTGTTGGCTGTGGAGTCAAGACATTTGCAAATATGATTAAAAGATGAATATGAGACAAAACTACAGAATGTCACATTTTATTATTAGCCGTTTCAACACATACATGTTTTACCAAATAAAAAGAACAGCACTTTTAGAGTTCATCCCACTCATTGATGTGAGCATAAGTATTGGGACAGTTGAACATAAGGCAGATATAAAAGATTAAAAGCTATTATTTAGTTGCAGATCCCTTGCACACAATCACAGCAGTGAGTCTGTGACCCATAGACATCACCAGACTCTTGGTCTACATTAAGTCATCAGTAAAGTTGAGAGGGCCTGTTCCAGAGGCAGCCATGCATGCCCAATACTTTTGGAGGGCATTGTATAACAGTCATTTTAAACTAGAAAAGCACAGTTTGTCAAGATAAATTTTGAATTGACAAACTTGAACTTGAAAAATTCTTGTTTGAATATTTTGAAAGGCCTAATGGACAGAGCGAATAGATAGATAGATAGATAGATAGATAGATAGATAGATAGATAGATAGATAGATAGATAGATAGATAGATAGATAGATAGATGGATAGATGGATAGATGGATAGATGGATAGATGGATAGATGGATAGATGGATAGATAGATAGATAGATAGATAGATAGATAGATAGATAGATAGAACTTTAGAATGGTAGAACTTTAAAACAATAGAATGAATGAGCGATAGATAGATAGAAAGACAGACAGAGTGACAGATAGATAGATATAACTTTAGAATGATACAATGAATGAGCGATAGATAGATAGACAGACAGACAGACAGACAGACAGACAGACAGACAGACAGATAGATAGATAGATAGATAGATAGATAGATAGATAGATAGATAGATAGATAGATAGATAGATAGATAGACAAAACTTTAGAATGATAGAACAAATAGACAGACAGACAGACAGATAGACAGATAGATAGATAGATAGATAGATGATAGATAGATAGATAGATAGATAGATAGATAGATAGATAGATAGATAGATAGATAGATAGACAAAACTTTAGAATGATAGAACAAATAGACAGACAGACAGATAGACAGATAGATAGATAGATAGATAGATAGATAGATAGATAGATAGATAGATAGATAGATAGATAGATAGAACGATAGACAAAACTTTAGAATGATAGAACGATATATAGAACTATAGAACGAATGAACGATAGACAGACGGACAGATAGACAGACAGACAGACAGACAGACAGACAGACAGACAGACAGACAGACAGACAGACAGACAGATAGATAGATAGATAGATAGATAGATAGATAGATAGATAGATAGATAGATAGATAGATAGATAGATAGATAGATAGATAGATAGATAGATAGATAGAACGATAGACAAAACTTTAGAATGATAGAACGATATATAGAACTATAGAACGAATGAACGATAGACAGACGGACAGATAGACAGACAGACAGACAGACAGACAGACAGACAGACAGACAGATAGATAGATAGATAGATAGATAGATAGATAGATAGATAGATAGATAGATAGATAGATAGATAGATAGATAGATAGATAGATAGATAGATAGATAGATATACAGTCCAATAGTTGTGAATGTTATATCTATAATCATTTGGAGATTAGACTTGGTTATAGAAGCAAAACTGAGAATGATGTTTGCTTAATGATTATTGGGATGTTATAACAGAATCCCAATCGTGATGCATTTGTTGTTGTTTTGTTTAAGTGCATGTTAATGCATTACACTAATGTATCTGCCACAGTCTTACCCAAAGCAGCATACAGATAAACGTAATCAGGATGTGTGCTTGCTGGGAACTGAACCCATGACCTTAGTGTTGCCAGTTGAGCCTTAGGAACACGATTTGGTCAAAATTACTAATAACAGCATAAAGACATGACTACAAATGCTCTCTTAATGCATAAACAACTGTATATTTTCCACGGAGCATCAGCGAATTCACGCCCTCGCTTCAAACATGCATTGTTAACACAAAGAGAGAGCTAATCTAAAACAATCTATCTACAGAAACGAGGCTGAATGGGACCAAGCGAAGGCAAAGTTTGAGGTTGAAACTCTTCCAGGCATATTTCCTCTGCCTGGCTGCAGAGGAGAGAGTATGCTAAGATAGAAAGTATTATTTTCCTAAATGGAAGGTGTCAGATGGTCACGCTGAGGTGATCGGCTGTTCGAGATCACTGCTTCCCATCTGCAATTTGTGACGTGTGAAAGATTCAGCCCAAATGTGCTCACAAACTGGAAATCCACAGCACTTTTTCTTATCGTTGCCAAGCAAGATAACCAGCTGCTTTACAGATCAGGGAACATATCATATTAATATCATGGAGTGTTGTGATATCATCTTGTTTGTAAAAATATTTTTGTTAACTAAGTGTGGTGGGACGGCAACCTCTGAAAGTGGCTGTTTCATTTTTTTTTTTTTTTATTAAATCTAATTTTCGCACAAAGTATGTGAAAAGCTCTTGCATATTAGGCCACTGGCTGGAACAGGAATTATTTAGTTTAAATAAATGGAACGCTGCAAATTTATTTACTACAGCTTTTGCATTTCGTAATCAGTACTAGATGATAAAATGCTAAGCTAGTGTGGAATTACATGTGATATTACATGTCTTCATTGTTGAAATGCCCCTCTAAATGTATTGCAACTGCAAAGCAGAGGTCAAAGTAACCCCGTTTATGGCTTTAATGGCAACAAACAGTGAAGACGTGATGAAAGCATGCATTAGATGACACCTCCACCACTCGTGATGGTAATAAATTAAAGCTAATCTTGTTAGTGTAGTACTGGGAGCAGTGCTTATGAGGTTTTGCATCACTGCAATTAACAAATTAACTATGTTCTTGTATTTAATGTTTTTTTTCTTCTGTATGGTGAGATGCTTAGCTTTTTGAAATGTTATTATGAGAGCAGCTATGCTGTTTTGCATCGTATTTTAAAACATTATGTTAAATAATCAGAACATGCCGCACTTTACCTGCATGCAGACTTCACATACTGTACATAAATATCATTTAATATATAATATAAATATAATAAAATGGTATAAATATAATATAAAATAAAATACATGTTGATATAAAATATAATATATTATAATAAAAATACAAATTAAATTAAAACTTAATAAAATAGAAATATTAAAAATAATTACGGCGGGAGGGTATTATTATTATTATTTTCTTTTACAAAATTTTTGGGGTCAATAATTGTTCCAATCATCTTGGATCTCAGCTTATATAAAAATGTATAATATATAATAATGATATAATAAGATATAAAAATGAAATGTAATTCGGAATTTTAATTTAAAAAGCAAAACTATAAAAATGCATCAGTGATACTAAAATACGCTCTTTCTAGGTTTTGTCACAGATCATTGTATAACTGCTAATAAACAGTGTATAATCTGTAACTTTCAGTGAGAATATGAGATATTGGTATAATATGAGGAACATACTGAGACTGCGGCCCACAGGGGTGTTGATTAGGTGTGGAAGTTGGGCGCATTGTGTCTCCATCACATATGGGGTTCTAATGGGCGACTCCCGGACCAGGTGGGCCCCGGTGTTTAGAGACCTGCAGACGATCACTCATGACAAAGAAAACAGCAGAAGAAGAGAGAGAGCGAGCAAGAGGGAGGTATCAGGGTACTGGTGTGTACCTTAGGGAGCAGCTGGGCAGCTAGGACAGAGGCATGATGGGATACTGGAGGAACACTGGCATGTGTGTGTGTGTGTGTGCGTGCCACTAGCGGGTAGCCACCCTCAGGGTTGGCAGCGGCGAAGGAGCCGTGTGCGCTGGAGCGGCCGTGGACGCAGTGGCGCGATCACCTGGGGAAGGTAAAGCCAGCGGAGCAGAGCTGATGCTTATTTCTGGGGAGAACTGGGAGATTTTATTCGTTAAAGCGGTGCCCAAACACTCACAGCCTCAAAAATATAGCTAAAAAATTAGAACAAAGAAAGCCACATGGGAATTGGGAAAGTAGGAAAAGAATCAGATGGTAAATGATTAGAAGAACATGATTTTTAGTTGCCTTTGAAACACAAGCAGAACTCATGTCTGAGCAATTGGTTAATTGGTAAAAAGAACAAAAAAATGCTTCATTTCCACATGAAAATATTCATAAGAATGTTTTTTTATTTTTTTGTGTGTGTGTGTGTGTTTTAGATTGTAATTTAGCAAATATACTGTACATATAATTTGAATTATTTTATTATTTCATATATTTCTGTGAAAAAATATCTAAAAAGTGAGTGACATTTATAAAGTTTTTAATCAAAAAATATTTCAAATAGATGCTGTACTTTTGAAATTTGTTTAAACAAAAATATGAAACAGCACAACTGTTTTAACATTGATAATAATAATAAATGTTTCTTGAGCAACAAATCAGCATATTAGAATGATTTCTGAAGATCATGTGATGCTGAAGACTGGAGTAATGTTGCTGAAAATTCAGCTTTGATCACAGAAATAAATTACAGTTTAAAACACATCAAAACAGAAAAGTGATATTAAATTGTAATAATATTTTAGAAAATATATCTGTGTTTACTGTATTTTTTGAACACATATCATCCTTATACTTGTATTATTATTATATCAAAAGTAGCATCATCCTTTCTTTTTGTATTCTTACACTAACATTCAAGTCAAAAAACAGACTTTCGCAAACATGAAGTCTTTAATTTCTCTCCGCTCTTTTGTTCTGGCGCCAGCGGTTCCCCCTTCGAAAATGTGCTTTGTGTCTAATATGGTCAGCGCCACACAATTACTCCCTCCAGTGAAAAGTGAAACAAACGCAGGGCATGCAGAGCATTTTGCATTATCTGCGCTCCTTGGATAGTCTAACAATAATAACTGTAAGACAACGTCAAGCCGAGGCTGCCAAGCTCAGCTAGCACGTATTAGAACTTTAGAAATGAAGTTTGGGGTGAAATGGAGTGCTGAAAACTGTCGGATTCAGGCATTCTGCTATGTATTTATGCATTTCGGATAATATTAATGCATATACTGTATATATATAAATGTACAGGACAGAGACTTTTATCCTGTTCCACCAAAACACTGCTTTTCTGACATTCTCACCTGAATTTGCATGGTTTAAGCTATAACCATGTGTGTGAATAATGCAAAGCACAAACTCTTTTTCAAATTCATATATGTTCAAGAGTATTTATAATGTAAATGATATTATAAATGAATAAATTATAATAATTATTTACACTATAAAGTGGAATTATTTTATACTTGTATATAATATGGCCCGAGCACTGCACAAAAATAAAAGACATTTTATTTTGATAAAATATGTATTTATGTTAATAAAAATTACGATATTTAATAAATTAATGTTAAATATTTTATTTTTTTTTAAAAATTTCAAATAAAATATTTAAATATATATATATATATATATAATTTTTTTTATATATGTATGTAGAGAGAGAGAGAGAATTTAATTTTTTTTTTTTTTTTTTCATATATTACACAATTTTTAATTTGATAAAAATGTTCATTTTAAAATGACAAATTGAGTGTATTTCTTAGAGAGCTATTGAAATGGCTTCAGCAGATTTGGAACTAAATGCATGAGTACAACACAACACACAACAAATTGAGAGTGGATAAATGATGCCGATATTTAAATTTAAACTCAAAAGTTTAGCTTAGAGTACGTGCCAATATGAATATGCCACAAGAGTGAGTGATATTTTGGTCGCACAGGATAAAAGTCCCAAAAGTGATGTTTAATTATGAGAGCACTTCTGTGTTTATAACGTACCTTCATGCATCCGTCCAATCAAAATATGTCTCATCACACGCGTTACATATGAGCGTCACATGTTAATGACATCTGTAATGAGAAAACACAGATATAACACTACATCCACAATCACGTTAGGCCCAAAGATAAGCATCATCCCTCCGCAGTATGCATTTGTTGTCACAGTGTAAGTATTAATAAAGAGATTTTGTCAAACTTAACTCGTGTTTAATTGCCGTCAGGGCGGTTTGACTGAATCCGTCCTTCAGCATCTGCATTGCTGAGCTTCTCTCCCCCTCTTTTTCTTCATCTCCGTCTCATATCTTTCCCCCTACTGCACCCATCGAATTGGCACCAAACCCTTCAAGATGTCCCCAGCAAGCTCTTGCTTCGCTGGCCGCGTAGTAGACTGTGTGGTTTCCTTTAAACAGCTGTAATTTGTATTTCCAATCACTGTGCTGATTTCTGCTCATTATATTGCTGTTTCACACCGGTAAGTGAGCAAAAGTTTGGATTGATTGACTCTAATTAACTAAAAAACGTTCCGAGCCAGGGGTTTATTACCATGCTAGCTAGCCACAAATGTCAGAGACTTTCACAAATTATTATCCTGTTAAGATGAATGTGTGGGGAGGCAGGGAAGTGTGGAGACAAAGAGAACATATATTATTTTCATGACGAATTTGTTTATCGCTCTTCTTTTTTTGCTTCTCTTTTTTTCCCCACTTTTTCAGGTGTCTTATTTTCCAATTAAATACACACAGACTCGGCATCTGTACACATTTCAAGGGTTGTCATTGTCTGGTGTTGCAGCATGAAGCCTGCAGGAGAACATGTATGTATGTCTTGTAATTATGATCTCTTTGTTGTTGAATTGGCCATCAGAATATTAGAAATTTGACCCTACAAAGTCAAGCTTTAATCGTGCATTCAATCTGATTTGAAGTGTGTAATTTCTGCACCACTAGCGTCACCAAACACAACTGCAATATTTTGGTTTTCTAACACTTTTGCCAACTTTCTCAAAGCCAATGGCTGACTTAGAGATAAATCATATAAGAATATTGCACATTTTATCTTTAACTGACTTTAAATCCAATCACGATGCCTATATGTGACCTTGGAGCACAAAACTAGTCATAAGGGTCAATTTTTAGAAATTGAGATTTAGACATCATCTGAAAGCTGAAAAAAATAAGATTTCCATTGATGCACGGTGTGTGATCATAAGACAATATTTAGCCGAGATACAGCTATCTGAGTAATCGGAGGGTGCAAAAAAATCTAAATACTGAGGAAATGGCCTTTAAAGTTGTCCAAATGAATGCATATTACTAATCAAAAATTAAGTTTTGATAAATTTACAGTAGGAAATTTACAAAATATCTTCATGGAACATGATCTTTACTTAATATCCTAAAGATTTTTGGCATAAAATAAAAATCAATAATTTCGACCCATACAATGTTTTTTTTGGATATTGCTACAAATATACCCCAGTGACTTAAGACTGGTTTTGTGGTCCAGGGTCACATATAACCCTTGAATTCGTCTTCATTTTGGCTTACCAATGCTAGTAAAGTGAGTGTACAATACAGCATCTGTGTATGCGTATGTGTAATAGAGTCGTCTGACGGTTGCTAACCCTCTGTAAGCTTTGATGCATGTTTCTGTTGAAATTAATGGCAGTGGTGTTTCCTGGCCTGGTGTCATTTATTTCACAGGATTGATCGGACGCTGGAAGAGCAGACAAATGTGTTTGGGAAGTGTTCTAATTTAAAATATGGCTGCCTGACCTGGAAGAGAAAGCAAAGAGGCAATCTATCCTTCAAAAACATGACCCGGGTGTCCGAGGTGCCAACAAAGTATAGTGCGCAAACAACTGTAAAAAGCTTAGACTAAACAAAAGCAAAAATCAGCAGGTAATTCTGAACAAACCACAGTGTGTTTCATTAGTGGTGACAACTGG
The DNA here is from genome assembly GCF_936440315.1 of Barbus barbus. NCBI lineage: Eukaryota > Metazoa > Chordata > Actinopteri > Cypriniformes > Cyprinidae > Barbus > Barbus barbus. Next base: position 21,300,260 of record NC_136724.1, on the reverse strand, counting down.
AGCAATCTTTGAGGGGCCCATTGCAATGTTTTATATATATATATATATACAGTGGCATGCGAAAGTTTGGGAACCCCTTGCAGAATCTGTGAAAATGTGGATAATTTTACCAAAATAAGAGAGATCATATACAATGCATGTTATTTTTTATTTAGTACTGTCCTGAGTAAGATATTTTCCATAAAAGATGTTTACATATAGTCCACAAGACAAAAAAATAGCTGAAATTATTAAAATAACCACATTCAAAAGTTTGGGAACCCTTGGTTCTTAATACTGTGTGTGGTTACCTGGATGATCTACGACTGTTTTTTTGTTTTGTGATGGTTGTTCATGAGTCCCTTGTTTGTTCTGAACAGTTAAACTGAGCACTGTTCTTCAGAAAAATCCTCCAGGTCCTGCAGAATCTTCAGTTTTCCAGCATCTTTTGCATATTTGAAACCTTTCCAGCAGTGACTGTATGATTTTGAGATCCACCTTTTCACGCTGAGGATGATTGAGGGACTCAAACACAACAATTAAAAAAGGTTCAAACATTCACTGATGCTCCTGAAGGAAACACGATGCATTAAGAGCCGGGGGTGAAAACTTTTGAACAGGATGAAGATGTCCAAATGTTTCTTATTTTGTTGAAATATCATATTTTTCCATTTAGTACTGCCCTTCTGACGCGACAGAAGATACTTGCATGTTTCCTGGAAGACAAATTAAGTACAATTTACCTTGAGCTTCAAATTCAAAACGTTTTCACCCCATAACATGCATTGTATATGATCTCTCTTATTTTGTTAAAATTATCCACATTTTCACAGATTCTGCAAGGGGTTCCCAAACTTTCGCATGCCACTGTATATATATATATATATATATATATATATATATATATATATATATATATATAAATATGCTAAATAATGATCTATCTATCTATCTGTAAAATAATATGTAAAATAATGATAACTCTATGATTATTATTACAAATAAAAATACTACTAATAAAAATGTCAATTTCAAATTGACTGTTCAATGACTGTTTTTAAACAAGTTTCACATATATTACTATTGTTTAGTAATAATAATAATAATAACATCAACAACAACATTAAAAATTGACATCCTCATCAGTCTGATTAACAACTTAAAAAGCTTCAAATAAATGAATAACAACAACAATAATAATAATAATAAATTATTTCACATGTTTTAATGACTGTTTTCACACAAGTTTCTAATACACGATTGTATATTATAATTATTTCATAATAATTATTTTTTTGAACATTGGCTTTTTTTTTTATCAGACTTTAACGACAGTTGTCAAACAAGTTTCAAATAAATTATTATTATTAAAATGAAAATTTTGTCATTGTTTACTTACCCTCATGCTGCTGTTGTTCCAAACCTGTATGAATTCCTTTCTTCTGTAAGCAAACAGTTTCTGGTCCTCATTGACTGCCATAGTATTTTTTCCCCCCCATATATGGAAGTCAATAGCCACCCGCCACTGTTTGGTTACCAACATTCTTCAAAATATCTTTATTTTAATTTTTAATTTTTTTGGTCTGTGTGTGTGTTCAACAGAAGAAAGAATCTTGTACAGGTTTGGAACAACTTGAGTGAGTAATTGATGATAGAATTGTCATTTTTGTGTGACTGCCAGTAAATAATATAATATATGCATATTATTATATATTATCAATTAAATAATAATATAATTGAATAACAATAAATAAACAATATAACATTACTGTGAATATTATCATCAACACAATAAATATTCCATCAAGTAATAAAGTTTATTAACCTAATTGTATTGTGTTTCCAGTTGCCAAGCAAAATATCAATCAAAGTTCATTCAATAAACAAATTATTGCTGCATTAATATAAAACTGGTGTGTGTTCACAGGTGGGCATATACTGGCTCATCCAATCAAATTTTAGAGCTATTCATGGTATAATATCATCTTATGCCACCTTTATACTGTGTCTAGACAGTTAGTGTTAGTGCTAGTTAGTTAGTTAGTTAGTGCTGGAAGTAAGAGTCCAGCTGCCGCCAGTTATTATCCACTGCAAATGCAGAAGAGCGGGAAACACATCCACTCTGGCAGTCTCAAAGGTACCAAAGGATCTCTTTCACTGAGTTTCAAGAGAAATAGTATGTCTCTCAGTCATCCATTACATTCTCTTTCTGTATTCTCTGTTAAAAAAGTTTTATTGCTGTCATGGGAGTATGTATGCTTCTGGGCCCATTCATTCATTTCAAATCAATCTATAACACTTTGCAGGAATATATTTCATTTCCACATCTACATAATCTCCCAAAAATGTCACAGGTATACACACTTAAAAATATAGCTACAATTCTTAAATGCAGCTTCTAAATTCTTATTAAGAACCGTTTTTAATGTATGCGCAATATGGTTCACACCAAACACGATAACTATAAAGATAACGATAAAGATACAGTTCTAAAAATCGTTCTAAATATTAAAGAATAGCAGAGTCCACACCACAGCTATAACGATAAAGGCACAGAGAAACAATATTGTTGGAATAACTTTCAGAACATTTTTTCCAGCTGGTGAACGATAAAAACACTGACACCCAATCAGAATCCATCCTGCTACAACGAGCTCAAGAATTTAAAGTTGCAGACGCGCGTGCACTTAGAATAAACAGCCGATATCGTCCGCTGGTGTGGACGCTAATATCGTTATCTTTATAGATATCGTTCTTGGTGTGAACGGGGCTTAAGAGTTCCCTCAAAAGCATATTTAGAAGTTTAAAAAGTAAGTTTAGAATGTTTAATGTGTTCCATCGCCATGACTTTGATCGATTTTGGGTTATCAATCAAAAAGCCAAAAAAAACAACAACTGGGGTTATGCATTAACTGAAATATAAAATAAAATAATAATAATAAATCATTTTTTTCCCATTTCATCTACTTTTCCAAGGCCCTTACTCCATTTCTCATTTTTGTTTAGTTTAAATGCTAAAATAACTAAACTAAGTAGGGAAGTCGGACTCGTAATCCAAAGGTTGTGGGTTCGAGTCTCGGGCCGGCAGGGATTGTAGGTGGGGGGAGTGAATGTCCAGCGCTCTCTCCACCCTCAATACCACGACTGAGGTGAGACCCTTGAGCAAGGCACCGAACCCCCAACTGCTCCCCGGGCGCCGCAGCATAAATGGCTGCCCACTGCTCCGGGTGTGTGTTCACGGTGTGTGTGTGTTCACTGCTGTGTGTGTGTGCACTGTGGATGGGTTAAATGTAGAGCACGAATTCTGAGTATGGGTCACCATACTTGGCCGTATGTCTTTTTTTAAATATGTCTATAGTTTTAGTAAAAAAAAAAAATATATATAATAATATAAAATGACAACAAAAAACACAACAAACTGACTAAAACTTTAAAATGGAAACTAATATAAAACCAAATATAATTCCAAATTAAAAACGAATGAATTAAAATCAATTACAAAACTAAAATAATAATGATTAATACAGCATTTATTAGTCTTCGTTAATGTTCTTAATGTTAACATCTTTCAGAAAATATATTAGTAAATGTTGAACTTTTGATTGACAAATGCAAGCATTGTTCATTGACAGTCCATGTTAACTACCTAAGATAATCCTTATAAAAGGTTGGCACTTTCTGATGTCTTTGCTTGACTGTAATAGTTTCGGTCAATCGTAACTGACATTTCATTAATAATTTTGTTATTTGACATCTCACCAGAGGAGGCACGACAAGGCACGAGGGTAAAAGAAATAAATAAGTAAAAAAGTTAAAAGGCGCATATAGCAAAACATCAAAATGAGAACTCATTTTTGTAAATGAAACCTATTTGTCGATAGAGCACATCAGTCTTATGAAGCGGGGTAAATTAGAAGGCTTGCGTTTCCGTGGGGTTGTGCAGAATGCCAGTGGGTAGCGTTCACACAACATCCCTCTGTGCATACTATTTACCCCTGGATTGCTTCAGGCTAATGTCTCAATAATTTTCCCTCTTTTTTTTTTTTCGCAGGTCCTTCCCACAAAGGACTTGACTAATGATCCATGGACAAAATGAAGCATTCAAATTTATTCATTAATCATTCATCTCCAGCTCATTGAAAATGCTAAACTTCCACAAAATTAAGATTGAATATTGAAAAGTGATTGAGGGAGACAGCTCTCGGAGGAGACAGGAAAAAAGAGGATAAACAAGCAAGAAAGGAGGAAAAAAAAATGACAAAGGATGCAGAGCGAGAGGCGGTCGAGACCAACCCCAGCCTGGTTAGGGTTACGAAGGTATACTATCCGCTAGTTAAGGTCAGAGGGGTTTAAGTAGGTGTAATTAGATCCAAGAATCTAGAGAAGCGTAGAATTTCTGTCAACACAGCCCCCTAATTATTCTCTTTTCCAATTAATGGTGACATAGATTAATTATCTGATGAGGCAAAGCCAATTGCAATCATTCACCCCGCTAAAATTAGATCATTCCTGACAGTAGCATGAAAGTCACCTGCTTCATTGTTATGGATTGGGCCGTGAGCGTCGGACAGGGGAGAGAGTGAAGCATGCTGGGGGTTTAAGTAAGTTGTCTGGTGCAGGTGAGCGTCCAATTACTCCGCTATCTGAACTGTAGGCGTCTTCCTGCTCCATCCGTCGGCATCTGCGAAGGGTCTGTTTGCTTGCTGCGGGACATGGCTGCTAGTTGAGTCATCTGTCAGCGAGAGCAGGAACTCAGAGAGACGCTGGATTGCATTTGACAACTCCTCCTGTTTAAATAGGCAAGCAAATGGAATCAATGAGTGCTGGCTAATTCACTACAAAAACCTGTAGTGGAGCAGGAGTCCGCAACAGATCGGGTTCCCTTCGTATATAGCAAAGGCCGGTATAGCTGGTCAGCGGCGTATATTGTGTAAACTAACCAGCTAGACTTTCTTGGTGGCACTAGTGCTAGTCTAGCATTTCCATTCAATTCCATTCGAACATATAAAAACTACAGATCAAAAGTTTGGGGTCAGTACGATTTGGGATGCATTAAGTTGATCGAAATTGACAGTAAAGACATTCAGAATGTTACAAAAGATTTCAGTTTCAAAAAATGCTGTTCTTTTGAACTAATCATGAAAGAATCCGGAAAAAAAAGTTTCAGTTTCCACAAAAACATGATGCAGCATAACTATTTTCAACATTGATAATAATGTTGAATGAAAGCATATTAGACTAAAAAGATGTGTACATATTTTCCCTGTTAAATGTATTGTCAATTTCACAATTAATTACAATTTCAGTCAAAGCATAAAGACTGAAAATGCATCAAACATACTTCAATAATGTTATATTTACAACTCTGAAAAATCATTTTTACAGTGTAAAATGATTTCTGAAGGATCATGTGACACTGAAGACTAAAGTAATGGCTGCTGAAAATTCAGCTTTGCATCACAGGAATCAATTTAATTTCCAACTGTATTCAAATAGAAAACAGTTATTTTATATTGTAAAAATATTTCACAATATTTCTGTTTCTGAAGTCATGGTGAGCAGAAGAGACTTCTTTCAAAAACAAAAAATAAGTCTTTCCTACCCCAAACTTTTTGTATATAATGTTCTACCAAAATAAAATACAAAATCATAAAATATATTAGCCTACATTTCGCTCTGTCCAGGTACAAAGATACTTTTGAATGGTCATCATTGGAGAAAGATGCTTTTTATCCATAAATCAGTTTAGTATTTTACAAATAAAACTTTCCTGAATGGTAAGAGCGACACTGACAATTGAGACACTTTTAGCTCGTAAGACAAAAGATTGACAAAGACAAAACAAAGGATTGAGAAAGACGGTGTGTGCCACACTCCTGGTGAACCGCGCACATGGGTTCAGTGCATGCCTGTTTTAAAAAACCTCAGCAACCAGTTTTTCTATTAAACTGCCTTGCACTGTCAACCAGCTTGGGAACTGAGCTGGCCTAGCCATGCAGAAATTTTCTGACTAACAATTATATCAGAAACAAGATCTTGGATTACGGTCCCCCGAGAGCAGTGCAGTGGGCGTTCGCTCCAATTATTACTGGCCATTCACAACTCTCCACCCTGCTCTCTGTTGTTAGCAATTGTCAATTATGCTATCCCTGGTGTAAACTTGCATAACCCGGAACTGAGTGCCCAATCTTGCAGCGGCGTTTCAAGATGACAGGCTTGCACGCATTCTCTATTTCATTTTACTCTTCCCCCTATCTCTATACTTCAGTAGAGTTGCTTGGAAGCAGTCATTTGTTTCTCAGGAAGACACAGGGACAAATCAGTGGAACTAGTTTTTGCAATCCGCAACCTTCAGGTTCCTCATGAATAGACGGGTGGACAACTTTTGCTTGTGGTATCTTATAAGAAAAAAATGTTCGGACAGAATTGGCATAGATAAAAAGCCTTTGCACACAAGGCAATGAAATATTTGCAATGCTTTAATATGATTTAAAGGGTCATGAAATGGGAAATGTACACATTACAATAAAAACATACTGAACTTTATAATATTTTTTGAGTTAAGAGTTTTTGTTTTCCACTCTTCTGAAACAGTAGGATTTGAAATTGCCCCGTTTGTGACCCATCACAATTTTCCTCTGTTCAACAATGGATGTAGACAACCTGCACCTCTAAAAATTGCATATCAAGTTTATTTTTTACGACATACCTGAGCGACTGAACGAGAATGTTTCCATTGATCTCTTTTTACAAGAAAATGTAACTTTTTTGATGCAAAAAAACTAGAATCATACGCTAACCTCAAGAAACACGAAAACAAGAAGCATTTAGTTTTTAAAGTAGAGTGAATTCAGGTAAATTAGGACACTTTTTGCCATTGAGATGAGTGGGAAAATGGCCCAATTATCTGGAATTAACCATATCTTTTTATTCCAAATGTGTGCAAACAAATTTACTTGACTTGTTGGTGTAAAAACGTGTCCATTTTCAACCATGCAAAAATAAAGCAGAATTATTGTTTGTGTTGTGATGGCCATTGAGAGATTATAAGTGAGAGTTATTTTCTTCCATGGGCCCAAGAGGACCTCTTGTCACAGGGCCCGGGACAACATTCCCGCATGACCCCCTGACAACGGACATGAATATATTATTGACTTGAAGTGTTATTGAAAGCTTGGCACGCAATGGAAACATGACTAGAAAACTTATATGACCAGGAAATAGCTGTCAGAGGCATTACCAAAGATGGCTATCAAAAAGGTTGTGTGCAATCCAGAAAGAAAATCTTCAATCAGAGATGGAGACAGAGATGTTAGTTTGGACAATTTAGCCCTCTCGTACAACTTTTCTCTTCAGTAATCTTTTTCTTTGCAGAAATATTTTCTAGATTTCTGTCATTTAGTAAAATTGCATGTCTAATATGCTCATAATGTCATGGCCCCTGACCCTGTCTGTCTTGTCTCCGCAACCCCCATGTCCCATATGCCACTGGCTGTTTGGCCATTGTATAGCAGTGTGCTGCACAATACAAAGACAACAGCAAGCTGTTACAAACTAGACTTTCTAATACCACAGGTTTATTTATTCCCAAGCCTTTAACATCTAAGGTTAGCGACTTCATGACTCCCGTAGTTTTGGGTCATTGCGGTGTTTTATTGCTATGCCTTGCTATACTCTGATTTTACCATGTAAAGTCTCCTCTACACAATGCTAGTTTGTGTCTGGGGGAGGAGATCAACGCAGAGCTGTGACAAAGTTTAGAGTAAGGCTGCTCCTTTTGTCCTTCACACTCGGAGGAGCTTGAAGAACTCCTCGTCTTCATGCTCCATTCACCAGCCTGACTTCCAGAGCTGGCCTCCCCTGACTGAGCCACAAACACACCGCCGCTCACCTCATTATAAGCGCGCATAGCACACCTTCCACTGAGACCAAATGCCTTTTGTGTTAGAGCATCCAAACATTGCAGTTACATTATTCCAGTGTACAAAATCGTGTTAAATGCAATGCTAATTTTAATCATAATTTTAATGGCCATTCATTTGTGCATGCATTACACACTTGAACAATTTTCTCTGATCTACATTATATCTGTGTGTGCTAGATGGACACTTGTCTCAATGTTTTTTCAGCACCTTACTCCATGATCGCCACATTTTTAAAGGGGTCATGACACCATGATTTTTTAAAATTATTTTAATATGTTCCTTGAGGTTTACTTAGAGCTGGGCGATAAATCGGTAACGATAATTATCATGCGATATAAATTTCCTCGATAAACGATAACAAGGGTTTGATAAATGTTCGATATAATATGCGGCAAAGGCGGAACGAAAGAGCGCTAGTCATTTGAAGCGCTCCAGTCAGATCAAAGTTCAAACGGCAGCACGGCGCGACCTCACTAGAGCAGATGCGTTTACTCGCTGATGAGTCTGGGTCATGTGAGCACTAAACAGCGCTGTGAGATCCGAAGAGTTCAGCGAAGAACACAAATAACTTGGTTTATAGCCACATGATAACAGTCCTGACAAACAGGAGAAAAACTGTGAGCAACGATACAGTCAGAAGACTTTTTAATCTACAAATCGCCATCATTTACCATAGATTTACTGTAGATGTTAATAAAGTTTTTTGCACAAAAAAAGTGGAAAAATTATTATTTTCAACCCTCATTCTGAATGACCTGTTTTAAGGGGCGGGTCCATTAAGGCATGCCAGTAATCAGCCACTGTTATGATTGGCTAACGTCATTGCATAGGAGACAGTATCAACACCCCCTCGCTATTGCATATATGAGTGATTTGACAACATTACAAAAAATGGTCATTTCCAGACAGAGCATTAGGAAATCATTTACTTACGCTTTGTGATGCAGCTGCAGTCAGATACCTCTTTCAACAAATGTTTCTTTGTGAACTATCCATGACACTGTGCCTCGTATACGAAACAAAATAATCCGAACAGTCCTCAGACATGATCCGGGGTGCCATTAAAAATAAACAATCCATTGTTCCTTATGCTGGGACCCTTCTGATATCTGTACAAAGATACGAACGAGCTGTTTAAAGGGTTACTCCACCCCAAAATGAAAATTTTGCCATTAATCACTTACCCCCATGTTGTTCCAAACCCGTAAAAGCTTTGTTCGTCTTCGATATTTTGTATATAAACCGGGAGGCTTGTGACTGTCCCATTGTCTGCCAAACAATTAACACTGTCAAAAAAATAACGACTTTATTCAACAATTTGTCTCCTCTGTGTCAGCGTAGTGCCATTTTGGAGAATATCCGCTGGATGCAAACTGTGTACACTGTTCTGTGTACCATGTGCTCTCTGTACTGGTTTTCATCCAAAATATCTTAAACTGTGTTCCAAAGGCGAACAAAGCTTTTACGGGTTTGGAACGACATGGGGGTAAGTGATTAATGACAAAATTTTAATTTTGGGGTTGTGTAACCCTTTAAACCAAACGCGTTAAAGCAAACGTTCTTTCAATCCATTTGTTCTATTGATGACAGACTAGCACGTGGACTGTGTCAGAAAGCAAACGCACATCTGTATACTGTATCCAGTGTAGACAAGATAGTGGCAGTGATTGTAATTTTTATTATCGCGATTATTGTAATTTTTATTATTGCGTCGCGTTGCGACACTCGTGAGCTGGGCCTATGATGAGAAGAAGACTATTCGTCGATGCCTTGCTCTGGATGCAGTGTTTATGCAAATGTTTGTGCCTGGGTGAAGTCATCTTGCACCTCAGAACCAAAACAAGCAGTTTTTGGAGGTTGATTAAATAAATGTTTTGCTTATAATGAGGAGGACGTTTTAAGCTATGAAACTGGCAGGATGTTTTAATAGTACAAAGACCTCTTATATACCAAAATATCTTCTGATATACAATTTCAAATTCAACTTCATGTCAGTCCAAACTCATGTGACTTCCTTTCTTTTGTGGAACACAAAAGGAGATGTTTGAAAAAATGTTCACACTATTCTCGCTCCCATGCATTGAAAGTAGACGTTGACCATCTGCTGTCAAGTTCCACAAAAGCCATAAAAGCATCATAAACGTAGTCCATGAGCGCAGTATTTCATATCTGAAGTCATAGAATAGCTTTTTATGAGTCACAAGCAAAAATGTAAGTCATTATTTATTGAAAGTGTATTTGACAGCCATGGTCACCATTCACATTCATTGTATGGCAATGTGTACACTCTACCAAACATCTCCTTTTAGTTTTTTTATGAAAAGGGTGAGTAAATAATGACCAAATTTTAATTTTTAAATGAAATATTCCTTAAAGGTTAATCACCTTAACCTCGACGAGCATTAACCTGAGTGGGACCCATTCTATTATATAGTGCAATACTTACAAATAGTGTTGTGTGTGTGTGTGTTTGTAGGGGTACTAAAGAGTCCATACCTGGAGGGCTTTCATTTTCTGGTTGTTCTGGTTGGAGAGGGTCTGGAAGCGGGCCAGCTCTGCCTGGCTGTAGACGCTGCGGTGTTTGAAGTATTTTAGCATGGCTTTGTGCATCCTCTTCTGCAACAAAGAAAGCTGGGGAAGAAAGAAAGAAAGAGGGAGAGAGAGAGAGAGAGAGAGAAAGAGAGGGGGAATTGGTAAGGCAGGAGAGGAAATTAATGGCAGTGTTCAAGAAGAATGATGGAGGGGAATAGAGAAAGCAGTCAATAGCCCATTCTGCAGTACACGGGGCTGACAGGAATTTCACAGTCTCTTGCTCTCCCTGCCCACTCATGTGCACTGGGCGGAAACCAGTCACATCTGGCTGCCAGGATGGGGGGTTAATTTTCTCTAAATGCTTCAGCGGTTTTGTTCTAGCTCAGGCAAACTCGGTGACTGCAAAGCTGATGAGTAAAATATTTCGACTTCACTCACTTTAACTTTATACCAATCCCCTCCAGACATATTTTACACATACACAAAAAGTCATGAACCCCCTGCCGCAACAAGAAATTATTCCGAGTATACTGAAAAAAAATGAAAAAAAAAAAAATGAGAGAGAGAGAGAGTGTGTGTGTGTTTGTGTGTGTGAGAGAGAGAGAGATTAGAGAAGAAAGAAAGAAAGAAAGCATGCTGCTCTCTTTATTATTTGTGCAGTTTTCCAGAAAAAAAGGGGGTTTCAATTCAGAGGGATGTCGTCCCTTGTTTCGCCCCATCTCTTCTCTCTTCCTTTAAGCTTATCATTGCTTGGCAATGTGTTCTTCGGAGCATGAAAAAACTAAAGCGAATTAGCTCAGCCTTTAAATGAACGATTACAAAAAATTTCCTTTATGGAGCTGTGTCAAAACCTGTACTATCCTATTAATGCTACAAGTAACAATAGTTACAATATACTGTAGAAAGATATCGTTGTATAAAACGATATCAGAAAGACGCCAGGCAAAGTAATGCGAGATACTATCCTCATCCGTGCTTTCTGTTGTCTGTACAGTCTCTGTGCTCGTATAACAACTCGACTTGGCATGTCTGAGATGTATACAATGCAATTTATGTTAGGCCTTAAGGGTTACCTTTTGTTTACAAGCACTAAAGTGATTCTGGAAGTGTAGGTAGGCCTATGGGTTGTACATATTACCACTGCAAGGGGGCACTCTAGCTCTCCTATTCAGACTAAACTGGCAAATCCAACCAAACTGGCAAAATGCCACTGTATATGTTAACCTGTATTATATATAAAAAGGGATCTATTGATGTTAAGGGCATAGTTGAAGTGTCCAGTGCTAGACATACATTAGGAGCTAGTCAACTGATAAAAGTGCAAAACAAAGAGGTTTGTCAGCATAACCAAAGGACGCCACATAAAACCACATAAATAATTAAACGCCATCTGTCACTAGCACACTAATGCAGATATTTAGACTCATTGTATAGCATTTTTTTAGCTGTAAAAAAGAATGAAAAATATAATAGTTAAATGGTAACTGCAATTTAACTAGCACTTTAGTAGAGAATAAAACAGCATAAAATGTTAAATATAATGGTAATTATGAAATTAGGTGTCATTGCATTGCACTCTACTCATTGACCTATTTAATATATTATATTTTTGCCATATAATTAAAAGTGGGAAGGCCAGTAAGTATTTTTATACTTATTTTATTTTCTGTTGTGCATGGGGCAATTAAGTAAATTCTAATTCTAATGCATACAAATTGCATACTGAACTAATCAGATTTAGCAAGTCGTCACTAATATATAGCCACATAAACAGTGCTTGGAAACACCATCTGAATCTATTTCTCATGATAAATATGGTGCCACAATTTCATACATATGGAGCAGGTGTTTTAATAGACATCTGATAAATATACATTCTATTCAAACTATTCATAATAGACACCTATACATACGCGGCATGGCATGGAAAACCTTTCAAAAATGGTAAGCCGTCATAAGAATCCATATTAAATTGAGTGCCTATGCGTCCGTACAGATACGTATGGAACTTTAAGAAGCGCTTGTCGTAAACCTCTAAGAGATGCAACTACATCTGCTCTGAAGGAGAGAAAGCCGTACCAGACTGAAAATAAACAACAAACTGTAAAAAGGCTGAATACTGAGTAAAAGAAAATCAGGCTTTGATCATGAGCGTGGAGAATCCCGTCCACAGGATTTGCCTTTTGCATGCATTTCTCACTTGATAACATTCATGTAGTTAGATGAGGAGTTGTACGAGTATTAGTCTTTTGGGGAACAAACAATGTGTCTTGCTCTTCAGTAGAGTTTTACCTAGAATAACAAATCACATTAAAATGATCTACAGCTCAAAAAATGCTATATACTTAAAGTGACAGATTATGTCTAGATCAGTATAACTAGTAATAATCTCAAGCAACAACAATGGTACTATTACAATAACGATGTGTGGACTAATGTCACAAAGACACAAAGCTTTAAAGCTGAAGTGAGCAATTTTTTGGGGTTTAAATACTTTCTCCGATCTTAGCATAATATGCAGACAACTGTAAGTAAGCCATTTATAGATCGATTGTTACAAAAAAAAATAGACATTGCTCTCAGTAGTATTTCAAATGAGTGTTTTGAACAATGAATAAAATCCCCATCACTGAACGAGTTTTGTTTCGAGACTGGACGGGACTCCCTGAATGAACTGAACGAACAAAGGGATCACATTCATGAACAAACTGAACGAATCTCAAATGATGTGAGGACGTTATTGAAACTCAAATGTAATTTTGGCTTGTTTTTATAGCTAGATAAAATTTTAAAAAAAATTAAGCTTTATTCACTAAAAAATAATAGATCTGCTTTATAATCATTAGTGGGGAAAAATGGCCAAAATACAATCATTTTAGAGTCTCTTAGTAGATTTGTCAAAAGCTTTGTAATTATGTTTTCACATTCATTTTTAAAGGTACCTACAGCATAATAATGTAACCTACAAAAAGAACAAACTCAACAAATCAGTGAATAAACAAATGTTCTTGAAGAGATTAAAAAAACAAAAAAAAAACAGAGAGATTAATCAAAAATCACTACCCACTCAAAAAAATAATTAGGGCTAAATTTAATTTCTGAATTGCATATTTCCATCCATTTGGACTACAAGGTTGTAACATCAACAACTATTAAACTATGTGATGCATATTTGCCAGACATACATAAATTAAGCAGGTAAGAAACAGGTAAGATTTATGCTTGCATTTCATTATATTTTCAAAAAACATTTATTCAAATTATTTAAAATCAGCATCAATCTATTTATTGTAAAAAAAAAAAAAATGTAAATGCATTCAGTTAAAATGCGGCCAGCTGTGGAACAAGCAATATTCAATTAGTTTAAATATATGAGATACTGGATTTATTCATGCTAAATATATAAACCTGGGTATTGTGTATTTAAAACACATTGACTTTATTAGTATTATCACTGAAATCTTACCGGTTCCATTTATGTATAACTGACAAACATGCATCGCATTAACATTATTCGTTTTCTAGTTAGGTTAAAACTGCAATCCAAAAGGAAGGAAATTTTATATGCAATTTAAATACTTTAAGGGGTCATATGATGCGATTTCAAGTGTTCCTTTCTCTTTGAGTGTTACAAGCTGTTTGTGCATTGATAAGATCCCTGAAGTTGCAAAGACTAAAGTCTCAAAACCAAACAGATATTCTTTATAAAAGTTAAGACTCTGCTACGCCCCCCTAAAACGGCTCATTTAAACACGCCCCCTCATGTCTACGTCACGGTTTGGGAAGATTTGCAAAACACCGCCCAAAGTATACGCAAAGAAAGAGGGCAGTAGTATTTTTGCTGCCGCCGGCACTATGTCCTGGAGACGCTGTGTGTTTCGTTGTGAAAGTGAAAGTACTTTGTTTGTGCTTCCAAAAGAGGACACAACTAGAAATCAGTGGTTAAGTTGTATTTACAACACTGTTCCAGAACAGTTCAACCCAAATATTAGAGTGTGTGCAGCGCATTTCACAGAGGATTATTTCCTGAATCTGGAAGAGTAGACTACAATGCTGGCTTGCACAAAGGCTGTTTCTATAAAGTGGGGCAATTCCAGCTTTGCAAGGACAGTCTGACGCTTCTGACTCACAGCCTGTAAGTATGTTTCTGCTACTGACTATTCAAACGTGAGTTTTGAGCAGTGTAGAGTAGTGCTTGTTGTTTGTCGTTTCTCCGATCACAAATGCAGACATGGTAATGTTTACGCGGCGTGATGCAACGCGATGTGTAAAAAAACAGTATAAATCATTATAATCAGTAATTATGTCCCCACTGGATGCAACAAATGCCTTGTTTATAATGGGTTTTATTGTTTTTGTGTTGTCGCGCATCACGGCATCACATACGGTAAGGGGCCTAACATTTCCGTCTCACGCTTGAGGTATTCGGCCAGTCACAACGCACTGGCCAATCAGCTTATACCCCGCTTCTCAGAACGATGAGCTTTGTAAAAATCGTCGGGTTTCAGAGAGGCGGGGCATAGAGTAGCAACAATAATGTACAGTATGTGGACAATAATGTGTTTTTTGAACCTTACACCACATAAACACATTGCATTACACCAAATACAAAAATAATGTTCTTTTTAGTAACGTCATATGACCCCTTTAAGCCTAAATATTTTTGAGTGCATTAATTCCTGTTTGTGAATCGCAACCAAACTATGTTCCACCAATGGCAAATGAGGGAAATTATTTTTACATGGCAAAGAAATTACACTCTTCAGCGTTAACCTCTCACTACAAACAGCAGCACCTGAAAACATCTTTACATTGATACATGTTTGTTGCTATACCAAAATACACAGCCAAACACACTTATATAATGTTGTTTGGAAATGACTAATGCACTGCACTCCATAGGTATACACTACACTTGCACACTGCAGCGTTGATGAATACCTGCAAAACCACCCAACCTTTAGTGATGGACGTACATGTCATATTAGCATTTTCCCAAACGTTCCTGAGATGCTGGTTCTTGAGAGCATTTGCATCTGCTATGTGCCTGTTTCCACTCGCTGCCATGTGAGATGGAATAAACACACATGCATGCCAGAGCAACGCTGTCATGAAGCTTATCTCATCATGATTAGATTACTGCAGTGGCCTCCTAGCTGACTGCCCAACTAAAACCAACCACCTACGACAGGCTGTGTGGAGCACGCGAGCGTACGCTAGTCCGCGCAGACCTCTCTCTCATCACTATTTTACATGCCTGCTGTCTATCTCTGATGACAAAGATAGACAACCACATCATTCACACATGCAGAAAATAGCCTTGATGTATACACACATACGCAGAGAAAGAAATATGTTTGTGGTAATGAGAGTTACCTGCTTGTGATCTTGGATGTAGGCCTCCGCTTTGTTTCTTCTGTCAAAAACATAAACGGCTTCTTGTCTGGTAATCATCAGAGCTTTCTGCAGCTCATGATACTCCTGCGCTAACTTCAGATTGTCTTTTAGGGCTTCCTGTAGATTAACCTGGAACAGATTTGCACAGGATGCTCTCCATCAACTTCTGGGAGACTCTAACATGTATAATGAAAAGATCCCATTAAAAAGTAGGACAAAGAATAAACAGTGAGCCCTATTTAAAGAAATAGTTCACCCAAAAATTGTAAACACATTTGTGTCATCCCAAACCTGCATGGCTTTCAAATTATTTCAAGAAGAGATTCCGAAGATGTACTTTTCCATGCAATTACAATGAATCAGGACTGAAGCTTCATTAAAGGACACTGTTCTGTTCTGAAGTCATACGACAGCTTTTTGTGCGAGAAACAGACCAAAATTTAAGTTATTCACTGATAATCTTGCCCTCCAGTGGGCTGTTAACCTCTGTCACCGGATCACTGAGTCAGTGAGTAGAACTTGAGAACTGGATTAGTCCGATTCATGAACAAATCATTCAGTTTTGTGAACCGGATCAACTGATTCATTAAAAACATCCGATTCAAAAGAACGATTAGATCATGACTAGACATTGCAACTTTCATCATGAACTCACATGAATGTACCAAAGACACTTAAATATAGGTTTATTTTCCACTTTTTATGATACATTGTTAATTTTTTTTATGTTTTGCAAAAACAAAACAAAAAAAGTCTTTCTGCTTCAAAATTTCACTTTTAATTAAATGTGTTACTTGCTGTTTCTTTGTGATTAACTGTGAAATTTACCAGCAATGAATATTGTTTTTCTACACCATTTTTTCCCGGTTTACTTCTATAGTACTTCTGCATTATTTGAACTACCCGCAGACCCATTTACTTTTGGCAGACCTTTTATCCAAAGAGACTACTTCAATCATTTTATCAAAATGCACAATCCCTGGGAATCAAACCCACAACCTTGCGCTTTCATTTCACTTTGGGACCAGTTGGTGGACATTAATTGCAAAAATGGCAATGAAATTACAGTAGTTTGGTGAAAGACAGCATTTAAATTTGGTTTTATTTTTTAGCTTTCATTTATTTTAATATTTATTATAATTTTAGAAATTTTGCTGAAATTTGTTAGTCTTTATTTTTAAATATTACTAATTAGTTTGTATTATTTTTATTTTTATTTCAGTTTTAGTTTTTATTTATTTGAAGTTAGTCATTTTAGGACTTCAACTTAATGCTACTCAAGGCAACATTTTATTTATTATTTTTAAGTTTTTCATTTAATATTTATATTAGTTGAAAATCTAATATTTTATATATTATATCCCATCTAATATTTATCTTATTTTAGCTTTATTTCAATTATCATTATAATTGTTTTTTAAATAGTTTCAGTTTTAGTTAACGATAATAATCTTGCACAAAAGACACTTATTTAGATATTTTGTGCATGCAGTGCAGTAACCTTCAAGCATTTTCAGTGTTGCTTAGGTGTTCTCATATTTTGCATGTTTCCTTGCATTTCTTTTTACATTTTGCATGTTTTACGCTAAAACGAATCCTCTTCGAATGCAGTAACTCTAGTAATCATACAGCACTTGAGGAAGTATGTAAACAAATTACGATAAATAAGTGTCTGATTTGCTTGTCTCCACAATCTCCACAACCCTGCGTCAGCACGTGGAGAGAGAGCTATGGAAAGAAAGATGGAGAGAGAAAGAGAAGAACATTTTCTGCTCTACCTGAGAATAAGAAATAATGAAGTGTGTCTGGGCAGTAAAACGACCCAGCGCTAAACTGATGAGTTTAACCCAGCACCGAGAGTGGCAGTAAACATGACAAATGCCGGCTATTGATTTAAAGCTTAATTACTGCATGCAGTGCTGACAAAACCCGTCTGATGCACCTCTGAAATGTAAATGGGACAAATTACACTTCATTGGCCATAAGAAACTGATGGTGTCTGCACTTTGCATCCTACTGCTTTTCTACTCACTGAGCGTTTGACTTCATCAAGTAAACAAGCTTCATGAGAATATGATGAGGGGAGAGAACCCCCCCCCCAATTCAGCTTGTGAAGAAGTCACAGCGGAGTGTGTCCATAAGTGCAAGTTACATTTAACGCATCTCGACTGATCGTGTAAGAAAATGCACAACTGTTTAAAATGGTTACAAATGTTGCGAGGTTATAATCCGTGCTGCTGTACAGTAAGTCAACACAAAAAACCCCAAAAAACTGTTTACTTGCTTTATTCACATTCCTGGTCTTACTGAGATCAATTAATCGGTGCTAGTTTTACCAACGGAAAAAAATGTCAGGATATAATAATTTGTTGCTCCACACTGCCCTTTTTTCATTGAATACTCACTCAGAAATACTTTACACTATGGAAGTAAAATGGGTTGTAAACACATGTGTAAGTGTAATTTGACATTGACCTTAATGGAGCGAGCAATGCAAAGGTCATGGCATTGATTCCCAAGAAATACACATGCGGATAAAAGCAGACAGCAAGTGCAGACAGATGGGAATAATCAAGATAAAGTTATTTATTTGAATGTTATTTAAATAAATTCTAAAATAAAGGAAAGATCTATAATCTGAAAATCAACCTATGAATAGCATTATATATATATATAGTGCAGAGTGCAAATTCAATTTATTTTTCTTATTTTTTTATTAATCTACCACCAATTTGTTCTTTTCTTATTTTATGAAAATGTTCATTTTCATATTTTAAGCATAAACCTTACTAAATTTGTCTTATATGTAAGTCTGTTTCTACCTCAGGCAAAAAAAATTAAAAAAATAATAATAATAAAACAAAATAAAACAGATAATTGTGAGAGAAATTTTGAAATAACAAATGGTAATATTATGAGATACAGTGTGAGTACATGAAATTAAATTTTAATTAGCAAAATAAAGTACGAAATTCCATAAGTTTCGCAATATTAGAAAGTTGCAATTCCAAAAAAAAAAAAATTACAATTAAAAAAACTTAACTATGAGATATGACATCGCAAGTTATATTTAAGACATGGAGCCAAAACTATGTGGGAAAAAAAAATCACAATTATGGTTTTATTTTTAATGTTCACTTCCATATAATCATGCCTTTAATGAAGAAATCAAGAAAAAAATCTGTGTATCCAAAAAAAACCTAATTTTTCAAATAAACGTGTCCCTCTCGTCTAAAACACATGACGCTGCGGTCGTCATCCGGTGCTGTGCGTCACTATCCATATTTCCTATGTTCATTAACATCTCATGACTGTGACGTCTCAACGATGCGCCTCAGGTCAATCGAAGGCACTCTGACACAGTCTCCCTTTGTTGGAAATGTTAAAATTCGAATCGTTTCTGTTGGGCGATGAATCTTTGTGCTGCTTTATTGTTTCCTGTGAGAACTCTAAAGAGACTCTCTGCTCTGCTGCCCTGCAGCAAGTTAATGGCAGACTGGCTCTATGAGGGAGGACTTTTAATTCGGCTCCTGTCTCGCACCAACAACTTGTTTGGAGTTTGCTGCTTCTGCGCGCATGGCGGATTAAGCCCCATTGCCTTTTCTTGTTTTGAACTAATGCATTCTTGATCACCGTTTAATGAAACTATATACCACATGGCGATTTCACATTAGATAAGCCATGTGAGACTTTCATCAGGCGCCGGGCTCTGACTGAGGCCATAATCCCGAAACTCAACTCCTCCAATAAATAGCTTTTCCCTCCGAAAATGAAGTGATAATACGTGGGTTTCATGCAAAACATAACATATTATATCTGACAAAAAATTATAAGAGCTTTCATCAAATTATTAGAGGAAATGTTAGTAGAGGTGTGATACTGAGTGGCGGATATTCTGGAGCAAAGGTGCAATACGATTTGCTTTACTTGAAACATTAAGGATTTCAATTGTGGAGATCAGAAGACACACAAACAGACAATATTAATGTACTGACAGTGTTTAAAAAAATAAACACTTCTTTATGAATTCATCCAAATTCAATACACAAGTGACACAAACCCATAGGGGGACATTTGGTCCAAGAAAGACGTTTTAATTGCAAATTTATTTATATTTATATCTATCTAT
Organism: Barbus barbus; assembly: GCF_936440315.1. Lineage (NCBI taxonomy): Eukaryota > Metazoa > Chordata > Actinopteri > Cypriniformes > Cyprinidae > Barbus > Barbus barbus. Next base: position 21,280,298 of record NC_136724.1, on the reverse strand, counting down.
CCATTAATGGGTCATTCCACGAAATCAGTGCCTTTTCCACTTGGAAAAATAAAATAAGTTTAATCAATATTTTTTTAAACATCAATGATCATCTCAGGCTATGTAATTGATTATTTCATGGCTAATTTTATATTATTGGCATTAGCTCAATAATAAACCGAGGGTGACCTGTTTGAATTTTACACAGACAATCTTTAAAAACAGGGTCAAATCTAATCAATATCATCCCTGTTACCCACATGTCAAAACCTGTTACTCCAAAAAGTAACTAAGCTAATAGTCACCTATTGTACACTTTGAAATGATTTTACTTGTAGATATTGATTATATTAAATATAAGAAATAATTGTTTAAATTTATATTTTAAAAATGGTAACAGGATTGACATTGCATGATCCCCCCCCCCCCCCCCCCCCCCCCTCATAAATCATCAAAAACAGAACATTATAGAGGAGTGAGAGAAACATGCTTATGCTTTAAGTGTTGGAATCCTGGTTGAGAGATGATGTAACATCCTAGAAATGATGTCACTTGAATGTACATTATTTTACAAGGCTTTTTGATGAGGGTAACAGGGCTGACATGAAATCAGGGGACACCAATAAAATAAATTTTATTTTATAGAAAAAATGCATAGTTATGCCAAAAACAATGCTTAACGATGAGACTATATTTAGAACAATATGCAAATGTGATTTTTATATCATTTTGCAAATTAAAAGTCCTGCTGAAAAAGAAAAATCATAGTGAGGGACAGGCCAAAAACCTTATCCTTACCAGCATAAATGCTATTTAAATTATTTAAAATAATATTTAATACTGATGAAAACATACATAGTATTGTTATGCTTTTAAATTGCACATTTATTTGTTGTTATATTACATCTATGTTTGATTATTTCTTAGTGACACAAAAGGCACTGATTTCGTGGAATGACCCCTATCTGTCTATCTATACACAAACACATAAATTAAAATCTACTCATGAATAGTATAAATGTGACCCTGGAGCACAAACCAGTCTTATGTCGCTGGGGTATATTTGTAGCAATAGCCAAAAATACATTGTATGGGTCAAAATTATAAATTTTTCTTTTATGCCAAAAATCATTAGGATATTAAGTAAAGATCATGTTCCATGAAGATATTTAGTAAATTACTTACCGTAAATATATCAAAACTTCATTTTTAATTAGTAATATGCATTGCTAAGAAGTTCATTTGGACAACTTTAAAGGTGATTTTCTCAATATTTTGATTTTTTTTGCTCCCTCAGATTCCAGATTTTCAAATAGATGTATCTCAGCCAAATATTGTCCTATCATAACAAACCATACATCAATTGAACGCTTATTTATTCAGATGATGTATAAATCTCAATTTCGAAAAACTGACACTTAAGACTGGTTTTGTGGTCCAGGGTCACAAATTCAATAAATGCTTCATACTGTTTGTACATCTTTAAAGTTGTTCATACATAAAACAGTTAGCATTTTTGATATTATTAATACATTATTATTGTACATTTCCAAACATGAAAATATGCTAGAACCACACTTATTGTGCATATAACTGCAGATATTATTAACATAAAGCTGCTGTCAACAAAACCAATGAGCTAACAGCAGATAATACCGGACAAAAGGCTTTTTGTTATATATGTTTTGTTCTCGCTGTCTTGAAATGTATCATTTGGTATCACTGGGTATTCCATAAAAATGACACGGTGCATCATCATACAAAGCAAATCTAAATATTTATAAAGGTAATTTCAGCTTGAATGGTGATTGGAGCACATCAAATCCCCTAACCTATCAAATGCACTCATGCTCGTTCGGCTTCAGCTGATCTGTTTTCTGATATGTAAAGAAAACATTTGTTAACCTGGATTATAAGTATTTAAATAGCAAAGCTGGTCTAGGATCAGCCTGTATAGGAAGCCCTGACAAAATAATCTTGACATAAATGTAAATATGAAAGAAAGGGTTCTTAACCTCTGTGTCCTTCATGACAGCCTGGCGTTGAGTGAACAGTGCTGAGTGAATCTGTGCGTGATGAGACTTCCTCTGTTTCCAGGAAGCTATATCCCTGTGCACGTAACCCATCACTACTGTGGCTGTCCCATGTTTGAACGCCATAGTGTCTGACAAACCCCTGAAACAGACAACAAATATAAACAAGCTTGGAGGTCTAATATATTATGGTCAGACATATATTATGAACAGTATTTCTTACTGTAGCTCTGCTATAAGAAGTGGCATAGTGCTGATGGTTTGCTCCATCGTGTCTGATTCTTGCTTTAACTCTTTTGACTTCAGGTCAAGCTCCTTGATCCGGTTTGAAATCTCCTCATACCTCAATGCCACCACACTAAGGCTTTCCTAATAACAAATAACATACTGTGATGAAAGGAATAAATATGGATTCAATCACTTTTCAAGTTTTTAAGTAAGCTTTTTAAGTACAAATCTGCAATATTGTTGTATATGAAAGACATTTAGGTAACACTTTAGTATCCAGTTCTCATTATTAAGTAATTGCTTATTAGCATGCCAATTATTAGCATATTGGCTGTTTATTAAAGCACATATTCTACATACCTAATCCTACCCAATACCTAAACTTAACAACTACCTTACTAACTATTAATAAGCAGTAAATTAGGAGTTTATCGAGGCAAAAGTCATAGTTAATGGTTTGTTAATGGCAAGAGTTGGACCTCAAAATAAAGTGTGACTGACATTTATAACTCATACTGTAATATAAATCAAGTATAATTTTATTTTCACCTTCACAGAATTAAAACATTCCTGATAGTGTTTCTTTTTCTTCTCAAAATCATCAGAGGCGCTTCTGTGTGCAGTGTGCATGCCACTTAGTTTGGCTTTTAAGTTTTCAATTGTCTGAGAAAAAAAAAAGAATGAATATAAAAAAGAGAAAATACATACGTATGCAACTGGTAACTTTAGTCATGTTTACTTAACCCAATAATAACTTGACTGGACCTTACAGTCAACATGAATCAACCCTATTTACTTAATAAATGACTTTGCCCTATTCATCAGTGTTCATCACTAAAATATAAAAACTTTCTCAACCTTTTAAATAATTTTTCTCTTCCTCTCATTTAACAAAAGCCACACAGGCAGGCAAATACAATATTTTAAGATGAATATTCTTTTTTTTCTCATGGGGAGGTGCTTTTCAGATTAAGAGTATGTGCATTATTATACAATGAAATTATACAATACTTCAAAGATGATTTTTACAGGAAACCAGTGATATTTACTCTATGCCCATCAGATTTACCTCAGATTTCTCTTTATATATCTGTCTCAGTTGCTCCACCTCATTCTCCAGTTGAGCGGCTGTAGACAAAGCGTCCTCATACTTTTTCTGCAGATCAACTTTCTCCCTCTCGCAGTCTGTTTGTTCACGGTTATATTCGGCTGCCTCTGAATCCCTATTACTCTGCACATATCAATCCCAAACATTAACAGACACAGAAAATCTACACACAAACTAGTGCAACACTGACATTGCTTCATCAGTTATCATCATTTTATTTTTTCATTTAATCATGTAAAGATGTATTCATAAGGAACATCTGGTTTTACCTCGAGAATATCTAAGGTGGTCATTTCGGTCGTTATCAGGCTCTTCATTCTGTCTCTCTCTTTCTGCCCAGTGCCCACCAAAAAGAAAAGACATCAAAACCACCAAAGCAGCTCAGAAACGACTACAGTAAACATGTTATCTTTATTGAGACCAATAAAGACATTAAACTACGGTAATCAACCAATACTGCTAAACCTCTTATGTAAAATAATATTTTACTAATAACCGTTTACGTTACTGTTTATTAGTTATACAAGTAATTATTTACTTGCCTTCGTATTATTCATATAAGTTTTTTTTTTTCTATGGAACACAAAAGGATAAAAGCCACAGCAGATGAAAAGATATTCAGTGAATAAGAAGTTATATTTCAGTTCGTTCCTCAAATAAAGCCATTGAATGGCTTCAGAAGACTTGGAATATAAAGTATCAGTCATATGTACTAATGTTTGGTGCTTTAATGCCGTAGTTGTCCTTTTTAGAGGGTCACTCTTAAAAATAAAGGTTCCATAGAGGGGGGGGGGGGGGGGGGGGGGCGTTTGCAGTGATGACACAAAAGAACCATTTTTGGTTCCCAAAAGAACCTTTCAGTGAACAGTTCTTAATTTTTTTTTCTTAATTTGAAGAATATTTTAATAGACTTTTAGAACCATTTTCACTACAAAGAAACTTTTGTAAGTAAAAAGGTTTCCATGGATGTTAAAGGTTCTTTATGGAACCATCAATGCCAATAAAGAACCATTAGTTGGATGAGTTTTGACAGAATACTTGTGGAACGTCATGAGGGTTTTATTTTTGCATCCAGGCTACACACCTTGCTCATAAACCCATCTGTAAATCTGAACGGGGCAGGTGTCCTCTTACCCTGTTCTTCAGCTCCTCCAGAAAGGTTTGGCGTTCTAGACAGTCCAGCTTGGCTTTGGTGTCTGAGTGAACGGCAGAGACCTGGTCAAACTCAGCTTTGACCGGTTTCCACTGCTTCTCACTCAAACCGATCTTCAGCAGGACATGCTCACGATCCTTCAGCAGCTTTCTCACAGTCTGTTCACTGGAACAAAACGGCCACAAACAACACCATAAAAAACAGTCTGTCCCCCGAGATCCACACCACGATGTATTGCAGCATGTTCATAAAAATGCTTGCACAGCATTCAGCAAATTTCACGACTGGAAATGAAAATGTTCTAAGTACAGTATGTGACATCCAACTGATTACACAAGATCAAAGATTAATTACTGCCATAGTTATGACACAACGCTTAAAGTTTAGTTCAGAACGTATTACATTAACAACAAGCTGCCTGATTTTTGTAAAAACTCAAGCATTTATACAAAATTTAACAAACTGCAGTTTGTTTACAGCATTATCAGTCAAACAATTAGGTATTTTCAGCAGCTTTGCTCACCTAATTATTTTATGAAACAAGCCAACTACAGCATTCAAATTCAAAATACTTATATTAAAACTTAATACCAAAATAAATTTATACATACATATATGCATATATATACATGCACACACTTGTAATATATATACACTTTTATTGTTATTTTTCTAATTTTTAAATGTTTTTTTATGCTTGCTTTTTAAATGAAATATATATATTTTTTTTTATTCAGTATCTTTTGGTAAATAACATAACACAACTATGCAGTTTTTTATTTTATTTTTAAATTTGCATATAATTGGGCCTATACAGTTCATGGTATTATCCATAAAATTTAAAGCTTGACTTTCCACCTTATTTTTAACAATGTGTGTCAACGGCTTCCAGTTGTTTTCATTTGACAAAAACAGCCCATTATGCTGCTTGATACTGCAAACTGCTATTACCGTAATCATAAACATGCTAGTTTGTAGCATCAATTAGTTATTTACTCGTAGCAGCTAAGTCTCGGCTTCTGAGTCAGAAGTCTTGCACATTCACAGAAAATAGCTCACATCCACATTGCAAAATAAGGTGGATAAGGTATTTTTTGCGTTCTAAATCATTGTGTTGGTTCATGCTGTGGCGCTGCTTCACAGCATTTTAATTTCAGAAGCAATGGCACACACACCTACACATTTTTAATGAAGTGGAATTAGAGTTGTTGCATGATTTCATGACATGATCTGCGGAACACAGATTCTGTTGATAATTAAAGAATCCAACACTCACACAACAGACCAATGAACCACAAGACATTTCCAGCACATTTCTCATAGTGTTGTCATATGAGTCTCCATCTCCAACTTGGAATGTAATGCTGATCCATAAGTTCTAAGAATCACTATCCAGATTTTATTCCATGTCATAGTTTTTCATGATGTGTAAAAGATTCCACAAAACGGTAATACATGAACAGCACTATTGGCTTGTGTGCCAAAACATATGGTCTTCATAGATCTTATGGAGGCAACATCATTTGTTGTTGCCGTACCATGGACAATTCAGGGGAAGCATCAACAGTGGATTGTTTTTCATTTGGATCGATTTCATTTTCTGCAGTTCTATGAAAATTCTATTTGTTGTACTTCTTGTTGTCCAATAAAATTAGGTTATTGTGCTTTAAATTTTGGACTGTATAGATCGACTGTATAGTGAGTATAAGATGCTGTTGATTGCAGTTTACCACAATTCACCACCTTTTTTTAATATCATCAGGATTTTACAATAAAATACTCCATTCAGAATTTGACTGTGAAATAAATGCAGACTATGCCATTTTCTGTCACAACATAAATTACTGCAAGACACAGCTAATCATTAAAGTGAAGTGAAGTGAAAGTGAAGTGACATACAGCCAAGTATGGTGACCCATACTTGGAATTCGTGCTCTGCATTTAACCCATCCAACGTGCATACACACAGCAGTGAACACACACACACACCGTGAACACACACCCGGAGCAGTGGGCAGCATTTATGCTGCGGCGCCCGGGGAGCAGTTGGGGGTTCGGTGTCTTGCTCAAGGGCACCTCAGTCTTGGTATTGAGGATGGAGAGAGCGCTGGACATTCACTCCCCCCACCTACAATCCCTGCCGGCCCGAGACTCGAACCCGCAACCTTTGGATTACGAGTCCGACTCTCTAACCATTAGGCCACGACTTCCCCAATAGTGGCAATAGTCTAAAATAGTCTGATTAGTGGCAATCACTAAATATACTTTAAAGGTAAAGTTCACCCAAACATGAAAATTCTGTCATTAATTACTCACCCTCATCTTGTTCCAAACCCGTAAGAGCTTAGTTCATCTTTAGAACACAAATTAAGGTATTTTTGATGAAATCCGAGAGCATAGACAATAACGCAACTGACACGTTCAAGGCCCAGAAAGGTAGTGAAGACATTGTTAAAATAGTCCATGTGGCATCAGTGGGTCAATCGTAATGTTATGAAGCTACAATAATATTTTTTGTGTGCAAAGAAAATAAAAATAACAACTTTATTCAACGATTTCTTCTCTTCCGTGTCAGTGTTCAATGCACATTCATGAGAGAAAGAGGAATGTACGCGCATGCATTGTGATACTCGTGGAGAAGAAATCGTTGAATAAATTTTGTTTTCTTTGTGTTCAAAAAGTATTCTCGTGGCTTCATAAAATTAAGGTTGACCCACTGATGTCACATGGACTATTTTAATGATGTCCTTACTACCTTTCTGGGTCTTGAACGCGGTAGTTGCGCTGCTGTCTATGCAGGGTCAGAAAGCTCTCGGATTTGATCAAAAATATCTTAATTTGTGCTCTGAAGTTGAGCGAAGGTCTTACGGGTTTGGAATGACATGAGGGTGAGTAATTAATGACAGAATTTTCATATTTGGGTGAACTATCCCTTAAAAATGAAAAAAATGTTGTGTGATCTGAAGTTTATATGGGACAAACCTTTGGGAGATCTTTCTCTTGTAGTCTTCAATTTCCAGTTTGTGCTCTTTGTTTATGTCTCGCAGGGTCAATAAGCCATGTCGCTTTTGGCTTAAGTTTGCATCCAACACAGACACCTTTTCATCACCTTCAAGTTTCTGATAAACACAATAATTCCCATTATTTACATTTGTTTACTAGATATATGCTAACATGGACTTTTTCATGGCCAAGTCTTTGTTTGGAGGCTAAATTCAACCACATTCAGATGTTGTGCACAAAATGAAAGGCTAGCCACACATAAAAGATCATATTTTAAGCATCTTTGCTTATATAAACTTCCAATGATTTTTCTAGCACATGAGCATAAACATATTTTCAAATATTTCTTATTTCAAAACAATAACTGTGATATGTTAAACATTTATGACAACTGCACCACCTATGGTCAAACCAAGTTTCTTTCTGTGGAAAGTTTCTAAACTTTTTAAAATCTGTTGTGGCAGAACAACATCAAAAATGCACAAAATACAAATTTAAAAAGGAATAAACAAAGTGGTAAAGAAACAAGTGAGCGCTCTGCGGCTCATTCACTCAAGCGTAGTGTAATTGTGAAATCAGGGCTTAGACAAAATGGAGGCTATAAGAGAATAAACAGGCAGATTGGTGTAAGGAATCATGGGCCTTTCCTGCCCTCCAGAGGACGTGAGGGTTGACATCTCCAGCACGGCACATAATTTCACCTCTGATTTATATCATCTCAAATAACAGCCTGTTATACTTACAGATGTTTTTATTTGGTTTTGAAGCTTTATTACATCCTTCTTCTTTATCATCAGTTTCTCTTCTTTATCATTTTTTTCAGCTTTTAATGTTCTGACCTAAAAAAAGGCAAGTGAAATTAATATTTAGCACAAAAGCTCTTTCAGGGGACTAATTTTAAATAATAATTAATATGAGCTTATGATTGTTACAGTCAGAATATTCCCAAAAATTCACAATGTCCTCATAATATTTATACAGATTTAAATATCCCGTGAGCAAACTGGTAGGTGAATGTATTCGAAATGAAAACTGACTTCTTCATTTGCGTCTGTTTCCTGTCTCTCAAAATGATGTGTTTTTATCACCAAGGCTTTGATTTGGTCGTCTCTCAATGTTAGTTTTTCTATCAACTCTTTAATTTTTCTTTGAAACACCTCACACTGTGACTGCAGCTGCTGTAACGCACTCCTGTAAGCAGAGAAAGAGAAATCATGTCATTCCCCCGTAGTCCAGTTTACATGTCTATATACCGCTTCATACAGATGGAGGGAAGCAGCTGAATGACATCAGATCCTGTTAAAACATTGCTCAGTTTTGTCAGTATTTCATACATAGTTTAACTTAAAGGAAATAGTATTAGAATGTTCTGTTTGTTTGAATTGATTTATCTGCATAATGTCAATGTGTTTTTCTTTTTTACAAGCAGAGGTTGGCTAATTCTAAAATCTATAAATCTAACATAAAAACTGAGAAACGAGGCTGATTCTAAGCAATGTTTTCCATATGAGACATTAACAAAAATTTAATAATTTTGAGAAATAAAAGTGTGAGGTCATTTTTATGGCATAAAATATCCAGTGCAACCTTTAAATGAAGATAACATGAATTAGAAAGTGATTTACATCAGTAGAATGTGCTGAATAACATTTTTTTATATTGCTATTATAACCTGGCTATACAGTGATGGACTGAAGTTAAATGGTGAGAACAGCATTTTAGTGACACCTTCTGTCTGGATTGATATAACACGAGTGAACAAATACAAATACAGGCCTGATGTCAGTATCCAGATGACAAAAAAGGACTCACTGCTTGCCACTCAGATGATTTCTGATCGTTTCCATTTCTTTGTCCATTTCTCCTTTCCTAAGTTGTGCTCTGAATTCCTCATTTTTAAGCTCCTCCTGAAGACTCTTTAGCTTCTGAGAGATGTTTGAAAACGTCTCACTGGCCTAGAGGAACATATGTGACAATGTCTTTATGAATTAATATAACAGTCAGACAATTTATCATGGCTAAATAGTAAAAATTGCATCCCAAAATAGACAATGAGGTCCAAGGTTATTTAGCAGTTTTACATGCTTCTGTAGAAGTCAGTACTATTCAAACTTAAATTAAAATTTTACATTTCCTGTGGTTGTTTCCTTAACTTTTACATTTGTATTTATCTAAATGTGTAGGAAAACATTTCAAATTGATTGTATTTGATTATGATAATTAGGGACTTGCGTCATTACGTCAGTCTTGTTATTGTAAACCAAAAGTAAAATTATTAAAACTGTTTTAGTTAACTGAAAGCAGGAATAACATTTAAATATTAAAATATAAATATAAGGTGAAAACATAAAATTAGGAAAATCAGAAATGTTGCTTTGGCAACTACATAAAATGAAACAAAAACTAAATAAAGCTAAATAAGAAATATTAATAAAAATTTAAAAAATAATAAAAATGTACTAAAACTTTGAATAATTTTAATTACAATTTAATTTTAATATAAAAATAAACTAATTAAAAAAATTAAGTTCTATAAGAGTATATATAATACTAAAATAACACAGAGGGTAGTTCATTCACATAAAAAAAGAACACTTTTAAAATGTTAAAATACATCAGATTAGCTCTTTATTGATGAATTCTTTGAAAATCAAAAATAAACTGGAAAAAATAGTCCTCTGAAAAAAGTGGGTGGTCACTGTTGCGCTCCTCTAGTACGTTCTGGACTTTTATAGTTAGACCTACATCGCTTCTTCTCTTTGGTTTTGTCTTATTGATTTCAGGTCCTCTAAACAAGCCAACAAACAGGTTTCGCAGTAAACACACCTCGCTTTGTGTTGTTTGGATCTGCTTCATGATTTCACTCTCCAGCTGGAGTCTCTCGTGCACGAGCGGCCCGTGTTTCCTCATAAAATCGATATCCTCCTTCAGACGTCGGTTCAGCACCTCCGTGTGGGTCAGCCTGTCTCTCACCTGCGGCAGCTGATCTCTCCTCATTTTCAGTTGCCACGTCAGCTCGGCGATGTCTGTGCTGCAGGCTTCACGCTCTGACCGTGCAAATGTAAGAAAGATAGATGCGAAAAGTCAAGGATGGAGATTATTTTTGTAGTCAAACTTTTTTAAAGACATTATAGCATAAGTTGTGTGGCATTCAGTCCATGTCTGTTAGCTTGAGGTCATCTATATGCTTGTGTTCTCCTAAAAGTAGACAGAGTAATTTTTAAAAACATACACGCCTTGCTTTTTTTTTTAAATGGACCAAAATATGGATGATCTGTTTCAGAGACTGAGTCGTTTACAAATTTTGATTCATTAAAGGGTTAATTCACCCCAAAATTATACTTCTGTCATTATTTACTTGGTAATGATGTTAACACAGCTGACGGTAGCCGTTGGCTTCTGTTGTATGGAAAAAAAAAACCTATGAACCCTCCCCTTAACAATAACCTAATAGGAATCATACTTTCCTAATTCAATCATTTAATTTACATAATTGAACTGTTATGCAAAAATAAAGGGATGATACTGTCATTATGCAGCCCCAACTTCCTATCTCAACAGGAAATGTCAACAAAGCAGTGTTATTACCATACGATTTTAGTATTTATTAATCTTAGTATATTTAGATTTGTTGTGAATGTTTAGGCATTTTAATGAGTTTATTTTTTATTAAAATATTTTTAATAAAATGTCTATTTAGCTTTTATGAACTTTTAAGTTTTAGTAATGTTAGTACATCAACTTAAATTAAACACAAAATTGAAAGTTTGCCTTGACAAATAACTGAAATAAAATTTTATATTGTATTTTATTACCTTTAACATGTACTTTATTTGAATTAATATAAATTCCTTAATATTTCATTTATATTTAGCCATTTTTGTGTTTTTGATTATCTTGCTGAATATTTTTGTACTGTACATTGTAATAGAATAGAATAAACTCTTTATTGCCACATTACTGGGCCTGAAGTAAAATGTTAGTGCTGGAAAAAACAGTTTGAACATAAATTGCATGTTGTAATCAATATCCAGTCTGACCTTTCTGCATTGCTATAGGAAACTCATTTTGCTTCCAGAGACAGAGACTGTCCAGTTTCTCTAAAAGTTTCTTTGCTTTTTCCTTTTCTTCCTGTAGAGCCTTCTCTGCATCTCTCCGGTCCAACTCAAGACGCTCGATCAAACTTATCACCTCCATCAGGACGTCTGTGGTCTCCGTCCAGAGAGACGTCAACACTGCACTGTCTATTTACAAATGAAGAATTTATTATTATTATTATACTATTATTGTTAACTAAAACTAAAAGTAAAACTAAAACTATTAAAATAATTTTTGTTAATTGAAATAAAGATGGAATAAAATAAAATGCAGAAATTTTAAATTTAATCAAAAATTGTGAAATGTTCCCTGGTCAACTAAGCTGATGTACTAAAATTACTAAAACTAAAACCGAAATAACAAAATAAAGCTAAATAGAAATAAAAAACTAATAGAAAGCACAGCAGAATTATTAAAACTTCAACTAAAATAAAATAGGAACTGAAAAAATCTTAATAATATTAATTAATATTATCATAGTATATAAATACTTAAGTATTGAAGTATAATACTTAGTGATACAGGTATGTTCAAATGTAAAGTAAACTAAGTATATATTATAACCAAAATATTAAGATTCAAGACTGTCCATCCTTACCTTGTACATATAGCCCCATGCCTTCAATACACAGCTCTGCATTTTTGGCATCAGCAGAAACACATCTAAAAACAAAAAATATCTTATTTAATCTGCACATTTTTAATAATATTAATAAATTAAACTATTAATTAGATTTAATTTATTTTCTGATTATATGTTAGAGCCCACATACTACACTGAACAAAATTATAAACACAACACTTGTTTTTGCCCCATTTTTCATGAGCTGAACTCAAAGATCTAAAGACTTTTTCTATGTACACAAAAGCCCTATTTCTCTCAAATATTGTTCACAAATCTGTCTAAATCTGTGTTAGTGATCATTTCTCTTTTGCCGAGATAATCCATCCACCTCACAAATGATTATTGCACAAGTGTGCCTTAGGCTGGCCACAATAAAAGGCCACTCTAAAATGTGCAGTTTTACTGTATTGGGGGGGGGGGTCCAAAAACCAGTCAGTATCTGGTGTGACCACCATTTTCCTCACGCAGTGCAACACATCTCCTTCGCAAAGAGTTGATCAGGTTGTCCACTCCTCTTCAATGACTGTGCGAAGTTGCTGGATATTGGCAGGAACTGGAACACGCTGACGTTTACGCCGATCCAGAGCATCCCAAACATGCTCAATGGGTGACATGTCCGGTGAGTATACTGGCCATGCAAGAACTGGGATGTTTTCAGCTTCCAGGAATTGTGTACAGATCCTTGCAACATGGGGCTGTGCATTATCATGCTGCAACCTGATGTGATGGTCGTGGATGAACGGCACAACAATGGGCCTCAGGATCTCGTCACGGTATCTCTGTGCATTCAAAATGGCATCAATAAAATGCACCTGTGTTCGTTGTCCATAACATACGCCTGCCCATACCATAACCCAACCGCCACCATGGGCCACTCGATTCACAACGTTGACATCAGCAAACCGCTCACCCACACGACGCCATACACGCTGTCTGCCATCTGCCCTGTACAATGAAAACCAGAAGAGAACACCTCTCCAAAGTGCCAGATGCCATCGAATGTGAGCATTTGGCCACTCAAGTCAGTTACGACGACGAACTGCAGTCAGGTCGAGACCCCGATGAGGACGACGAGCATGCAGATGAGCTTCCCTGAGACGGTTTCTGACAGTTTGTGCAGAAATTATTTGGTCATGCAAACCGATTGTTGCAGCAGCTGTCCGGGTGGCTCGCCTCAGACGATCTTGGAGGTGAAGATGCTGGATGTGGAGGTCCTGGGCTGGTGTGGTTACACGTGGTCTGCAGTTGTGAGGCCGGTTGGATGTACTGCCAAATTCTCTGAAACGCCTTTGGAGACGGCTTATGGTAGAGAATTGAACATTCAATTCATGGGCAACAGCTCTGGTGGACATTCCTGCAGTCAGCATGCCAATTGCACACTCCCTCAAAACTTGCAACATCTGTGGCATTGTGCTGTGTGATAAAACTACACATTTTAGACTACACACGACACACTAAAACTACGCCTTTTATTGTGGCCAGCCTAAGGCACACCTGTGCAATAATCATGCTATCTAATCAGCATCTTGATATGCCACACCTGTGAGATGGATGGATTATCTCGGCAAAGAAGAGGTGCTCACTAACACAGATTTAGACAGATTTGTGAACAATATTTGAGGGAAATAGGGCTTTTGTGTACATAGAAAAAGTCTTAGATCAAGAGTTCAGCTCATGAAAAATCGTGGCAAAAACAAAAGTGTTGCATTTATAATTTTGTTCAGTGTATATAACAGGTAAAAACCTATAAAAACTGCTGACCATACGTGCTATCTTACTGGAAAAATGGTTACAACTGATGTACAGTATGTGATGTGGAAAATCTATAATGTTTTATGGCTCACTTCCAAATGATACTGTGGTTGTTTTCGTGTGCAGTTTCATGCTGAGCATTATCACCCTAGAAGACAAGAGACATTCATTATTCATTCATTATGTAATATGAGAGCAAAGAAAATAACATGCGATTCAACCCATATAACTGTGAGCTCAATCTGGGTTTGATCTGTGTGGTACTGGTTTTGATCTATGGCTTGAATTATTGTGGTTGAGTCTTGGTTAGTGATGGTATAAAAATAATACAATCCATCTTCGGGTTATGTTTGATTCTACCTGTTGGCCCCAGTTTTCCAGTTTGGACTTCAGTTCCTGGATGTGAGACACTGCTTTCTTCACACATGGTGCTGGAGTGTTAACCAGAGCACAGCTGCGACGCCTGCTGGAGCTAACCATCTCTCCCTGCTCTGAAAAGTACAACTGACTTTGATCATAGAGATCACGGAGATCTCACATTGAATCATATATACTGTAACCTTAAAGGAATAGTTCACCCAAAAAAATTTGACATTGCTTAGAATTTACTCATCCTCAGGCCACCCAAGATGTAGATGAGTTTGTTTCTTCATTGGAACAGATTTGCAGAAATGTAGCATTACATCACTTGCTCACCAATGGATCCTATGCAGTGAATGGGTGCCGTCAGAATGAGAGTCCAAACAGCTGATAAAAACATCACAATAATACACAAGTAATCCACACGTCTCCAATCCACCAGTTAATGTCTTGTGAAGCAAAAAAAAAAAAAAAATTCAAAATTTAAAGTTTTTAAATTCAAAAGAGTCCTCTATTAATAATATTGCTTTCTCCAGTGAAAAAGCAGTCTTCTCTGTATCAGGAGAGAAATATGCACAGATCAAACACCATTTACCAGCAAAACGAGGATAACAGGGGATGGACGTTTTCACTGGAGGAAGTGTTGTTATGGATTATGGACTTGTATTTTGGCAGCTTTTCACTTCATAAAATGTCATTTGATGGACTGGAGTGGTGTGGATTACTTGTGGATTATTTTTTATCAGCTGTTTGGACTCTCATTCTGACGGCACCCATTCACTGCAGAGGATCCATCGGTGAACGAGTGATGTAATGCTACATTTCTCCAAATCTGTTCAAATGAAGAAACAAACTAATTGGCCTGAGGGTGAGTAAATATTCAGCAAATTTTCACTTTTGGGTGAACGATTCCTTTAAAGGTCAATATAAAGTGGCATACACAATCCATTTTATATTCATAATCTGACATATTTTAGAGTAAAACAGCATACAGAATAAAAAGTGTGGGCTTTTTATCCAAGTGGAGAGTGATAGAAGAGCCATTATTCTTTTAGAAATAAGATCAGGAAAATGCATTATGACAGTAAATAGAGAGTTTTAATTTCTTGTTGTCTTTTAGGATGCTTTATTGATGAACTCAACTTTGTTGAGTTTAATGGTAAGTATTAATATCTATTTAATCAATATCCTGCATGTATGTGCTTCTATTTTTTGACACAACAAGCCCAATGGTTTGGAAATATATATCAAGACAAGGATTCTGATCCCTCTATACTCCATGCTTAGCAAATAACATTGATAAACAATATTGTACTTTACCTTGTAAGAATGCTCCTTCACTTGAAGGAAACTTGAGTAACTTTATGTCAGGCATCTCTCAAAAAACATCTATGAAAATCAAAATCAATGACTGAATGTATTAATCAATCAATCACATCACATACTATTA
The DNA here is from genome assembly GCF_936440315.1 of Barbus barbus. NCBI lineage: Eukaryota > Metazoa > Chordata > Actinopteri > Cypriniformes > Cyprinidae > Barbus > Barbus barbus. The sequence continues at coordinate 21,264,509 of NC_136724.1, read as the reverse complement.
AAACCAATGCTTTTCTAAGCTTGGTCCTATCAAAATGCATTACTATGGTACTTTGATTTTTTTTTGTTATTTTTTAAAAATTGTAAGAGTTTTATGTGTTAAACATTGGCTTTCTGTTGCATGATCATACATTGGTGTTGTGCCATTATTGGCATTAATCAAAACAGCAAAATAAATACTCTTATCTTAAGTTAATTAGTAATGAACGCAGGTTAAACAAGGTTAATAGTCGTGACTACAGCAACACAGCAGGTTTGACTGTGATTCACGCTCTCAATACTTACATTATTCGCTGCTAAAGCGCAGAACGTTGAGCCACGAATGATATTTATTGTATTTTTGACCCATCAAGCGCGATATGATAAATGTTGACACATATCTCGGCATTGTGTCACGTCTCGGCCTGTTTGATACTTTGTTTCCAGCCCCAGCTTTCACCGTGCGCGCGCGGTTACTAGGCAACAGGGAGGCCTTCATTCACCACTGACACAATAGACACAACTGAGAAAGTGAAAAAAGCCTTTAAGGGTTGCGAAGGTTTTGATGTTGAATAGCGAATACAATCACGTATTAAGTTTATTCCGTGTCTGGGTGATGAAAAGTTTTGCGCCACAGTGAAAAAATAATAATAATAATAATAATAATAACCCGATAAAAAAAGGGATCAAAACTGCTATGCATATACACACACATATATATATATACATAACATAGCAATTTTACTTTAAAAAAAAAACTATATGCGCAAGAGAAAGTAAATTAAATAAGAGCAAATGCTCGTTGTTGGGAAGTATTTTTCATATATATAATACATAGATTTAATTAAAAAATATATTTGTACCACAAAATGTTTTGCTCATAACATTTTGCCACATCAAATCAAGAAAAACAGATTTTACTCATATTTATGAATATTTCCGCAGAGCACCGATGGAGAGATTCCGCATTACGTCATCGCGAGAGGCGCATTACGTCACATCAAAGCAAATGAGCAGCAGAGGTCTGAGATCCGCGGCGCTTCTCTGCGAGTCTGATGCGAACGAAAACAGACCTTTGTGTACAAACGCCGAAATTGTCGTCGATACAGTGCGTCGTTGTAGCGCAGATTGGCTTCAGTGAACGCAGAGGAGCTGAATTGAAACCCGTTTTGGCGATGACAGGCGTTTGGTGAGTAGCAAGTGCACAGAGCTCCAGACGCCTCTCTTCATTGTGAACGCTCCACAGTCTACTACTAACAGCCAGGCATGATGCAGACTCTGCAAGTATGATATTAATAGTGTGTATCTAGAACATCATGTCCTGAATCATCGGCTGCAATGCCAGAACTATGATATTTAACTGTATAAATAAATTCAGATTATTTCAGCATGCATATTCTATTTATATAATTACATGCATTTGGATGAGGATTTTAAATGTGTGTGGCTTTGCTGTTGGTTTATCTCATAAAATTTCCTACAGTCTTACAAATGGCCTTTACATTGTAAACTTAAACATTGTTGGCATTTGATTAGCATTTTCTGCACTTTAAGTGAAATTTGAATAAGACATTTGGAAAATAGGTTATATTAGGGCTGCATGCACAGAAAATCTGTGTTCATAAAAGTTATTTCTTAATTTGCTGTGCCATATATTGGTATGGAAATAGACTGCGTGTTGTTTTAGAAGTGCAATTCATCTAATCAGATGCATAAAACAAAAGGAGAAGACAACATTAGAACAACTTTGCTGTAAACAGCTACATGTAAATCACAGTCTGAATGGGCTGGGAGACTTTACCCAGAGTTCTGTGCTGCTTCATGGCGGTACCATGACAATCAGAGCATACGGGCAGTTACTGTGTCTGATTGGTGGAAAAAGCAGTTAGCTTGAGTAATGGTTCACTTTGCTGCGGATAGAGTTCTCACGGAATCCAATTCACAGCTTTCACAGCAACCCAAGACAGGACTAAATGTGCAAAAGTAAACGAAATCTCTTTTCATTCAGACATAGGAATTGATTGATATTTCTGCATATTTAACTGCATATAAAATGCATAAATGACAAAAATGTGATTTACTTAAGAAACTGTATGTGTGTATGTACTATTATAAATAGCTTATTTTATTGTTATAAATATTCAAATACACAAATATATATATAATAATTCATACATATGAAATAAAACAGTACAATTTATTCAATTTTAGTCTGTATTAATGTCAGCTTTGTCTGTTATCTAGCAATGGCGTTTCTCAAATAGATGTATTATGTGGTTTTGGAAAAATGCAATAGCATTAGCTGCTATCAGTTACTCCCACAGACGGTTTAATGCGAGTAATCCAGCGCTAATTACTCTGTGAAGATACTCCGAACAGCTGCTTTGTGTAGAACACGACTTTGTCCTCCAGGTCAGATCTGCACCTCTTATATGCCAACCGACTTCAAGGGCGAGCCAAATCAAAAAGCACAATTTCATGTTTTTCATTCAACCTGCCATGCTAAATAAATCACCCACAGAGAGTGACAAAAAAATGGAGTCGGGCTCAAAATGCCTGGATGCCACCGACTGTCCAAAAGGATATTTATAGGTTCGGAGATCCCAGAGCCCCAATAAAAGGAGAAAGAGAGAGAAAAAGATTAGAAGACTGACTCTGTGAAATATGGGATCTCACTAGAAATGTCCCATTAGAGGGCTTGAATTACAGTCCTCTCTACCAACCCATTCTTGCGTAGCCTCATCATTTTGCCTAATAATTTCACACAGATAGTCTTTAAACTGCAAACAACTCCGCAGGCCCTTCATACGGGACCAGGCCTAGGGTTAGGAGACGGTACAAACTTGCAATCAGATCTGAACCAGCCGTCTAAGCCTAACAAGAATGTGAGTCTCGCTCATTGGAAGTTAAAGATAGAGGCGACACATGCTGGATCCTGATGGGCTCTTATTTCAGTCGGCTGCCAAGAACTCTGTGGGCCGCTTTTGTTGTGTTTCGACCTGACGAAAAGCAGTATTAAAAGTCGTGGACTCGTTGTGGTCTCATAAATAAGCAAGAAGAGGACCATGGTGCTTTCCGAAGGGTATTTGCTTTGGGTTTTTCCTGTGTTTTTTGTCTTTTTATAGCATTAGTTTGTTTAGATCTCTTCCATTTGGTTTATCATGATAGATGCAGCGTTGAAACAGTGAACCAAAACACTAAATTACGCTTAATTACGCTGTGGCAGCTTGTTTATCTCTGATGTGAGTTCAATAGGGTAGATTAGTGTCACGTTACTGATGGATTCATTTTTTTGCAGTGCATTCTGGATATTTTTCACATCCACAGGTGAATTTGATATCGATGGCTGGATGTGTAGTGCTTTGTCCCCGTGTTGTGCTGAACTCTTGGATCTCTGGGATTGTGATTGAACATTCCTTAAAGTTAATTGAGCATTAAAAGCTTTGTGAAGGAGGGAGTTTAACTTCTCTAGTAGACCAACTTCACGGTTTAATCCTGGTGCTGTTTTAAAGAGGAGGGAAAACCTTATTTTAAAGCTTCCTCAGAGTAAATTAAAAGCCAATTTTGTCCATTTTTATAAGATGCAATCTTTCTTAGTGCATGTCATTTAAGTTCATGATGGTAAAAACCAATTTACTAAGACATTGATTGCATTTCTACAACTTTTTACCTTACTAAATTTATTATGGGCATGCATACGGTATATACACGAGCACTCAAAAGTTCAGGGTCAGCAGGATTTAAAAAAAAAGAAATTCATAATTTTATTCAGCAAGGATGGATTAAATTGATAAAAAGTGACAGTAAAGACAATCTTGAACAAAAATATTAAGCAGCATGATTCTTGAGCACCAAATCAGCATTATTAGAATGATTTATGAAGGAAAATGCAAAATGGTTATTTAAATTATAATAATATTTCACAATATTACTGTTTTTCCTGTATTGTCTGATCAAAAAGCACAGTCTTGGTGAGCATAAGAGACTTCTTTTGCAAACATTACAAGTGTACAAAATTATTTATTAAAGTTGTAAATACAACAAAACTTATTGGAATACATTTTTAAAAGAATTACAAGAAAATACTACTTCAGTGCATTTTATATATATCATCATACTGAATGCTTGCCCTATGTATCATATGCATATTTACATGAAGTATTCCAAGGAATTACCATTGAACCATGACCATACACTTGGTAATGCCATGGTACTTTTTTGTTACTGTACAATTTCAAAATCAAGACTTTGAGATTAGAGAATTGAATTGTTGTAGAAATCATTTTAGCTCTGTATTTGTTGTGCTAGATGATACAGCTGTTGTTTTCTCGGTAAAATAAGATAGTATTGTACTGAATGTCACAAGGCAGTGATCTTCTAAATGTTATTTTTATCAAGGTCACAACTGGAGACCAAAACCTGTTACTGTCTGTAAAGTGAATCATAACAAAAGGTCTCTGTGGAAGAAGAAAGGGAGATAAACACATGAATTACATCAATGAAGATGTTTTTATATTAAGACAGAGGTGGGTCACAAGTCTATTCTGGTAGAGCTGCAGACAGCAGGGAAGCGAAATGGTAAAAATAGTGCAAATTATGAACATAATTTTGTATAGTTAGGATAGCAAAGTAAATAGTATTATCTGCTTTTAAACATGAGGATAATATTCTTCCCGTATCTTTTGTTGTTGACGTCAAAAGTTGTGTGTCCAATCAAACGTTTGTTGCAAATTCATGTGTCGTTTGATAGAAGCAAATCAAATTAGGCAGGTGCTGCATGCATAGTTTGTTTATTTTGAGAACTGCAGTCTTATAAAATATGCAGTGGAGTTCTGATGGATTAACAGCTCAAAATGTTGAAGAATGGTGTAATATATTATAGATGTTGTTTTTATCCACAATAATAATTCCTCAAAAGGTCTGTTTGCAGCCCAGTTGGCCTTCACACTGTCCTTTTGTTTTCTGTATGTGTGATGTTTCTCAGAATGATTGAAGAGTCAGGCCGCAACAGCAGCGCCATGGCAGACAGAAGACAACTGTTTGCTGAAATGCGTATGTATTTCTCTATTTTACTCTGTAAAAAAAAAAAAAAATAGTTGTTTCAACTTAAAATAATTTGTTACCCGCTGACTTAAAATTTTTAGTTTATTCAACTAAAAAATTCCCTTAAATTAACACTGAGTAACTTAAAATTTCAAGTTGCCTAAAATAACTAACTTTTTTTACAGTGATGCGTTTAAAGAAATTAATACTTTTATTAATCAAAGATACATTAAATTGCTCAGATGTGACAGTAAAGACATTTCTGAAAGATCATGTGACACTGAAGATTGGAATCTGGAAATTCAGCTTTGCATCAAAAGAATAAATTACGTTTTAAAATATATTCAAATGGAAAACAATAGTGCTGATAAAGGATTAATCGCTATTAATCGCATCCAATAAACGTTTTTGTTTACATAATATATGTGTGTGCACTGTGTATATTTATTATGTATATAAATGCACACACATGCATGTATATATTTAAGAAAAATATAAGTAAAAAGTTATTTATACATTTAAAATATTTATATATAATATCAATTATATGAATGTAAATATATACATGGAAATATTTTCCAAATATATACTGTATGTGTGTGTATTTATATATACATAATAAGTATACACACATTATGTAAACAAAAACTTTTATTTTGTAAGCGATTAAGCACGATTAATTGTTTGACAGCACTAAAAACAACTATTTTAAAGTGTAATAATATTTCACAGTATTGCTGTTTTTACTGTGTTTTCCTCAAATAAATGTAGCCTTGAAAAACAAGAGACTTCTTTCAAAAACATTACAAAAATCTTCCCGACGCCCGACTTTTAGTCATAATAAACCTTCTCTAAATAGATTTCCCTTCAGCCAGTCTAAGGTGGTTAGCTGGTCTTTCGTCCTTGCCAAGCTGTTTAGTCTAGTCTGTTTTGCTGGTTATATAGGGATTTTGGGCTTTTGACCACTAAACAACAATTTGACCATCTTAAACCAGCTAAGACGTCTTAGGCTGATTTAAGCTGTATGGTTTTCCATGTATGTCCATCAGATGTAATGTTTTCATCTCACAGGTGCACTAGATCTGGACTCTATCAGATTGTCCACATACAGGACGGCATGCAAGCTGAGATTCATTCAGAAGAGGTGCAATTGTAAGTATGCAGGTGTTTAATGCAAACGTTTTGCATTATGTCATTTAGTATATACAGTAATTTAATGTTTTGGAAATGATGCAATTCCATTTGCCATTTGTTCTTCGCTTCTTGCAGTGCATTTGGTGGATATCTGGAATATTATCGAGGTTTTCCGGGAAAACAGACTCAACTCCATGGACCTCAACACAGAGTTCTCAGTGTCACATTTGCAAGCAATACTGTCCGCTATCTTTTACCAGCTAAACAAGCGCTTGCCCACAACCCACCAGATCAATGTAGACCAGTCCATCTCGTACCTCCTCAACTTCCTGTTAGCGGCCTACGACCCGTAAGAAACCCTGCAGAGTTGCCTTAAATCTGTCTGAATGTATGACATATCGGAGCACAAAACCAGTCATAAAGGTCCATTTTTCGAAATCTGAGAGCTGAATAAATAAGCTTTCCATTGATGTCCATTGATGTATGGTTTGTTATGATAGGACAATATTTGGCTGAGATACATCTATTTGAAAATCTGGAATCTGAGGGTGCAAAAAATAATAATACTGAGAAAATCACCTTTAAAGTTGTCCAAATGAAGTTCTTAGGAATGCATATTACTAATCAAAAATGAAGTTTTGATATATTTACAGTAGGAAATTTACAAAATATCTTCATGGAACATGATCTTTACTTAATATCCTAATGATTTTTTAGCATAAAATAAAAATCAATAATTTTGACCCATACAATGTGTTGTTGGCTATTGCTACAAATATACCGCAGCGACTTAAGACTGGTTTTGTGCTCCAGGGCCACATATAGTATAGACATTTCTTTAAGAAAGCTCATTTGAAGCTTCATTTCCTGTATATGGCAGCTTTCATGAGGACTCTTCATAATCTTCACTTGAATTGCTATATGTGTCTTTTTCTAGGGAAGGAGTGGGAAAGATCTCGGTTTTCGTGGTGAAGATGGCCTTGGCTGCTCTCTGTGGAGGGAAGATTTTGGATAAACTAAGATGTAAGTTTCACTTTGGATTTGCCTTTGAACTGATATGTGTTCAATGGTTTGATGCTGATTAATGGGTTCTTAAGTGAATGGACTCGATTAATCATTCTATCATCATTTTAAAGGTCAGAGCACGTGTCATTACTTGAAAGTCACTTTTAACCATGAGGCATATTCGCCTCTCATGACCTTGTCAGTGTAGCTAAAACTTCTCGTTTCTGGTGAATCATTCCTAGTAATGGCACTTTAGACTTACAAAACTGTTCAAAAGTTTGGCGTTGGTAAGATTTTTTCAAATAAATTTAAAGTCTCTTATGCTCACCAAGGCTGATACTTTTTTTTATGCATAAAAAAGAACATTTATTTGGAATAAATTTGAATTTGTAACATTTTAAATGTCTTTGCTGTCACTTTTGATCAATTCAATGTGTCCTTCCAGAATGAAAGTGTGAGTTTCTTTAAAAAAAATTAATAAATGAATAATGTAACAGTAGAGTACATGCAGATATTTCAATGAAGTACTAAAATTTCTAGACGTTAAATATTGTGTACAATACAGAAGTTGTTTCCTACCTGCATCATGTGCTGTGCTACCTGGATCTAGTATAACAGTTTATATAAAAAAAAAAAAAAAAGAAATTGATTGCTTGTCTTTTTTCCTCAAGATGTATTTTCACAGATATCAGACCCAAACGGAGTGATGGTATACTCTCAGTTTGACCAGTTCCTAAGAGAGGTACTGAAACTGCCCATGACGGTTTTTGAGGGACCATCTTTTGGCTACACTGAGCAGTCCACAAGAACCTGCTTTCCGCAAGAGGTTTGAGATGACTTTTAAAATAAATAAAAGATTTCTATTTCACATAAATGCTGTTCTTTTGAGCAGAAAATCAGCATATTAGAATGATTTCTGAAGGATCATGTGACACTGAAGACTGGAGTAATGATGCTGAAAATTAAACTTTGCATCACAGAAATAAATTACATTTTAAAATATATTCAAATAGAAAACATTTATTTTAAATCATAATAATATTTCACAATATTACTGTTTTAATGCATGTTTGATCAAATAAATGTAGCCTTGGTAAGCATAAGAGACTTCTTTTAAAAACATTCAATTATCTTACGGATCGCAAACCTTTGAATGTTGCATGGAGGACAATTAAAAAGGTAAAAAGTTTCACAGTAAGCAAGACTTTAGAAGTAAGCAAACCCCTAGACACCAATAAGTTGCAAATAGCGGCGTCCTTGCAACCAGCATCAAGCACCATTCACGATTTCTTTAGAAAATGTAAAAAGCAAAACTGTTTTTCTCTTGTACGCACATGGTATTTATTGACTCAACTGCTGTCCTTCCTCAGAAAAAGGTCTCGCTCAATGTGTTTCTTGACACATTCATGTCGGATCCTCCTCCTCAGTGTCTGGTTTGGTTACCGCTGATGCATCGGCTGGCAAATGTTGAGAACGGTGCGCTTTAAGCATATTTATTGCATTTTTGTAGCAACCTAAATGAATGACAAATATTGTGACAGCGTTCAATTAGTAGTGTTGACTGGATTTCGCTCCTCTCTTCTCTAGTCTTCCATCCTGTGGAGTGCTTCTACTGCCACAGCCAGAGCATGATGGGATTCCGCTACCGTTGCCAACAATGTGATAATTACCAACTCTGCCAAGAGTGTTTCTGGAGGGGCCATGCCTCGGGCAGCCATAGCAACCAGCACCAGATGAAGGAGTACATGTCATGGGTAGGTGAACGGCCGGCCATGTGGGAACGTGACTGTGAGTAAGTGTCAGTGACGGCACGAGCCCTGTCATCCAAACAGCCTTTAGCCTTTGACAATGAATGCCAGAAATCACAGTCAAATCACTTTATGCCTTTACACTAAATCTATTGTGAACTCTGAGCATTGAATTTGCCACTTTGGTAGCATTTACTTTGCTTTTCTAAAGTATTTTTAGATTGTAGTCAAAGTTACTTCAGTTTGGGAAGATTTTTTCATGTTTTTGAAATAATTTTTTTTTTAATTTATTTTATTTGATCAGGGACAATGCACAAAAAACATTAGTCTAAAAAAGAAGAGATGTCATGTGCCAGGTTATAGCAAAAAATGCTAATTTCCACCCGCAGTCCCTGGACAGGTTGATATTATACTTACACAAATTCATAAAATATATACAAAATAATACATGGAAGCATTACTTCACTCACATCATAAAAATACTCTCCACTTCAGGAATCAACGCTCATCAAATCTGACTTTATTTGATCAAAAATTACAGTAAAACAGGAATGTATTATTGCTATTTAAAATAAATGTTTTCTAGTTGAATATGTTGTAAAATGTCATTTATTCCTGTGATGTAAAGCTGAATTTTCAGCATCATTACTCCAATCAGAAACACTTCATGATACATTTCTTTTCAAATTTTTCTGATGATAGAAAGTTCAAAAGAACAACATTTATTTGAAATATAAATCTATTGTAACATTATAAATGTCTTTATGGTCACGTTTGAGCAATATAATGCGTCCTTGCTGAATAAAAGTATTAATTTCTTTAAAAATCAATCTTTCAGGCAAATGAAATATGCAACAAGTTCATAAAATACATACTTATTTTACACAGTATTTACAAAACAAAAAAAGTTTTTATTGTAAAAATAAATTATTTTACATGACCATTTTCCACCCTGTCTCTGACTATTATAATTAAACATGTATTATTTGTTACTGTACCTTTAAAACCTCTATATGTTCTGTAAGTAATCTCTCGTATGATATTCTCCATAAACATTTACATTTATTTAAAAAGAGCAAATAAAAATCCTGGTTTTCATAATATGGTTCCATTAAATATATTCATGTATATTTTTATAAATATTTTTTCTCCTGGTTCAGTACAGTCCTTTATTTTTCTCCAGAAATCTCCAGCTAAGAAGTTGTCAGACGCTCTCAGTAAATCTCTGAGTTGTGCCTCCAGTCGAGAGCCTCCTTATCCGACGTTCTCCGAAACACCTGAGAAACCGCTCAGCCTCACTCATGTTGTGTAAGTAAACTCAGACATCACCATATCCAACACATCTTGCTTAAATAATCCTCTTATAGGTGTAAAATGACTGACTGTATTAAACTGAATGTAACATAAATTGTGCAGGCTAACATTGTGCTGCCTTGTGTTTTTGCTTTTATGCTGCGAAACAGGGACACGTGGTAAGTAAAGTAAGATGAAGAGTTATATATATTCTCATATATTACATGATTTCACAATATTTTGATAGGGGAAAACTAATCTTAGACACACTGATATGTTTGACACTATGCAGACACACTTTTATGGCAGCGCCTCAATTATTGTATGCATTTCCTCCAGGCCTCCCAGACCCATGACCAGTGGAAATGAATACATACTCTCTCACACCATGCCTTCCTCAGGAAACCCTTACTCCAGCAAAACGTGAGTCTGTTACTGTACGACACTTTCAATAGGAGTATGTGTGCAAGCATAAAGCTGAGCTTAAAGCATTCAAGTCTGTTATGCTTTTATTTGAATGTTCAGTAAGACAGGCGGCTATTAAACTAAAACTATTATTATTTTGTTAAATAAAAAAACTGAAATAGAACGGATTATAAATATTGTATACTTAATGAAAATTAGAAAGATTTTCTTGGTAACTAACTGAAGTAAATCCATTGACGTACTAAAATTACTCAAATGAAATGCTACTAAAATACAGTAACTGCTGTAAACATGTTCTGATCCCTTCGTGGTGTGTATTAAACATGTTTGCGTAAGTATACATGTGTTGCTTATTCATTTGTTTTATTATGTCTCATTTTTGGGGGAAAAAAGAGGAGCTCACGATGAGATGAAGCAAATGAAGCTGTTTTCCCGGACGGCCCCAGATCTTTTAAAAGGGAAAGGGTAAGTCAACTTGGATGAAATAATGTCACTATTATCTGTTGTAAGCGAAACAAGCGTGTAAAGATCATCTTGTAATGGGATACATGGGACTGTTTTGAGTAGATGCAAATGAAAACAAGGCTGTGAGAGATTGAAGTACAGCCCGTTTAAGATGTTGTATTGTTTTGTCCCTGATTGGCTTTGGTTCAACCGAAAAATGTTGAGAATATGTCCTTTGTCCATTGCAAAATTATAAAAGACTAATTTGGATTGTACTTCTATCCCACACAACCCAATTCCATTTGCATCAAGTTAAAGGAATAGTTGACCCAAAAATGCAAATTTGCTGAAAATTTACTCACCCTCAGGCCAACCAAGATGTAGATGAGTTTGTTTTTTCATGGGAAATATTTGGAGAAATTTAGGATTACATGACTTGCTCACCAATGGATCTTCTGCAGTGAATGGGTGCCGTCAGAATGAGAGTCCAAACAGCTGATAAAAACATCTCAATAATCCAGTCCATCAATTATCTTCTTGTGAAGTGAATAGCTGCATGTTTGTAAGAAACAATTCCAGCTGTTTGAAGTCTCGTTCTGACGGCACCCATTCACTGCAGAGGATCAAGTGATGTGATGCTAAATTTCTCCAAATTTTTTCCAATGAAGAAACAAACTCATCTACATCTTGGATGACCTGTACATTTTCAGCAAATTTTCTTTTTTGGATGGACTGTTCCTTTAAATATGTAATCTCAACTCTAACTAAAGTCTATTTGCATTCTGTATTACTATTAAGCATTTAAATAATGCATAATTGTATAGTGGAATCATAAGAAAATTAGGATTTTTTTTTAGATCCCATTATTTTTCATCTCATCTGTGTTTGTGAAACATGGTTTCAGGATTCAGTACAGCCTCGATATTGCGGATAGGCTTGCTGATGAGCACATACTTATCGGACTTTATGTGAATCTCCTCCGAAAGGACCGTTCATGGTCAGTGTGAGCTGTCGGTCTGCTGAGGTTGTTGTGCCAGTTTTCTGTTTTAGAGCTCCAAGGTCACCATGTCAGTCTGGTAATACCCAGAATTCAGTGTAACATTGTTAATGTCAAACTATCATTTGAGGAAACAATGGAGCTTTTTCCAAAGTTTCAATGTAGCAAGAAAGGACACCAGATGTGGGATGGTGACTATTCTGGCCACAGTGCTGTCTTCTGTTTGCAGCTTGCTCACTGGCTAGGCTTTTGCTGTGTTTAAGCAGTGTATTTACTCTGTGTTGAACATATTACATTTCACTGCTATAGAGCGCAGCAGTCCAGAAGTAAAAATGCCCTTCATTTCCCCCATAGAGAAATTTACTTTTAGCGCTAATGTATTAGCATTTCCGTACAGAACTACATTGAGCTCTGAGGTTGTATAGTGATAAAATATGCATATATGGAGTGTGATTTCAAAATCATATTTAATTGATGAACTCCCAGTGAAGAACTACACAACCTATACTATCCATAATTCACCAATCAGAGAAGTTGCTGTTGTACAATATAAGTTTTATAAATGCATAAAAATTTGACTTATAATCTGCATATTTATATTTTATTTTAATTATGTCATTCAAAATTCTTCATGTAGCATTCCTTTAAGTAGATTGCAACACCAAGGTTATGGGTTTGATTCCCATGGAATGCATGCGATGTCACTTCAGATAAATCTATAAATATAATATTCATGGGATGAGAAGTCCCTCATTACTGTATTTGTATGTAGTGTTTTTCAGATTTTCATGTATTTTTGCTACAATCATGTGTTGTCATGATTCTCTTGAGAGCATATTGGTTGGGTTCATGGATTTTCAATGAATTGAATAAAAAATACATCTATAACCAGAGCTGCAGAAAAAAAAGTGCCGTTCGCTGTAGCGCTCTATCGCACCAGACGTATGCACACAATAGTTCAAAATGACAACTATTAATAGCATCCCTTGCTTATTAAGTAAATGCTGCCAACTTAAATGAATCCATCCTAACATTTTGGAATAATATTTTGTTCCCATCCATTATTCAAATAGTGTGTAAACTTCTAATTTGATTAATAAATGACAAATATATGGTTCATTATTACAGTATATACTGGTCTTTTTTGTATGTGTGAATTTTGTGTAGAAGTGCATGTAATTTTTGAAAGATTGTGTCAATTTGATGTGCAGGAACAGAAAATACACAATCAATTATCCATTTTCAGCTTGGCAGCTGGTCTTTAAACAAGGACATGATTATGATGGATCTCAGAGTCACCAGTATCTGTGAATGAACCGGTTATCTTTGGCTACATATTTCATTTGTTTTTTCATTAGGCAACATCCTTAGCTATGGTTGTGTTTCCCAGCAAAGATTTCTAATATTATGATCATCTTTGCTTTGCTCTAGCCTTGCAGTGCTTTTTTGGGAAACTGGGGCTCTGTGGTCTTCATGATTTGCTTAGATCCTGAAATGTGTTTACATGTGCTGGAAATGCTATCGTTTCTGTGATTAGGACAGTACTGGTGGATAAGTTCTGTAAAATTATGTTCTTTTGATTCATAAAGGCTATTTTTACTTTTCTGCCCATTTAAAGAACAATACAGTTGGTAAAAATGTGCATTTTAAAACACATAACAAAGTTTTGTAGCTCTATCCTTCGTGCACATGTGTGTATACTGTGTGTGTGTGAGACACACATACATGAAGGTTAGTGCAAGAATTCAACAAAACTTTGTACAGGATGAAATGAATGATTGAGCCACTAGTTTGTTTACTATCTATGCTTGAGCTTTGCATAGGCTACTAATTGCTATAGATAGTGTATATATAATGTTACAGTAAGTGCTTTTGTCATTCTGAACCGGTAACTATAAAGATGACCGAGCTCCACCCTTTTCTGTGATTGACAGTTTCCAGGAGAGCTGTAAAAACCAAGATGATGAGCACTTCCTCATTGCCCGTTACGCCTCCCGATTGGCTGCTGATGGAGCTGCCGCGGTAAGATAGCCAATCAGAGAAACATTCTATTATTCATCAAATATTAATGCCATACTGTTTCGAAACTGGTATAAATTAAATGAGAGAAGATCAGTTTTTTTCTTTTCCATTAATAGATTGATGTAACGGGCAATTGGATTGTTTGGGAAACCCGTTTGAAAACAATCATTATTTGTGCTTGTGGTGCCACAGAAATTACACACTTCTTCTTTAATTGTTATGAATATGTGCAAATAAATTAATGTAAGCTACTCATTAACCTTATATACAACCTGACAACTGTTAACAGAAGACCAGAGTCCCGGCGGACATCTCTCTCTGTCTGGACACCAACAAACAGCAGCGACAACTTATCGCCGAGCTAGAGAACAAGAACAAGTGAGATTGAGTCTGTTTATTTTAGTATCGCACAGTGACTTTGAATTAGCATTCTTAAAATGAATAAATTGTGTGTTTTCAGGGAGATTTTGCAAGAGATCCAACGCCTGAAACAACAACATGAAGAAGCTTCCCAACCTCCGTTAGACAAAAGCCAACAAAACCCAACGTTACTGGCTGAACTGAGACTGCTCAGGTAAACACCTGCACACACACACACACACACACACAGAGCGTAAAGCCTGGAATAAGACCTGAAACCTTATCGGATGTGGAGAACAACAGACGCTGATGGTTACAAGATAGACAGCATTGAAAGTGAGTGTAACCTGATCATGGCTCTTCTCGTGAATGAGTGAAAGCACTTTAAAAGCAATTTGCAACACTGAGGCTCCTTCCTGTTTGTGGACATCACCAGTTGAGATTTGAATGGTGAACTGAGCCAAGCATGGATATTTAAATAAGCTCTAGTCTTTCAGTTTCCAATGTTTACTGTGGTTTTATTCTAGCAATATTAATTGTAGTAACATGATATTTTGGCACTAAATTCATGTGAAATAATTTATTAGGGAAGTGTGGCAGTTTTGGTTTCAAAATGTGTTTTTATTACTATTTCCATAATAAACACTATAGTTTGTTTTAGAAAAAACATTCTATTTATGGAAATTAGATTTTTTGCCTATTATTGATATTTTCTGCAAATACCACAGTTAAGAATATGATTCCATTCCATGGTAAATTTTTATATTATGGTAAATAATTTTTATATCCTTACTCGCAAGTTTTGGTTTATAAATGAGTTTTTATTACTATTTTCATAATGAACATGATAGAGGGTTTTGTAAAAACCATAATTACATTTTTAGAAATTAGATTTTACCTGCAAATAAAAACTACTGCAAGTACCATGTTATAGAATATGGTTCCTAGGGAAGAATTTTACATTTGTATATTTCTAAATTAATTTTTTATTATATTTTTATTGTTTTATTATTTTTGTATTTTTTATATTCATTTATATTTCATGTTTTATTTTATGTTGTTTTTATATATTTTTAAACACCTGCTTTTCATGATTGGCATTTCTTTAAAGTAGAAAACATCTGATACAAACAGATTGGGTGAATTGTGGGTGTTATGTGGCATTTTGTGTCATATTCATAAACTGACTTAACCAGGCATTGATTGCCTCTACCCCCTGCAAATTGTGTTCAGCACTGATTGTGTGGGTGTGTTTACACCATTACTTAATTTGTCATTTATTTAATTAATATGGTGGCAAATAGCACATGAAAATAGGGTCAAAAATCAGGTTGTTTATGGATCCACAATTCATTTTTGGTTAAAGGGGTCATATGATGTTGCTAAAAAGAACATTATTTTGTGTATTCGGTGTAATGCAATGTGTTTATGTGGTTTAAAGTTCAAAAAACACATTATTTTCCACATACTGTACATTATTGTTGATCCTCTACGCCCCACCTTTCTGAAACGCGTTGATTTTTACAAAGCTCATCGTTCTGAGAAGCGAGGCGTCCAGGACATAGTGCCGGCGGCAGCAACAGCACTACAGCAAGAATAATAGTTTTTTTTTATCTCACACCCCTGTTCTCTGTTCTCTGTCCGGGGCCGGGGGCTGCGAGGATGAGCTGGCCGCCCGGTCGGGGTCTGGGCTGGTGGTCTTCTCTGCTGCTGCGGGGACCGGGGTGGTCTTCCTGTCCCCACGCCAGAGCGAAGGGGGTTCAGCTCCGGGATCGGGCGCTGATTACCCCTCTGGGGGTGGTGGTGCCTGGATCTAGGAGTATAGAGTGCATATAGGGAGTGTGAGTGTGGGTACCATGTCCATTTTTGTGTGTCTACATGTGGGGCGAGGGTGAGAATATTCGTTGCGTGCATGAGGGTGGGAACGTATGCTTGTGTATATGTGTGCTTGTTCGTCTACGTCTATGTGTCAGGTCGGGCCTTAGACTCCACCTCACTCATCATCTCAGTCGACCCCCACCCCACCACCATGCCCTGCCGGTGGAGGATGCCGCCGGTGCATTGGTGGTTTCTCGCGCCGGGGCAGGATGCTCGGGTGAGCGCTGGCCCACTCTCGGCGGTCGCTTGGCGGGGCCTGGCCCTACTGGCCTTGCTGGGCCCCGGTTGGGGGGTGGGGGGCCCTTGGATCTCCGGGCCCAGGGCTCGGTCTGCCCTGGTGTGGTCGGCTGCCGGCGGAGCCTGCGGGCTTGCCGCCACGGCACCCTGGGGTGTCTACACTGTGGCTGTCGGATGTCCCACCTTCGGGCTCTCCTCTGCCCTTTTCTGGGTGGGGGCCGCAGTTGTCCCTGCGGTGGTTCCCCTGGGGGTCCCGTGCCCTGGGGGGCCTCCGGATGTTTGGGGCCTGGGTCTCTTCCATGCCTGCTTCATGCCTTGCGGGATGGGGCTGTTGTTCCCCACACACACACTATTAAACATTTACATGGAGGAACCTTATGAACACAAGCGCGCTCACACACACAGGTGTACACTCAAGCATTCACATTGGTGTAAAAACGGGTGCTCACAGACACACATTGTTCTGATCTGCTGTTGCTTCAAAACTTATTTTGTAATATTAGTTATGCGTGTTGCTCAATAACATTTAACATTTAGAATTTATTGTGATTCATACAGATGTTGGTTGTTGCTGCAGTTTCTCTGATGTTGTGTCTTCTGTTGTGTCTTCTGTTGTTTTCTCTTTTTGTCAGCAGGTATCGAAGCAAATTGTCTGTTTTTTTTTGTTTTGTTTTGTTTTTTCCTCTCTCTCTCTATCCCCCATTCTCTTTTTTTCCTCTCTCTCTCTCCCCCTTCTCTGTTGACTTTATCCACAATTTTTTTTTTTTTTTTTTTTTTTTTTCTAATTCCTCTTTTTTTTTATTTTTTTTTTTTTTATTATTATTATTTTTATTATTATCATTATAATTATAATTATTATTTTTTTATTATTATTATTATTATTATTATTATTTATTTATTTTTTCTCTCTCTTGTTTTCTCTGTCCCCTGGTCTTGTCGGTCATAGTATGGTTAAATAAAAGGGTATATAAAATTTAATTAATTAATTAATAAAAAAAAATAATATAAAAAAAAAAAAAAGGCTGTGAATGATGATAGCATAACTACACATACGTACTGTCATGTGTTATCTGTGTTACTGACAGGCCACAAAAAAAAAAAAAAAAAAAAAGAATAATAGTTCCGCCTTCTTTCTTTGCGTATACGTTTGGGCGGTGTTATAAAAATCTCCCCACATTGTGACGTAGACATGTGGGGGTGTATTTGAACGAGCCGTTTTAGGGGGGAGTGGCAGAGTCTTAACTTTTATAAAGAATATCTCTTTGGTATTGAGACTTTAGTCTTTGCAACTTCAGGAATCTTATCTATGCACAAACAGCTTGTAACACTCCAAAGAGAAAGGAACACTTGAAATCGCATCATATGACCCCTTAAATGTTGAAGTTATATTGATAGCAGCATGGCTTTCTTTGTCTGATTGTGTCTCAGGCAGAGGAAGGAGGAGTTGGAGCAGAGGATGTCGGCCCTTCAGGACAGCCGTCGAGAACTCATGGTCCAACTAGAGCAGCTCATGCTTCTGTTAAAGGTGACGATCACACACAAAAACAACAAATGATGATGACACGATTTTCAATTCAGAATGTAGAAATGCAGAGTTCCATGTTAACAAGCTGAACTGCTCCATCTACAGGAAGAAGAGCTAAAAAGAGCTGTAAGTCTCAGAGTCTAGTAACAAACAATATACTTCAGCTGATTTGAGATTAACTGTATGTTGTGTGTTTGTTCTTCCTAATATTAATCTTATGAAATGTTTTGTGTTGGTTGTGTCTTTGGCATCCAGAACTTACATTTGTTCATTTAGCATAGCACAAATCAAAATAAATGCATGCTGTTAGACAGGCTACATTTGAGCATGTCAGCTACATAATCTAATTCTTCTTTATCAGGTTTTGAACAAAATAATAATACATTTTGATGTGTAAGTCATTGTTTGTGCTATAGACATGAATGACTGGCAAAAAACTTGTGAGCTTACTCTTTTGATCACCAATAACACCAGCCATTTTCAAAGACAACCAACAATTTACTTATTAGACCATTTACCTGCAAAATGACATTACAAAATATCTGTTATTATTCATTAATTTGCTAATCATTACAAAGATTTGACTTTATGTATTTTATATGTTTTGTGGGCAATTGATATTTTTATGATGGTGTTAATTCAGTGCTATTTATATACTATTATAGTATTATTAATATTTTTATTAGCCTTTTAATGTATTTTAGTTTTTTTTAGCTTTTGTCATTTTTTTAACATTTCGATTATTTTTAATTATTTATTTTAGTACTTCAACTTCAAATTATTTTATTTCAGTTAGTTCACATTTTCATTTAAGTATTTAAACGTAAATTTACATTTTTCAACTCAACTTTAAGTAAGCTTTTCATCTAATGTTTATATTTGATTTAATTGCAGCTTTATTACAATTAATGAAAAGGATTTTTAATCATTTTAGTTTTATCCTCCTGATAATCTCTTTTTGTTTCCTAGAACCAGGGCCCTGGCCCCTCACCTCGCTCCTCCCCCAGCCACACCATCAACACATCCATCCAATCAGTGTCCGGCAATACCACACCCATCCCCATGCCCGTCCAATCAACATCCGGCAATACCACGCCCAGTCAGACACCTCAGGACTCGCTCATGGGCCTGGGAGGAGAGGTGCAGCAGGCCTTTGCTCAGGGTAACAAACATGTTCCTCTTGTGTTTCATACATTCATCCTGCCCTGACAAAATAAAACAAAGGTTAAATACACTGGAGAGTTTATTTAAAAATAAGTTAAATACACCGGAGAATATAAAAGCACAAATCTGAGATTTGTGACTTTTGTTCAAGCATTATGCATTATAGTATGGAATAATTTAGCTTTTCTAGATTCCATGTAAAAAGTACTTTTGTTTATTTACTATTTCAGTGGTAACCAACATCTTAACTAAATCACATTGAACCCAAAATCATCATTTAAACTGAGTTAACGTATGTTCTGAAATGCACTTATCTATAAATCAAAACCATACCTTTTTAATATATTAAATACAATTATAAAGTTTTAAGTAGCAACTAATAAATAATAATAAATTTGATTCTGCATAATATGCTACTTGTCAAAAAATTTGGAAAAAATGAAAATTTTTGAAAGAAGTCTTTTGCTCACCAAGGCTGCATTTATTTCCTCAAAAATACAGTAAAATTGTGACATATTATTACAATTTAAAATATCTGTTTTATATTTGAATATATTGTCAAGTGCAATTTATTCCTGTGATCAAAGCTGAATTTTCAGCATCTTCAGTGTCACATGATCCTTCAGAAATCATTCTAAAATGCTGATTTGCTGTTCAAAATCATTTGTG
Organism: Barbus barbus; assembly: GCF_936440315.1. Taxonomy (NCBI): domain Eukaryota; kingdom Metazoa; phylum Chordata; class Actinopteri; order Cypriniformes; family Cyprinidae; genus Barbus; species Barbus barbus. The sequence continues at coordinate 21,244,586 of NC_136724.1, read as the reverse complement.
ATTATTATCAACATTGAAAATGCATTTATATTTATTTAATATTATTAAATATTAAATCCTCTTATTTCTTTGTTAAAGGCTCCAGAAGGAACTTAAGAAATGATCTCCTGGTAGCTGCAGACTCCATAACCAACACAATGTCTTCATTGGTGAAAGAACTTAACTCAGGTAATATCGAATTAATGCACACATATTTAACTATAATTATAGAATAAGTCATGATGTTCAAACTTTGCCTTCAATCATGTTTAGAGGCGGGGAGTGAAACCGACAGCTTCTCTGACCTCACGTTCCCAACATCAGATGTTTTCCACGCCAGGAGCTCTTCAAGATCAGGGTAACAAAAACTGGACTAAAACAGCTGCTGTTTTCACCTGCTAACTGGATCACATGTTGTCCAGATCTCCATGGGCAACTGCTTACAGTGTTTCTGGTCTCATAGGGCAGCAGGTAAGCTGGAGTCTGGGGATTTCTATGGACATGATCTGGAAAAGCAGCTGAACAGAGAGCTGAAGATGGAGGAACGACTCAGACACACGCAGGAACAGGACAAGAACGTCCTGGTGAGACACTTAAACATATACAAAGGCCCACAAAAAAACATCTTATAGGGGATTTCAAAGCAAAAACAGTAATGCAGAAGTAAGATCAACTTCTGTCCAAATTAATAAGTGACCCTGGAGCACAAAACCAGTCTTAAGTCGCTGGGGTATATTTGTAGCAATAGCCAAAAACACATTGCATGGGTCAAAATGATTGAGTTTTCTTTTATGCCAAAAATCATTAGGATATTAAGTAAAGATCATGTTCCATGAAGATATTTTGTGAATTTCCTACTGTAAATATATCAAAACTTCATTTTTGATTAGTAATATGCATTGCTAAGAACTTCATTTGGACAACTTTAAAGGCAGTTTTCTCAATTTTGATTTTTTTTGCACCCTCAGATTCCAGATTTGTATGCATTTATTTACATTTACATTTATTCATTTAGCTGACGCTTTTATCCAAAGCGACTCACAATTGCTATATATGTCAGAGGTCGCACGCCTCTGGAGCAACTAGGGGTTAAGTGTCTTGCTCAGGGACACATTGGTGTCTCACAGTGGATTCGAACCCGGGTCTCTCACACCAAGAGAGTGTGAGAGTTGTGGTCCAGGGTCACGCATGTGCATATGAGCAGTTTGAATGCCTGAGAGCTTTGCATGTGAAACAGGGGAATATGCAAATTACTGAAACAACCATCATTAGTCATTGTTTTACTCCTATTTATAATCTTTGCATTATTATGCTGCTGAACAGTAACAAAATTAGCATCTTTATCCAATGAGAATAAGATAAAAAAATACTGAAAACAATGTGCAGCACAACTGATTTCATCACTGATAATAATAAATGTTTCCTGAGCAGTAAATCAGTATATTAGAATGATTTCTGAAGGATCATGTGACTCTGAAGACTGGAGTAATGATGCTGAAAATTCAGATTTGCATCACAGGAATAAATTACATTTTAAAATATATTGCAATAGAAAACAGTTATTTTAAATTGTAATAATATTTCACACTAGTACTGTTTCTACTATATTTTTGATCAAATAAATGCAGCCTTGGTGAACATTTTTAATGCATTAAAACCAAAAGAAAATCGCCAAACATTTGTCATTTGGCAGCATTATTTTTGCCTTTAAATGAAATAATACATGCGTGTAACAAGTGATTTATTTTGAAGATAAAAACCCTAGAAAAGATCAATAATATCTCCAATGTTTCTGTATTCACAACCATATTGTCATCTGCCCCAAAGCCATTTTTAAGCAGCAAACTTTGGATGAATGTTCTGGGAAATATGCCAACGGTGTGTCACGAGTGCGCTGCATCGTATATCAAATTTTATTTCTTTTTAATTGCTATAGAAATTAGATGAAATAGAAATGAAATATCCATTAAACCAAATGGATATTTCATTGTAATGAACACATCCCCAGGCTGCTTCCAGGCACCTGTTTCTGAATGCCGACACGATGTTCATTTTAACCGTGCATCTGTACAAATATTGCCACGGGTGCTGCATGCAACGTGCCACAACTATTACCGCAAATTCCTTCCTACACGCTCCTTCCATGTCATGTGTGGTATCAGGTCATTTTAGCATGGTACGGAAAGCCTTTGAGGAGCAATTCAGTACATTTTAAACTCCTCAATTTTTTTTTTCCAGGTGACTTTACAAGAATAGCTGCGTTTTAATAAGCAATGGTAAGTATTTTTCAGTTGAGCTGTGTCAGATGCAATACAACAGTGTTTGATGGTTCAAACGAAGGTTTTCTCTTTGTCTCATCACAGGGAGGAAGATTGAGCGACTCTGAAGCACTGCGCAACCAGGCCTGAGCTGGAACATACCACACTTCTGAAAAGCATCAACAATAATGGGGGAAGTCGTGGCCTAATGGTTAGAGAGTCGGACTCGTAATCGAAAGGTTGCGAGTTCGAGCCCCTGGCCGGCAGGAATTGTAGGTGGGGGGAGGGAATGTCCAGCGCTCTCTCCACCCTCAATACCACGACTGAGGTGCCCTTGAGCAAGGCACCGAACCCCCAATTGCTCCCCGGGCGCCGCAGCATGGCTGCCCACTGCTCCGGGTGTGTGTTCACGGTGTGTGTGTGTGTGTGTGTGCATTTGTTCACTACTCACTGCTGTGTGTGTGCACTTGGATGGGTTAAACGCAGAGCACCAATTTCGAGTATGGGTCACCATACTTGACAATACGTCACGACAATAATGTGGTACACAACCCAATCTATAAATATAGAAATGTATTTTTAGAGCCTACAAGATGTTTTAAGACAAAACTGTGAACTGACTTTGGAAATGACAAATAATGGAACTGTCTACTACACCGCCAGTGCCATAAATCCAGTGATTATGAGATTATTTCATTTCCTTGGTGTTAATGTGTTCGGTTTGGTTTATTTCCGTGTGTATCTGTTCAAACTTGTACTGTATTTAAATATCTGTTGGGTAAAGTGGGGGTGATCTTCAATGAAGCTGCTATCTTTACAAACGACATCTTTTATTGTACATTAAGAGCATAACAGCCTGACCTGATGCTCTTTTAAAGCATATATTTCAAAAAAGAGTAGCATTATGTTGTAGTTTCAGTTTCTCTTTGAGAGTGGAAGGATTTGAGATTTTCTCATAGTGGTTGATACACAAATACACTGCCTTAGCTTATCAGACTCTGTTTAGTTTAATAGATGGATAGGTATGTGTACTTTGTTGCAATCTATTAATTTTTAAAGACATACATTATAATTAATAAGAACAGTCCAGAAACAGGTGAATCTCATGTATGTTACCAGTTCTTTTTTTTTACTGTTATTTTAACATTTATGGGGTTTTTTTTCTTTCGTTTGTAGGTTTATTCAACTTTATTTTTAAGAAATTCTCAAAAATAATACGTTTTGCATGAAGAAAATAAATCCTGTTTTTAGGAACATTACTATTTCTTAAGCACAACGTTGTAATACTATATATATATATATATATATATTATTGCAATATTATTTCTTTAATTATTCTCTTCATGCAAAGTATGTTGCATTGTTCTGGTTTCTTTCAGCAATTTCTATCTTTGGATTTTAGAGTCTATTGCATGTTGTTTGACAGGTTTCATGAGATTCACCCAAAACTTTGTACCTCTGCATTCAGTGGAAGATATTATTTGACTCCAAAGAGCACACAGTACATTTCCCATGCTCTATTATTTAACTTGCAACGTTTTAAGAAACAATGAAACAGACCTTTTTGAGACAAATATATGCGACAGCATCTGACAATACTGAATGTGCTGTTATGTTGATAAAGGAGCAACAAGATGTAAAAGCATATTTTGGTGTAAGATATGTTGAGCTAGAACAGAATTTGATTTTGAATATGAATTCCTTGTAAAGACCGTCTGTAGTAGACGGGTTAAGGAAGACTGGGTTGGCTTTGACCATCTCCAGACTCTTTCATTGATGTGTTTTCTTTGATATGCTACTGTCACAATGCAGCGCTCACATTCTTCTCACGGTTTACTGAGACAGACAGTTATACACCAGAACAACAACAAAAAAAAGCAGCATCCGCACCCTGCTGCCAACCATTGCACTTTTCAATGATTTTGCATGGAACTAAATAATAAAAAAAAAATGTTGTTCAAGTGTCCAAGTGGAGTCCAAAATCTATATCTGTCTCTATATTTTCCATGTCTTTAGAGATTGTTCCATGTTGGTTAAAAAACTAATCCTTCATTTCAAATAATTTTGCATACATAGTGGTCTCAAACTCAAATCCTGGAGGGCAGCAGCTCCAAATCACACCTGCTTGGAAGTTTCTAGTGATCCTGAAGAGCTTGATTAGCTGGATCAGGTGTGTTTGATTAGGGTTGGAGCGAAACTGTGCAGAGCTGTGGCCCTCCAGGGGCCTGTACCATGATGGTAGATGAACAAATTCAGAGTTACAGGATTAGTTTTGAGTTGACAAAACCAAACCACTCCAATCCAGCTTTGTTGGTACCATGATGCTGATCATCAACTTTCTTTGTCAACTCAGGCTTGATCCTGAGTTTGTGGAGCATGTGCACATGATTGTGTGACATCACTGGCGAACAGCCAATCACCAGCCTTGGTTAAAGGTTTTGATAAAGATGAAATGATTGAAGAATATGGTGAATTTAAATGAATTTTTTTAATTAAAAAATGACTTGTTCATGAAAGAGGACAAATGAAATAAATGATCTTGCTTTAGTGCAGTCACAAGTGAAACTTGTTAAGTTAGTTTATATAGTTGGAAATATACAGCGATAGAGACTCAAATGTAAGGTCAGTCATTTTTAAAGCATTATCTATTGATTCTACAGCTTATTTATATTACATACTATCTGTATATATGAACATTCATTTAAAATAAATTATAATAACTGTTTAATGCTTGTGTGTAATGGATTAATAATAATATAAATCATATAAAATAAGTAATAATAAGTAATTATAATTAAAGCCAAACTTTTTTTTTTTTTTTTTTAGTACAAGTGACCTTTAATTTGGAGCAAGACAAACTGGGGGAGTGACTTTTTTGTGTCAGACATGTCACTTTGCTCACATCTGATTGGTCCAATTTCAGTTTGAGATCTCTTAACTCAGAACATAACCTGCCCCGGAGCAGGTTAGCTGTGGAGTGTAAGGTACTATGGCAATGAACGCAGCTAAAAGCCAAGCCACTTTCATGGTACCTGAAACCCAGGATTGGTGCAAACTAAACTGAAATTTACCTGGCTAGCCAGCTAATCCGGCTTCATGGTACAGGCTCCAGGAATTGAGTTTGAGACCAGTGGCATACAGTGCTGTTTTGAATTGTCATATGTTGATGCAATATACACAACGGCCACTAGATGTCCTTGTTGAATATATATATTTTTTTCTTCATAGTACAACAAAAATCACATTAGAATGATCAAATTAACTTAAACGTAAATTAAGCAAAATTAATTAATGACATAAAAATTAAAACTTTTTTAAAAAGTGATTTAATAATTTGGGACGTTCTCACAAGTTTAATTATTAATAATCTGATTAATATTAATGAAATAAGTAATTTAGTATTTAACTCGTTTTTATTTTTTATAATTTTTGTTTTCATTTTAATTTCTGTTTTAGTAATTTTTTGTGTGTGTTTGTTTAAATGTTATAATTTAAAAAAAAATATTTATATAGCTTTTATTCGTTTATATTTTAGTTATTTTAGTACCTTTAGAAATGTTTAATTGGAAACTGGCTAAAAAAAATAAGTAAATTTTTCGCATATTTTATTTTATTTCAGTTAACGTTTATTATGTTTCAATAAAACTAAAATGCTTTTATGCTTTAATATTATTTCTAATAATATTATTTTCTAATTTATTTAGGAACCTGGAACCTTACAATGAAACAAAGGCAGATTCTTTCTCTAAATTTAGCCCTTTATCTATCATCCAAACATGTATCCCGTCGTGATAAATAAACGCATCACTCATTTCCTTTTAGAGACATAAAAACATAAAACATCAGGAAACCACAGTCCATTATTCAACGAGCAGCGCACTGCATTCCCATTGGTCAAGAAAGACAACATCCGTTTCTTCCGTCAGCCAGTCATCTGAACAGAAGGAGGAGCCGATGAATAAAACAACGGCCTTTTTACCTGTCAACCAATCAGCGGGAAGAATGAATGCGCCTCCGCCAATCAGCGGCGTCGGCGACGGCGGGTGGATAGGCGGCGGAGCTGATGCTTCTCTGAGGCGCTGGAGGGTGGGGTGCGAACCGAGAAGCGCAGCTGGTTTGGTTGGATTTACTGTTGAGTTCACGGGTGAGTCGAGCTATTTGTTAATAGAGAGGTTTGGTTTTGCTCTGGCAGAACCGAGCCTATGGGAAAGCATTGTTTTATGTTTAATTTTGTCATTAAGTTGAAAGATCATGCAGGCAGAGTAGCTTGTTAGCGTAGCAGCAGCTGTTCAGTTACACTGAAGAGCATTGATAGTCTCATGATCCTAACCTGTCACTTTTTATGTTTTACGATGGCGTGGTTAATAAATGCATAATATTACTGGCACACATTCGTGTTGTTTTATTTATTTATTTTTTCTTTCTTTTGTAATTAACATGAAGTTGTTAAATTTCTAAGCACACTTCCTGTTTTTCTAGAAATGCATTAAGTGGGTTAAGGTTGCAATGTGCAACTTTAACATTGATGTTAGATATTTAGTCCATATGTTGAACGTAATTGCACGAATAAGTGAAAGGTTGACTGCAAAGCCACTTTGAGAGACGAAACAAGCCAACAAAAGACAATTGAACAGCCTGGTGCAATTGAAATAGCTCAATGACCGCATGTTTAACATTCAAGTGCTGGTTCAGAAGCTTATACCTGATCTAAAGGTCTGACATCACTAGTTGCAATTCTTATTTTGCATTAATTTCTATTCAAGACAAAAAAAGAAGGAAATTCCGCTTTTGCTTTAGTGACAGCAGCACTTGAGCTGCATGAAGAAAAATTATCTGATGATCATTAATTTGAGATGTTTTAAAGAGCATCTTATGGAAGCTTGTTTCTGCCATTGAAAAAAAATTAAAAAGGTAATTGCGACTTTTTATCTCACAATTTTGACAGCTTGAGAAAAAAGTCAGAATTGTAAGATATAAACTGACTCATTTTACTCACAATTCCAAGCTTATATTTTGCAGTTCTGACTTTTTTTTCTGAATTCTGTATTGAAATCTCAAAATTTCAGAGTTTTTGAATTGCGTGTCACAATTCATCTCACAATTCTGACTTTTTCTTGCAATTGCGAGTTTCTATACCGCGGTTCTGAGTTGTTGTTTTGATTTTGACTTTTTTTTTCTTAGAATTTCAAGAATGGAAGCAAAAAAGTCTGTACTAAGAGTCACACGATTAATGTCACTAGTTTTTTGAATATTTTTTTTAATTTTGATTTAATACGATTAGTGACCTACAGTAGTAGAAAATGTGAAATGGAGAATATTTTTTGTTCATCTTACATCACAACTTTTCTATGCTCTAAATCCTAAAATGTCCTGCTTACAGTATTTTCAGGTTGAAAATGTAAAAAATAGTCCAAAAAATTTGGTCTGTTAGACCCCTCTGTATATGCACTGACCAACATTCTTTAGTATTATGATACAGTATTGATTGGTATATCATCCAAGATGATTAATTGGCCAATATTTAGCCATTTTGAGATTACTGGCATTGAGATTACTAGCAAATTATCATTCCCACTGATTATCATATATGTGTATATATCACACACTATAAATTAAATATTTTTACAATAAGTGTTTGTTTGATTTCAGCTTATATTTGCTATAATTAAAATGCATTATTAGCATATATCTTCATCAGTATTATTTAATCTGTCAGGCACTCTGAACTCAGTATCAGCCATTGAAAACTCAACCATTAATATAAGACTCATCTTTAGGATTATTCTTAAATAATGGATGTATGGCTTAACATTCTCCGCTGGCTGTTTATTTATAGTGGTAGGAGCATGTGTTCAATGTATGCAACACCTCAGTCATCAACTTTTATTATCTATTTGTCTGTTTAATTATTTGTAGATATGAACTCTGTCAGTCATATTTTTGGATGTACTTTATGTTTGTGTAGGCTCAGTGGAGTGCTGCAGTGAGGTTTGCTACAACCAAACTTGTTCATTTGAATGTCTCTCATTTATTAGATTAAGCTCATCATCATTTTTAAATTGGTGTTTGGTGATGAGTTTTCGGCTCAAGGTCTGCATATAAAGTCACACCAGAGGAGTTCAGCTGGGATCAGGACTTGGCTTTCTGCAGACCAGTCAAGTTCTTCCACACTGACTCAATCAATCATGTCTTTTTGAACCGTGTCTTATACACAGAGACACTGTCATGTTAGAATAGAAAAGGCTTCTGTCCAAACTGTTGCTATAAAATTAGAAGCACACAATTCCCTAGAATATCATTATATGCTTAAACATTAAGATTTGTACTCATAGAAATGACTAAAGTAGTCAAACGTGTTTATTAGAAGGGGATGACCCAATACTTTCGGCAATATAGTGCATATCTTCATTCATCACTTTGAGACGTTTACTCATGACCCGGCAGACCATTTAGATAATTTATCTCTGTTTTGACTCTAAAAACCATAGATTTGATTGGTTGGAGAGACTGCATTGTAAAGATGTCATACAATATACATTAACAAGAGCCTTATCTAAACTTTGTGTAATGTGTATATGTAATAAATTAAATCACAGCGCTCTTTGCAATGCTGTGAAGAATAATGAGCCACGGGCCTCGTCACATATAGACCCAGATATCTAGAATCTGAAAAGCAGTGTATGTTTCTTTTTGGACTATTATATTGTATTTTACAGCCTATAATTTTATCATAATTTACCATTTGTATTATTAAATATTTAGGCCTATATATAGTCTCTTATGATAAAAAAATACAGTAAAAATATTGTGAAATACTATTAAAATTTCAAATACCTGTTTTTTATTCGAATATAATTTAAAATGTAATGTATTCTTGTGATGCAAAATTGAATTTTTAGCATCATTACTCCAGTCTTCAGAAATCAAACTAATATGCTGATTTGGTGCGCATTTTTATAATTATTAATGTTGTCATTTTACCAATTTTGTCTTCCTGAAGACAAAAATAAGGTTAAACATGCACTGTTGCATGCCTTTTCAGACATTAGTTGTGCGTAAAGAGCAGATTAATTTAGATTTTGCAATAAATAAAAACTTAAGCCATATATTAGAATGCCTTTGTCAACCCATAACATAATTATGAATCTTTAACACACAATTTTTCCCCACGCATTAATTGCACATCAAAATAAAAACATTTGAACATAATTTGAGGCTGAGATGCAGGTCTGTCTTTAGGGCTTTAGAGAAACCTGGGAACTTTTTCCCGGGGGCCTGTACCATGATGGTAGATGAACAAATTCAGAGTTACAGGATTAGTTTTGAGTTGACAAAACCAAACCACTCCAATCCGGCTTTGTTGGTACCATGATGCTGATCATCAACTTTCTTTGTCAACTCAGGCTTGATCCTGAGTTTGTGGAGAATGTGCACATGATTGTGTGACATCACTGGCGAACAGCCAATCACGAGCCTTGGTTAAAGGTTTTGCTAAAGGTTAAGAGAGTGAAGAATGTGATGAATTTAATTGCATTTACAATGAAAAAATACTTGTTCATGAAAGAGGACAAATAATCAGTGCAGTCACAAGTGAAACTTAAGTGAGTTTATATAGTTGGAAATATACAGCGATAGAGACTCGAACATGTAAGGTCACATAGTCATTTTTAAAGCGTTATCTATTGAGTCTACTGCATATTTATATTACATGTGATCTATTAATATTCATTTAAAATCAATTACTTATAATAACTGTTTTTGCTTGTGTGGAATGGATTCCACATCAAATGGTACAGGTCCCGGGTCTTATGAGGACGGGGGAACCAAAAGGTAAATTCATATAAATAATACATCATGTATAATATATAATAACGTATTTAGGAAGAGGCAAAGTTCCTCTGGCTCAAATCTGAAGCACCCCTCCCAGAGTCACATGACTGTAGTTCCGTGACTCGCCGGTGAGGTCGCTGTTGAGCGGAAGACATCCATATGCACACAAACACACACACACACACACACTCTTACGTACGGGATTTATACTGAGAACAAGCAGGCAGGCGGCAGGGAAAAACCCCGACGTCCCTTTCCTCGTCCGTTCGAGTATTTCACAGAGCCAAATGCCCGGTCCGACCCAAGCTCTGTCCCCCAATGGAGAGAACAACAACGACATCATTCCGGACAGCGACGGCACCAACATCATTCCCTACAGAAAGAACACAGTGCGCGGAGAGCGCGCCTACAGGTACACCACTGCCATTACCATCCGCCGGCCGCTTTACAAAGAAACCTCCGCTTTTAGCGACCTACAATCAATGCATTTAGCCGAAAATGTCAAGATTATACGTTTCAATACATGCTCTCCCAATGCACTCGCTCAGGGAACCCTAAACTCCTATTATGGCTGCGTGAGATCTAACTTAACGGTGGGGCTTTTCCTGAGCCAGCTATGGCGTTTCCCCGATGGTGCAATCACTAAAAAACATGTTAAACGCTCTTTAGTGAATGCGTTCAAGCTTTTGGGCATTTTCTCAGCCGTTATGCATATGATTTGAGATGGATGCATGTCGGGATGTGCGCTGACAGGGTGCTTTCCCAGGTTTTGACAGAGCATGGCCTGTATGTTCACTAAGCGGTCAGCCATTGCGTAATGTAATTCATTCCATCCTATCCCCAAAATCTGCTCAGATCTTTTGTTACTGCGTGCATATCGTGCCTAATACTGCGTAATATCTCGTGCATGGGTAAAAATATGATTGCATGTGTTTTACTGGTCTATAAACATGTTTTAGACTGATTGCTTTTGTTGACAGTGATTTGTTGGCTCCTCTGAATTTTTTTCCTCCCCCCTTCATTCCAGCATCTCACTAAACTGTTTATCTTTCCTGCTAAATTTAGATAAATCTGCTCTTTAAGCACAACAGCACTAATGTCTGGAAATGCAGTGTGTTTAAGCTTATTAAAGTCGTGAGAAATTAATAGGGAGGAGGATTTGTCATCATGGACGAAGTTTAAAGAAATCTTATATAAGAGTTGTGGGTTTTCTTGAGGGATTCGCTTCATTATTCATATGATGGTGCACTGGGAAATTAAGGAGAATGGGATTGATGTGGTGGATCTTTCTATTGGCAGTGATCTGAAACTGGCTTTGGTCAGTTGATTGAATTAGGTTAATTTAATACATGTAGAGATGATCTTTGATATGTTCATATGCTTAATTGTACCCTATTAATAACTTGTTGTGGACGGCATTGCTGTTTTACTTGTCAAAGTGTGGCACAAAAGTTATAGTTTTTATTATTATTTTAATTATTGGTTTGTAACAGGGATTATATTTCAGGGCCATATATATAAAAAAAAAAGAAAAAAAAAATGGACACAATTAATGCTCGTTTCTGCCTTTTTTTTCTAGATAATTATTGCTAGCATGAACTTGATTTGTTAGAGGTCCCGCTGTTCAACTTTCTATAAATAAACAATCAATATTTCATACTGTATACTATAATGTTGTGATGCGTAAAATATTGTAAGCATTCCAACTTTTGATTTGGTACTATTGATTTAAGTTTTTTACTTATTTTTAGACAAAATAGCACTTTAATATTGGTCATATTTTGGTTATCAGTCATAGCATGAAAATAATGGTCAGAAACTATCCACCCGATCAGCAGCTTTTCAAGGACGTGAGTTTCAGTAGAGGACAAACAAACCTCAATTCCTAAACAGTCTTTTTTTGTCTGAAGCTAATGTATAGTCAGTGTGGTTTGATGTGCTGGAAAATGACTATATTTGTGCATACATTTTAAAAAGTACTTCTCTTGTTTATTTATATGCCTAACTTTTTTTCCTTGTTTAGTTTTGAGTTAAAAAAACGAGGATAGACAGTGGGTGAACTCACAATTCTGTATGAGAACAAACAAAGCTCGAAACCTTCCATTCAACATTGTGGAGTGCTCTGTATATCTTGATATTTACTTGGTGATTACCTAGTTTACACACAGTGTTTATGGACAAAGCATGCAACGCTAGATAGCAGAAAATGTTCAGAGCTCATAAAGGAATATTCCCAAAACTTAAAATTTGCTGAAAATGTATTTACCCTCAGTCTGTCCAAGATGTAGTTGTTTTTTTCTTCATGGGAACAGATTTTATGAAATTTAGCGTTACGTCACTTACTCACCAATGGATCCTCTGCAGTGAATGGGTGCCGTCAGAATGACAATCCAAACAGCTGATAAAAACATCACAAATAATCCACACGACTCCAGTCCATCAATTAACGCCTTGTGAAGTGAAAAGCTGCGTGTTTGTAAGAAACAAATCCATCATTAAGACATTAAAACTCTAAACCGTCGCTTATGGCTAGAATACAAGTTCAAACAGTTCCGCCATTGGAAAAAGGAAGTGGAAATCCCCTGTTGTCCTCTCACATCAAAATCCACCGACATATTTGTTTACAACTGTTTTTGCTTGTAAACGGTGCATATTTCTCTCCTGATTCAGACCAGATGACTTTTTCACCAGAAATAGCAATATTATGGATAGATGACTCCTATTTTATCTGAAAACAACTGTTTGAAGTTTAAAAAAAACATCTTAATGATAGATTTTTTTGTTTTTGTTTTTTTTTTACAAATTGAAAGCTTTTTGTTTCACAAGACGTTGACTGATGGACAGGAGTGTCGTGGATTATTTGTGGATTATTGAGATGTTTTTATCAGCTGTTTGGACTCTCATTCTGACGGCACCCATTCACTGCAGAGCATCCATTGGTGAGCAAGTGACGTAATGCTAAATTTCTCCAAATCTGATGAAGAAACAAACTCATCTACATCTTGGATGGCCTGAGGATGAGTACATGTTCAGCAGTTTTTCATTTTTAAATCAGCTGTTCCTTTAAAGTGTATAAATTCAACAACAGATTTGTTGTCCCAGTTTAGTCTACCTCAGTTTAGTTACTAAAACTCTTAGAAAGGCATTGCTATTGCACAGTTTCATAGTTTTCATTCCAAAACATTATATTATAGTATGTACTCTAAGAGAATGACTTTAGACTTAGTACACATCGTTGTTAAAGTATGCATGCATTGTAAATTGCTCAGACTGACAAATCAATACCAGAGCTGATAGTGTCATTCAGACTTTGAGCTGTCCTTCAATGCATCTGCACATGATTACGATGAAGCTGATGTCTGTGTCTCGTCCACAGCTGGGGGATGGCGGTCAACGTTTATTCTACCTCAATCACCCAGGAGACTATGAGCAGGCATGACATCACAGCCTGGGTGAACGATCTGCTCTGTCTAAACTACACTAAAGTGGAGCAGCTGTCATCAGGTATGTGAACCTCCCAACTTAAACCACCGCTGACACTCATTAGACACAAAGAGCAGTAATCCCAGAGGATTTACACGGAGGCATTTTGTTAGTGCTTGTCTGCGCTGCTGTAGGGCGGCTGCTACCTTTGAACGTTTGTGTAAATAAACACAAATGCATTCGTCTGGCTGGTTGTGAATTCTCAGCTGCTTTAGGTAACACAGTCATGAATTATGAACCTGGGAACGATGGGAGTTAATCCCGTTAAACTGCTATGAAATTAAAAGTAATTAAACGAACTAAAAACAAGTATAGCTTTAAATCATCTAATAATAGTGTTTTTGTGTTATGCGCAATGTGTCAAGCTGTATTTCATTAAAATCTATTTTATTTTGTATAATTACTTGGGATGCAGTTATATATGGCCTTAATAGGATTTATAATTTTTTCAAACCACAGGGTTGTTTAAATGAACTGCAAAAGAGCTAAAGATCATCTACAATATTACGTTTTAATTAATCAGTTTTAATCAAAAATGATGTTATTTGTCAACTACCCGTTTAGTTTCAGTATTCTTTGGTCAAGTTCTCAAACATTTGCATTTAATTTCATCCGAAATGACTACATTACTATTGACCACTGCTATGATTAAGTGTCTTTAAGTGACTGTTTAATTAGTTGTTTGACATTCATTCGGGCAAAGTTCTCTTCATTCATTCCCAACCATTAGATGATCAGTTCAGTCCTTTGTGTGATTTGATGGGATTTTGCAGGATTTCAGAAGGGTTGACGAGTTTGATTAATGATGAGAAAGGAATTATTTGAATGAATGGTAATTATAGGCTAATAAAGACTAGTGATTAAAAAGACTTGAAAATATAGTCTAATATAGAAGTAGTTTATAGTTTAGGGAATATATCTTTACCAGGTCATTCAAATTGTGATTTACAGGCATGGAAATTTATAAAACCTTCTACTATAAAGTACTTGATTCTGTCTGTTGAGGACTGTCTTTGTTGCTCATTTCTACCTAAACATTAAGGCATTCTGCAATAAAATCTCAGAGTTTATAAGTATTATGTTTTGAGAGTAACAAATGTCTTTCCAGTAATCATGTAAATACATTTGCTTTACATGTTCGAAATAAAGTCTCTAAAAACAGAAAAACAAATCAATTTGTGGACAACACTTCTAGGCTTTAGCATTATGACGTCACATCGGACATCAAGACCTTAATTTAGTTCAGCATAAGCACAGGTCAGGCCAGAGGTATTTAAAGATCTCGGAGACACTGAATATCCTCTGGAACGGCTCCAGGTCTACCTAGACAGGCAGAAGACATCGATTTACTTGGCATTTTAAATGACATCCTTAGAGTCGAATGGATCTCTGTCCTTGTTTTATTTCTTCTGATTGGGGAGATTAAGTTTACTGCAGAGTAACTTGGACACTTAGATGAACCTGAGACTGAAACAATATCTGGTGGTGGAAATCTTAGAGAAGCAGAATGAGTCCTAAATAATGTCCTCACGAAACCTTTTTCACCCAGCGAATGCTCTTTGCAGGAGCAGCGTACTGTCAGTTCATGGACATGCTGTTTCCCGGCTGCATCAGTCTTAAGAAGGTGAAATTCCAGGCCAAGTTGGAGCATGAATACATCCACAACTTCAAACTCCTGCAGGCCTCCTTCAAGAGGATGAATGTTGATAAGGTGAGACATGCTTTCACTATAACCACTGAAAATCTGATTACAAATGAAATCCCTTTCAAAATCACCATAGAGTAACAGTAGTGGATTTGTCTGATGATAAATAAATAAATGAAAGATCTCAAAACCCCAGACTGATTTAATTCTGTTATTCACATACTAGCTCTTGTCCCGTTAAGCCTAAGGAGAAAATGAATGGGAAAAATACTTATTTAACACGTACTGCTAAAATAGTGTTCATAAATCAATGGCTGCTTTATAGTTTCTTGTATAGTTATAATGCATGTGTAATTTCCACACTAGAAATATCTGTATTATTTTCACTCTGTAAGTAATAGTGTAATTAATTTAGTGCTATCCTTTTTTAAAATGTTCCATATTTTTTGTTTTATAAAATGTTGATTTAAAAAAAAAATTTTTTTTATAAAACGTAATGCATATAACCAGTTATTATACCTCAAACTGTAAACGTGCAAAATGATTGACATGCAGAAAGTGTTTCTGATTTGCTAGAAGCAGCATGATTGGGCCACAATATTTATTTTTCATATTTACATAATTTTTTTAATTCCAGGCAGTTAGAGGTTTCTTAGGACACTGATTTTAGTGATATCTGACAGATGGAGACTTTCTTAATGCATGCAATAAAATATATTTTTAATGCATTCAATAAAAATCACATTACTTTAAATAATCATTTAAGTTCATTAATGCAGGGATTCATAAACTTTTATTTGTCAGCTGAACCCCTTTGACCTGAAATTTCAGTTTTTACATGGAGTTAGCTTGAGATTTTAATAATGGAGTTTTGCAGTTCTTTGTCAATTAATGGTCACATGACAGATAAACAAATGAAATATTTTCTAAATTTAGTTTATAATAATTTATTTGAATTTTAAACCACTTGGTGAACCCATAATTTAACCCATATAAATCTGTATTTGTTGTGCAAAGTTATCTGTGTAATGTAATTTCTTCACATTTCCTTTCCTCTTAGATCATCCCTGTAGAGAAGCTCATCAAGGGACGGTTTCAAGACAACCTGGACTTCATTCAGTGGTTCAAGAAGTTCTTCGACGCCAACTACGACGGGAAGGAGTACGACCCGGTGCAGGCCAGACAGGGCCAGGATGCCATTCCCCCTCCAGATCCCGGCGAGCAGATCTTCAACCTGCCAAAGAAATCCCTCCATGCCGCCAGCTCTCCCACCGCAGGTCTGCTTGTGACATTGTGTATTTATAATCAACTGGCATTTAGCATCTACTAAATTGCATCATATCATCCGTTAACTTGTGTGCAGGAGCTACTAGATCAACTAGTTCAACCCCTAAATCCTCCACCTCCACCTCCCGACCCTCCTCTGCCAAAAAGATCCCTGTGATGTCAGCGACACCCGCTAAAGGAGAGAAGGAGCTGGAAGCCCAAGTAACACAACTAAACGAACAGGTGCACATCCCTAACGCTATTAACGCTATTCAAATCTTTAAATAGATGAGCTATCAAGAACATAATGGTTATAAATGCTGAACAAAACCATGAAATAATTTATTAGTAGAGCATTTTAGAAGACTGGGGTTTCTGCAAGTCTTAAAAAAAAGTATTAATTAAGATGAGACACTGCAGGTGAATAGGGTAAAAAACTAATAGTTATCGCCTGCCTTACCCAGCTGATTGATTACACTGATAATTGCAAACATATTTTGTATTATAAGTTTTCTAAAATGTTAGGTTTAGATATGCAAGTGAGTCATTATTTAATGAAATATGTGCCAATTTGCATAAATTTCTAGTACAAAAATCTAAAAACTGGATGTGGTCAAAAAAAATTTTTTTTGTCATATTAGAGTCAAAAGTTATTACCGAGGGAATTTTTGGCATCTCATTTTTGTCACTCAATGCTTGGAATGGACCGAAAACATCATATTTTCTAAATTTTTGGGGGATTAAAATGTTGTATATAATCAAGCAAATTATATATGAACAAATCCCTCTGTAAAAACCTTCAGGATTTTAAACCACAGGAATAAAAATGTAAAGTTTGTTGTGTGTAAGTGCTACTGAAGTGGAGATTTATGGCTCAGTGTAGGAGAAAAAAAACTCATTTTGAGAAAACGACCTTTAAAAATAATAATCATGTACTAATGCATAAATTAATACTTAATTCATCACATACTAATTATTATTAAAGGAGTTAACTTATGAACTATTAATCACCGAACATCAACTAATGGCTTGTTAAAGTTGATTTTGACATGACTTTACTTGAGAGGGCCCAATCATAATGAATTCACTGTTAACGACTTACTGAACTCAGCTCATGATTTATGTTATATTGTCTATCAAACACACATGTACTAACACAGTGAGTATTCAGCCTGGTTAAGAGATGCTGTGTGGATCTTCAAGAAGTCAGAGACTGGAGGTACAGGATCATCACGGCTGGGTCTGGATGGACAGTGAACTCTTTCCAGTTTGAGCATTTCTTTAGGAATTGTTCATCAAATGTTCTTTGTGGGTTTTAATGTTTTCATTAATCTGTGTAAATAGGGTGAGTTTAAAGGGAAAGAGAAGAACATAAAACAGACAAGATCAGTCATTAGTGTATTTAGTATTTTCTACACTTGATGAGGAGGATCAACTAATCCATTGCCACCCAATAATGTTTATGACGAAGCCGAAGATGTCAAATGCTTTCTTGTTATTGCATTAAATTGCAATTTTTTTTTCAGAAATATTGCAATTAGATTTCTAAACACAGATGTCTTGCTCAATGTTCTTATGACATCATAGACATCTTTATAGATGTTCTTATAACCTCATGTTATGGAAACCAGTGGAAAGCATTTTTGGGAACCTAGTGATCTAAAAGCTTGTTGACTTGGGCTTTTTTATTTTTTTATTACAACCATAAAAGCAAGGTAAACTCACTTTTTTTGACCAATCAAATATGGTATCAAGAAGTGCATATATTCAATGAAGAATTATGTTGTTTAGAAGCATGTCTACCAAAGTAATAACCAGCATTTATTGTCTGTTTACAGTGTTTTATGTGATTGGTAACTCTTGCGTCTCTCCTCTGCTGCAGCTCAATACATTAAAGCTAGCACTAGAAGGAGTGGAGAAGGAGCGGGATTTCTACTTTGGGAAGCTGAGAGAGGTGGAGCTGCTGTGTCAGGAGCAGGGCCAGGACAACGGGCCCTTCGTGGCGAGCCTCATGGAAGTGCTGTACTCTGCAGACGACCAGGTTAGTGCTTCAAGTGTAACTGTATTCATTCATTCAGTACTCTTTTATTTTTAATTTATTATTATGATTATTTTAATAAGATGCCACACATTTTTTTTCTTAATTCTTTTTTATTTTTATATATATATTATCTTTCCCACTTTTTTTTCTTTTAATAAAAACACAGATTATTATTATTATTACCACTACTACTACTATTTTAATGTCCTTTTAATCCATCAAACCTATTTTTCTGCAATTTTTCTTATGTATTTATTTATTTAAATGACTTTTTCTGCTCTTCATTTTTTTTTTTTTTTTTTTTATTAGTAGGAGTGCAAAACATACAACATATGGTGAACACAAAACAAAAAAACTACAAAAAAAATGCTCTTCATTTAACAAAGCATCATCCCATTTATTATTAGTATTATTATTTATTAATATTGTCATTTTGTTTTAATTAAACAGACCTTTATTATTTATTTTTCTGTTTTTTTTCTTCCCATCTTAAAAGGGGCCATATTCTACACTTACATTGCGTTTTCCCCCTGAAGTCCACTTATGATGTTTAGGGGTCGACCGATTATCGACCTGGCCGATTATTGGCACCGATATTAAGCATTTTTATAATAATCGGCATCGGTCATTTTCAAAACCGATGTGCCGATAAAATTATTTAATCATGAAACGCGCTATTTGGCTCTGATGCAGCCTGTCGGAACTCACCACTCTGTGGCCTAGAGCAGTCTCCGCCCACCGCGCATCTGATTTGTTGAGAGTCAGGAGTCCGACCAATCAACGTGGAAGACTAAAGGCACTCTCACACCGAAAGCGCTTGCTAACAGGTGCTGCTTCATCAGCGCATCAGTTCTCTCTCTCAAAGGCAGCAGCAGACGTTGCTCAAGTTGCAATAAATTACAATCCACTACACTGAAGTTGTAAAAACCTCAATATTATCTATTTATGGTTTCCGAGATGGGGGAAACGCAGGGGGAATCGCGGAATCCAGTCATATGGAATTTACTGTATAACGCGGAGTCACGGAATTAGTCAAAGTTTGGATTAATTAATCAAAAGTAGGTCAGTACACTTAAATCGACTCATGATATCTGTAAACATTAAGCTGCTAAAAGATTATTTAAATATGAATTCTGCATGTTCGGCGTGTCTCTGTATATGTGAAAGGCACAGACGCGCGGTTTTGACACACACACACACACACACACACACACACACACACAGAAGTGCGCGACGCTCGCGGTGTATTCCGCATCTGCCATGTCACTAAATGAGGACATAAATATATGAACATCATCCCCAGAACTGCTCTGAGAGTTACTTCATGAGCATTTGACTGTTTCGTTTGAGTAAAACGATCGTCATATCATAAATAGGCTAAAGAAACTTAAGAGGTCCTGACGGCAACCCGTCAAAATAAAAGTTCGGTTTATTTACTAATGCTACTACAATTATTACAACTTTTGTTTAAAAGAACAATCACACAATACGCTATTTCTTACATGTTTTAATTTTAATAGTAAACCCATTTGTTTGCCAAAAAATAGAGTTCAACTCTCATTTGATTAAAAGATAAATTAAATTAATGTTTTATGCCTTCATTTGCACTGCTCTGTAAATGAAAACTAATGGAAATTACTGTCACATAGGCCAAAACTAAGATACTGTCACATAGGCCAAGATTAGGATGACGGAAATTGGTACATTTCAATAGGCTATTGAACCAAGTGAGCCTATAACAGGCTATTAGTGTTATAGTTTCATTAAAATAGTTGCGGTCTTCTTCGCAACTTCTACAATGGAGCTATGAAGACAATTAAATTATTTACACGTATTATATACATTGCGCTTTTTAAATTAATCAACTGATGTGCATTAGATGATGAATTGAATAGTCACCTCTTGTAGGTTATGATTTAGTCAACCGAAAATAATTAATGAAGAATTATGAGAGGTTATGCTATTACACATACATTTCTAACATGTAAATTATTGAAGCCAAATACTTACATTTTCCCAAGCTGTTTAGCTTTAGTATTTAGTATTCATAGGCTTAATCATGAAGCATACAGTGGCCCCACTTTTAACTCTCTCTTTATATATTACCCTTATTGTAGATGGATGCATGGAGGAAGACAAGAGTAAGAAGTGCAACCAACAACAACCAATCAGAGCCCTTGTTATTCTTAATTTTGACATTCATTTTCATTTTTACACCAGACATATATATCGGTTCAATATATCGGTTATCGGTCTACTTGGTCTGTAATAATCGGTATCGGCATCGGCCCTGAAAAACACATATCGGTCGACCCCTAATGATGTTGGTCAAGGCCAAAAAATGGCCATCATTTCAATTTTTATAATTATTTTTAACCCTGTATCTGTCATTTAGAATCGTACAGGCTATTTTACCCAAAAAAATTACCTGTAA
Source organism: Barbus barbus (assembly GCF_936440315.1). Classification (NCBI taxonomy): domain Eukaryota; kingdom Metazoa; phylum Chordata; class Actinopteri; order Cypriniformes; family Cyprinidae; genus Barbus; species Barbus barbus. The sequence goes on along the minus strand of NC_136724.1, from coordinate 21,223,650 downwards.
TTTTTAACATGCTTCGTACTACTATAGTTCAAATTGTCATTCAGTACTAAATAGATGTACAACTTATTGGTCATAAATCAATATACTCTTCAGTTTGATTTCTAAAAGACCCTTTTCTGCTGTGTTTTTGATCTTGTTTCTTGTGATACAACCCTTCAAATTAAGTGCTTCATACGTAGTTATTTCATAACAGACAAACTGGCTATCAAATGTGACAAGATCCTCAAAAATAACAAATAACTGTGTGTGCAGGAGGCCGGCGGAGAGGAACATGAGGCTCCGGCTCAGGAGGAGGACGTCCCGGACGACACACAGGACGAATACTGAACAGCTGTCAATCAAACAGACACCTGAACATACATGCACTCAGTCAAAAAACTGCTTTTGGGTTCATTTCCTCAAACGGTTTATTTCTCACTTGCTCTAAAGGAATGAGACAAATTGGCCAAATACTCAAACGTGTCTATTTTTTTGTTTTGTTTTCATTTTGAAGCCCTGTTTAATTGCATCTATTATGAACATGTCATCCAACAGCAGCTTAATTGGTGAATGTTGTTTGTGTGAAGCCCGTGATAGCAACCACTGCACATCAACTCCATCCGGTTTTTACTTTAACTGAAGTCTGTTAGCGTGTTTTCATCTCACCGCACCGATGAAGGAGAATTACCCTTTTTTTATGTTTTAAGATGTGACGTATTGAACCATTAAATTTGAAAATATTGCAATAAGAGTAGCTCAAAGAGCCACCGGTACATTTGTGAAATATCGCCTCATGATAGATTCCTTCAAAAGATTAACTATTGGTTACCATAGTCAATTTTGCATTATAGCCTAATGCATACTGGTATTATAAACCCATGTGATTCATTTGGAAACTCAATTTTTCACCATGTTAAAGGAAATATACTCTTTTTTTTGGTTAAATGTGTCTCAGCTTCACAAAGGTGGAAGCCAATCACAGTGTTTAATAGGAAGCATTTCATTTGAACTGTGCAATCCGTATTCTGCGTCATGTTTTACTTTATATGTACAGTAAAAAACAGCCTTCATCTGAAGAAAACGATGCATCTTGAAGATTTTTGTTAACTGTTGTTCTAAAGCACAGGTCTTCTGAACAGAAAACAGCATTCTCGTGATCTCCTGATACTCGTCAATATTCTCCACAGGTCAACGCTTATGTCATTTATTATTGTGTACAATGAAAAGGAATGTAAACATATGTACTGTTAATAATTATAAATAGACAATGTTTTTCTTTTTATTTCCTTCACAGTATCTCCCCTTATGCATTCCCCAAATGTGTTGCATGTTTGCATTTTATTTGTGAATAACTTGACCTGCTTTTTACATATTTAATAAAAAAAAAAAAAAAAAAAAAAAAGGTTAAATGTTTTTTGTATGTTTAACTTGCTGTTTAAAATTTCTGGAGATATGATAGACTTGCCCTAATAAAACCCTTTCACTTTCAAAAGGAATAAATCCTTTGTTTTTATTATGATTAAATTAGAAAATGATCTTTTTGGCCATTATAGTAAGTTCAACTAGACACCATTATATTCGACGTTGGTCATTAATAAAGGAAATACACAATCAAAACTTTTGAAACTCCTTCAGCATGCTGTAAATTTGAGGTTTGGACAACAATTTTACTTTAAACCGCTTTTAAAAATATTTGACAAATTAGCATTAGTTTTATAGAACAGGAACATTATTTTCAGGTAACGTTAATATGTTTTTTTTTTTCCATCAAAATTAAGGTCTTAAGAGAGCAGAGTATGATTTTTTTTTGGACAAAGACGATTTTAAAAATATTTTATTCATAAAACCATTAAAAAACTTAAATTTAATCGGTGTTGTGCTCAGATCATTAAGGACTCTGGCCGCCAGGTGTCAGTAGCGCGCGGCGTTACGAGCTAAAAGAGCGGGAGAGACGAACCGAAGAAGAAACTGCCTCTGCTGTGTTTTAGTGAACTACAGAACAACAATGTAAACGGTTATTATTTAATAAGAAAATAAACCCTATTTGAGGAAAAATAAAGTCGTAAAACGTTTACATAACATCATGGGCAAGGTAAGCGATCAATAAACACTGTTAGCAGACTTTCTCAAACTTTTAATGTGTTTTAATTGTTTGTGAGAACCAGTTTTATATTTTTATTGACTGTCAGTCCAGTCGAAGTGTTATCCACTACACATTATTACAAAATACAGTAGAAATGTGCAGAACTGGAAATATAAATCACACAAGCTAGAAAAAGAACAGTGAAAGAGACCAATAGTAGTGATATATTCATATATAATTATAATACAGAAATTATGTAGGGTGCGTGAAATGTTAAGTAAATAAAATAAAAACCACAAAGCTATGTTGCTATTTGAGCTTTTTCAAAGTGGCCACTCGTTGATTAACACAATTAAAATCAATTAATTTCTTTAAAAAAATCTCTCTCTCTCTCTATTTATATGTGTGTATATATTATTGTTGAATCATTCATTTTAATGTGTGTTTGTGTGTGATTTCAGCGGAAGAGAAACCTGGACATGAGGTGTGTGCTATTCCCAGACGATGTGAAAGACACTTTCAGAAAAGCATCTGCCAGAACATCCACACCTGCCACAAAGTCCTGGGAGAGATGTGGGGAAAGTTTCCTGGACACTTCTGTCCTTCAGGTGTGTTACACTAGATGTATGTAATGCTGTCGGTCTGTTAAACAGATGCACTGAACATCATGTGTTTGTGTTTCAGAAGCTGCACACGTCAGAGAAGAAGAGCAGAAATACACGTAAAGTGGCTCTGGCATCTGTTACTGGTAATACAAGAGACCGATCAATCCATAATTTGTACAATTCATAGTAATGCTGTGTCACATGATCCTTCAGAAATCATTCTGATATGCTGATTTGCTGCTCAAGAAACATTTCTGATTATTATCAGTGTTGAAAGCAGTTCTTAATATTTTTGTGGAAACTATGAGTTTTTTTTAAAGATTCGTTGATGAATAGAACGTTCAAGAAGACAACATTGTTTGAAATAGAAATCCTTTATAACGTTATAAATGTCTTTACTGTCACTTTTGATTAATTTAATGCATCCTTGCTGAACAAAAGTATTTGTTTAAGGCAATAGGGATGCTGGCACAGATGAACCGGTGCACATTGCCTGGAGCTCCAGTGAGGAGGAAGAATCAGACGGTGATAGTCACCCTCCTCCTCGACTGACTGTCACACAGGCACCACAGCCGCCCAGAGCACATAAACAACATCCTGTGGACTCTTGCACAAGTCTGCGGATGTTCAGCACTGGTGTAGGTAAGAACAGAGACATTTTTTGGTAGTAATGTGAATGAATCTTTCAGGAGCTTAATTTGACCCATGATTTCAGGGCTTAACAATATGGATTGTCCACTGGACTGGAGCGAATATTACAGCATTTTGTGCCAGTCAGTTTTTTTTAATATACTTTTTACGTATTTTTTTGCTTTGCACAGTTTGAAATTTAGTTGTTAATTCTTCTAGTCAGCATTTTTATCAGATTAAATTTAGACATTTTTATCAGGTTAAATGATCTAAATGGCTAACATAGATAAATTGCCACCCTTTTCTAGCAAAGATGCTTATGGAATTTATGGCTGTCTTGGAGTTTCCTGTATAGTTACTGAAAATTGCCTTATAATTATGCTTGTGTGTGAAAAATGTGTATGAAAATTATTTTAAATAAATGTGAAAATTCTAAATCAAACATTACAACTGTAAAATTCTCAATTTAAAGAAAAACATTGAATACAATTTTTTTTGTGTGTGTGTGGTGGGGTATTCATTCTGTTTGAAATGCACAAATACACATCCTGAATTATAAAACATCAGATGAAATCCCAAAAGATAAATTATGCAGATGCTTATACGGCAGAATAATTTTGAATAAAACTGTTTAGCACCATTGTAGTAAATGATGCATCTTTTTTTATTCATTTATATTTGATTATATTATTTATAATATTTTTGATTCCCATATATTTGATTCCCATATAATGGTATTCCTTATTGTTTCTCAGTTGAAGAGTATTAAAGTACTTGTTACTCAACAAGTGTAGTGTAATTATTACTTGACAAGTGCGATCAGGGATGTGGAATGATGTAAAAATTCTCTCGTCCAATCAAAACCATCTGTTCTTGCTGCAATTCTCGAAGTTCATAACTGTAGTTTAATATGCACTGGCTTGTTATTTAATCCGGATTTCCTGCTGCTTTTACCCTCAGAGACAGATGACCTACCCTCTATTGATTCAGACAGTGAGACAGAGGAGGATAACTCGGCTTCAAAAGAACATATTGACTTCCTAAATCCAGTTGCAGTAAGTATGTTTTATCTTTACATTGGGAGAATAATTGTGCATATATTAAAGTGCTTTCATATTAACTTTAAAAGAAGAAAACATATTAGAATGGCGAGGGGAAAAAAAGAGAAAACTTTGGATGAGGTGATATTGCACTATTGCTCAGTAGGGGGCGCTATGATTCCTCAAACAAGACGTCTTAAGCATTCATCAGGGTTCTCAATGTACCTGCTCCTTTTAGGACTGACCTTTGGCCTGACTATATATTTGCAACCTTTCTTGGTATTAGTTTATTAATATTTGAAATTTTGTAGCGTACATGTCTCACTCAAGTCATATGAATAAAGATCAAATATTTTCCACATGACACATGAAATGACTTTGTCATTTTAGTTTTAGGTATAAAATGCAAATAATGCCGGTCTAACTCAGATATGTTGTTATGCCAATTTAGAATGATGGTTTTCACCATTAAAAGTGACAGTACAGTACTATGCATCTTATAACTGTATATAATATGTAATCCATATTGCATGTGAAAGTCAAAGTGGAGTACAAGTCTTTTCTGAGATGTCTTAGACAAGCTAAGTGAAATAATGCAAAACAAAGTAGCTAGATTTAGATTAGAAATATGCTTTATAGTATACTCTGGTGTGAGAATGTAAATTAGATGAGGCAGTGAGGGTTAATTAGGTAATTTAATAACTGTGTGCGTAGCTTAGCACCTGTAATGGTAGTGAATTGGTTATGAGTTGGGTTGCAAACACAGTTCAGGTTCAGTTTTTTTAAATGTGAATGGTGCAACGGCTTTTGTCCACACAATAAAAAAACATCTTTGGATCCGATTGACTTTCATTTTATTTCATTGAATCATTCTGAATTCTTCAGAATGTCTTTTGTGCTCCCCAAATGAAAGTCATGCAGTTTTGGAATGACATGGGAGTGATTCAATGATGACCTAATTTACATTTTGGAATGATCTATTTCAAAAATATCCTTATGTTTTATACCAGGAATTTTTCGATGTCTGTCTCATCAGCAATGACATCATGAAGTGATCTGTCTTATGCTAGTGATCGTTGACCATGATTATCATAATTCAGCATGATACATTTTATTGTCATAATGGTACAATTCACAGTTACTGTCATAGACTGTAATTTCATCCAGACTAGATAGTTCTTCAGATTCCTGGAAGGTCAATGTTAGACAAATTTGTCATGTGGAAGCACTGCATAAACACAGCTCTGATTTGACTCATTAAAAGTTGGAATAGTTGGAAGGCATCACATCACACATTGCTGAAACCTTTTTTCCTTGTAGTTTGGTCTTGTGGTGCAGATCCAGTTAATAATTTGAGAACACTCTAGAACTCAAGAAGATACAAATTTCTTTGTCATTGTAAATGAAAAAAAAAAAAACTTTAAAGATTCTTTAAAAATGTTTCTCTGAACCATTTAGGTCAAGGAACCTTAAAAATCTAGATCAATGGTTTAATGCACCTTAAATTGCAACCAAACTCAGTACCACAACTGATTGCTGTACAGATCAGAAGTAAACAGAAGTTGCTTCAAAATAAAGGTTGAATTAATTATTACATTAATAAAATTAATATAATATTAAATTAATTAAATATAAATATATTTTAAAATGTTAAAATAAATAGATGCATTATTATAAATAATTACATAATTAATAATTACATAATTTTAATCTCTGCAGTCAATAATTCACCACACAGAACACATTGTGGTTGGTGCAAATCATGTTTATCTTTTGTGAGTGATTTTTTTTAATTAATATTCTTTCATTTCTGAGTGTTTTCTTTCACCTCTTGTAGTTTTGTTCATGGTTTTTGAGAATGTGGCATGTCACTTGAACTGTCTATGTTGATATCTATATAATTTGTCTAGCTTTACCAAGTGACAGATGAATTTGTGCCAAAATACCATAGAGTTTGATTGAACATCTTTGACGTCAACAACAGAAGATGTGGGAACAATTATGTGCGTTTAGTTTTGTTCCCCCAACTGATCAGACTGGTTTTTTTTATTTAAAAAAAGAGCATCTTTGAAATGTCATTTGAAAATTTTCCCAAGGTGTCATGAAGGATTCTGCAACATCTCTGTCTGAAATATGTCAGCCTCGAACTCTTCCAAATCACATCTATGTTTAGCTTTTATTCCCATGCCTTCTTTTAAAAGTGTCTTTTAAATCAGCCCCGCTTCCTGGATTCAAGATTGAAACCATTTGTTTAAAAAAAAAAAAACGGATTGTTTACTTGTCCGGCTTTCGTAGGAAAAATGTTTTGTGTCCATTTACAGGAAGAGAGGAAAATGACAGATATGCGTCTAGACATCAACCACATGTTGCTTTATTTCTCAATTAATTTCACCTGCAGTTCTACCTATAATAAATTTCCTGTTTGTTTTCCTGCAATTGCAAACCAAACTAGGGGTCCTCGGTGATGACACACTTTTCTGTGGCCTGGCATCCCTCTCCGTAACGCAGTGGTTCCGTCCTGTTCCCGCTGGTTTGGGAAGTGCCCCTATACTACATGTCTAAATTAAACAAAACAATTGGGAGTGAGATAGATCTGATAGAGCAAAAAGTTTGTGTACTCCTCCATTCATTTTGAGCCAGTGCAGGGTGAACACATTTTTGAGCTTGGGCCAGGAACATAGTGTACTGCGCAGAGAGAGAAAGACAGAGAGCGCGCGTAGTGCACTGTTTGCTGGCAGGCTGCCCTGTAGGGTCAAGTTGATTCAAATAAAACAGTGTGTTGGCTGTTCGGCAGGCTGGAATGCCGTTCGTGTCTCCACATGATAAGGAGGCAGACGATTTTTTCCATAAGAAAACCAGTTTGTGACAATGCAACCACAAACGCTCACACACACAAACATAACTCCCTCCTGTTCCCTTTACCTCCATCTTTTACGACCTGTCATGAGGTAAATGAGTCATATATCGTATATCATCGGGCCTGAGTCATATCTTCAGGTCCATCTGTGGAATGTATCTTCTGTCTTTTTCCATTGTTTGTTTGAGTGTTTGTGCTTTATCAGGGCTGGATGTCTCTCTTCACATCTCAGATTGCCTTGTAGATTTTCCCATAATGCCTTTGGAATCAATTCTTTAATTTTCACAAAGGACTGTGGGATCTGCATGCGACGTATAGATATCCCAGTGTTCAGTTTAAAACAAGAGTATGAGGAAGACGTATATGCAATGTTCCTGTGGACAGAAAAGTTGTAGTTTTCCTGTTTATAAATTAAGACTATATAAGTAAACAAAACTTAAATATTTGAAATCTTAAATACATCTCCATGATGCTTCAAGAGACCTACCTGAAAAGCTATGTGCAAAAGCTGCTTTAAATGCAAAGGATGGTCACAACAAATGTTGATTTAATTTAGTTAATAGAAGTTAATTGATAAAAAAAATCCTAATTTTACAGCATTTTTACACAAGTGTCTAGAACTTTTAACAGTACTGCAGGTAGGTTTCTTGGAGCATCTTGGAGACGTTGCCACAGTTGTTCTGGATTTAGTCTGTCTCAGTTTGTTCTGTTTCTTCATGTTACTCCAGACAGACTGGATGATGATGAGATCAGATCTCTGTGTGGAGCACTGGCTGTTGTCAGACTCCTTGTGCAAACAAAAATCACACTGGATTATTACAATTAATGGCAAAATTAATGTTTGGAAATGTAAACTGATATTTCCTACTGACACGCTACAGCAAAAGGTAGAAATAACTGACTTAAAACCATTTTTTAGCTGGTGAAAATACTAGGGTTCTAATAATTTTGGCCACCACTGTATGTATACAGAGTCAAACCAAAAATTATTCGGACACCAGATATAATTTTTGATATTTTTTTTTTGAGGATAGCAAAAAAAAGTAAAACTGTGACATACCCAAAAATTCTTCATACAATGGACTACCAGTAAAATTTATAAAAATTTGGGAGCAAAAATTAATTGATTTGACACTTTGACCTGACCATGTTTTGTTGCATACCTTTCTGTCAAAGTTATCTGACATTATCAAGATGAATTTGTTCTGACACAATTTCATTTTCTAAACTATAGCGAATAAACTGTTAATGTGAGAATTTTGGTTTGACTGTATATATTTAACTGTACATACATACACATTACATACATACACATAGACATATATTGTGTGCATACACACACACACGCATTTTATAATGCCAATTATTTGGATATATTTAATGATTTTATATATATATATATATATATATATATATATAGTGTATGTCATATTTCTATATATAATGTTTATGCGTTATAATATATTTATAAATACATATACACACACACATCTCAACATCAAAACATTTGTATCTATTTATATCTATATTGTACACTTTTTAAGTTACATAAAATTAAAAAAAGATCAAATTTAACTAGATTTTTTTTTAAGTTGGTTTAATGTAATTTAAGTTAAAATAACTTGTACACATTTTTTGAGAGGTTGAAATAGGTAAAGATATTTTTTTGCAGTGATAGGTTAGGTTAACCCCTTAACACCGTGTCTACACCGGACACGCCGCGCCGCTCGCGTCTGGTGTAGACACGGTGTAAAGTGATTTTTAAAGACCAGTTACAGTACTTTTCTAGATATTCTCTGTTCTTCTTTGAATGTACATCTATGACATTTTATTTTTACGCCTATTTTATCTTCTATTTATTATTTATTTGAAGAAACCCTTAACCCTAAGTATGAGCAATAATAATAACAGTGATTGTTGCCTTAGCAAACACCACTGACTAGTTCAACAATATGCAACTCACACAGCCGGTGATTTTAGATTTAGTAACTAAAAGGCAAGTGTTGTACGTGGGAAGCATGGGTGGGAGTTGGATGTGGATTAAGAGTGCAGTGGCAGTACTTTAGAAGACTGATTCCAAGCCTTTTCCAGAGAGCAGAGGTTGAAATTAATGCAGTGCTGGATAGGCAGATGCTCAGATTGAATTTTCAGGGCCCCATTGGGAATTACGATATGAGCAGGAGGAGAGAATTAATGGGAGGTCATTGAGTTCTTGTTTTTTAGCTTCCCACCTTTGCCCTTCTCACTTATTTTCTTCTCCAGCATCCATGTGAAGCGTGAGTTTGAATTATGATCGTGTTGTACAAGGTACTGGTTCATAGATCATGAGGTTTTTGGCTTTGCTTTGGTGGCCCTCAGCCATCTGTAAAGACTTTTTTAAGGTTCTCTTCATTTTTAAGGCTCAGCTTGAAACTCTGTTGACTTTCATATCCCAGCATGACATGTGAATACGGTGAAAACACAGACTGCTGTTTTTCGTAACACCTGTTTGGCGGCAGCTTGGTCTCATAATTTGTGTAATTGTGGGCCGAGAGTTTTGTTTGCGTCATTTAGCTTGAGAACTGAGTACCTGTGAGATTAATTGTTAAATGTATTGGCCTCTAGGCAGATGGGCAGTGAAGATTGAACGCTTAGGGCGTTTTTCTTGAAAGTCTTTGTGCTGGAACATTCAATCACAATATTTTTCAAGGTTTTAGTTTAATTTAGACATACAATATTGAGATTTGTGATGTTCTGCTAGTTTATTACTGTGACTCTGAAATTTGGCTTTGCACTTTTAATGTTCATTTTATAATCAAACCTTGAGACATTAAGGAAGCCGTTTATGAGGCAGACCTTGAACTAGAGGCTGCAGATCTTCAGTTAGTTTTTGACCTTGAGCCTTGATGGTGCAGGTTCGAATCTGACATGCATTGTATCCCCAGTTATCATATTATCTTCCTTCTCTCTCTCTCTAAATAATTTATTTTTCTTTGCCTGCTCTTCTGTCAATGAAAAGTTGCAAACCACCCAAAATAAAATAGAACAAAACAGAACAAGTTAAAATGCCCTTTCATGCATGTGATGTTCCTCATTTTTAAGTGCCAAAAGATTGTTTTTATTGATATTTTGAACTTTATATGCACTTTTTGTCATTTTTATAATAATTCTGTTTAGCTTTTAATTTATTTTCATTTCAGTTTTAGTTTTAGTAATTTTAGGACTTAATCATTTTTAAGTTTAGGTTTTCATTTAATATTTATATTTGATAATGTTTTTATTTGCAAAAAAAAAAAATAGTCTTAAAATGTCCTTTCATTGCGTATTTTGTTCATCATTTGTAAGTGGCTTTGAATTAATGTTAAGTAATATTTATATGCTATTTTTTTTACTATATTATACTGTTTATTGATATTTTGAACTAGCTTTTATTTACATATTTTATTTCAATTTTAGTTAGTTTAATTTTTATGTACTTTTATAATTTTTTTTATATAATTTTGTTAAACTTTTAATTTATTTTTATTTCAGGTTTAGTCATTTTAATACTTCAACTTAAAATTAATTTAAGTTAGTTGCCAAGGCAACATTTCTCCTTTTTGTTTTTTAATGATAAGTTATAAAAAAAATGTATGTAATATTTGTATTTTTTCAACTTTTTCAATTAACGGAAATTCTTAATAGTTTTAATTAACAGTAACAACATTGTTGTGGATAAAAGCAAATCAAATAACTACATGTGAAACTCTCCTTTTTAGTCACCAACCCAGATTTCAGACTACTCCTCTTACGACGATAATGATGAAGATCCAGAAGAAAGCAGAGCGGACTCATCCTTTCTTGACCCAGCCGAGTCCAGCAGGCAGTCGGTCAGTGAGTGGGTCCGATCTGCTCAGGCGATTCTTCAGACACCTCAGAAACAAATCCCTAAGAGCATCAAGACCCCAGAAGACTCGAGTAAAAAGAGGAGGAGGTTTGAAAGGTATGATCTATGGCGCCTGGATCTTAATCCTTAATTTTGGTGCAACCCTGTGCAAGATGAACTCAATTTGAGTTCAGTGACTGGCTTTATGATTGGGATTTATCGTCTTAACTGGCAGTAATCCATCATTCTGTTATTTATTCTTACTGTTTTTTTTTTTTTTTTTCAATGTTTGACATCCAAGTTCACCCGAAGTTTCATATCAGTGTAAACACACAGAATACAAAAGGGTTCAATGTCTAGGTGAAGTAGTTTAATAATACATCCACACCCTTACCGTAAAAACCTGGTCAGCTTGGTTTTTGATTGGCTATTAAGGAGTGGCTTCCTTTGCTCAGTTTTGTCACCTTATTTAATTTACCAGAGTATTTCCTCCTATGCGCACAAGAACCAGCACCGCATGCATAAGGCTCTTTTGTCAGATATTACTCAGCAATTGCTTTCTAGTGCACCATCAAAGACAGCCTAGCCCATGAAGTTTTTACCATAAATGAGTCGTTTGTCAGATTTTGTGAATGGGAGAGGCAGGACATGTCAAGTTTGTTCCCTCACGGGGGAGCTGTGTCTCTTTTTGGCTCTTGTTAGTCCACCGCTCCTCCTGCTGACCCTCAGTCCCTTCTGCAGGCAAGCACAGAACAAGTTGCCCCTTGCCCGAGTGTCAGTTAATGTGGCTTTTTATGTTTTTTATTATGCTTTTATACACATAAAATGTATAGCACACGTAAAAACTACCAACCACTTGTAAAAACACAAATATGTACATCATAAACATAAAGCAAATAAGCATTAATAAGTGCATGCAGAATGGAGCTGCTCTGGTAATAAGCATGTAATTTAGCTAACAAGCCAGTAACAAATTGAAGCCTATCCTGTTTTATGAAAGACAAAACGTTTTGCTAATTATGGATCAGTTTTCCATGTGCAGTGAATATAGATTATACTGAATATTGATTCTCTTTGATTGATTCATTGAAATTGATTCTCTGGTTTGATTCTGTGGAGTTGAATCAGATTGACTCTCTATATGGAACTGATTCATTGACATTGGTTCTTATTGATTTCTATGCCTTAATTCTAGTTGATTCAATCAGATTCATTATGTAGGAAGGATTCTCATTTATTCTTTACTATTAATTTTATATGATTGATTCGATGGGATTGAATCTAATTGATTTCTCTTTGATTGATTCTATGGGGTTGATTCTCTATAATCATTAATCTATAATTCATGGGGCTCATTCTTTAGGATTCATGATTGATTTTACGACTGATTCCATGTAATTGATTATATCTGATTCATTCTTTGTGACCAATTCCATTTGTTTGATTTTATATAAATGATTCTGTGGGATAATTGATTCAATTTGATTTGAACTGATTCTCCATGATTGGTTCCATGTGTCTTTGATTCTGTGCAGTTGATTCAAATTGATTTTCTAGTTGATTCTTTCTGTGCGATTGATACTAGCTGATTCAGTCAGATTCATTATTTATTATAATATAAACGATTCTCATTTATTCTTTACCATTGATTTTATGTGATTGATTCCTTGCGATTGAATGCATATGCAAATTATGCTGTGGGCTTGATTTCATGCAACTGAATCTATAGGTTTAATTCCGTGTGACTGATTCAGGGCGAGTTAAGTGAATCAATCACACTGATTGTGTGTTTGATTCTGTGTAATTGATTCAGTAGGTTTGATTCAGATTGTGATCATGTGTTATTCTGAACGTCTGATTGTGTGTTTTATATTCTATACGAATGATTCTGTGGGACTGATTCGGTGTGATTGAATCTATAGGTTTAATTCTCTTGGATTGATTTTGTGTGATTTGTATTAGATTCTAAGTAATTCATTTTAGAATGATTCTGTGTGATTAATTCAAATGCAGACATTCTGTTGGTCTGATTCTATTGGTTCTGTTGGACTGAATCCTTGTGATTTCTCTCTTTAGGGGAGGTCTTGCTGAAAGGCTGAACCGACTCCACAGCAGGCAAAAATCAGCCATCAGCTTCTGGAGACATCAGTGCAACTCAACCACATCAGCTGGTAAGACGCATCCAATCTGAATCCTGTCTGTTTATTTGAAGACTCAATCACGTCTTGAATGTAAGCTCTGTACAGATCATTAGTGGTTACTTCTCTGTTCCTGACCACTTATGTTTTCACAATTAAAAATGAAGTCTTTTCATTTAAATATTGCCAATTTCAGATCTGGCCCAAAGAATGTACCAGGAAATTATTTAACCACCAACCCACAGTTTTCATATTTCCATAATTGCTTGTCATGCTTTATGAAATGTGTATAATATTCCAGCGATGAGATCTCTCCGTGTACAGTTGGAGGAGTAGGAGGCTGTGAAAGCATGCTTGTTTCAGGTGATTCAGGTGACAATAGGACGTAATTGTCTCGCAGCCAAAGCGACAGGAAACCACAGACACAAACACTGCAGACGCTTTCATTTTCCATGGTGTAACGGATTTATTTTCAAACAGTGCCCTACTAAGGGTCTTCAGTGTGTGTAGGTATGTTTGTATGTAGGTTTAAAGAAGTTAATTTGACGTTTCAGTTGATGGTGGAAATTCAAGAGAAAACGTAAAATTATATTAGGAAATTAAACTTGTTGTTGTTGTTATTATTATTATTATTATCATTATTATTATTAGGTAAAACTAAATGTTCATTACTTGAAATAAAATGAACATTAACTGGAATAAAATATTAAAACTTAAACATATTTTATTTCAGCTACTGCAGTTGTCAAGCATAATGTCTCATTTTTGAGGTACTAAAATAACTAACACTAAATAAACTAATAAACTTAATAAAACTATATAGAATTAAAAAAAATAAATCAATAGATAAAAGTGACAATTAATGAAAAAATTTAAACTAAATATAAAATTAACATTTCAAATATTAACAACTTGTAACTGTTTAGCTGTTATTCTAAATTAACACTGGTGGATGGTTTTTAAATTATTATAATAAAAAAATAAATAGTTGATTACAGTTGTTATCAATCTAAACATTTTTAAATCTCAAATTTATATTGGTTTAATAATATTCTAGTGCTGAATGTCTGTCTTCCCATATCTACTGATTCAGTGCATTCTTGTGCATGTAATGTTAGCCGACTAATATGAACCCTGCATTTATTTCTCAAGCAATTGTTTTAGTTTTCATTCAAGTTTGCATGTGGAAAAGGGATTTAGGATGACTGGACAGCTTTGCTACTGGCATAAGTCCTTAGAAAATTCCACAGCCTAAAGAATGTGTCTCCCACTCACTTCTTGCTCGTTGCAGGATTTATGTTTATCTATTTATTTATATGCGACGTGTTAGGTGTTAATCATGGCTAATAAATTAGATGTCAGTGTGTGCATTTAACAACTTGTTTCTTTCTTTTTCATAGTCATGCATAGCTTTTTGGTACCATTTCCTCCCCCCAAAAAACTGAAAAATAGCCAGTGTTCCTTGTATTTTTGTTTTTGCATGCGATTGCATGGAGTAAATGTAGCCTGTTTCTCTCGTTGCTTTAAATTTTTCACAAAAATTTCCATTACACATCGTTCTTCTCTGAAGCCTTGGCTGTGCTCGGCATGATTTCAGCTGAGTCAATTGTGTTCATGTGTCCAATTGAGGGGGCCAAGTATTTCTTGAACAGTCATCATGGGAATATATCCCGTCAGTGCTGGATTTTGTTTCATTTCCTCAGAACTGACTGAAATGAAAAACTTGAAATCGCGCCAGTGTTGAGTTTTCAGTGCATAACCCAAAATATCCTGCTGCTGTTATTCATTTACTGCGCCTGTGTTGTATCTCTGCTGTTTTGCAAAACTTAATGACTTTGAGAATGAAACCGTCTTTCAGAGCTGGTCTTTTTATCAAATTTAAAGCTTACTTCCAGGCTAATTGTTCATGCTGTATAACTACATTAAAAGTTGTTCAATCAAAAATATTTAAATTTAAGCTTTATTCAAAACATTTGGTCCTAGTATAAGCAGAGATTTTCTGATAGAGACCTAGTATAGGACTTCAATTATATATACAGATTGTTTCATAACTATAATTTTTTTTTTTGACCCAAGCTGAGAGGCCAGGGGTCTTGATGCTGAGGATTCTGGGAGTTCAGGAGAAATGTGGCATGCAGGCCGCTGTGTGTGACAGCCTGCCAGAGGGAGAAAAGTGTGTGGCTCTTTTCAGCAAGGACACAGCCGCCCAGTTACAGCCTGCGCCTGGAGACATCATCCACATCTACCCACCATGGTGAGAGTCCTGTTCCTTAAAATAGCTGAAAGAGAGTTTGTTTATTATCTGTGATGATGATAAACAGTTTATTGGCTACTGACCTAATACACCTCCGTGAAGTTGGCACCCCATAAAAATAAATAATCACCAAAACTATGGCATTCGTTTGTGCTACGTTTGTGCTGGTTTGGTGTTTGAGATATTAAACATTCTTTTTTAGACCGTGTGACGTCACTCTCCACCCCATGTTGCCCAAATCGCTCCAAACCAGAGCAGTTAGTTTCTGCTGGGTTGTGCACTTAAAACAAACGCTGTATCTATTTTCCTTCCTTAGATATAACCAAAATATTTTTGGGAGCTGTGACGTCAAATATTTTTGGGAGCTGTGTAACTGGTCATAGCTACAGGGCTTCTTTTAATGGCACAAACTAGCACAAATCGAGCACAAACGATTGGCACCAGTTTGGATAGATTTGGACGGCATGGGATGGAGACTGACGTCACTGCCCAGAATTGTTTTTGTTATTTCTAAGAAGGGGAAATCTATTTGACGTTTATTTAAACCGCACAAATCGAGCACAAACGAATGACACCAGTTTTGTGCGATTTAGACAAACTGAGGTGGAGAGTGACGTCACAGCTCCCAAAAATATTTTGGTTATATCTAAGGAAGGAAAATAGATACAGCGTTTGTTTTAATGGCACAAATCAGCACAAACTAACTGCGCTGGTTTGGAGCGATTTGGGCAACATGGGGTGGAGAGTGATGTCACACGGTCAAAAAAAAGAACGTTTAATATCTCAAACACCAAACCAGCACAAACGTTCGTTTTTGCGGCACAAACGAATGGCATAGTTTTGGGGATTATTTATTTTTATGGGGTGCCAACTTCACGGAGGTACCTAAAGCCCTATTCGGACGGGACTAGTTTGACAGGGGGTTGTTAGAGAAATTTGTGTTTCACAGTGATTTTAATCCCGTCCGAATCTGCCATGTCTGTGTTTTTCTCACACGACCTCTGTAATAATTCCAGAACAAATTACTTAATGTTTTTCAGCAAATTCAGTGATCCTCTGAGAAAACTAATCCCGTCCGAATGCGATGTCTGTGATTGCCGGTTAATTTGTTTTTTTCACAACGTGTTTCCTTGTGTGTTTTGGCCAACGTGAATTACCGTAGACGCTCTTACCGTGCTCATGTTTGATATATTTGCATCCCGGCAAAGAAATAAATAATGATTTAAAAAAAAAAGCAATAATAAAATCAAGAGCCAGATCACATTCAGATCACTGTTAAGACTGGCTATTTTAATCAGCGTCAGGTAAAATTATTTGCGTTCATTTCTGCACTCAATTACATAATGTTTTAATTACATGTACCTTTATGAAAATTAAACACGGGTTTACTACAAATAAATAACTAGAGTGAAATTAAAGTAACCACACATTAACAGGGTTTTGCTATACTAGCTTCACCATGGTATTTGTGTGATGGTAATCAATCTGAATGACTATACGCAATGCACCCATACAGAGCGCATGATCTCTGAAACGCCCAGATGTCCAAAACAGCCCCTCCCACCTCTGTAATAAACACAGAGATGTTTAGTCCCGCCCGAATTGGTACATGAAAATCGCAGACGTCAGGTGATAAGAATTTAGAAAACTAGTCCCGTCCGAATAGGGCTTAATACTGATTTTCAGAGTAATTTAAAAACATTTACCCCCAGTTTCACAGATAAGGCTTAAGCCTAATCGCAGACTAAAATCTTAGTCTGAGCTGTTTCAACTGAAAGAAACTTGCTCTGACTGATCTTAAAATATATCAGTGCCTTTATTTTGTCTCAAAATGCACACCAGTAATGTTTTCTTCTAAGGCAGGTTTATAAAAATGACTAAAATTTCCTAATTTAACTATGGAAATAATCAGGTTTTTTACATTTTTTATTTATTTTGTAAATAAAAAATTCCAGATTCCACATTTTTGGTGCCCAGAACTTAATTTCTAATTCCTTTTCTGACTCGCTGGCAATGTTTTCTACAATTTCATCATAATTTTGTCAACTGGAGTCTCGATCACTCGTGTTGCACAGCGTTGACGCACATCTCCCTATATCTTCTGGGGTAATTTGTGATGAATCACTGTTCGAGCAGTAAACCGCAGGTTGGCAGGAAGAGTCTTGCCGTGTGCAGCCGTGTGTTTTGCACAGAGCTGATAAGCGCGAGAGGCCTGCGGGGCTGGAGGTGAGAGGGACAGACAAGCCAATCTCCATCTGTGTGGGAGGACCACAGATCCACGGATCCTTCGAGATGTGGAGAGGCCAGGACTCGCCGGAAGCAAAGGCCCCTCCCCTCTCTCTCCCCCCCGTATCGCCCCCATGTAGCGTAGCTCCCACGTCATTCCTCAGCTCCAGGGAATGGCCTGCATGCCTCTTCCTGGCAGCTCTGAGCTCATTTCCAGCAAGCCGGGAAAAAACATTGCTGGATCCTTTTTCTTCCCTCGCCTTTTTTTATTTTTTTGAGGAGTGTTAGGCAGCGGATCACAATAACTGTGACAGAGGCCAGAGGGCCGAATAGAAAACACATGCAGCACAGTGTGTTGCTGGCACAGTTTCTTCGCTTGTCTCATTTTCTCTTTTTCTTTCTCTCCCCCTGCGGAGTGTTTGCTTTAAGGGCAGGCATAGTTGACCCTGGAAAGTCCAAGAGTTCATTTTACCCTGGAAAGTCCAAGGGATTGACTCCAGTTCGGCCCCCTTAGTTTGCAGCACAGAACATGGGCAACAGATGATAACACTTTACATATCATCAAATATATTTAAAAACGTGCGGGAAGTTGATAAATGCAGACATGGAATTTTTTGGTGTCTAAATACATGAGGCGTTTTGAAAAGGTTTTGGTGATTTGCAGTCACTTATTTGTTTTTTGCAGTTCTTTGAATTAGTCATGCAGTGTGACACAGGTTTGGGCAAAATTCCAAAGTTAATAATTCACTTCCTTTCAGTTCATCAGGTGGAATTTTAATTGGTTCGGACACTCTCCACAGGAAATTCAATTGGAATTAAAGATTCAGATATTCTGATATTTAAATATAGTACAAATTCTAGTTCAAATTATATTTCAAACAGCCTATAAAGTCTTTTAAGTTTATAAACTTCTTTAAACTTGCAGACAAGCTTTTTCAAACCATCATTCAAAACGAATGCCAAACCTTTGTTTTCTAGTTAAAAATGACACTTACAATTATTGAAGTTCACTTCAGATTTAAACATTCAAATCTAATTCAAATTCAAGAACTGAATAACCGATGAACCTTGAAAGTTTCAAGTTTTCCACGAATTTGAAAATTTTTTTGTACATGAATTATTTCTTCTCCAAGTTGAAAAACATGTTATTTTAAAAATGCTGTTTTGCATTTATAGTCTCAGTTTATTATCTGAGAACCTCTGACTTAGATTTGCCATACATTAAAGTCTGGGTCAAAAAAAATGACAGTCGTGTACATTTTTATCTATAAAGCAATGTTAGGTAAACTTCCAGCTGATCTCTGTACTCTTCTTTGTCTTTGTTCTGGCAATTACCAGTTACGCTCTTCCAAGTGTTTGCTTTTTAACATACCTCGAGAACTGGGGAAAACTCCTTTTTCATATTATGCACCCTGGGCATGGAATAATTTGCAAAAAGGTCTAAAACTAGATACATTTGTGTCTATTGGTGAATTTAAAGGCATCATAATGAGAGTGGTATTGGATTGGATTGGATTGTTTTCGTTGAGAGGATATGTTTAAATATTGTTGTAATGTGTACTTGTATTTTAAAATTGTCTTACTGTATGGCTGCTACCTTGGCAAGGTCTCTCTTGTAAACGAGATTTTAAATCTCAATGAGGCTTCCTGGTTAAATAAAGGTAAAATAAATAAAATGTAACCGCTGTGGATTATGTTCACCATACTGCCTGTATTGGAGTGTTTCTGATGACTAACTCCCTTGCACATAAACACACGCACACACACACACACACACACACACACACACACACACACACACACACACACACACACACACACTGTTCCCAGCTTCTTCACGGTTCAGCTATGAAGGAAATACCTGTCATCACTAAGTAGTGATTACACCTGTGCCGCACCCTCACCTGTTTGTGTCAGCTCTGACGTCAGCACACTCTCTTGTGTTTGTTCTCAGACTTCCTGTTCAGATCCACTGGAAATGCATTCACATGTATATCACGATTGCGATGTGATTGTGTATGTGATTATGTGTGCACTGAGCTTAACAAATATCTATTAAGACTTTATTTCCTGTGCACCTGATCACTAAGAATTTGCTTTGTATTTTTATTTGCATATAATTTCTGATAAAGAAAAGAGTATTTTTTTGCATGAACAATTATTTTCTTATAAGTAGTAATATGATTTGTATCTCATTTTTATTATATTATTGTAATTTATAAAAAAAATGGTTTATAATATTACAATTTTTAATTATGTATAATTATAGTTAGTTATATTATAAAAAAAATATTTTTGATTATTAAATTATAATTATTTAATTTTAGAAATTGTATTTACTGAATTACAACAAAAATATTTATTAATAATTTACCTTAATATTTACCTTAATCTTAGAATAATAAAGTCATCAAAACTATTGTAATTATGAGAAGTATGTGGAGACCAAAAAAATGTGTATTGTGAATGTATCTACACAGAAAAAAAAAGTTTTTATTTATTTAAAAAATGAGATATTAAAGAAATAAATACAATTGGACAGGTAGTGAAGGAAAAATAGCCAATAAATACCCAGCATATGTGGGAATAACTTCAAGGTTTTTGGAAAAGCATCCCATGATGCACCTCATGAAATATTAGATGTTAAAATACAAGAACGTTTTGATTACCTGTGATGCTTACATTAGTGGTAGTATTTCATAGATTTAATGGCTGTATTATTCTAAAACGTAGATAAATTATACAATAATTTTAAATTAAAATATAAATAATTGAATAATTATAATAGTAATTGTAATATTATTAGTTATTGCACAAGTAAAAATACTTTCTCATTTCGAAACTTAATGAGACTTTTTTTTTTTTTTTATACTTGTCACTGGATTGTCAAAGACTGGAATTTTCTGTCCTATTCTTCTTGGGTTGACAGCATGTTGAAAAAAGCGCTTGTTTGCAGTAGGGCGGAGAGGACCTCCACCTCTCCTGTGTAAACTTGCCTTTGCTGGCTGCCCTGGAGCTGTGTGCAGTTGGCTGAAGTTCACTAGGTTCAGTGTGATTACTCGTCTCTGCTGGCATCTGTTCAATTCTCTCTCAGGGCAGGATGATTTGGATGCTGACGTACGTGCTACGTCTCATGACATGAGCTCTACAGGCCCCGGCTTGTAGTGGAGTGGAGGCCTCCGTTTATTGAAGACATGTTTGTTTGAAACAGATCTGTGACAAATTACCCTACACTCAGCGCAAAGATTGATCAAGCTATTTGTAACCACTTCTGAGGCCCTGCGAATGGTACATTCTCATGCATCCATGACATCGCTTTTAATGTATGTGCTTACCAACATGCAGATGTTTTCACAGAAATACATGTAATTTGCAGGCTTTTTTTCCCCATGTGCTTCATATCAATAGCTAGTTGTAAACACTTTCCTGTACAAACTGTTCATAGCTCCTTGTAGGGCTGCACGATTCATCAAAATAAAACAAAATGGCAAACTTGCTTAGTGCGATTTAACTAAATGAATGTATGCATTAAGTGAAGTGTGGCACTGTTCTAATCCGTGGGTTTTCAGTGTCTCAGAGCGGCTCGGTGCACAGTAAATGCTGCTCCACATTAAATCAGTCTCTGCATCTGCTCTGAGTTTGAGTCTCTTTAACGTGCATTTGGGAATGCAATGTGCCAGCTATCTTCTGATGCTTGTAATAACAAGAAGCACTTATCAACCAAAAAGAAGGGCTCACTGCAGTTTTCTGTCTTCATAGAAGTTCAGTGGTTGAATGTTCTTGAAAATAAAGAATTTTATTTATTTTTTGTATTTTATTTAATAATTATTTTTACTATTTTAAATAAAATTGCATGTATAATTTTGTTTATTATTTTATATAAAATAAAAAATATATATTTTATTAATAATTTCTTTCATAAATACTTTATTATTTTACAGTAAAATATTACAATAGCAGTAATAAATTTCTTATTTTGGTCTATTTAGTAATTATTGTATTTTTATTCGTTTTTATTAGTAATAATATTAGTTATATTATTAATAATACATTAAAACAATGGAATAAAATATTTTTTTAGTAATAAATTATTTTTATTTTTAATGCATTATTATTAGTATTATTTCATGTTATGGTTGTAACATTATTAAAAAAAACATTATTAAAGTATTATTTTTCTTAAATACTCTGTTTTTTCATTTATTTATTATTTGTATTTTATTTAGTAGTGATAATAATGAATTTTGTTTATAATTTTTCTTATTAATTTATTATTTTCATTTAGTGAATGTAATGTAAAAATAAATTAATGTTTTATTATTATAATTAAAAATAAAATTATTAGGTTTCTTATAGTCTATTTTTTTATTTTACAGTGAATATTACAATACTAATATAGTAATTTCTTATTTTGGTTTATTTAGTAATTTTTATTTAGTTTATTATTTTATAGCCATTTTTGCCCAAGTGCGCAGTCCTACAAACAAGCACAGCAAACCTGGATTTTTTTACTCGCAATCACAATTTTTATCAGAAAAATTGCAATTCAGTTCACTTGTGCAGCTCTAGCCCCTTGCCAGGTAGGCTTAAACTAGCCTCATTTAGCCATCGGCATAAAGTCTGGTCCACTTTGCAGCTATTTTACTTTTATTTATATTTGAAAAGGAAAAAAAAAGAGTAGTGCTTCAGAAGGAGCTCAGTATAAATTTATAACAAATTCACATCTTTCTTTTGGCAAACAACATCTAACACTTGTTTTGTGTGTTTGTTCTTGCTCGGTTACTAAGACACACCAAGGCAGACCTTTATCACAAGAGCGCAGCTTGTTTCACAGTCGATCTGTTAGATGCCAAGTACAAAGTAATAGTGTCGACTTGAGTTCAGTGTTTTGATGTAAACATGTTTTCATGTTTGCCTGTGAAATGGAAAAGAGCATCTTTGTTGATCAGTCAATCACTAACAGTTGTTTTCCACCCAGAGAGGGACGGGCTTGAGCGTTCGTGTGTACCTGAGGATATTTTGAGACTCTTTTATGTGTGTGAGAACTGTGGAGGTGGTTGTGCTCAGCGAGACCGCTGTCAGTCTATTAACGTAGACAAAAATCAATGCAGTTAAGTTTTATTAATGTTGCCAAGCTGTCATATAAACCATCAAACGATGTGGCATTTCCAAAAGATTTGATACTGTAACTGTTTTTCCAAAAACAACACATTATGACCAGCACACCTCTGTTTGCCTCTCTAGGCAGAATCTGGTTGTGGAGGGTGAACGTTATCCCATAATTCTCAACACTCACTTCAGTCAGAAAGTCTGCGAAGAGACTAAGCCGGATAACGCAGGCGGTCCGAGAGCTGCGGTCACTGTGGAGAAATGCAGACCTTCGCCGTTAACCAGGAGCCTGTGGCGGTCAGGGACGAGCCAAGTGTCAACCGAGACACCCATTCCCTGTAAACAGGTTCGTCAGCTGCCCTCTCTCATGTGATCACGGCAAGGAAACTGAAATTCCCAGAAGAGCGAGTGTCTTATGTTAGATTTCGAATTCAGCCACACATAAAAATGTGTGAAAGTGCTGTTGGAATGGAGACAGCTGCTGTTTCCTGTGTGACACTCATGAGTGCAGATGATTTATGAGGGATGTTTTTAATGTATAAATATTTGCTTTAGTGTGAAAGCGAAGCCAAATTTTCCTGTTCGACAAGACCCTGGTGTAACAAATTCTTTTTAGAAGACATTTGAAGAATGAGGCTTTGCACTTCCCCTCTCTTATTGTGCTACTCAAAATAAGCAGTGCTGTTTTGTCCATACAGATTCTGTGTTGGTTGTAAACACATAAAGTGTTAGCCACAGTTTTCAAAATACAGAGTAACTATCATCTGCTACTCTGAGATCCTTTTGACATCTCTTATCAAAAATGTGAGCATACCAACACAACACTTAAAGGGATACGCCACCTAAAAATGAGTATTTTGTCATCTTTTACTCACCCTATGTCATTCTAAAACTGGAACACAAAAGAAGATATTTTAAGATTTTTTTTTTTTCCTTTTTAGAATAGAAATCATTGGGCTTCAATGTTGTTTGTTTCCCAACATTTCTCAATTTATTTCATAGACATTTTCATGTTTTGGTGGAGTATCCCTTTAAATGTGCATTATCATATTGTCATTAACAGATACACTGTCACCAATTCTGCATTTCTATGATAAATACAGTAAAAGCTGTAATATTGAGAAATATTATTGCAATTTAAAACGCAGATTTCTATTTGAATATATTTTAAAATGTAATTTATTCTTGTCATGCAAAGCTGAATTTTCAGCATCATTACTCCAGTCTTCAGTGTCACATGATCCTTCAGAAACCATTCTAATATACTGATTTGCTGACCAAGAAACATGTATTATCAATGTTGAAAACGGTTGTGCTACTTAATATTTTTGTGGAAACCTTGATTTGTGTGCTTTGAGTAGAAAGTTCAAACGAACAGCATTTATTTGGGTAATACTTTATTTTAAGGTGTCCTTGTTACACATGTTACATGCACTTACTATTATAATAACAATAAATTATGCATAATTACATGCAAGTAACCCTAAGACAAACCCTAATCCTAACAACTAACCATATAGTAAGTACATGTAGTTAATCAATATTACTCAGTACTTAAATGTATAATTACACTGTAACAAGGGCACCTTAAAATAAAGTGTAACCTTTATTTGAAATCTTTTGTAACATCATAAGTGTCTTTACTGTCACTTTTGATCAATTTAATCCATCCTTGCTGAATTAAAGTATTAATTTAGAATGGTAGTGTAGATGTGTGCTTACAGGGATTTGCAGTGTGAGAGAGACCGTAAATCAGTGAGAGTTGCTGATTTGAGGTGACATGGGCGGCACTGATTGTTGCTGCCTTAAAGGGATAGTTCACCCAAAAATGAAAATTCTGTCATTAATTACTCACTCTCATGTTGTTCCAAACCCATAAGACCTTCATCTTAGGAACACAAATTAAGGTATTTTTGATGAAATCCGAGAGCTTTCTGAACCTGCATAGACAGCAGCGCAACTACCACGTTCAAGGCCCAGAATGGTAGTAAGGACATTGTTAAAATAGTCCATGTGGCATCAGGGGTTCAACCTTAATTTTATGAAGCTACAAGAATATTTTTGTGCACAAAGAAAAAACAGTTCAACAGTTTCTTCTTTTCAGTGGCAGACTTTGATGCACATTTACAACAGTACAACTGATGCCATTACTGATACCCTTACTACATTTCTGGGCCTTGAATGGGGTAGTTGTGTTGTGTCAGAGAGCTCTCGGATATCATCAAAAATATCTTAATTTGTGTTCCAAACATGAACAAAAGTCTTATGGGTTTGGAACAACATGATGGTGAGTAATTAATGACAGAATTTTCATTTTTGGGTGAACTATCCGTTTAAGAAATTTGTGGTGCCATTCTGTGCCGATATTACGTTGTTCAAGTTTGGTTTATTTCTAGAGCGCATTTAAAAACAACAGAAGTTTACCAAAGTGCTGTACATAAAGGGTCATAAAACAAACAACAATAAGGTACTGTACATAGTAATTATACATTACACACAAAAAAAAAAAAAAAAAAAAAACTGAATTAAATGCCAATGCATAAAATGTGTTTTAAGACTAGAAGTCATAAAAAGTCATAAAAACAACAACTACTGGTGTGTTTAGGGGGATTTTTTTTTTCTCCATTTTTCCATCTTCAGGTCGGCGAGTTGAACAGAAGCAGAGTTCGGAAATCTCTGCTGGACGCAGTGGAGGATTGTGGGTCGTCGGGCTCTCAGAGCGGTCCTGTTGAGGTGGTCGTTCAGAGGGTCTACTGCATACCCATCACCCAGTCCCTACACAGAGCGTCTCTCCATCACAGAGTGCTCGACAAACCTCCACCAGAATCAGCAGCACCACCGCAACACATCGGCAGGTACTGGACCTCTGTTTCATTTCACTGGTTTAACACTGTTACTTGGAGAGAAAAATAAAAATGTCTGGTAGACTGTTACAGCTTGCAGATTTTAAATAAAAAAACACTGTTTCGGTCAAAGTCATATAAAGCAGTATGTTCAAAAGTTTGGAGATGGAAAGATTTTTTAATGTGTTTCAAAGTGGTCTTTTATACTCAGCAAGTCTGCATTTATTTGATCAAAAACACAGAAAGAGTGACATTGTGGAATATTATTATCATTTAAAATAACCGTTTTTATTATAGTTTAAAATGTAATTTATTTCTCACATGCAAAGCTGAATTTTCTGCATTATTAGTACAGTCTTCAGTGTCACATGATCTTTCAGAAATCATTCTGATATGCTGATTTGCTTTTCAAGAAACATTTCTTATTATTATCAATGTTAAGTTGTGATGCTTTATAGTTTTGTGGAAACTGTGTTAAAATTCAAAAGAACGGCATTTATTTTGAAGTACAATAGAAGTAGAAACTTTAGTAACATTATAAATGTCTCACTTCTTATAAACCCTCACTTCTGATCAATTTAATGCATCCTTGCGGAATAAAATTATTAGTTAAAAAAACAAAAAAAACTTGAATGGTAGTGCGTATATGCACGCAGAATATTGTTATGGAATTTACTGTTAGATTTTTAGTCAAAAAGCAAAAAACAGATCTAATCTGCGATTTAAAAAAAGATCTATAACCGTTACCAGCTCTATGTAAATAAATACAATGTGCAGTTTATCAGTGACTCTCCTTATCCAGTAACCAGGCAAACCAGTTTAACAAACCAGATCGCAGTTAGATCTCAAAACCTTCGCTCTAATTTGCTTGTAATAAAATGTATGTGAATTGATTGGGAATATGCTTGAGGATATAATTACAAGTAATAGGCATGACAGGTCCAAATCACATAGGATAAACATCAGTAAATCTAGAATCTGCGTGGTCATCTTTGTACGTGTTTTACAAGATTGTGTGTTTGTTCTGCGGTGTAATTAGGGCATTGTCTGTTCTGAACTCCACTGTTAAAGCCCCAAGAGGTCAGTCTCCTCATCGAGTGATAAATGGTGAGAGAGAGAAACTTTGCTCCATATTCTGTCAATGACTAACCAAACAACCCCTCCCAGTACACAGAGTCCTTTCTCTTTCTTTCTCTCTCTATCTCTCTATCTTTCTCTGCCTCACGCAGTTCTCTCGGCCATATGGTACAACTCTACAAACATCTTTAATTGAGCCCAGTGATGTCAGTGATCCATAGCCACACACTTCTCAGAAGAAAGGAAATAAAGGACAGAAAGTGAGAGTGAGAATGTGCCTTGCAAGAATTTTTTTTTTTAATATGGCCGTAAATCAAGAGCAGAAATTATATCTGTAGAGTACATGAGTGTTTTTTTAGCATGTTACTATGTAGTTACTAAGGTGCTACTTGTTACTTACTGTGCTGTTGATAGGTGATTACTTGATGGCCCAAGCTGAAAGAGTTCACTACAGTTTCTGTGATACTCTGTTATCTTCAGTCTTTTTGGTCTATTCTATTATCTACCTGGTGAAATTACTTGTTTCCTATTTGAATTATTTTTAAATTGAACCCACTGATTTAAATGTAAATGCTTTGTCACTATAACATAGAGGGAAAGTGTAAGGATTAGTGAGAGTTAGTTGAGAACATTCATCTTTTTCTGCAACAAATGGCCATGTTGGCATTCATTGACCACTGAGAATATCAAGCAGGTTCAGTTGTGCTTTCATAAATCAAATTCATTATATTCCTGCTTGATTTCAAAGTGAGACGTAGCGGGTGTGCGATATTGCCACAAAATGATATTTCAGTATTTTTGGGGGAATTTTTGGTTTTGTTGATAATGATGAGCAATATTTTGCTGAGTGTGTTTTTATGCTGCTATTTTGTCTGGTTTAAACCTGTCATGATATGGCACTAATACCACCAGTAGGTGGCGATTCATCACAAATTATTTGTTCAAAATGACTGATTCATTTAGAAACAAAGCAAGTGACTGTCTATAGATCTATTTAGGTGTTTGCTAGGGGTGTGCGATTTTGACAAAAAATAATATCTCGATATTTTCTGGGATTTTATCGATAACGATAATTAGATGATATTTGTTATAGATGTTATTGTGCTGGTACCTTAAGTACTGTCGTGGACAGCTGACTCATAAAGTTTTTGATATTCTTCATGTTCTTTGTGGTGGTCAGTTCACACTGATAGAAATTCATCTTTTCCAATAAGTTTAAACCGATTTTTACATTTTATGGGCATTTTTACCTTTATAAAGCCATTTTTTATAAAAGTGTCCATTATCTTTTGAGTTTTTTTTCTCACAATTCCGAGATTATATCTCATGGTTCTGATAAGAAAAATCAACTCGTCATACTCCTCTTTTCCCCTCGGCTCAGAGTTTATATCCCATAATTCTGGCTTTTTTCACTCAGAATTGATGAACTCACAATTGTTGAGTTAAATCGAGTTATAAAGTCCGAACTAGGAGATATAAACTTGCATATGTGAGAAAAAAAATCTGAATTATGAGATAAAATATGTAAATGTTACATAAATAGTATTTCATGCTGTAACTGTAGGGCTAATACAATACGTCTGCATATGTGAATTTTATGTAAACATATTGTTTAAACCAAATTTATGCTTTAAAAGTAGGGTAATCAGTAGGTTTCATCCATAGTCTGTCCATATCTGCGTTTAGTATCAATTGGCGTCTTTGACGACAGTATTCTATAAAAATGATTGCATTCTGATTTTGACATCCAAAGGCACAATAGTACATTTTTAATTTTATTCTATGATTCTACTCGTTTCCCTCCTCTTGTTATCAGTTTTTTTTCTGCCACCACAATGTGTGCGCAGCTGCAAGTGATGTAATTGTAACTTCTACTCCAAATCGGTCTATATGCATGTTGCTCTGAAACATTTCTACTCCGGCTTTGTGTGGAACTATTTTCGTTGGCGAAACAGAAAAAAAAGAGAATATTGTGTCTAAAATAACAAATTCACAATTCACGATCAATCTCACATGCTGATATTCTGGAAAACAGCATTCTTGCTTGTTGTGCTATCACTAAATTATATAATATCTTATAAATATTAAAAACAAAAACCTATACAGGGACTTTAGGCCCTCATAACTTGGATTATATGAGCATTCTAACTACATTATAATAAACTTCATCGCTCAGTGAATGTTTTTGGACTCTCAGGACGTGTTTTTGTTCAACATTATTGAGTGACTAAATAATACTACACTAAATAATGTTTGCACATCATTAAAGTAATAATGATGTAGATTATAGATATCGCACACCCCTAGTGACACGGCTCTTTCTGCGCCCTCAAAATAAATCTTATGCATTCCTATCTGTCAGATGTTCCATCTGAGCTTTTTCTCTGTAGGTGCCTTTACGGTCAGAGGTTTGTTATTAAACGGTTCAATGGTCAGTGCAAGACTATCGGGAACCAAATCTGTTTCTCTTTTTACTGCATTGTCAGTGTCAGTATGTGCAGGTTTTAATTACAGCCATGCTGCATGAGTTCAGATAGATTAAAATCATTTCCACAGGTTAAGCGTCCACGTTCTCCTCCCTCACGCGCCCCCTGATCTCTCCACTGCTCTGGAACACGTTGTATGGTTGTCAAAAATGCACGTGGTGCTGTGTTGATGAAGGGTGATGGAAAAAGAATCATTTGACTGTCGGTAACCGGATCTGTTTCAGACACTACAGCATGCTGTAAACACTGGAGCTCAGGAAGACCAGACACTGTGGTATGGAGTGTGTGTTGACAGGGGAGACCCTGACTGGACCAAAGCTGGTGCTGACAAAGATGGAGCAAACACATACACATGATACATACCATTTTTAACAAACCCCAGCACATGACTAGATAACATTCGCTTATGTGTGTCACTCACTCCCTGTTGTGAGTGACACACATCCTTTTTTCTCATAAATTCTCTTTTCTCGTAAAGCAGTCTCATGAATTTTTAAGACTCGGCAATCCAAGAGCAAGACGATTTATGAGCAGGTATTCAATGTCTTATATGCAGAATCTATTTTAATTATTTGTTTTGACACAAAAATTAATCATCAGTAATAAACTACAAAAAGAAAAACACATTTTTATTATGATTGTTGTTGTTATTAATAACTAAATAAAAAAAATTGTTGCTTTTTTGTTCATTATTATTTTCATAAAACTAATAATAATGATAATAGCTGCAAGTTTTACTTGGGCAGGTAGCTCTCAGAAAATGTGACAGTATTGTTTCCTTTTGCAATTAAAAAAAGAAAAAAAAGAAAAGAATATATATATATATATATATATATACACTGCTTGTTTATTTCCTTAAATTGTTTTAGAATAATTATTATTCAGTAATAATAATAACTAGTATTACACTTTATTTTGCTGTCATTATTTTTATTAGTATTATTAATAGTAATAATAAAAAAATAATAGTAATACAATTTTTTTTTCTGTTTGTAGTCTAATTCTTATTTATTATAGTGTCAAAAAAAATCTAATATTTTTTGCAATCTGAATTGCAAATAGTTTTAATCTTTGTATTGGGTTGTGTCTTTTAAGCTTAAAATGTTACTCCAGAATGAATAGCTGTTACATAAACAGATGAGTAATTTATGTAAACAGTACATTAATTTAGTTACTTTTAACATACACATACAGTACAGTGAATATACAGTGGGGTAATGGTGTTGGATTACAATAGTTCAGCTGGTAGCACATGGTGCACATCAGTAAAAGCATCCTTCAGATGCATAAATGCACTTATACACTTTAACATAGTCATACACATATTCAAAATGACACTCTGTGCAGTATCACTTGATTATGCCATCCCGTTATTGCTCCCTCATGATTTGATTTGTCTTGGCCAAAGTTTTCAGATGAAGAGAAATAGCATTGACTTGTGTGTTTTTGTTTTCAAAACTATAAGTGATCTCCTTCTGCGTGTTTTGTTGGCCTAGTATGAGTCAGATTAGGTTAGCTGACAGTGTTCAGTTCAACTTCTGCAGCTCACTATTTTTTTTTTTATCTAAATGATTTGGTTGTTGCTAAGGCTACCATCACTATTTCTAGTGATCTATACTTACATTGAAGAATGGATCTCCGCTATATCAGGAGTGATACCCTTTTGCCTTAGACTAACCACTCAAAACCTCCTTACAACCCCATATAGCAACACCCAGGACGGTCGTTTCTGTTTAATTTTGGACATTTGAAGAAAATACTGCATGTTTGTTCATTTGCTATATCGAGGAGGTGGTTTATATTTTTACTGGTACTTTTCTACTTTTTTGTCACCCTAGTTTTCAATCTTTCTCAAACTAATTTCTGAAGCTGTGAGCTTTAATATATTCATATTTATTGGTTTGCCAGGTATACATATATATACAGAGCCAAAGACAGCTTAAAAATAAGAAACAATACATGCATTTTACTAGTGGTATTAAATAAAACTTAACCTTGAAATCTGTCGTTGGTTCTGTTTATAAGTGCAATAAAATCAGTTTATAAAATCTGATTATAAGCATATGCTTGAAATCCATTTTTCATGTTTATACCCTCAAACATACAACTTAAATGTTGACAATATTTATTATTTTCATGTGTGTGCTTCAACAAGACCATCGGTCTCATTACAACCAGTTTGCAGTTACGTCCTGCCTTTTTTTTTTTTGGTTATGTTTCTTTCTCCTCCTTTTTGTGGCCAGTTTCCAGACAATAATTAGCATTTAACTTTGGGTCCAAGAAGATATGTTGTTCCAGTAAAAAGTCAGAGCAGTATAAACATGCTGAAGACGTTCTCTGTGCTCAGACAGGAGGAGTTGGATGTTTTCTAGAAGAAGTGGAACACAATGTGCTTTACGTGTCGGATTACAGCCCTGTTTATCAAAAGCTCCGCTCCCATTGGCCAGAGCCGTGCCGGAAGGAATCCCGCCCACTGCGCCTTAGACAGTCAGCTGCCAGAGAAGTTTTGGTGCATATGTGAAGGAAATGGAGGGGGAGTGGAGTACCTACATCGAGTAGGCTTGTGTGTTTGTATGTGTGTGTGTGAGTGTTTGGACAAGCTCAATGGATCGCAGTTCCTGGAAGCGCCTCCAAGTTGCTGCGAATTCCTTCGAACACTCACAATAACAGATTCCTGAAAGTGGCTAGTGACTGCGGCTGACCAATGACAGAGACCCAGTGGGGGCATTGGCCCCCCAGTCCCGCTCCGTTGGAGGAAGCGCCTGTAATGGGGAATAAAGAAGGGGGTTGTTTATGTCAACTTGGCCATACCACAAAATGCTACTGCGCAGTCACCCCTCCTGTTCTCCGGTTTCATTGACACGGGTCTAAACAAGCCTCAGTGTTCACAACCGCACTCACTTAACCCCTGTGTTCTTTAGCAGCACTACAACAGGGTAACCACAGGTTAGGATGACTCCAGATATGCCAGCCAGTCATGGTTTATCAAAGGTCATCTCATATCGCACCATCATCGTTAGCTTTTATCGAGTAACCTGCTTTTTCAGTAATCTGTTTTGAAAGCAGATTTACTGTTAGGGTTTTAGACTGTGCTTAGATTTGAGACTTTTTGTTCATTTTTATTTAAACTATTTGTCAGCTTGATTGCACAGACATTATTGGAAGAGAACTGAACTGAGCTGGATGATAAAATCACTGTTTCCTACAGAGCTGCTTTATTGAAGAATTAAACTCATTCCATAATTGATGAACTAAAACAGTTATTAAAGGGAAAGTTCACCCAAAAATGAAAATTCTGTCATTAATTACTCACCCTCACCCACACCTCCGTTCATCTTCGGAACACAAGATATTTTTTTATATTCTTTAAATCTGAGAGCTCTCAGACCCTCCATAGACCGCAAGGGTCCTTACACGATCAAGGTCCTGAAACGTAGCAAGGAGATCGGTAAAGTAATCCATGTGACATCAGGGGTTCAACCGTAATTTTATGAAGCTACGATAATACTTTTTGTGTGCAAAAGAAAAAAAAAACCGACTTTATTCAAATTCATCTCCTCTGTGTCACCCTAGCGCCATTTTGGAGAATATCCGCTGGACGGAAACTGCATACGCTCTTCTGTGTCAGCTGCACCGCACGGATACGTCTTCTACGTATATTTACGAGACGTATCCGTTGGGTGCAGCTGACACAGAAAAGCGTACGTAGTTTCCGTCCAGCGGATATTCTCCAAAATGGACCGTTGAATAAAGTAATTATTTTTCTTTTCTTTGCATACAAAAAGTATTCTCGTAGATTCGTAAAGTTACCCCTGATGTCACATGGATTATTTTACCGATCTTCTCTCCTCTCAGATTCCATCAAAAATATCTTAATTTGTGTTCCGAAGATGAACGGAGGTCTCGTGGGTTTGAAACGACGTGAGGGTGAGTAATTAATGACAGAATTTTCATTTTTGGGTGAACTAACCCTTTAAAGTGAAGTGACATACTGCCAAGTATGGTGACCCATACTCGGAATTCGTGCTCTGCATTTAACCCATCCAAAGTGCACACACACAGCAATGAAAACACACCGTGAACACACACCAGGAGCAGTGGGCAGCCATTTATGCTGCAGCGCCCGGGGAGCAGTTGGGGGTTCGGTGCCTTGCTCAAGGGCACCTCAGTCGTGGTATTGAGGGTGGAGAGAGCGCTGGACATTCACTCCCCCCACCTACAATCCCTGCCGGCCCGAGACTCAAACCAGCAACCTTTGGATTACGAGTCCGACTCTCTAACCATTAGGCCACGACTTCAGTAAACTGTACTGAATCAATGATGAACTGACAGTTACTGGAAAATTTACTGTTTACTATTGTCCTATTTTTTTTAGAAATGCTTTACAGCAGAATTGAAATTTGTCCACATCATTGAAACATTATTTTCCTGTTTAGCACTGTAAAGCTGCTTTGAGACAATCTGTATCTGTATCCTAATCTGGCTCGAGTTGAGTTGAACGCAATGTCATGCAAAGACACAGCACTTTTTTTGATTGGACAGTATAAATGTTAAATGACTAAATAGCTAATTTGAGATGGCTGTAAAATTGAAACTGGTTCATATTCGAGCAGCTTCTTTGAACACAACTGAACATAAATCAAAAGAACTTCAGAGAATCTTGTTTTCTATCAGCTCTGCGTGTGGATCAGCACATCTTCTTGTCACCTTTAGCAAAAGAATAGATAAATTGATGAGATAAATAAAGAGAAATTAATGGGAAAATTTAAACTGATTCAAATCTGAAAAGAAGTTTGAGAGAATCTTGTTTTCTGTCGACTCTGCATATGAACACATAACTAAACTTCTGTGATGCCTTTTGCAACAAAAGTTGAGATAATGGGCAGAAATCAATAAGAAAATAGGCAGAAAATCACAATTCAGTATGCAAATAAATGCAAGAAAGACAACCAACTGCAATTCAGTATGCAGATATTGTAATGACATCACTTAGATTTCAAATAGTGTTTACTATAGTATGAGATTTTCATGCTTAATGTTTTTATTTATCGTTTTATTAAAAAAAAAAAAACATAAATAGATCTATAGCCTTGAGTCTGCTGTCTTCTAAAAAAAATAATGTAATATTAAAATAATTTTAAAATAGACTTGATACTAATTAAACACTTGGGGCCAGATTTACTAAACAGGGCAAATTTGCATTAGAGCATAATTCCATAAAAGCGCTGATGGGAGGGGAAAATTATGTGGGTGATTTACTGACAATGCACATATTAAAGAACACAGACACAACATCTCATTTCTATAATGACCAGCGCAATCTACCAAGAGCAGCGCAAATTACCACTTGCTTTGTGAAATGCTTTTTTGGGCATTAAATAATGGTGCAAATATCAGTAATTTGACAAGTGCAAACGTTCGTAAATCGTGTTGCATGATTCATTTAAATACTCTCCTCCCATAAATTTTGTGTCTGGAAGAGGAACTCCTACAAATGCAAATTTAATAAGGTCAGTCGCAAAAATAGCTGTGTCCATGCCTTTTCAGCGCTAATTCTTCACAGCTCGTCTTTAGTAAATCGTGACAGTACTAACGCCAAAAGACGGTTTGCGCTGGCGCAAGCTGTTAGTAAAGCTGGTCCTTAATAAAACATATGATGCATGTTGTGACCGTTAACTAACATCAGAAAACCGTGAATATTTAAGCGTTGTTAAGTTATTGAAACATTTACGTCAAAAAAAGCACTTCAAGTAAATATTTTTGGGTCAAAGGGGTTCGGCTGACAAAAAGTTTGTGAATCTCTGTTCTAAACAGTCTACTAAACAGTGTTTGTTAATGATCTGCACATTAAGTGGTTTGAGCTGGATTATTTGCAGAAAATGTGGACAAGAAAAAAAATAAATGTAGATTATTTCAGGAATATCGGTGCAGTTCTGCCTTGCAAGCACTTTTTAAACTAAACAACACGTCTTCAAATCAGTGTGAAGAATGTACGAATCAACTGTGTTTATTTTTGTATTCTACTATAGTTATCTCTACTGTGCAATCAAATCACTGTCTAGCATGTGAAAATATATTTAAATACCAGCCTGTTTGTTTAGTCCTGTGGTTTACTGGCTCCAAAAAGTCACCAGTTTCTGTGAACTGACTATCTGTAGAGACTATTAATAGCTGCAAAAATATCTTTTTGAGTATAGAATCACCGCCATGTGACCGCTGCGAGTCAGTTCATAGATCAAGTTATTAGTTAGGCCCTGTCTGGTGCCAAAGTCAACATTTAATCTGCAGACAGTATCTGTATCTATGTGAGTGTTTGTTGTTGGGATGAAGCTTCCCTCTTCGTCAGAGACTCACATTCGCAGGTCTTAATTTTGGGCAGTATCTTTATAAATACAGTTTGTCATAAATTCAAATGCCTGATGAATTTTTAGAAAGGTAGTCACAGTCTTTCTTAGCCACTCTCTTTCTTGCCATTTTAATTTCAGTTTAATGTGCTTTATTATTGCCACAGTAAAAACACTGAACATTTGTGTTACAAAAGTAATGAGCAAAATAAAAATAACAGTCGTGCAAATGGAGTAAATAAGTACTATTAGATACTGAAACTAAATCAGTATTGCAAAGCAGTAGGGAATCATTTAATAAAGGTTGTTAAATGGTTGAAAATGATATTTTTCCCTCTCTTTCTTAGGTTGTGTGCTCTCGTTCAGGACAGTTACGGGATGTTCGGTGAGGTTCTTCTGCACTGCGTGACCACAGAATCAGAGATCCAGCAGAACTCGGAGCAGCTGGAGGGCCATGTGTGTGTCCTCCAGGCCCTGAGAGTCGTCCAGCGTCTCACACGCGACAAGTGAGTCTATGATATAATCACATGACTCTAAAAACATCCTGCTGAGCTGAAAAATATCATTTTAAAGCATCCTTTATTTTATTTTTACATTTAATCATTTAGCAGATGATTTTATCCAAAGCAACTTACAAATTAGGAAAATAGCAACAATATATTATATTATTAAACAACTAAAATGCCTGCCGGATTTATAAATACTGATTTACATAATATAGAGTTATGAATAGTCATATTTATTTAAATATTTATGTATATATTTATGTGTGTTTGACATACAGTGCCCTCCAAAAATATTGGAACATTAAAGACAAAATTGCTCTGTTGGCTGTGGAGTCAAGACATTTACAAATATGATTAAAAGATGAATATGAGACAAAACTACAGAATGTCACATTTTATTATTAGCTGTTTCAACACGTAGATGTTTTACCAGCTAAGAAGTTCAGCACTTCTAGAGTTTCATCCCTCTATCTGATGTGAGCATAAGTATTGGAGCAGTTGCCTCACAGGTCTTTCTAAGTGATCAGCTGTGTCCTGTTGCATTAATTCTTCAGATATTAAAAGCAGGGAATGTGTTGTATCAGTTATATCCATTACTTCTGTATTCTGAATCTTGCATTCGATGATGACACACACAAACCAGGATGAAGATGATGGAGCTGACTTTGAGAGAAAAGCAAGCAATTTGGATGCTAAAAGAAAAGAGGAAGTCAGTTAGAGCTCCAGCAAAAACAAAGGGCATGGAGAAATCAAGAGTTTGGAAACCACCAGCGACACCAGCAACTACCTGATCAGCTGAGAAAACAACAGTAGATGATGACAGACAAATCATAAAAGCTGTGAAAATGAACCTTAAAAGACGTGTCTGTAAAATCACCAACAACTTCCAGAAAGCTGGGGTGATGCTCTGACAATCTACTGTCCTCAGGAGACTTTGACACAGAATTACAGATGCTACACAGCAAGATGCAAACCTCTGACCAGCACCAAAAATAGAAAGGCAAGATTAGAGTTTGCAAAAAAGCATAAAGGTGAGCCAGAAGAGCTTTGGAACTGTGTTTATGGACCGATGAGACAAAGATGAACCATATTGCATCAGGACAATGACCCAAAACACCCTGCCAGTTCAGTCAAGGAATTTATAAGGGCAAAGAAATGGAAAGTCTTAGATTGCCCAAGTCAATCTCCAGATTTAAATCTGATTGAACATGAATTTCACCAGCTGGAGAGGAGAGTAAAGGCAGAAACTCCCCAAAACAAGCAGCAATTGGGATTGGCTGCATTAAAGGCTGGGAAAAGTCTTTCAAAGGATGAGACCAAGAGTCTGGTGATGTCTATGGGTCACAGACTCACTGCTGTGATTGTGTGCAAGGGATCTGCAACTAAATAATAGCTTTTAATCTTTTATATCTGCCTTATGTTCAACTGTCCCAATACTTATGCTCACATCAATGAGTGGGATGAACTCTAAAGGTGCTGTTCTTTTTATTTGGTAAAACATGTATTTGTTGAAACGGCTAAAAATGAAATGTGACATTCTGTAGTTTTGTCTCATATTCATCTTTTAATCATATTTGCAAATGTCTCGACTCCACAGCCAACAGAGCAATTTTGTCTTTACTGCTCCAATACTTATGGAGGGCTGTGTGTGTGTGTGTGTGTATATATATATATATATGTATGTGTATATATATGTATATATATATATATATATATATATATATATATATATATATATATATATATGTGTATGTATGTGTATATATATGTATATATATATATATATATATATATATATATATATATATATATATATATATATATATATATATATAATGTGTATGTATGTGTATATATATGTATATATATGTATGTGTATATATATGTATATATATATATGTATATATATGTATGTGTGTATATATATGTATATGTATGTATCAATGGAAAGCTTATTTATTCAGCTTTCAGTTCATGGATGAATCTCAATTTCGAAAAAATGTACCCTTATGGCTGGTTTTGTGGTCCAGGGTCACAAATATGAAATAACATTTATTTATCCTCCTAAATCCAACTATTTGTTTAGTATTCAAAGAGCATATCCTTTTCATATTTTGTCTCACACTGCACCCCGTTTTCTGCACTATTATTATTAGTGAACCTTACTGCACTCCATTGAACTGAAAGTTAGTATGAGCTCCTATTTCCACCTGCTCCGGCTCAGATTAGCAGCTCACAGTGTCAGTGTGCTTGCTAGATTTACATCTGTGTTGAGTATTTTATTGACATGTGCCTGCTCACTCAAGGTTGTCTGCGTGGTCAGTGCTTTAACGTGTTGTTTAAGTTGAAGATGGCATGTGATGGGAAACTCTGGTGACACGTTTCCACAGATATGAACATGAGCTGTGTACACGAATACCCAAGATGCCTTTCAGCACGCACTGCTTATTTGGGATCAGTGGCCATCTATATGGTGAATAGGGTCTTTGAGATTATGGGTAGAGCACTTGAGGAAATTCTGTCATCATTTACTTGCTCTTGTGTACTTAAAAACTTCAAAACGTTGTGCTTTTTTCTGTGGAACTCTAGCAGAATGTTCACGCTACTCTTTTCCATAGAATGAAAGTGAATGGGGACTGATTCAAAATGTTTGTTAACAGTCCCAGTCCCTACATTTCACTTTCATTGTATGGAAAAGAGCAGCCTGGACTTTCTGACTAATATCTCCTTTTGTCTTGTCTATGGATTTACCTCATTTGGAACCTGTGTTATTTTATTATCATTTATATACCATTATAGTTTATATTAATATTTTTTATTGTAATTTTTGTTTATAATCATTTTAATTAATATTTAGACATTTTATCTGTTTTATTCGTTTTTAATATTACTATTTAGGTTTCATTTATTTTCGTTTTAGTTTTAGTTCACTTTTAGTTTTTATTTATTACCAGTTAGTCAATTTAGTCCTTTTAATCCACTAGTTTCATCAAATATTTAAATATTATTTCAGCATTATTTATATTTGCAAAATGTTCATTTTTTGGTGAACTACTTCTTAAATAAATGATTTTGTGCAGGTTTGGATCAGTTATGTGTTGAGAAAAGGCTCTGTATCGCACATTCTTACATTGATCTAGCTCATCTTCTCTGTTTCATCTTGTTTTTTTCTAATTCTGAACACTGTTTCAAGAAAAATCTACTTTTTAATAGTTGCCTAATAAACCTGGCATTGTTGGCTCTTTGACAAATTGCTTTGTTCCTGTTTTGTAAGTCACTCTGGATAAAAGCATCTGTTAAATGCATACATGAAAAAACAAAATACTCAGGGTGAAAATGTTTTAATTTTTTTTATTTTTTTGAGTTGATGCTCAGGAATAGATAACTTTCTCCAGAAATGAACAATATGATTGTCTGTACTGCTAGACGTAAGATATATGGCTTAATTTCAGTCTCATTCTCTCAGTATGTACTAAGCTCCTCTTGAGTGTTTTCAGCGAAGGCTCGTCCCGCTGGACTGGATAGGGCGGTTGAGCGGGTCAAGGGAAGAGGTGAGGGGGGGAAAGGAGAGCGAGACTGTGATTAAGACAGCTGTGGAACTGGTTGTGAGGGATCAGATCATACTGCACTGAGGCACACGCAGGGTTCAAGAACACTTTTTAAGCTCCACTAAGAACATTTTATTCTTGCGTTCTAGAAATCCATCTATGTATGGGAGCTTTTAAGAATCCAGAAACTGAATTTGATCTGTAATAAAAAATTGAGAACTTCTGATGATCTCCAAACAGCCATATAGCAACTTGAATACCCTATTTATACTATTATAGTTTTTGTCAGTATTTTGAATTAGCTTTTAGTTTTATATTGTTAGCTTTCTTTTTAATATTATTTTAGTTTGCAATTTGTTTATTGTGCTTTTGTCATTTTTATTACTTTTAAAATATTACTCTTTAAATTAATATTTTTTAAATCTTTTTACATTTTCAGAATTGTAGCTTAAATTTTAGTAAGTTTATGTTTCTGACATTCTTTTTGCAAATATTATATTTTAATTTTAGCTTAATCTTTGGTATTTTATTGTAATGTTTTTTTTGTTTGTTTTTTTGGTAATTGATTTTTATTAGGATTTTTGTATTATTTTTTAATTATTATTATTATAATTATTTAGATTAAATTAATTTTTATTTCAGTTTTAGTTTTTATTTCCAGTTTAGTGCTTATTTCAGTTAGTCTCCAAGGCAACATTTCTAAATTCCCTTTAGTTTTTCATCTAACATTTTACATTTATTTTATTTCAGCTTTGTTTCAGTTAACAAAAAGTTTTTAATAGTTTCAGTTTTCGTTAACGATAGTAATCCTGGTACCTACTTGCACCATATCCGTTATAATTGTCATATTGTGGCAATGTTTATCTGTCAATCTATTAAATCAAACACAGATGGAGCTGATCTCTGTCCTTTTGT
The DNA here is from genome assembly GCF_936440315.1 of Barbus barbus. Taxonomy (NCBI): domain Eukaryota; kingdom Metazoa; phylum Chordata; class Actinopteri; order Cypriniformes; family Cyprinidae; genus Barbus; species Barbus barbus. The sequence continues at coordinate 21,183,166 of NC_136724.1, read as the reverse complement.
CTGTATGTCAGTCTGTCTGAGATGTTTTGTTAGCAGCTTAAATTTGAAATTGGAGTCTTAAAATAACATTCGGCCTGCCAAATATTAAATTATCAGCATTTTGAATAGCGCTAATTTAATTCTTGAATGTTTTAATGACAGATTATTTACCTGTGTGTGTGTGTGTGTGTGTATGTGTGAACAAGCCTCAGCTTGCTAGGGAAACTGATCTCGTACTTGTCAGCAGACACTATTCGGCTCCAACAGAAGCTCAACTTGGCAGCACGTCAATCCAACCGAAGCTAATGAGACTGACATTGTATACACTCCACCTTTGGCTCCTGCATTTCTGGAAGGACCCCTGAAATGAAACGTTCAGAGATTTGAAACCTTACTTCTTTCCTCTCTCTTCCTCTCTTTGCAGATGTTCTCATCTCTTCAGTATGATTGACAGTTTGTGGCCTCCTCCGGTTGATCCAAAATCTCATGACGATTTTCTGCAGTCTCCCAGTGTAGGTCTTCAGATCACATCGTAAATTACAGCCGTGTTTACTTCATATTTATCTCGCATACCTCTTGCTTCTGGAAGATTCCTTCTGGATAGCGGCAGTACAACGTCAAAACAACCACCGTGCTGCATTCTTAACCAAAGCACATATAAATAAACCTTCAGAGCTTAAAAATACAAAATTAGCGGTGGTTGCGAAGACAAACATTACTGCAATTTCTCGTTCTAAGAGTTAGTGATTTAAACAAACCCCTGACGCTGAGTATTACACTTTGTGGTGCGACTCGTCCCATACCAAACGTGAATTTATACTTCAGATTTTCACCTAACAGGCAACAAATCCCTTAGACTTACACTGAATGAGAGACCTAGACATCAGAATGTCATGAATGTCAACTGTATCTCCAGTTTTTCCCCATAAAATCTGCTTGTTTTCTAGATAATGTGTTGCTTGGGACAGATAAGTACTTGCATTCATCTCGGGTTTAAAAAAGAAGCTTCAAAGGAATCATTTTCTACTATTAATAGCATTGTACTATCCTTTTGTATCTTGAAGGACACTACTTTTGAACCTTCCCTAAACCTTCACCAAGAACAGTTGTATTTTTTTCATCAGAGTGGGCCTAAGTAATGTAAATATATGCAAATCTAGGCAGTCATATGTTGATGAGCTTAGGGTGGCTTCTGAATGAGCGTTTTTGCTGTTTTGATTCTATAAATAGTTGACTGGGAAGGGGGCTTTACTTTGGGTGACAGAGATAAATGGTATTCATCTATTTCCATCAAATGACCCTTCTGAACTATTTAAGGAAGTACTTGATTTTTAAATAGTCAAGCCAGTTTTTGCTTTCCAGGATCGAGTCCCACCGCCCTGTTTCTGCTATAGGCTGAGCGTCCAGCAGGGACACATGGTTCCGCTGTCAGGACAGACTGAATCTCCACTGTACCGACCACCTGTACTTCAGACGCTAACAGAGATCCTTCAGGTGCAGCACTCAAAATGACATCTAAACAGAAACCTCTTTTAGTAGACATGCTTAAAAAATAAATGACAAAATAAAGAAAAATCGGGAAATATCAAGGAATTTTGAGATTTTTATATATATATATATATATATATATATATATATATATAAAATTGTTCAGGACTAAAATAATTTAAAATAAATAGAATAAAATAAATAACTAACGACTAATTTGAAACATTTTATATATTTTTAATATCAAGGAATTTGTATTTGTAAAACATATATTTGATGATTTTATGTGTGTGTGTGTGTGTATATATATATATATATATATATATATATATATAAAAATTCTAATTATGCTGAGAACAAAAATAAATAAAATGACTCTTTATGAGTGCAGTTATTATATATATATAATAACTGCACTATATAGAGTTTATATATTTTTTTAATAAATTTTAAAGATCATTATTCATTAATGTTTATTTATTGATAATTAATTGGTTTAAAGGTGTGGTACAGTGTTATATTATTTTAGTATTCAAAAGCTTCCGTCTTTATATTTTCAGTTTTCATTTTAATTTAGACTTTGGTAATTTTGTTATGTGTTTTTGTGTAATTTTTAGTAGCTATTTTTTATTTGTTATATTTATTGTTTATTTGTATTATTAATTTTTTGATAAATATTTATTATCTATCAATGTAATATTCATTTTTATTTGAGGTTTAGTACTTCAACCTATTTATTTCAGTTATTTTCCAAGGTAATATTTCCAAATATTAAGTGTTTTATTTTTCATCTGATATTTATATTTTGTTTTATTTAAGCTATTTTGAGTTAATGAAAATGCTAGTTAATAGGTATTAGTTTTTAACCATACCAACAGTGGTGTGCAAACCATGAAATAATTTTATTTGAATTCGAATAGATTTATGAATGATTCTTTCTTTCTTTGTTCTTTAGGATGAATCTTCGAGATGTCGTTGCAGCTTTCGGGCCACTGTGGTTCATAAACAATTACTGGTAATGTTTTCTTAACAACAAATGCATAAATCATCATTTTTTATCATAGCTACATCTTCGTGGCATACCTTGGCACGCCTGGTTTAAGGAGTGTGGGAAATAGTCCTTAGCTTTGCCTATAGATTGTGTTCTTAAGAACCCACCGTAGCTGTTTTCCCAGCACTTTTGCCAAGTCTTCATCCCTCAGGGTTGCTTCCAAATTGTACACCTTTGGAAAAGCTTTCGGAAAGCTTTTCGCTCTGTTTGAGGCAAGCTTACCGTAAGTGACATCATCCATTGACAATCTGCTCAACTAATCTAGCAAACCCTCAGACCTTAGATTTTGATAACCTGGGATTTATTTGTAGGAGGTTAAGGGTCATGCATACACGCTCGTGTTGATAGTAGATTAACCTTTTTTGTTTTGTTTTGATTCGCTCTGTTTGCTTTGCTATTGACATTGCACATCTGCGTAGGTGTATGAAGGAACAGCCTGTTTGGGAAACTGCCCCTAAAGCATTTGTCCTCTGATAATGACATATTTATGTCTTTATAAATGATGCAACAATTGAAGCTTTATTTAGCCTTGTGTATTCAGACCTCTGTTTGATAAACACCAATATTTTCCCAAAATTTGCTTATACATGAATTATAAAACAATCTAGTAAATGCCAGTGTCCCTCTCATTTATTAAAATATAATATAATATAAATACTTTTTTTATTATTATAAACACATTTTTATATTTTTTACTCAGACATTTTCAGTTATCTGAGCAGCTTTTTATGCTTTTATGTGTTGTGTCCCAAAATTGGGCCGTAACAATATTACCTAATATATAGATTATTTTTTCATATTGAAACATTATAATAATTTCTTTCATTCTTGAATTCCTGCACATGAGATATACTCAAACCTTTACACAATTTTGCACAATATTTTTGTCTACATATTTGAAAAGAGAAAATTTCATTATATACTTAAAGGCAAATTCCAAGTCATTTCATGATAATTTATTTAAGAAATTTCACTGATTTCCACATGCATCTTGGTCTTGCAGAGCTCAAATGCTGGTGAGAGGGAGATGCTGCTGTTTGTGACAGATCCCAGTCTCCAAAGGGAGCCAGACACAGACGGGAACAGAAGAACCGTAGCCGTGTATCTGAGCCCATCCTGTCTGATCCAGAGCTCAGTCACACAGGTTCTGGACGCCCTGCAGACGCAGCCTGTTCTAATGTTCAGAGACGCCTTGAAGGAGAATGGTATTTCACCTGTTAGACATACATGAACACATCAGCTGTCTGAATGTATTGTCCCATGCACAGTCTCATACTGACACTGTGCATTTCGAAGGACTTGCTAATTACTAGTTCTGCCTACCATAATGGTAGTAATTCTGAAGTATTGTAATTAACAGTGCCTCTGGTAACTGGTGCCTCTTTGCAAATCATAATTGTAAAGCCAGTTTTATATATTTTCAAAATATATACTGTACGTGTGTGTATTTATATATACATATTAAATATACACAGTACACATACATATATATTATGCAAACAAAAACTTTTATTTTGGATGTGATTAATCGTAATTAATTGTTTGACAACACACACACACATATATATATATATATATATATATATATATATATATATATATACTGATTATATGGTATTATAGTGCATTATACATTGTGACTTTATTTTCATGACCATCGTTACTGGTATGTGAAAATAGTATAAGTTAGAATAAATAATTTTATATTTTACATAGTGCATTATATACATAATGGTAGTATCTATTTAAATAATTAATTAAAAAAACAAAAACAAATAGGAATTTGTGCTTAGTTGTAAATAATGTCATATCTTTTTTTGGGGGGGGGTGAAATATGACCTAGACATGTTTACTGGAGATGCAGCCACAAATGCTTTATAATGCATTAAAAATTCAGTTTTTAAGGAAAAGTTCAATGCTACTGAATGGAAGCCATTCAAGCTGAAAGTCTCTGTGGTTGCTTCTTCATGTCTGGCCTATTTTGAGATTTAGAGGTTTCCTATATTAATCTTAGTGTTGTTATTTCTCAGAGCCATGACTGTAGAACATTCCGTGACATTAAGCTACTGCTCCTTTTTCGTAAACCAGCTCAGATTTTCTGCTGGGAACAGACAGTGATCCAACTGGAACCCGAGGACTCATCCTTCTCCACACCACGGCCAATCATACTGGACCACCTGGGTCCAGAAACCCTCCCATACTCGCTCTGCACTGTCACAGGTTGGTATATTCCCCCCACAGCCTCCCTTGTTTTTGAGGAGTTGGTACGAACCAAATCTCAGGGGGGTACATCATGTTTGGCCATTTAAACGAAACCAGTTGTTTGTTGGCTCAGGGTTTGTTCTTGATGCTTTGTTAGGGACCTTCTTGTGGTTTGTTATTTGCTTTTCCTCCTTAAAGATCTTTCTCCCACATGTTGAAGTTGTCTTCTTGCCTGGTTTTGAGATATAAAAGTCACATTTTGTTACAAAGCATTCTGTTCATTCGCTTATTATATTATTTTAACTCATGCAAAGTGATGCCATCTCCCTGTATTGTTACATTCTTTAAATGATCCACCAATATTGGCCTTTTTCTTAGGATAAATAGTTTTTGTGAGTTATTTCATTGCTTTTCAAATGCCATCAGTAAAGCCACATATCAAAAAATGTATCATTCAGAAAATGGAAAACAGTCTTATATTTGCGACTTGTTTTTTGACCGAGAGCTGTCAGACCATCTGACATATTAATCGATTAAAAGCAATACATTTAATTTTAATAAAATAATTTTCTAAAAACTCTCTCGTGGTACAGAAATGGCATAGTTTATCTTTACCAGAAAATCTACCAACAGACTTCTCAATGGATAATAAATATTTTTTATATTTTTAGAGAACTTTGAGTGAAGATTGTGTAAAAATGTTCCTTTTATTTCTTTAATTGCTTATTTATTTTTATTCTTAATTGATTGATGTGTGTGTGTATCTTTGCATTTTGACATTATTTTCATAATAATTCCCATTATTGTAAATGAAAAATGAATCAATTGTATTAGTAATTATTTTAATAATTACTAGTAATAAGTAAATATTTTTCATTGTATTATAATGTATGTATACATCATGGTAATATTTATTAAAATAATTAATTCAATTATTTAAATGATTTACAAAAAGCAGCAAAATCTTGATGGTCCTAAAAAGATGCATTATTTTATTTATCAGAAATTAATTAAAAAATAAATTATTTTGCTTTTGGGGGTGAAATATGACCTGTGCATGTTTTCATAATGCATCACAGATTTAGATTAAATCTGTTTTAAGGAAATGTTCAAAACTACCGAATGAAAGATATTCAAACTGAAATCCCTGTGGATGACCCAGGACATCAAGTGATAAATACAGATTCGATTATCTCATGTTATGCTTTTAATGCAGACATTATGTTTAGATCGTTCCATGTTCAGTTAGAGGATAGAAATGCAATATTTGAAACTCTATGTTAGACTTTGAAACTCCATGGCTGTTTCACCCTGAAGATAAGACAAATCATCTGACTCAAAAGTGTAACAAGCACAAATTATCTTCTGCAGTGGTCAGCAACTTCAGCTTCTGGCTGCGTGCCGGAGGATCCTCCAGAGAGCAGAGGTTCACGCAGGGGTCTTATCACTCTGCCTCCTGTCTATTATATAACACAGATGTGTGTTTGTGTGCTGCTTCTTACTGATTTTACAATGTCATTTGTCAGAAAATGGCCTAAATTTAAAGTTCTCCGCAGAAGTCTGAACAAACAAAGTCATAGATTATGTGCTGATAATTTATTTGTGTATAATATTTCATAATTCATTTCTCAGTACAAATCAAATCAGTAGGGTAAAAATAACAACGATGAGCTCATTTACACAGTAAGGAGTGCAAATAACAGTGATGAAACTAATTACCAAGAACCACATTCTGAAAAATACATCTATGGCTCCATGTAGAACCTTTAACATTCATGGAACCTTTGTTTCCACCAAAGGTTCTTTTTCACTGAAATGTTAACCAAAAATGATTCTTCTATGACAGAAAAACTGTGAAAAACCCCTTTTGGAACTTTTATTTTTAAGAGTGCACATATTACTCTTAGGTATTAGTGTTAGTAACTAATACAGTGCACGGTTTAGGTGATTTGAATGAAGCGTGTCAATGAAATTATTTTAATTCTGGGATGATTTGCTTATGTTAATGTGCAGGTGTGGTTGTAGCTGTGGATGAAAGCACAGCGTTCTCTTGGCCCACCTGCAGCCGGTGCCAGAGCTGCCGTTTAGAGGCTCAAGATCAACGGTAAGTCCAAAGTTCTCCTAGACCGGTTCTAAGGATGGGTTTGATTAACGTCAGTTCTAGAGAACTAAATCCTACAGACATTATTAAAGCAGCATCACAGCTGCAAATTCCTACTTGCGTCATCTTGTAAAATTGTAAAGTGTTTGAATCCCAAATGCTTTCTGTATTAAGAAGCAAGTTAGAAAATGAAGTTTTCCCAAAGTGCATTATAAGGGACGTGTTTGTGGCATTTTATTTTCTTCCCGAAGCCACAAAAACAGACTTCGGGGAAGAGTTCACCAAAAAAAAAATAATAATTACTGAAGATTTCCTCACCTTCAGGCCATCCAAGATCTAGATTAGTTTTTTAATCAAGGGAACAGATTTGGAGAAATTATCCAGATTTGGAGCATTACATCACTTGCTCGATCCTCTGCAGTGAATGGGTGTCATCAGAATGAGAGTCCAAACAGCTGATAAATACATTACACTAACCCACAAGTAATCCACACCACACCATTCCATCAATTAACATCTTATGAAGTGAAAAGCTGCATGTTTATAAGAAACAAATTCATCATTAAGACATTTTTAACTTCAAACCATTGCTCTAAAATATGAGTTGTCTGTCTATAATATTGCTTTCTCCAGTGGAAAAGTTGTCTCGTCTGGATTAGGAGAGAAATGTGCACAGATCAAGCAGAATACAAGCAGATAATAATACAAGCAGAAACCATCCAAAACAGTTCTAAACAAATATGTTGTATTTTGATGTGAGAGGATAACACTGGATGAAGCATTATGATGAATTATGGACTCGTCCTTAAGCTGAAAATGAAGCATTAAATTATGCATTTGTTTGTTACAAACAGCTTTTCACTTCACAAGATGTTCTCTGATGGACTGGAGTCGTGTGGATTACTTGTAGATTGCTGTGATGTTTTTATCAGCTGTTTGGATGCTCATTCTGACGGGACCCATTCACTGCAGAGGATCTAAATATTTTTCATGTTTCATTCAGAAATATGTCAGATTATGGAAGTAAAACGCTGTTGCTTTTCAGCTTTAAAAATACTACTCAAACAGTAGATAATGATGCTAGCAACACCAAGGTTATGGGTTTAATTCCCAAGGAATGCATGAAAAAATATATGCCATGAAATCCATTGCAAGTCCTTTTGAATAAAAGTGTCTGCCAAATAGAATATGCAGATTAATGGTGCTGTCCTGGAATGCTAAATTCATGTGTTGGTCTTGTACAGTCCATAAGGTTGTTGACGCTTATGTGTTCAGAGTTAATGCATAAGACTCCTCCATTTCATTGTGTTTAATCACAACCCACCACATGGCTAAATTGTTTTCACATTCGTGTGTAAGAGTAAAGCTGAAGTGATGAATCATGGTGCCTTTGAGCCCTCAAACTGAAAAAGACTGCTGGTTTCTAGGAAAGGATTCCTCTGTTTAGCATGTGGAGCAGTGATGGATGAACCCACCACAAAGATGCAGCTGGAGGTGTTTCTGAGCTGCTCCTCTCTGAGCCACTGCAGCGTCAAAATCAAGGTGAGATGCTTTCAGCTGCTGTATGTGGAAAATGTCCATTCCCACTGTCGACGAAAACATGTTGTAGTGTGTGTGTGTATATATATAATATATATAATAATATATAATATATAATATATATTAAGCGGATAATAATTTGCATTAATTTACATTTAAATTGTGAAATTTTCATTACTTTCAAAATAAAATCAAGTCCAGTTTTTATTTAAAACAATAGAAAAATTAAATGCAATACAGCTAATATTTTTAGGATATACAAGTACTTTACAGTTTAAATAACTGCCATTACTTTAAATTATGCCAGATTTTCATAACTGTTACAGAAGAATCATGTCTGTTTTGTTTTTCAAGCATAAATTACTGCCGACCTAATATAATATATAAATAAGACAAAGTACAGCAAACATTTTTATGATATATAAATTCTTTACAGTTTAAATAATTTACAGTCATTTAAATGATATCAGATTTTTATTACTGTTATAGAAAAATCAGTCACACTTTATTTTGAGGTCCAATTCTCATCATTAACAAACCATTAACTTTGACTTTTGCCTCAATAAACTCCTAATTTGCTGCTTATTAATAGTTAGTGCGGTAGTTATGTTTAGGTATTGGGTAGGATTAGGTATGTAGAATATGGTCGTGCAGAATATGTGCTTTAGAAGCACTAATAAACAGCCAATCTGTTAATAATAGGCATGCTAATAAGCAACTATTTAGTGGTGAGAATTGGTCCCTATACATGCTACCGAAAAATCAACTCCAGATTTTTTTTTTAAAATAGCATGAATTAAAGACAGTACAGCAAACACTGGTATGATATATACATTACTATTTAAGTAATAAACTACTTATTTTGCGCACAGTGATAATGTGAATGGTATATTTCCTAATAGTAAGTTTTATTAATGTAAATATATATTTTGGGCTGATATATGACGTAGACCACTTCATGGCAGGTTTCATGTTTCGATTCTTTTAATTCTGCTCTCTTGAAAACATACTCATCTGTCTCTACATCTCACACGACATTAAAATGATGATCATAAACACTTGAGAAAGTGAAGCTAGCATGATTTTATCACTTGTGCTAGTGTTTGTCTTCTTTCTGTTTTATTTCCTGGAAATTTCAGCGAAAATGGAGGTTCACATATTATGGAACAGATTTAACAAGATATCTCTCATACGTTATCAGAAATGAGTTTCACCCACAGAACTGGAAAATAACGTTTTTGACCACTGAGTACATGATGAGGCATGAAAGGGAAAGGTTATATTTTCTGATTTTAAATGTGAACCTGGAGCACAAAACCAGTCTTACGTTGCTGGGGTATATTTATAGCAATAACCAAAAATACATTGTATGGGTTAAAATTATCCATTTTTCTTTTATGCCAAAAATCATTAGGACATTAAGTAAAGATCATGTTCCATGAAGATATTTAGTAAATTTCTTACTGTAAATATATCAAAACTTCATTTTTGATTAGTAATATGCATTGCTAAGAACTTTATTTGGACGACTTTAAAGGCAATTTTCTCAATATTTAGATTTTTTGCACCCTCAGATTCCAGATTTCCAAATAGTTGTATCTCAGACAAATATTGTCCGATCCTAACAAACCATACTTCAGTGGAAAGCTTATTTATTCAGCTTTCATATGATGTGTAAATCTCAATTTGAAAAATTGACACTTAAGACTGGTTTTGTGGTCCAGGGTCACAAATGCTAATAAATTCAATTTTGTCAATCAAAAAGAATAATTAGACACTGGTCTTGCCTTAGGAGTTTCTCCGAGTTTTGTCTGTTATTGTTATTTTGACTTGTTTCTTAAGCACAAAATCTCATAGTCTTAAGTGTGTATTAATAAGAAGCCATTTTTATAATGCATTTAGTTTTCACTATGCAAAAGGCGCCTGTAACATTATTTAGTCTAATGCTGTCAAGCGAAAATGTCTCGAGATGCTCGATTAGACGAGGTCAGACAGGGTTGATTTCCTGAGGCCTTCAGAGTCTAAATGATTTCCAGGGTTGTCTGTGAGTTAACAGAAAATATTAATGTTTCATACTGTTTTTTCATATTCCTGCCACATCGTATGAATCAAATTATGATGTTTATGAATTCATGTTTCAGTTGCAGCAAAAGACCATTAAATCTCTTTTAAACTCAACAAGCTGTACTGAGGTAAGATTCTGGACTAGCAATGTGAAAGTGTCAGTCATTTCTGTTTTTAATTCACAGTTAATTGTTTTTTTTGTTTGTTTGTTTGACAGGGTTACAATGTGGAAAATGTTCTTGGGTCGGAGATCGGTCCTCTCAGCGTCTTCGTCCACGTCGTCAACAGAAGTCACACTGTTTGGATGGGTTTGGAGGAGTGTGACCTGCACTGACTTGCACACTTATCTGTTCATTTCATGGTTTAAAAAGAATAATTAGTCAGCACCAGTCTTGCCTTATTTCCAAATGGATGTAAATAAACCGAAAGCGTGCACAGTGCTAGAATAACTTTACCAATGACCATTCTGGAGCCTGTAGTATCTGAGTATAACTAAGCAAACCAGAACTAATAATATTAGTATGAAAGTATCAGCTGATAAAAGGTTGACATTATGAATCTACATTATGGTGGTGTTTAAGTTAAATTATTTGTACAATAATTGATTTGTTGCTCTATATGACAGCTGAACACCTACATTCACTATAAATAAAAGTTGTATGCCACCAAATAACTGATCAAGTCATTTTCATGAAAGATAAATCAATATTATTTCTTCACAACCATTTTTAAGTGTCTAATAACTAGATTTTATTCCTAATTTGACTGCAGTGACAATAAGTACACAACAATGAAACCTAATATATTTTATGAATATTTATATTCCGTTTAATTATTATTATTAATTATTTATGCCATTGAATTTACTCTACTATGAATGGGTCTAACTGTAAACTAGGATCAAATGCTACTCCTTTTGTATTCCCCTGTGAATACCATTGTTTTTCTTTTTTCTTTCTAAAAAGTTGCATCAATTCAAGTTCTTAAACTTTTCCCTTTGTAGACGTAGCTCTTATTTAAAAGCAAAACCAAAAGCTTCAGAATTGACCTTTGAGGTCTGGTAACTTAATCTAAAATTTGCATTGTTTAACTTTTAAAACCAAAATTGCTGTTCCTTACAACCCACATGACATTGTTTTGAAGTATTAAATTTAAAAATCTCCATAGTCACGATCCCGTCATGCTGATTGACAGCTACACCTTTGACCAGACCACGCCCCCTCAGACCCGCCCCCATGCACACATGCGAGTTCACATGGATCTTTTTGGAAATTTCACGTCGTTTTATTATACATTTGTACATACTGTACAATTTCAAACATGCTCTGGCATTAATACAAAGTTTTTGGAAATTATAAAACAGGTACCATAAAAACATGAAGTTTTTCTGTAATAATTTAGAATACAAAAACATTCACAAAAATAATCACGATGACACCATGCGGTGCCAAAGTCCATCATCCAATGTGTAACTTAATGCACGTCTGCTACAGAAGAACATAGTAATTCAAATTCACTGAGGTATGTTTTTGGCAAGGTTTTTGGGGAGCACTCTCTCTTCTCCTTTCCCCGACGTGCGTCACCGACTGTCAACAGCCGCGCGCGCCGCAGTCCCAAACGAAGTGTCTGGCATGTGTTTGAAGAAGTTTCTGAGGCTGCTGAGTTCTCTCGTCAGCTGATCGATGGTTTTGTGCAGGCGGTCGTTCTCGGAGTGCAGCTCGATCATCTTCTGCTGCATCTCTAAGTTGCGCTGCTTCGCCTTGTCCCTGCTTTTACGCACGGCGATGTTGTTCCTTTCGCGCCGCTGCCGATACTCCGGACTGTGCCTGTCGACTGACTTCTTGCCCTTTTCCTTCCCCAGCCTCCTGTGGGTGACAGGTTCTGGCTCGGGTGATGTGGGAGGTGTCGGCTGACCCGTGTGCATGAGGCTCACGGTCGTCTGCGCGCACGTCTCGATCTGAGATGGTAAGGAAGAGGACAGTTCGCTGTCGCTCCAGTCCGCCTCCTTCTTGATCGGTGCGCAAAACGCGCCCTTGCCAAAGCCCCCATCCTGGTGCTGCAGCCTCTCCGCGCTCTTTTGCGCAAAAGCGCTCGGCAGGTAAAATTCGGCCTTTTCTTGCTTCACGGCGTTGTTGAACAAGTCTGCAAAGAGTTCGTCGTTGCAGATCTCCAGCGGAACCGTGGACATGGACTCGATGTAGGCGCTGAAGTCGATGGCGCTCTCATCATCGTAGATGGCAGGCGCGTTGCTGAGCTCCATCATGTTGCTGTTGTTGTTGTTGTTGTCCTCGGACATGCCATGCTCTCCCCCGGATTTGACACCCCCTGGCATGACTTTATTGTCATAGAAGTTGGTAGGCTCCATGGCCCAGCTCGTGTTGCATGGTGGCGTTACGCACTGCGAGTCCAGGTTGTATATGTCAGACATGGACGCAGCGAAACTCAAACTCAATCAGCAGATGCTTTACTCGTCCTCAAAAAGCGTAACTTTTCACGCGCAATCACACCCTGTCTGGCGCAACCAGCGCGTATCTCCAAAAGTCTGGTTGTCTCTCGAGCAGTTGTTAAAGTCCTCGTAGCTCTCTATCGAAACTCTGCTGTCCGCGTGCATAAGTACGAGCGCTCGGCTTGCGTCACGGCATCACCGCCCCCTTCCAGAAGCCAGTGAATGTCCAGCGTCAGTCACATGTTCCGCCTGTGCTCCTATTTGAGGAGACTCGGGTGTGCATGAACGCCTACCAGCAACTTTTAAGAACAGCCTGTTAGAACTTTGTTGTAGGACATGAGGACATGTTTGAATGCGTACGCATGTTTGGAAGAACCTAGCAGTGTGAGAACATTCATTTAATGCGCCCTACCAGCATATATACAAGAAAAAAATAATAAATAAGTTTATTATTTAATGTTTATTATTATTAATGATGTTATTAGGCTGTTATAATTATGGATTTTCGTTCGCATTAATAATAATATTAGTAGTAACAACAATTATTTATTTATTATTAATGTTTTGATTAATTATTATTATTGTTGTTGTTATTATTACGTAATTTTGTTGGATATGAAGGCATGTTTGGATGCGTATATGAGGAGAAAGAATATTAATATAATACGAATACACATATATTTGGTTCATTATTATTATTAACTGAGTGTTTACTGTATTGTATAGTCGGAAATATATCATCTATTATATATTCACATCCATGAGCACATTGAACGTACAAATTCAGTACAAACAGAATATAAATTGAAACGAGAGTCGAATTAAAACAAGTTTTTTTTTTTAAGTTGACATCATTTAGCAGTTATATAAGCAATGCAAATTAAAATTAGTTTTATTGTCCTGCCTTATGCTTGCATTAATAAATAATCTTCATTAATGGGGCCAAAATGTCATTCATATTTTTCTGAGGATGGCACAGTTGCAGGCAGATTGTGGCACGTCATCTTGTCCACATGGACATCTAGTGGATATCAGAGGAATCACCTCTGTTTGATGTTCTTTCCCGCGAAAACTTCGGGCGATACCAAATTTGTTTATGTCACTCATCCTATAATTGTCAGTCTGCCATTAAGAACGTTTGGAAAAGAGTTTATTGTAATTTCACACATACTAAATTACAATTTAATTGCGTAATCTTAGAAAAAACGAGTTATATATGATTTGAGCACACACGTCTCTCACTTCTCCCCCTCTCGACTGATAATGAGGAGCGTATTGTTGGTTGGTCAAAATTTCCCCGCGAAATTTACGTCACAGACAGTTTCGCGCCACCGTTCACATCAGAAGGGAAGCAGTCCGCACGGTGAGTGTTATATTTCTCTATAAACTCATCGCGTTTGAAAGGAAATGTAATCACGATAACCTAAAAACAGATCTTGGTCAATTTCACCTTAACATAGTGGGTTTTAGACGAAAATAATAGTTATTCTGTATTGTAGGTAAAAGACGGTGTTATGTCATTGTTGTGGCTGATGCAGCGTGCTGCTAGCCTCTTTCACTGTCCCTGTATAAATGTAGCAACTCAGAGTTACTGTACATCCTTAATACCTTCATAATTAAACTCAAATTATTTTTTTCAAATGTGCTTACAAAATAGATGTAGATCTAACATTTACTTTAAATAATAAGAGGTTTTGGTATGTTGACGGACAGTTATTGTATTCCCTGGGCATCTCATACAAGCATTCAACTTATTTTGCCAAAATGTATATATATATAATTTTCTTCTTTGTTGTGTTTTGTGGTGCATTGCCGTTTTGCAGTGTTGTGATGGAAGACCGTGATCTAATTTCTTTTAATTCTAGAAAAAATCATTAGGCCTGCTGTCATAATAGAACAAATACTTTTATGATTATGATAGTTCATAACAACTTAAGTCATTATCATATGATAAAGAGGTATTATGTTTCATATATGCTGAAATAGTTTATGAAACGAACCTGCATCCATTAAATTCAATTTAATTGTGCATTAAAAAAATCAGTTTTAATCAAAGCAAGTTTTATATTTAATATATTTTGCAATTTAATAATATATAATTCTAAACTTAAATGCAATTTATTTACTTCTAATATGATGTACATGATTCAGAAATTGTGGTTCTAGTTCACTAATTTTGAGATTTAACCTTTCAGTTTTGAGTCAAGATGTCTTCACCATCATCATCCCAGAGCCGTAAGAGAGACCCTCCGACCCGTGAGTTACATTGACTTTGAATGCAATTTCTTTGCAATTTAATTTCTAATCTGTTCCAGACGGGTTTGTTTTTGACAGTTGCAGCATGTGAACGGTTTTTGTGTGTGTTTGCAGCTGCGAGCGAGGATCCTCTCTCCCCTCCATCACAGCGGTCGAGGGCTCATGACACGTCCACAGAGCTTCAGCCCATGCCCACGTCTCCAGCCATGGACACATCCGCTCAGGATGTGTCGCTGTTCTCCAGCCCTATGGCCCCGCGCTCTGGTGTGGCTCATATTCAATATCTTACTTGCACTGAATTTAATTATTTATGCAGCTAATGTGAATTAGGAAAACATTAAGGTGTGTTTCCTCCAGTCCTGCAGAGCGAAATCGACGCGAGCTCTCCGCTGATGTACGGCACTCCCAGCTCAAGGGTGGAAGGAACACCCCGCAGTGGCATACGCGGGACCCCGGCACGTCAGCGGGCCGACCTTGGATCTGTCCGGAAAGCTCCACAGGTCGACATGCATTCGGAACCAGTGAGTGTAATCTTTGCATTTTGATTAACTGGTGTGTTTTTAATAATTCGTGATTTTATTACATTTAACACATCACGGTCAGTTATTTCTAATTGTTAATATTTTACTCTGTTGTGAGTATGGACTCATTTTTGTGGCTTGTTCATGAGCATCATGCATGTGATCAGCTAAGGGCAAAATTATAATGTAATATAATTATAATAACAATAATATTCTAAATAATTCATTTAAATGATTAAAAAGATCTATGAAGAAATATGTAATTACACTATTGTACTGGGTCATACTTCAGGCCAGAAAATACGGAAATCCATATTATTGTTAGCTTTAATTGAAAAAACTTCAAAGTAAATCTGAAAATATAAACATTACCTAAAAACTAAAGGAAAATCAGAAATGGCACCTTAGCAACTAAGTGAAATAAGCTGAAGCACTAAATGTATTAGCTGTAAATGAAAATAAACTAAAACTGAAAGGAAAATAAATGAAACCTAAATGGTAACATTTAAAAAAACAACAAAAACATAAAATTACAAAAAAATTAAATTTAATGAAAGCTGGAAATATAAAAATAAAAGCCATTTCATATAAATTGAATATTAAAATGAAAACCGAAAATTTTAAGATTTAAGCTAATTCAGTATATTAAATAAATATGGTAGAATTATTAGATGATTAATTAATAAATAGTACATTGAATAAATAATGTATTAATAATCTAAATGAATACAATATTTTCACTTTCAGCCGTCTGGAGATGCAGTGGCCGGCAGCGAGCAGGGTGCAGGACAGAGACTGGTGATCTGGGGGACTGATGTCAATGTGGGAACCTGCAAGGAGAAGTTTCAGGTGTGATTTCAGTCTGTCTCACTACACTCATCCACAGCTGACTGCCAAAAAGCTTGTCTTCCATGACTAAATGATCATTGGTTGAAAATCTGTTTTTTTTTTTTTTTTTGCAGCGTTTTCTTCAGCAATTCACAGACCCCAACTCCAGAGAGGATGAGAACGCTGGTCTGGACTTGAATGAGCCTCTTTACATGCAGAAACTGGATGAGGTGAAAAGTGCAGTGCTGACTAGAAAGGCATAAACAATGATTGCATGTTTAGTCATGCAGAATCCTTAAAGGTGGGGTAAGCGATTTCTGGAAGCCAATGGTGATATTTGAAATCACCAAAACAATCACGCCCCTACCTCAAAAGGGTCTTGCCCCTATTTTGATAGCTCCGCCTCACACATACGTAGCCTACACAACCCAGGCAATAATTAGTTACGTA
The DNA here is from genome assembly GCF_936440315.1 of Barbus barbus. Taxonomy (NCBI): domain Eukaryota; kingdom Metazoa; phylum Chordata; class Actinopteri; order Cypriniformes; family Cyprinidae; genus Barbus; species Barbus barbus. The sequence continues at coordinate 21,166,241 of NC_136724.1, read as the reverse complement.
AAACAAAGCAAAACTAATGTTACACTATGTCTACACCGGACGCGAACGGCGTGACAAAATACTATACAAGGCATTATAATCAGAGATGTTCAGTGTAGGCAGACTTTAGCTGTTGCGGCGCGTCTGGTGTAGACACAGTGTGACAACAAAGCAGCCTCGGCGTCCGATCGCAGGCCTTCCGCTCCTTGAGTTCTCTCCAGCGCTGGAAAGCTGATCCGATATTTACACGGGTCCTACTTCTTGCCTTACCGTTCCGCAGACATTTTCCTCTCTTGTTTTTTTATCCGCCATCTCTATCTTTCTGTCGCTCGGCTGTTCACTGAACGCTCTCTCCTCCACATCATGAGTAGACACGCCCCTTACTGCTGATTGGCTACAAGCTTGTTTTGGTACTCGGCCCCGACTTTTTGAAAAATTACATACCCCACCTTTAATATCTAGTTCTTGTGTAATAATATTGCTGCTTTGTGTGTGTGTTTCAGATCAGTGTTGTTGGAGAGCCGGTACTGAATGTGAACTGCAGTCATATTCAGACATTTGATGCTGATCTCTACCGTCAGCTGATCTGTTATCCACAGGTGAGAGTGATAAGCCCAGTAATAAAAATAAACATCGAGAAGTTCCTACCCATAAAGATTCGTGTCAACAAGTTTTTTTGTTTTTAAATAAGTAACTGGTATTCAGTATAGTTTAAAAATATGTAAAGACGTTTATAATGTTACAAAAAAATTAAAACTCAAATTCTGTTCTTTCGAACTTTATCTAAGAATTCTTAAAAAAAGTTTTCAACGTTGAGCATCAAATCAGTGTATGTGTGTGTATATATATATAAATCATTCTTATGTATATATGTATGTATGTGTATATATATATATACATATATATATATATATATATATATATATATATATATATATATATATATATATATATATACACATAAGAATGATTTCTGAATGATCATGTGACACTGAAGACAATGAAAAATTCAGCTTTGCATCACATTCATATAGAATGTTTATTTTAAATTGTGATAATATTTCACAATTTTACCGTATTTTTATTTAAGCAAATAAATGCAGCCCCGGTGAGCTTTTTCTTTCAAAAACATTAAAAAAAAAAACTTTATTGCACTGTCACTATGACCTGTTGTTGTAAGTCTGTCACTCTACTCCTCACAGGAAGTCATCCCCACTTTCGATATGGCTGTCAATGAGCTCTTCTTCGATCGTTTCCCAGACTCCATATTGGAGCATCAGATTCAAGTGCGTCCCTACAGCGCCCTGAAAACCAGAAACATGCGTGCGCTCAACCCTGAAGGTGAGAGACCGTGTGCATCATGATCGCACACTGTTTATTGATGAATGTCTGCAGCCGTCACATCATCGTCTCTCGTCTCGTTCAGATATTGACCAGCTCATCACTATCAGTGGGATGGTGATCCGCACCTCTCAGCTGATCCCTGAGATGCAGGAGGCGTTCTTCCGCTGCCAGGTGTGTGCGTTTAACACACGTGTGGAGGTGGACCGGGGCCGCATCGCTGAGCCTGCTGTCTGCCGCAACTGCAACACCACCCACAGCATGGCGCTGGTGCATAACCGCTCCGTCTTCTCTGACAAACAAATGGTGGGTTATTTTATTTAATTTTGTGTTATTTGTTATTTTTTTATATTTAATTTTATTTGTTCTTTTTTATACTAATTTTTATTTTTTTTTATTGCATTTGTTTGCTAGTGCTTTTTACCCGAACAAAAAGTGAGACTTTTTCTTTTTCTTTTCCTTGTGTTTTGCCCTGACAGATAAAACTGCAGGAATCTCCAGAGGATATGCCTGCGGGTCAGACACCACACACCACAGTCGTCTATGCACACAGTGACCTAGTTGACAAAGTGCAACCTGGAGACAGAGTAAACATCACTGGTACGACCTGTTGTCATTGACGCATTGTGGCTTCATATAATAGCTAATCCGGTTTGTTCCTTCCTCTTTCTTTACTTTATAAACAATGCCTTTATTGTAGCTTCCTCCAAGTTATGGAGCAGGAATAGTTTACATGGTTGTGATTTTTACATGATTTTACATAGATGTGATTTTTACAGGGATTTCTGTATTTTCCGACCTCTGAGGTACGACCCATGTGATTCGTGTAGATCCGAGGTTTTTTTGGGGGGGGTGGGGTTACTGCATGATGATTGAAATCACGCAAATGGCCTTAAACTATTACCTAAAATAAACTGCGAAAAGATTGTTTTCTAAAACATCATGAACGGAATAGTCCTGAGAGCGCTGCACGAGCTCGCGGCGCCATCTGCAGGACATTTAAAAGCATTCAAAGCACCAAAGGCGAGTAGATTCAGCGCCGAAACGTGTTACTCGACCCAGTGACTTTTTATGAATGGCGGTGAGAATTTGAGATTGCAAGTGCTGTCATAAAATTCGCAACGGTTGTGATTTAATTATATAATAGACTGTTGTCTGAGGCGCTACATGTCTGCTGTTACAGTACTGTTTTTTTACTGCTAACTGCGCTGTGCTTGGTTTGAGCCCCTTTAATTTGCATTTGGGAACGCAACATTCATCATTAGAAACATTTAGTTTGTCACGTAATCCTTCAGAAATCATTCTAATATGCTGATTTGCTGCTCAAGAAACATTTCTGATTATTATCAATGATGAAAAAAGTTTTGCTGCTTAATATTTTTGTGTAAATAATGATACCACAAACATTTGTATAAGATTTAAAAAAGAGATAGAGATTAATGATTTTATTCATCATGCATGAAAGTGATAAAAAGTGAGTGAAGACAATGGTTTATATTAAATAAATGCATTAACAAGTTTAATTAATATATTTAATAAATGCAAATAAATGCTGTTCATTAAACTTTATATTTATCAAAATTCTGAAAAATAAAGTTTATCACCATTTCCACAAAATATGAAGCAGCAAAATTGTTTTCAACATTGATAATAATCAGAAATGTTTCTTGAGAGTCAAAAAATTGTATTGATTTGTTGTGACTTGGGGGCGTGGTCAGATTTTTCTTTTTGAGTTTAACAGCTAGACTTTCAGAAACATTAAATATTGGTGTGTTTTACTATTATAGCACTTGAAATCATTTAATAAAGAGTACTTTTCTGTAGAGAAACTCCAAACTGACAAGTTGTTAAAAAAAATTGTTTTTCAATTATAAATGATAGAATATTATCATATCTATTGATTAAACATTATTTTTAATAATGTTTATGTTTGTTATTATTATTATTATTTTAAACATTGTAGTGATATTTAATCCTAGATTTTTTTTTTTTAATAGTATGTAACATTATAACTGTTATGTGTCTTTTTAGTATATTTTAACATCTTTGCGCAATATATTATTATAATTAAATCATTTATAATGTTATGGACTACTGTTGTTTATCTATTATTATTATTTTATAGTGTCGTTTAATGTTATTTAATTTATAGTTCTTATAATAATGTAACATTATTAATATATCAATAGAATTATATTTTGTATGCAGTTACATATATCATAATGAATAATACATAATGTTAGTAATACTCTATTATTTGTGCTGTTACTATTGTTTTGCAATGTTATAAAATATACTATACATTTTCATTGTTTATTCATAGAATATTACGTTTCTAATAATAATTATATATCTTATATAAACTGCACTTATTTCTTGTAGTGTTATTTATATATAACGATACATAATTCTTTATATATTATTATTTGTATCTTTATCTAATTACTTTATCGAGAATTTTTAATTAAATGTTTTAAAAGCTTTGATGTTAATTGAAGGTCAAACAGTTATTTTATGTATTATAATCTAACTGTTATTGTGAGAAGTCTAACCAGCATGTCTTGTTATTCTCATCAGGCATTTACAGAGCTGCCCCCATGCGTCTGAACCCACGACAGAGCCAGGTGAAGTCTGTGTACAAGACCCACATCGACGCCATCCACTTCCGGAAGACAGATGAGAAGCGTCTTCACGGACTGGACGAGGACGGCGAGCAGAAACTCTTCACCAAAGAACGGGTCGCAGTGCTCAAAGAACTAGCGGCCAAACCGGACGTCTACGAACGCTTGTCCTCCGCGCTGGCGCCCAGCATCTATGAACACGAGGACATCAAGAAAGTGAGTTTTAATTGGTACTGCTTAAGACGCCCGCATGTTTTTCCTTAGAACAGATGCAATTCAAATGTTTCTCAGGAAGTGAGTTGACAGTAGACTTTTATCCCAGGGCATCCTGCTGCAGTTATTTGGTGGGACCCGTAAGGACTTCACTCAGACGGGGCGTGGAAACTTCCGCGCAGAGGTCAACATCCTGCTTTGTGGTGATCCGGGTACCAGTAAGTCCCAGCTGCTCCAGTACGTATTTAACCTGGTTCCTCGCGGTCAGTACACGTCTGGGAAAGGATCCAGCGCTGTGGGTCTCACAGCGTACGTGATGAAGGACCCGGAAACCCGACAGCTGGTTCTGCAGACAGGAGCGCTCGTGCTCAGCGACAACGGCATCTGCTGCATCGACGAGTTCGATAAAATGAGCGACAACACGCGGTCTGTGCTGCATGAGGTCATGGAGCAGCAAACGCTCTCTATTGCTAAGGTGAGGGTGATGCGTGAATGATCACTGTGATGACTGATTGTCAGGACAGGCCATTAATGCAGTTTTTGTGTGTCATAGGCTGGAATCATTTGCCAGCTTAATGCTCGGACCTCCATCCTCGCCGCAGCCAATCCGGTGGAGTCTCAGTGGAACCCCAAGAAGACCACCATAGAAAACATCCAGCTTCCTCACACACTTCTGTCCAGGTAAGAACACAACATGACACAATATTTACAACACACTTAACATCCATAATGTGATGAGTTTTTGAGAGAAACTGAATTTTGAGTGGGAAATTCTGTAAAGCGAGAACGATTTATCCATCAGGATTACAGTTGATTGTAAAAAGTGAGCTACACTACTCTTCAGAAGTTTGGTTATTATAGTTTAACTTAGACCATAAGAAAGCATTTTTGGTACTTAAAATAAACATTAAATGAAATTAAATATTAAACACTTGCCAAGCTAGTTGCAAAAACAAAACGTATTTACTTTAGTAAGCTAGATATAGTGAAAAACAAAATGTAGACACTTTTTTTTTTAAAGTATAAAAATGACACACAAACCACAAATTTACTCTGATATCTCACTGATACCAGAATGAAAGATACCAAAAGCCATTGTGCTGCTTAATTTTTGTTTTTCAGGATTCTTTGATGAACAAAGTTCAAAAGAACAGCATTTATTTAAGTCTTTTGTAAGATTATGAATGACTTTACTGTCACTTTTGATCAATATTTTTTATTTTTTTTGTAATGTTAGCAATAAAGTCCTCTCAGAAGAGCAAATTTACTATTTAAAAAAAACAACTAAAATTGGTGCATTGTACAAGTAACCCTAGAGACGTTTATCATAGACAGTAAAAGGCATAAATTTTGACTTATGATCTCTTTAACATCCAAATGTTAAAATACTTTATTTTAGATTTTTTTTGTTGAACATTTCTCTTTATTATGAGTAAACTAATAAAATCTCTGGTTCTTAGGTTTGATTTGATCTTCCTGATGCTGGACCCTCAGGATGAGGCGTATGACAGGCGTCTCGCGCATCACCTCGTGTCTCTGTATTATCAGAGTGAGGAGCAAATTGAAGAGGAGCATCTGGACATGGCCATGTTGAAAGACTACATCGCTTTCGCTCGCACGTCTGTGCATCCCAGACTATGTGAGGAAGCTAGTCAGGCCCTGATTGAGGTATAGAAACAACGAAGATCAATGTACCTGTAGTATGATATATAATACATGTTTACACTATCAAACGTGGACCACAAAACAAGTCATAAGGGTCAATTTTTAGAAATTGAGTTTTATACATAATCTGAAAGCTGAATAAATAAGCTTTCCATTGATGTATGGTTTGTTATGATAGGACAACTATTTGAAAATCTGGAATCTGAAGGTGCAAAAAAAAATCTAAATTTTGAAAAAAATCGCCTTTTAAAGTTGAACAAATGAAGTTCTTAGCAATGCATATTTCTAATCAAAAATGAAGTTTTGATATATTTACTGCAGGAAATTTACAAAATATCTTCATGGAACACGATCTTTACTTGTGTTTGGCTATTGCTACAAATATACCCCAGTGACTTAAGACTGGTAATTTTGTAATTACAAAATGTAATTTTGACCTTTGCAGGCCTATGTAGACATGCGTAAGATCGGCAGCGGCAGAGGGATGGTGTCTGCGTACCCCCGTCAGCTGGAGTCTCTCATCAGACTGGCTGAAGCTCACGCTAAAGTACGTTTCTCAAGCAAAGTCGAGTCCATCGATGTGGAGGAAGCCAAGAGACTGCACAGAGAAGCCCTGAAACAGTCCGCAACTGATCCCAGAACAGGATTCGTGGATATCTCCATCCTCACCACAGGTAGGGTTTAGAGATGCTGTAATAAACTGTTAGTACCGGTCAGGTCGAGTCACATGGTCTAATTTAGAACTCGAAAGAAAAGTGTTAATATTAAACGGTTAAATTATTAAGAGTACTTGTAAATGATTAATTATAATAATATAATTTATATAAATTGTTTTAAAATTGTTACACTTTTCATTTTGAAAATTACTACATAATCAAATTAGATTTATTAGTAATTGAGGGCTGTTCCTCAAATATTATTATGAAAATTATATAATTTAATAGATAAAATAAATTGATAATATAATTATACAATGATTAAATTAAGTTTTATATATATAAAATACTTACAGTATATATATATATATATATATATATATATATATATATATATATATATATATATATATATATATAGAGAGAGAGAGTTATTAGCTACAGTTTTAACTTTGACATTTTTCATAATCAGTGCTATTTCTCAAATATTTTTAAATTATTATATTTTAAAATTGATAAAATAGTAATTAATTAGTAATGTAATTATATTATTTATTGATTGTTACACTTCTTTTGGTATCCTTAGTTTCATTTCACCAATTATCTGTTAAAGGGGTCATATGACGTTGCTAAAAAGAACATTATTTTTGTATTTGGTGTAATGCAATGTTTATGCAGTTCAAGGTTAAAAAAAACGCATTATTTTCCACATACTTTATTGTTGCTCTATGCCCCGCCTTTCTGAAACGCGTCGATTTTTACAAAGCTCATCGTTCTGAGAAGCGAGGTATAAGCTGATTGGCCAGCTATCCAGTGCGTTGTGATTGGCCGAATACCTCAAGCGTGAGACGGAACTGTTACGCCCCTCACCGTCGTGTGATGCCGTGATGCGCGACGACAAAAACAATAAAACCCATTATAAACGAGGCATTTGTTGCAACCAGTGGGGACATAATTACTGATTATAATGACTTAGACGTTTTTTTACGCGTTGCGTTGCATCGTGCCACGTAAACATTACCATGTCTGCATTTGTGATCGGAGAAACGACAAACAACAAGCTCTACTCTACACTGCTCAAAACTCACGTTTGAATCGTCAGTGGCAGAAACATACTTACAGGCTGTGAGTCAGAAGCGTCAGACTGTCCTTGCAAATCTGGAATTGCCCCACTTTATAGAAACAGCCTTTGTGCAAGCCAGCATTGTAGTCTACTCTTCCAGGTTCAGGAAACAGTCCTCCGTAAAATGTGCTGCACACACTGGAATATTTGGGTTGAACTGTTCTGGAACAGTGTTGTAAATACAACTTAACCACTGATTTCTAGTTGTGTCCTCTTTTGGAAGCACAAACAAAGTACTGTCACTTTCACAACGAAACACACAGCGTCTCCAGGACATAGTGCCGGCGGCAGCAAAAATACTACTGCCCTCTTTCTTTGCGTATACTTTGGGCGGTGTTTTGCAAATCTTCCCAAACCGTGACGTAGACATGTGGGGCGTGTTTGAATGAGCCGTTTTAGGGGGGCGTGGTCGAGTATTAACTTTTATAAAGAATATCTGTTTGGTTTTGAGACTTTAGTCTTCAGGGATCTTATCTATGCACAAACAGCTTGTAACACTCCAAAGAGAAATGATTGAAATCGCATCATATTTAATGTTGAATGCAGATTTGGTGCCATGGTTTTAATTGGTTGTTTCTGTAAAGATATAAATGCTTGTGCAGACCACTCCTATGACTCAATGGAAGAAAATTATGTATTTTTAAATTAATAAAGTAGTAATAAATCTAGTATATAAAATATTTTTTATTAATGGTTTCCCAACTTAACCCTTTATTAGTACTAGTACCTGTGGATGTTTTATGCAAATTGAAGAGAGTCTGATTGGTTATTTCTGGACAGGGATGAGTGCTACAGCACGCAAGCGTAAGGAGGAAGTGGCTCAGGCTCTGAAGAAACTCATCCAATCAAAGGGCAAAACACCAGCTATGAAGTACCAGCAGCTCTTTGATGATCTTCGTGGCCAGTCAGAAGCGGTATGTTTTCCTTGAATTATTTTAATAATGCTAATAATGTATTTATGTAAACTGCAAGCCTGGAGCCCAAGGAAAATCTTAACTTAAACCATTTTTCCTCCTATTTCAGGCCATCACGAAAGACATGTTTGATGAGGCCCTCAGAGCACTTGCTGATGACGATTATCTGACCGTCACAGGAAAGACTGTTCGGCTTCTGTGAACGCTCGCGCTGCCTGACTGCTGCTTCCTCTTTTGTTACTTGCTTTATCCTATTCTCTGTTTCTATAGAGCGATTATTGTTAATAGTGACACGTACGGACAATTTCTGGTTGCAATAAATGAATTTTGTTGTACACGAGAAGACTGGTCTAAGGTGGTTTATAGCTGTTATTTACATAATCAAATATGGAAAGCATCTATTCACTGATCCGAATCGATCACATGATGCTGGTTAAAACCTCAAAGAATCACTAAAACAAGGTGCAAGAACAACAGTACAAAACCAAGTGGGACAAATGTATATAAAAACACTCTGACAATGTATTATGACAGGAACTAGAGCTTCTGGTTTATTCTTAATGGAATATTTATACAATGGATTATTATTAACATTATAGGAGACAAAACCATGGAAACATATATTTTTATATATGTGTAATTTTAGGAATGTAGACTAAGTAAAAAACAATCAAATTCATTGCTTATGCTTTCTGATGTATGTTGATTTCTCACTAAAACTCGCTTATTGAAGGGTAATGTCATAAATGGCCTGTTTTAAGTATATTACAGGGGGCTAAAAAGAGAAATTGTGGACAAAGATATAAAATGACCAATTAAAACTATTTTTAACTGCATCGCCTGAAAACATGACAACATCCTCAAGGTGTATTAGTGGAACGATATAATTTAACTGCAATGTCCTTAAATGTGATATTGTAAAAAAAAAAGTTAAACTTATCAAGCTATTGGAGCTCAAGTGTAATAAATTGTGTATTAATTTAATTCTTCTTGGGACGTCCCATATACATAAAGCAAAAATTACATCTATTAGTTCCTCATTTAAGTGTTTTTGTAAAGAACTTAATATATTTTATGACTCACTGACTTCAATTACCAGAAACAAGAAATGTATAAAAACATCTCATATTTAAACAAGAAATGTATAAAAACATCTCATATTAAAAAATGTTATTTGTAAAATGTAATGCTTTGCCATGCATCATATATATTTGTTACATGTATCCCCCATGTTATTTATTTTTGTTGTTTTTGGGTCTGAGTTATGCTTGAAGTTAAGTACTTATGTATAATTGAAAAAAAAAATATATATATATATATATTAATAAATAACACCCCTCCCTCGCGTCATTAGTCACATGACGCGTCGACGTCACGCTTTCGTACGCTTTTGGATTCGGCAGAAGAAGATGGCGGCCTCCTCAGGTTTGTCTCACAATCTCCTCGAACCTCGCGGTCCTCCGCGGCCGTAATTTAACAACAGAAGCGTTGAGCCCGTGCCTCACGACCCGATATAGATTATCCGAGAGGTTTACCGTTCTCAAACGCCTTAATTTACTTCACCTAACAGATCTGTGTGCAGTTTGAACTGTGTGTGTGTGTTAGCATCGAGCTAACGGCCCTCACATAGAGCTTTAGTTTAAAAATAACATCATATGTATTTTTTATTATCAGCTAATCAATATTATAGACACGCTTCAGATATAATTATGCACTTCTATAGTAGTAAGGCGTAGATTAAATGCCGTATGCTGCAGTTGGGCGGGTGTATCGGTGCAACTGTGAGGCGAGGCGGAGCATTGACGCGTGTGCTGCTGCTGCTGGTTCCGTCCAGTTTCATGACAAACGGGCCTTTAACTGCTGTTTGGCTGTCTTAATAGCACTTGAGCAGGCTATTACTCCCTCACAGAGTCATTTAAAGATAATACGTCTTTGGAGAAGTGCGTTGTGATTGTGTAGGTGCATAACAACACTCATTTAAGTGTAAAGCCATTTCATAACAGAATGCATGAGGTTTAGAGTTGATTTAAGACATATACACTCAATGAGACTTTTAAGCCTTATACTATTTTGAGAAATTAATTGTAATTGATTAATGCAAATTCCAGCAGTGTAAGATCATGTAGCCATGTTCAGATCAAATAACATTGAGTTATAGGAGATATATATATATATATATATATATATATATATATATATATATATATATATATATATATATATATATATATATAAGAACAGCTCATCTTATAAACTCACAGATCATTACATTTGCACAAGCTGATTTGGACATTTGCTTATCTAGAATCAGATATATGTCATTTAGGAGTGTATGTGTTTACATATTATCTTAAATGTTTACATAAGGTCAGATGCATCAGCCAATCTTTTATCAGAAATATATTGAGTTGTTCAGGCTTGTGCATGTCGTGGTCGTCTGGAGGAAGTGAGAAACACTGATAGAGCATGGGTGTCATTTCCTGAATCATTCACAAATGAGTGATCGGTCTTTCCTTAGACGCTCACTTGAACTTGCAAATCTTGTCCCTCCACTTTTTCAACACTGGAGTATCTATGAAAACATTAGGTGATACTCTGTGTTGAAATGCACAGATTACTAACAGATTTCATATTTGAAACCGCACAGATTTAGGTTCCTACATTATAAGTTGTGTCTTGGTTGAGTGTTTAAAATTAAATTACTCATTTAAATTGTACCTGAAATAATAGGCTTTGCACATCCACACAAAAAAATTAAAAACATGTTGGTTTCATATTAAATGAAATATGCAACTCTCTGAAATGTTTGTGATCATATACAAACTCTGCGATCATTGTGAAATTAGATATTAATGATTGAAACTTGCTTTTGGATTCTTGCAGGAGTTAAAGTCCCTCGTAATTTTCGTTTGTTGGAAGAGCTTGAGGAAGGACAGAAGGGTGTCGGTGATGGGACGGTGAGCTGGGGTCTGGAGGATGACGAGGATATGACTCTCACACGGTGGACAGGCATGATCATCGGACCTGCACGAGTATGTTTGCCGTTTAATCATGCTTAATGTAGCAGTTAAGTGACAACACTGATGACTCATCTAAAGGAAGTACCACATTCTTCAAATGATGTGTTAATGAAGATTTTTTTGTTGTTGTTGCATGTCACCTGTTTTGATAGCGTGACTGGAAGCCTAGGGCACCAGTAAACAACATGTCTTCATCATGCCATCCAGCGTGACACATGACCGCTGGTGGTGTATATTAAAGATAAAGATGCATGCTATGAAAGCAGTAATGCAGCAGAAACTTCTTTCAGTGATTTATGTATTTGTTCAATTTGGCAACTGATTCTTTATTGGTCTGGAAATATGAATCACTCAAAGGTCTTTAGGATATATTGTGATTTGTTTCATTTGCTAAATTGGTAAACTGAAACCTTCCATGAAACCTAGGTCATATTTCACCCCCAAAATCATCAAAATTATATTTTGCATAAAGATAATTAAGCCTATTTTTATGAGCATTTGCAATTAAATCATTTTCATCACAATTAAGCCCTTTCATTATAAATTTAATTGCATGTTTGTAAAAAAAAAAAAAAACTGAATTGTCCAGACAGGATGAGAATGAGATTTTTTATTTATTTATTTTTCACACTGCAGTAAATTTTGGGTGCAAAAAAATCTTAATTGCTACGAATATGCAAATAATATAAATGGTCCTAAAATTTACTTATTTTTTAATGTAACTAACTAACTTTTGTATTTTGAATTCAAGGTGAAAAATGATCTTCACATTTTTTCTTAGTGAGAATCTTCATAATAATAGTGCTGTTCTACAGGCGAAGTAAGATAATTCTACCTTTTAGTTTGTTTGTGTTTCAGGGAGCTTTTAACCTACTAGTTTGCTAAATGGAAGTGGTTCAGTTTTCTCTAGCATTCAAAATATTCAGCTAGCTTGAAAAGATAATTGTGTATACAGTGGGGATCGAAAGTTTGGGCACCCCTTGCAGAATCTGTGAAAATGTGGATCATTTTACCAAAATAAGAGAGATCATATACAATGCATGTTATTTTTTATTTAGTGCTGTCCTGAGTAAGATGTTTTCCATAAAAGATGTTTACATATAGTCCACAAGACAAAAAAATTGCTGAAATTATTAAAATAACCACATTCAAAAGTTTGGGAACCCTTGGTTCTTAATACTGTGTGTGGTTACCTGGATGATCTACAACTGTTTTTTTGTTTTGTGATGGTTGTTCATGAGTCCCTTGTTTATTCTGAACAGTTAAACTGAGCACTGTTCTTCAGAAAAATCCTCCATGTCCTGCAGAATCTTCAGTTTTCCAGCATCTTTTGCATATTTTAACCCTTTCCAGCAGTAACTGTATGATTTTGAGATCCACCTTTTCACGCTGAGGATGATTGAGGGACTCAAACACAACAATTAAAAAAGGTTCAAACATTCACTGATGTTCCTGAAGGAAACACAGTGCATTAAGAGCCGGGGGTGAAAACTTTTGAACAGGATGATGTCGTCCAAATTTTTCTTATTTTGTTGAAATATCATATTTTTCCATTTAGTACTGCCCTTCTGACGCGACAGAAGATACTTGCATGTTTCCTGGAAGACAAATGAAGTACAATTTACCTTGATCTTCAAATTCAAAAAGTTTTCACCCCCGGCTCTTAATGCATCGTGTTTCCTTCAGGAACATCAGTTTTATCATATAACATCAGTTCTCGTTTTATTCAAGCTCACTTAATTTAAAAAAGAAAACAAGACTTACAAGATCTTAAATCATATTGCTTCTCAAGACAATGTTTTTTTTATTTAAGAATCTTTAGATGTTTGTACTTGAAAACAATATACTGAGAGCTACTGAGGAAGAATATCACATTTTTAGAAGTTATGGTTATTTCCATATTTTAGTTTGAGGTATTCAAGCCTTAAGCTGTTAGTTTCTAAAATGAATTAAAAAGTAATGGAGCTCTGTTGGAAGTTGTATTTTAAAGTTTCTCATCTTGTGCTCACTAGACATTTGCATTTTGACAAAATATTGGCGTATATTGTTCCCTTCATTTTATTCTGTAAATTTTCTTTACCTGGTTTTGCAAGGCCTCAAATTTACCATCAGTTAAGTGTGATGCTGTTTCCATCTGTAGTCTTATTGTGTGCTGCTATCGTATAGAATATTAAGGATGAAAACATTGCATCAGCATGTGAAGTGTGATATTTCTTTTTAAGATGTGTGGGTCTGTTCTCTTTGATGAATTGATGTTTTTACTATCCTCTCACTTTCATGTTCCACTTGGCATTTCGGCTTTAACCTTTGACTTTTTCCTCATTTCTCAGACTAATTACGAAAACAGGATATACAGCCTGAAAGTGGAGTGTGGACCTAAATATCCCGAAGTACCACCGACTATTAAATTTGTAACAAAAATTAGCATGAATGGAATAAATAATTCCAATGGGATGGTAAGTTGAATCATCTTTATAAATGAGTATTTTGATTGTTATTTTAACAGAGTATCGTCAGCTGTGTTTTGAGATAATTTCGCTGCAAACTGTTAGAAATGTGTGACGTTGCAGTTTTTCATAGCAATGCAAAACAAAGGCACTCGAGTCACTTCAGTACTGCAGAGGAGGGACGTTTTTCACTGTGCCTAAGCAGAAGCAATAATGAATCTCAAACACATCTAATGAGATTCAGCTGGATACAAAATAGAAAAGGAGCCATAGTAAATTAAAAGCTTTATTACTCCACAGAGGGTTTGTTATATTGTTGAAACCTCATTTGTGTCTGTTTTTCTTAATGGTTGGTCGAAATACTCTGATTTAGAATCAAATTCTTAGTGATGTTTGCTTAGTAGAAGTATACTGGTTTAAGATTAACTAAATCCTAGACATTTTACAAGCTAATTTGTTGAAGCAAATAGAGGGAAATATGATAAGATGTGTCTTAAATTTAATATCAAATTGACCTTTAGTCAAGTAAACATAATATAGCTAATTATACATAAGGATGTCTGCCTTCAACTAAAATGAGAAGGAAGCTTTTGTAATATGACTTCTCAGAAATATGGTGCAGTGATTAAATGACACATCTTACCCTAAACTCTACAGTAATGATTATAAAGCCCATTCATCTGGAAATTGAGGTCTATTTGCTACATTTTTATACAGCAGTCCTACTGATACCACAGGACGTTTTTGTGATATGTCTTTTGTGAAAAGTTATATTGACTTTTCTAGTTTAAGCTTTTACTGTTTTTGTGCATTTTAGCTAGTTGCCATGTTTTGTCAACAAGAAAATCTCATTGACGAGTTCCAGGTTCGAGTTGAGCTGTTTCAACAGCATTTGTGGCATAATTTGATTATCGCAGAAAATTTTGACCCTCAGTTTTTATACAAAAATCACACTTGCAGGAAAACACTGCCTTTGTGAGTTAACCGAGCTAGTCTGAAAACAGAAATGTGAAACTGGTATTTTTTTAGCAGGGGTGGGAATGTTTTTTTAGTTTTTTTTGTAGCCAAATGAACTTTTGATTATGTGTTACCAATATAATAATGAGTTTCCAACCAACAAGTATATTGTTTAAATCTTCTGGCTATACTTTATAGCCACCCCCCCCCCCCAAAAAAGCTAGTTAATGTTATTGCATTGGAGTACAGTTTGCTGACTTTGCACACACAGGGAATAACAACTCCAACCCCCTCTGATAACGTTTTCACTGTTTTATGTTTTATTTTTTGCAGCGTTCCTGGTCAAAGACTAAATCCAAGATTTGGTGATAAAGCATAATGAGCAATTACTTTTTAGGAGGCTGACCATTTTTGACCAGGAACACCAAATTATGCTTTGGACAAATTTTCAACATACAGCACAAGGGTTAAAACTATGTATTTTAATGTTTACAGTCTGTATATTATTATTATTATAACTATAGAGTAACTATAAACGCCATTTTTTTCCCCTTTGATTTTAATAGCTGAGGAATGAATTGAAATTATATCACAAATGCTGTTTGCAGTGTTTAGCTTGTGTAAACGCCAAAACATTTCTTTATTTAATTTAGTGCAGTTCAGATGGACTCTTGCAGTGTTTAATGACATGTGCGGCTGTAACTTAAATCATGTAACTCATTTCCGCATGTCCCCTCCCTCCCTTTCTTTCTGTCTCTTCTTTTGTTTCAGGTGGATACACGTAGCATACCAGTTCTAGCAAAATGGCAAAACTCACATAGCATTAAAGTCGTTCTTCAAGAGCTAAGGCGTCTTATGATGTCCAAAGAGAATATGAAGCTTCCTCAACCACCGGAAGGACAGACGTACAGCAATTAATTGTAAATGATTGTTATGACCCTCTGTCTTAAACCTTACTCTCTTAGAAATGTCTTGTAAATCATCAGAAAAAGAAAAACAAAACACAAATTGCTCACTCCACACTCAAACAGTCTCCTCTGCGGGAGCACGATTGGACATTTCTAATAGTTTATCTTGCGAAACAAAGAAAGGAAAACGTCTTTATTGTGTGGCACCATGTTCAATTCTGTTTTAAAGTTACGAGTGCACAAATCTCTCTCTTCCAGTAACATTTACATCGACCACGAGCTTTATGATGATGAACTGAATCCAGTCAGCATAGACGCAGAAAGAAGGCATGCTAGGTGAGGTTTATACAGATATGTTAATTTTAAGTTAAACGGGACACCAAAACTAAAAAAAAAAAAAAAAAAAAAAGATTTAGGATGCATATACAACGGCATGCTTATTAAAAAACCGTAAAAAGCAGCTGAGTAAATTGTAAGTTAACTGAACTTTTTGTGTGTGTGTATCTGAACCCCTCACTGACAATAACGTTAAGGGTCCTAAAAGTGTGCCTGTAGTCTACTAGTAGTATCGCAAAAGGGGTGGGAGCGGTTCTGAACTTTCTCTTCTGTTTCGTTTTGATTTTTAATGTCTGTATTTGACCCGATCGCAGTGTTTCAGCGCGTTGTAAACGGATGCTCTGTTCTGTTCTGAAATCAAACCGTGCGCAAGGATCTGTTGGGTGCATTAAAATATGACTCTCCAACCTGCTGTCAGACTCTGTTTGTATACGAGTCCATCACACGCCGCTGAGATGATGCTGTACGAATAAAACAGCAAACCCTTGCCATTCAGAGAGCATCCGTCTCGCTGTTTTGCATCGTTTGAATGCCTTATTTTTACAGTGATAGATTAATTTTATACATCGATCCTACCAGTAAACGCTCACATTGATCTCATATCACTGCAGTGTAACTGAACATAAGTATGTGTTGTGACCCGTAACATTTAAATCGCTCATTACATAAGTTTATCTGATGCGTTTGAACATTTACCACACTGTAGTACTGTGAAAATCGCTTGAAAGTGAGTTTGAGGTAGGGTGTTTTCAGTAGGAATCACCGATCGTGTCAATGGTAAGGATTTGCTGTACACTTGCCCTTGCTTAACCACAGTGCTTTACCACTCCACCTGTAACTGCGATGGCATGCTGTTATGTAGCTTTCATTACGCCACCAACTAGCACTTCAGTAATTATAACATTAGAACCACTGTTATAATCTTTAGGTACTCTAACGGGGTTAATCGTTCAATTCTAATTCCAGTGAATGGTCGGGGTTTGTTGTGTTGCTCTTCATTTATGCTTCGGTTGGCTATGACCTTTTTATTGAAGTCTTCATTAGCGAAAACTAATAGGCAGTTATTGTGCAAATTAATATATGTAGTGGCAGTTTTCTTGCGGTCTCGACATTTTCAGAGCCACAGATGAATCACCCTGTAATGCATCTATGAAACATTTATTTTTCTCCTCCCTGTTCATTTTTTTTTATTTCTTTTTGTAAAGACATATAATCAAGTTAAGTTGAATTTGTGACACTGGGGTTATGTTCAGAAAAATAAAACAAACATTGTGGAACACACTTGGTTCTTACTCTGGTTATTTTTTGCAGGGCTGCTTGGAGGATTTGTGGAATAAATATTAAAAAAGCAAAGGCAACTACGTCAAATTTAGCTTGTTGTTGCAGCAATGCCCTCAGAAGTATGCCTTTTTTCCTTATAAATATTATAAAAATAGACCGAAAAACAATAAATGCATTAAACTATACGTTACAATTATAGCAAATGAATAAATCATAAATTAAAAACTTCAAATAATGAATAAAACACAAATATAACAAATACATTTTTTCTTCTCCATTCTGTCACGGAGGGAGTTTTGGTTCCTTGCCGCTGTCGCCTCTGGCTTGCTCAGTTGGGAACACTTAATTTCTAGCGATTATCGTCAATTTGATTTCACAGATACTATTTAAACTAAACTGAGCTAGACAATGACATCACTGAATTCAATAATGAAATGCCTTTTAACTGAAAATTGAGTTTAATCTTATTATTATACATTACTGACACTCTATCCTCCAATTTGATACTGTTAAGTGCTTTGACACAATCTATTATTAAAAGCGCTACATAAAGGTGACTTGACTTATCTAACACTTCTAGCATGTACACTGAAAAAAAATGATTCATTGAATTTACTACATTTTTTAAGTTAAGTGGATGCAATCAATGTATTAGCTACATTTAAATAAATTTAGTTTCAACTTTTTTTTTTTTATTTAAATGTAGACAAAATAAATAGTTTGCAACCACTTACCTTAAAAAAATTCTAATTGAGTATATACTTTAATTGTATAACAGGTGTATCTTTGAGAGTAACACCAGTTTTTTTTTTTGTTTTTTTTTGCATGTCTCTTGCAGTAAGTGTGTGTTAGTTGTCTAGTTAAATGTACATCTAACTACATTTGTGACCTATTTGAGGTCAACTGACTGACTATGTGTAATGAAAATATCTTGTTTTAAGTCAACAAAATCAACCCCTTTTATTTCTTAAAGGGATAGTTAACCCAAAAATAAATGTTTACTCATTTACTCTCATGTCATTCCAAAAAGCCTAAATTATATCTGTTCGGTAAACAAAATGATCATATCTCTTCACAAGACTTTGAATAAACTGCTCAAATCAAATGGATTCGTTTTATGATGCCTTTATTTTTTTGCATTGGAGGGACGGAAACCTCAGGTTTCATTAAAAATATCTTAACTTGTGTTTTGAAGAGTATATCAAGTCATATGCGTTTGAACAACATGAGGGTGAGTGAATGATGATAGAATTTTCAAATTTTTTTGGTGAACTAAAAATTTTTTTTGTTTTGTGATCGATTCATGAGTGCATTTATATTTGTATATTTTTTTTTAAACAAAATATAAATTCCTTTTTATCTGATGTCAGCAAGCCCTCTTGTTTTTAACCACCTTTCATATAGAGTCACTTTTTATGATCGAAACGATATGGATAAATTCAAGTCCTAAAGTCCTTCGTATTTTTCTTGTTGAATATTGCTCAGAATTTCACTGGGAAATGCATCACTTTATGTAAGTCCTTCAGTGTAATCCTCATGGTTTTAGGCCTTTGGTCCATTATTGGACATGACAGAAGAGACCTGTCTGTAAGTGGAAATATTGTCTCTCATCCCTTTTACATTCCCAGTCCATTAAACATTGATTTTGTTTCCACTAAGGGGTCTTGTTAGAGCCAAGATATTCTGTTCTACGGATTTACCTGGAAAATTGTAGAAACTAAGATGTTTGAAATACATTTCACATACATTCTTGTCTATTGAGAAGTTCAACCACATCGTAGGTTGTATTTCCTTCTCTTAATTCAAATCACAAGCCTGACAACATGCCGCCGTATTATTTGGACACTTAAACCACATTAAAAATGCCAGAATGCCACTGAATTAGATGCGTTCCAACTGGTTCACTTGAAAACATCTAATGAAAAGGAAATTCCAAAAAGTGACTTCTAGAATACAACCACTAAAGATGACCTTGAGACTAAGTGCAAAAGCAAAATGCCTCAAAAAGGGGAAGTTCTGAGAAGTTACTGCAGCATTTGAGTGCAGATGTCACTTGCTTTGATATGTTTATGTGTGCTATATTACAATGACCCCCCACCACCACCACCACACACACTTTTAACCCTAGTGCTGTGCTGGAAATCTTCTTGGTGCTGATTGATCATAGGCACCTCAGTTTTTGAGTTATGTATTTTTGTGCTTGTGTGCCGCTGTGGTTGATGAGGAATGTCTAATGAAGGCTATTATAGATGTTTCAGCGCTAAACACATCTAGAGAGAGTGTAAAGCAATGCCTGAGCTTTCTTTCTCTTCAGGGAAAGCTGCTGGTGCATTTTAATCTCGAGTTTTATTGATCTGCCTTTCAAGATCAACTTAACGTGTTTGTGTTCTTTGATCCGTTCCTGCATGCAGACCGAGATGGAGAAAAACTGTCACATCATAACCTTGCTCAGTGCAAAACCCTGCAGGAATTACAATGATCAAAGCTGAGCTCTGACTTTCTAAGCATGTCACAAGGAGGCGCTGTATGCACAGCCACGAGGTTCATTCATCCGCCTCAGATTCACAAGGAGCTTCTGTGCATGCAGTATCTTCTACGATCACTAGAGTACACTGCAATGACTTTGCATCTGTGGCCCAGTGCTGCAGCAATGCATTATTTTTATGTTTCCAAAAAGACATGCTTTATTGACCTTGCCAAAGGGAAAGCCGACGACAGAGCTGGAACCAGAGCAGTCGCTCTTGGCCATGTTATGGTGTCTTAGGCTGTGTATAATTGGAGCATTATCCTCGACACTTGTAAGCTGTTTGTCTCTGTCCAAGGGGACCTTTCATCCTGAACTATTCGCAACTGAGAGAGGAAAAGTCCCTTATTAAAGAAAGAACCTTATGTCTGTCAGATGTTAACTGAATTGCTTGCATGGCAAGTGTGACCAAGAAGTCATGTGACTGAATAATTTTCATTGGTGCAAGCAAGTGTGACAGAATTGGTTTTTAATGTAAAAAAGACAAAGTTTTGGAATACTTTCAACAGTATTTACACTATACTTTAAAGATTACCATCATGGTACATGTCTAAAAACATGGTAATATAATGGCACTTTTATGTAATTTAGTGCGTTTTTTTTATGTTAAAAAAATTAAACCCTAAAATTGAGCTTTTCAATGTGGTCTCAGACCCTATCAGCAATATTCAGATATGAATATACATGAACTTCGTAATGGTTTACTAGTTTAATGAAAGTTGTTATAAAACGTATTCAGTGCCAAACCGATGGCAAGAGGACTTGTACAGTATCAAAAGTTTGCTCAGACTTGCTAATATGCATGACTGCTCTTTTGTGACTGTGAGAACCTCTGGCAGATTGAAATCATGTGTGGTTTTTCTCATCTCCCCCTGTCGCCTGTTCTCACTCCTGACTGATGAGATGCAATTGTAAATATCTGCTGGAGACAGTCTGATGTGTGTTTACTCAATGCTCAGCCGAGCTGCAAAATAAACCATGACATCAAGACTGTGACATCACAATGTAATCAATATGATGCCGCAGGCGTGATGCGTATATAAGAACAATAAAGCAGTGCAGTCTAAACTTGGTAGCATTGTTAAAATTGATGGATTAAAAATATGAAATAATGTGTTTGTATAGTTTGGGACAGAGCAATGCTTATTATAACTTTAATTTAGTCAGAAAACAAACATTTTGCTATGTGTAAAATATTTAATATATTTTTGAAGTTATGATAATATATATATATATAACTTCACACAACATTTAAACATTTTTGTGAATCTGCTTTGAAACAATGTATTGTGAAAAGTGCAATACAAATACATTTTAATTAACTTTTGTTTAGTCCCTTAAGTAATGTGCAAAATATTTTATTTTCTTAGATAGATAGATAGATTCATTTTATAATTCATATAATGCATTTTTTTATCTGCATTACCAATATGAATTATATATATCTATATACACGTACACATAGATATGTGTGTGTGTGTATAATGCATATTGGTAATGCAAATAAACAATGCATTATATAATGTGTGTGTATATATATATATATATATATATATATATATATATATATATATATATATATATATATATATATATATATATATATATATATATATATATATGTAGGCTAATTGTATATTTTTACACGTTTGTTTTCTTAGTGTATTTATGTACACACACACACACACACACACTTTAAGAACAACAAATGAATGTAAAAAATATACTCTCTCTCTCTCTCTCTATATATATATATATATATACATACACATGCATTACATAACGTGTTTTTTATAACAAGTATATACCAAATTAATATACTTGTGTATTTTTATATGCACTTGTACAATTCAAACTATGTTGATGCGAATTAATTAGTCTGTTAACATTGCATGATGTCTTAATGCTTATTTATTATAAAGTTATTATGTTATTAAGTGTTGCCTAAAAGTTTTTCATCCTGAAGTTTGTCTTTGTCAGTAAATGCAACAAGGCAAAGAAAATATATATTCATGCTGAGGGGAAAGAGTAAGAACAAATAAGCTGTATACGGATCCCATTCCAAGTTATTTATTCAGAGGGCAAAGCCAGCAGACTTTGTGTCTCTGGCTTGTGAGCGCTATTAAATTACCGCTGGATGTTTTTAATTACTGCCCATAAATGGAGCAACACAGCCAGCTCAGAGCGCTTCAGCCCCCTGTCTTCAGTTCTGCTGGGGAGGCCAGCCTCGGCCCCTCCTCGTCCCGGTGGTCTTCCTGTGTGTTTGTCTGTGTGTGTTTATGTAATGTAAGTGTTAGAAAGTGTGCTCTTTTTTTTAGGGAAAAGTGAGCGTTCACGCTGCTGCTGGAAGGGAGGAAATAGCTAATAAAACAAGGGTGAAAACGGAGTGAGGGAGAGAACGGGAAGCAAGGAAAGTGGGACGGGGTGGAAACGGGGCTCTGATCCACTTAATTGCTCTTAAATTAAAAGAGTTTGGGCTTCTTGCACACTGTGTTTAAGGAGACTTAAACGCAATCCCAGATGTACGGCCGCAAAGCGTCACTCTCACTGGCCCTGCAGGCTGTAATCCGTCTCCTGCTCTGGTGCCATCAGTAATAGCACTTGTCGCCAGTAGAATTGCTGTTAACGTCTCTTTTGAAACCTCAAATCTGGTGCCATATATTTTCTGGAGCTGTGGATGTCGAATCAGACTCGGCTACTTACAGTTTGTTTGACCTTATTTTACACACAGGGCCTTTTAAAGCGAAGAGAGTCAGTAAATCTCTTGGTAATCATCGCTATTAGTATATGAAACATTTTTGGTGTCGATATCAGCAGTTTGTCTTTTGTGAGGCGTGACAGACAAATGGCACGTCAAGTCAATTCGAAATGCTTTTGATAAAACTCAAAGCAAGCCTGAGCCATCAAATGACGTTGTGCTGTGCAGCAAGACTGCAGAAACATGCTGTCGCAAGTCATAAAAGTCTAACTACGTAGTGTGTGTAGCTTGAATGGACTTTCTCTGTCATCATTTAATCACATCATGTCAAACCTGTATGACTGACTTTGTTGTGGCGGAACACAAATGTAGATCCTTTTAAGAACATTGGACCCCAAGATATTTTGAACTTGATTGTGCCATTAAACGGAATGTTTTATTCAGCTAACTAACTAAATATTTGAATTAACTTTAAAGTGATAATTCACCCAAAAATGAATATTTGGTCATCATTTAATCACCTTCATGTTGTTCCAAAATAAGACATTCTAAAGAACGTTGGGAACCAAACAACATTGACTTTTATTGTACACTGTAAGAAATGATTAAGTTGTAAATAATAAACAAGAAATCCTGAAAACTATTGCAAATAAATCTATTTTAGTCTTTCTACATCAAAATTTCATGTTTGATGTAACGTTACTTGTCATTTCTGGAATTATTTTGCAATTTCTAAGTGAAAATTGTTTCTAAATCAATTCCTTTCAGTGTATAGATAAAAAAAAAAGATTAAATGATGACAGAATTAGTTGAGTATTGAGTAATTTTAATTAACTACTTGTACTAACTGTATGGTTAAGGTTAGGATGAGGGCTAATTGCATGTAATTATGCACAATTTATTGCTTTTACTCTAGTAAGTGCAAGTAACGTCTAACAAGGACTCCATAAAATAAAGTGTTACCCAGAATTTTCATTTACAGGTGACCTATAACTTTTTAACTATATTGCACAATAAAATTCCCTTCAAACTCTTGCTGCATCATAACAGTAGTCGACCTGAACAAGAAAACTGCCCGCAGAAGAAGTTTGCATTGATACTTGCCATAGTGCACCTTCTGGCAACTTGTTTCATTTAAAATTGTTTTTGCAAAATTGATGATTGGAATGTAAATTTGCCTGGTTGTAGTTTTAAATTAAACTTAAATATTACACCTGAATGGTGGCGGATTGTTGTGTTCCAAGGGATTCCCAATCAACCGCATTGGAGTCCAGAATGAGACTTCCGGTGCCTCAATCCAGTGGAACAGCCGTAAACCTGCAGAGGTCGAGCTAGCGGACAAACGTTGTGGTGACGGGCTGGCTGTAAAGACAGTTGGTCCCTGTTGGTGCTGTTGTGGCACAGGCTGCAGAAGTAGTCCACAGGATGTAGGACAATACCGGGAAGGAAAGAGGAGGCAGTGGGAATAAGGCACATGAACCTGCCAACCTGTGAAGCCCCGATACAGACTATATCCCTTTACATGACTTGAGCATTAGAGCTTCATTGTATGCATTCCACTTCTTTTAAGAGGCTAGAGCCTTCTTAACTTCACTCTTGTTGTGCTGTTTGCTTGCTAAGCCCAAAAAGGCTCGAATTTGTGCTTTGTTGTGTTATGAAGTGAGTCAGACCGACATTCATAACAATGTCGGGCATATTGCATTTTAAGTATCACAACACAAGGGGTGTTACATTAAAAACTAAATTGGCTTTGAAACAACTTTCACTCAGAAATTAAGGAATTTCGCAAATGGCGAAATTCACAAAATTGAAATTTTGAAGTTGAAAGACATTGGCATTGCCATTTCCTTCTACAGTCATTTTTGTGAAGCAATAGTTTACAAGAGATTTTTCTTTACTTACCCAGTTTAATAATATTTTATACATTCATGCATTTGGCAGATGCTTTTTGCATTCAAGTTTGTGTTTTATCCATTCACACATTCCCTTGGAAGTAAAACTGTGACCTTGGTGTTTCTGATGGATTTTACTGAATTACAATTCAAAGAAATTCAACAGGTAATGGCACTTCATCTGTCTGTATATCCATTTGGCCTACAATAACTTCAAACTTCTTAAACTTATTTAGGCATTTTGATGAACTTTATTTGAAATATTACACCCATTTATTTAATATGAATTCCACTTATTTAAATTCAATTTCGAATTGCATTCCGTTTGCTACCTTAAACCAATATGTGGCCTAAACGTGAGTCAAAATATCAAAAATTGTTTGATGTCCTCTGACTGGATGGAATCATAGTCTGTAGTCTGTGTACATCATTTTTATGAGAAATCAGTCAATTACAGAAGCCCAAGATCTGGAGACTAACTCTGACTTTCAGTAACTAACTATCACTGACCCTAAACTGTAGATTAGGGCAAAAATCTGAAGAAAAAAACTAAAAAAGTTGTTTAATGTATTCCAGCCATTTGCTTGAATTTGTAAAGGTTGATTGGAAGCTATGCCCCATAAACATCCACAACAGGTGAATCTTTCTAACGGGGCCTTCGAATGATGGGAAGTCATAAAATCTGTGGTTTTTATTGGTCCATCTTGGCTGTATGTATCATTAACGGTATTAGATTTCATTCATCGTTCATCTGTCTGTTTACTCTTGAAAGACTAATGCAAGCATGTCGGTTTTCTCTGTTTTGAAAGCGGTGTTTCCTCTGAGGTTTTGGATGACGCTCCTCACCGCTGGAGGGGACGGAGCTAGTCGCGGCTCAGACGAGAGATGGAGCGTGAGTGGAGTCAGGATGTTTCAGAGGCTCCTGTGGCCTTGAGACGCAGCATAGCTCTGGCATGAGCTCATGTGTGCGGCCAGTTAGGTCTTTCTCAGCACTGTCAATATCCAACTACAGCGTCATCCAGACGTGTCCATGCAGACTGTGCTCGCTTTACCTCTCGCTTTGCTGACTTATTCCATTAGGAGGTGTATATAAGGCGAGTATTTGTCTAAAACATTGTTTGGGCAGTGATTTCAGCTGAATTCATGATGGGTGACCTATACACCACTTTTCACCCTTTATCAAGAATGAATTATTTCATATGCATGATTATAATCAGCCATTTTATAAAAGAGAGATGTTTACTCTCTGTGCATTTATATAGATTTTATTATTGTTGTTAAATTTTATGCAATTAGCAGACACTTTTATCCAAACTGACCTAAATTGCATTCAGGGCCTTACATGTACATTTGGATAAAAATAAAAAAATAGCTGGCAAAATAATACAATATTTGATCAGTTCATACATTACCTGATAATCGAACCAGTGATCTTGTTGCTAGTTCAGCTCTGTACGGTTTGTTCAACAGGACCACTGTTTATAGATTTAATAGTCAAGACACATTGTCAGCAGTATTAAGAAGTTTTAAATATTTTATCATGTAATATATATATATATATATATATATATATATATATATATACTAGCAAATTAATATTATAATTATATTTCATAAGTTTGCATTTTATTTGAAAAATGTATTTAATTGTAAATTATATTCTATTATTATTTTACATTCACTGTATTCTAAAATTGAATTATTATTATTATAAGTATAATAATAATATAATAATATAATTTTAAAAAGTGGTAACAAATCTAGGGACCAGAATATCACAGAGACTTGAGGCCAGTGTTATTTTAGTATTGCTTATATACTATTATATTTTTTTTAATTAATATTAGCTTTTGATTTTTTATTTTCAGTTTTACTTTGAATTTAGTTTAATTTTTAGTAATTTTGTTATGTGTTGTATTTTTTATTAGAGTTTGTAATATTACTATTTAGGTTTAATTTATTTTTACATCAGTTTTATTTTCCAGTTAGTTTTTCCAGTTAGTATTTTAGTGTTTACATTTATTTATTTATTTTTTGAGTAATTTTAGTGCAACTTAAACTTATTTTATTTAATCGCCAACATTTCTTTTTCATCTTACATTTTATTTTTTAACATTTTTTCAGTAACAAAATGATTTTTAGTAGTTTTAGTGTTAGTTGATGATAACAACCCTTTGACTTTTAAATCAAAACTATATTAGTAATTGCTTAACAACACCCTAGCATCATTGTATCTTCTGAAAATATAAAAATATGATATGTAAAACCAGTTTTTCCAGAGTCAACAGCCAAAAGATAACAAAAAGCCACACTGATGCTAAACTCGAGCATGCCAAGCAAACGTTTGTAGTGTTTCTTCCTTAGTCTTGCATGGAAGCAAACATGGATTAAAGGCATCAGAAGGTTTCTTGCTCTCCTAACCCAGCTCCGCTCTGACATGAAATGTATCCCTGATAATGCAAACACAGGGAACAGAGGAGCCAGAAATAACTCCTCATGCAAGATGTGGAAGCGATTAGCACTGAGTCTGTGTATTTGTGTATGTGTGTTAAAGGCAGTTGTCGGTCGGCAGAGGGTTATGAGCGACGCCAGCAAGCGGGAGGTGTGTGTGTGTGGGGGGGTGTCTGGTTTTGTGCAAAAGAACTCATAAAAGTCACATTTATTAGTGATGCATGAGGAAGTGAAGGCAGCTTTGGCACATGTGTCTGTGGTGCTAAATTAACTGTTAACACAAATAATCAAAGTGCAGGGCCCATTGAGTACTGGCGCCAGTCGAACAGGAGGAGGGGGCCCCGGGCTCCGAGACTGTACCTAAAGCGAGGGCGTTGTGTGCGTCCGTTCCCCTCCACCACTGATCCTGGATCAGATCTGCACTTTATCTTTTGCCGAATGATATCAGTGTCCCTTCCTGGAAAGGTGGTCGGCCCCGAGCGCCTTTGACTTTCATGGCAGGTGGAGGTCTTTCTCTGTTCCGAGGGACTTTCACAGGATGGAAGTGCTTACAAAACAGGGCCGTCTGCACCTCTGTCAGAGGAAAAGCTCCGTCACACTCCTTCTTTCCAGCTATTGTTGCTCCGAGAGCCGCGGCTCGATTTAGACCGCGGCTTTTGTGCTCGCGGGGCTCGGACAGGCACAGGACGTGGCGTTAGGAAGAGGCGCTCCGAGCATCAGATCTTTCTAATCAATGGGGTGTAATTGTGACTCTTCTGAATAACAGATTAGTGCGAATGCCGAGTCAGAAAGCCAACTGTCAGAATGTAGGATGATTACGCAACAAGATTAGCCGAAAATAAAATGAATAATTCCTCTCCGAATGCTGTATGTTTCTTTTTTGTTTCTTTCATACAATGGCCTGAAAAAGTATTTTGACAGTTAAACCATTTAAAATTGTATGAATGCCATCTGCAAAGAGCTTATCTCCACGCTTTTCATCATCATTTTTCTCAGTGTCTTTTAATCAGCTGGTGTTTTGGTGATTTAGTGAATGTATGAAGTCAGTTCTTCTGAGTTCACACAGGTGTAGTGCGTCACATTGAAGAAATAGTTCACTCAAGATGAAAATTTGCTCATCCTCAGGGCATCCAAGATGTAGATGAGTTTGTTTCTTCATCAGAACAGATTTGGAGAAATGTTGCTCACCAATATATCCTCTGCAGTGAATGGGTGCCGTCAGAATAAGAGTCTAAACAGCTGATAAAAACATCACAATAATCCACACCACTCCAGTTTATTAATTAATGTATTATGCGAAAAGCTGTGTGTTTGTAAGAAACAAATTCATCAAGGCACTTTAACTTTAAAATGTCTCTTCTGGCCAAAATACCAGTCCAAGATCCATAATGATGCTTCCTCCAGTGAAAAAGTACATCACCTGTTGTCCTCTCACATCACAATACACAGACATATTTGTTTACAACAGTTTTTGCATGTAAACAGTGCTTGATCTGTGCATATTTCTCTCTTAATTCAGACGAGGCTGCTTTTTCACTGGAGAAAGCACTGTTATGAATAGAGGACTCAGCAATGGTTTGATGTTAAAAACATCTTGAGGGTTTTGTTTGTTATATGCACGCATCCTTTCACTTCACAAGACATTAATTGATGGACTGGAGTTGTGTGGATTAGCTGTTTGGACTCTCATTCTAACGGCACCCATTCACTGCAGAGCATCCATTGGTGAGCAAGTGATGTAATACTTTCATTCTGTACAGTATATGTTGTTTTATAACTTAAAATGTCTTTTGTAACATGTATCGCTCGAAGAGTACTTGCACTCGCAAATTAGAATTACGAGATAAAAAGTCGTAATTACTTTTTTACATTTTCATTCTGTGGTGGAATGAAGCTTTCATACGTTCATACATTTTAAACTGTGACTTAAATCTCCAAACACTGTTTGTGGCCATATTGAAACATTGGCAACATTGCACACATCCTGCTCTAATAATGTCACATTTTTTATGTCCTATATAAATTATGGCCAGACTAGAATCTCTCCTTGTAGACACAATATTTGTGTTTGTCTTTTTAGACTGAAAAAAACTTGCAAGAGGTCAGATTAGGAGGAGTGAGTGCATCAGTCATGTCTGAGGGCACATTTTGGGTCTGGGTCAGTTTCCTGTGTCTGGACGGCCCCACACCTCATTTGTAAAGAGAGCCAAGTGGCTCCAAACCCAGTTAGGCTGTGACGTTATAGTCTTTCTCTAGTCTGATTTATTAATGGTATTGACCTATATGTCAGGTATTTTGTATAATTTCTTTCCATATAGCTTGTACTTATTGAACAGTTTTCAGAGAAATTTTACTATTCACTCTAAAAGTTTTTTTTTTTTAGTTTTGTAATGCAACATTTTTATATATGCAACCTTAATCAGTATAAGTGACAGTGTATTTGAATATTGAATCATCTTTGAATCCTGTTTAGAAAGTGAATATATAAATGTAAATTTGTAGACAAAAAGAGGTTTAGTCCATTTTAATTATGTGCTATCTATCGGTCATCTTAGTCTCATTTTAAACCTTCAAACTAGACTCTCAAGCACTAATTATAAATATAAGTTATATATAACCTTCCCTTGGCCATAGGTCCAAATTTATTGGTGGCTTGGGAAAAAAATTGCACAAAAATGGCCTTGCACAATTAAGCTAAATCTACTATGGCTGTAAGTGAAAATGAAATGAAAAGTTTCTATTGTGGCATTAAATTCAGATCTGCTCATGCTGGATCACATTTAGTTTTAACTCGTTTTTAGAGCGCTGCGCATTATAACCAATCACACGCAATTCTGCTGAGCTCATGAACGCCACGGCTGAATCACCGGTGTTTTGTTCAGTGTGCACACTTGGCGATAGAGATCTGCGCTCTTGAGAATAAACAACAGAGTGCAGATGTACGTACGAAGTAGGATGTTAATTTCACAGTGTAAACTGCTTCAGGAGTTTTTTGAAAGTGCTTAAACTCGTGCTAGACTGAAGTCAGTGATAATATTGTTTGACAATGTCATTAAATGTTTTGTAAACAAACAAGCATCCATGCCAGAAATAATCTATGGGAGTCACATTATTCAAATAAAAACTGAAGATACAATACTTGTAAGAGAAGCAGAATCAGACAGATGGTTAGAATACAACAGGTGAGTTTTATTGCAATCGGTGGAGTCAGCGGTTTGTTGATGGAGGTGAGTAACAAGTTCAATGAACAGGTATAGTAGTACGATGAGGGTGATAATGGAATATCCTTTGCTTTCACAGGAACTCGTGGATAGGTGAGACAGAGCACACACCTCACAATCCTGGACAGGGGAGACACACTCGTGGAGCTCCTTGGCGACACAGACGATGGAGTAGAGCTGTGAAGAACACGCTGGAGATGAGACAGGGTGTAAGTAGGAGATTAAGGTAAGTACACAGGTTAGTAGCATCAGTCCACTTCTAAAGGAACCGAGATCGGACAATGAGCTGGTGTGAGGTGTATGCTTTTATGTGCTGGTTGATGAGGGAGCTGATGAAGTGCAGGTGTGCAATTAATACTCAGGTGAAGGAGTGCGTTGTGATTGGGATGTGAATGAGCCTGGCTGATCTGTGACAATACTAAGGCTTACCTGAAGATTCGTTCAGGTAATAAAACAAGGCATTTTGACCTTTATACAAATGCACACATAGTAAAAGTCATTATAATGTAACTCAGCCACAGTGAGAGCAAAGGGGCACAACGTGACATCAAAATGAAGTGCATAAGAACAAGTAATGACCATGCAGGCAGAGCTGAAATCGACCGATTCCTTCATAGACATCCAGCTCACTGCGGCTCAGTGTCAGGTCCTCATTCATAATTACAGGCTATTTAGATTTTTAGGTGAAACTTCAGCAAGAACTTGCGCCAAAGCTTTGTTTTGATCTGACTTTGAAAATCCAAGAGAGGCAGAGACAAATAGTTTTTCTCTTCAGTATTTATAAGGTTTCTGCTTTAACTCCAGAAGTTCCACTGAGTTGAAAAACTGAAATGTATCTTGTTCACGCACTGTAGAAATTCAAATGCATATAAATTATGCCTTCAGAGACACTTCAATTTATCATGTTCTCTTCAGAATGAGTTAGTAAATGTGCTGTCAGATAAGGGACTTGTTTGGGGCTAGTTTCAGATGACAATGGCAGTGAATTATAGCATCAGCAGGGATGTTACTTCATTATATTTGTGGTTCTCAACTGTCACAATGCTAAATGCAAAAAATGAATTGTTGTTGATTTCAAGCATCTAATCAAACTCCACATGAATCTGGTGCAAATTCATCTGTAAATTAGACAAATGATATTGATGCTAAAATAGGTTGTGTGACATACTCTCATTCACAAAATATATGAATAAAACTACACAATATAACAGAAAATATAACTTCTAGACAAGCAAGTTCACTTGCAACAAGAATAAATATGATTTGTGCCAATTTGTGTATTGGCTGAGATGAATATTATATATATATATATATATATATATATATAAAATATTTTAATATTGTTTTACAACCATTAAAAATATGAATATATATTAAAATAATCATTAAAATTACTAGCATAATATTACTCACAGAAGCCTATATTTCATGAATATTATTCAAAATAATTAAAACATTAAATAAAATAAAAATAGGATAAATATATTTAATTATTATATTAAAAAATATATTTGTATACACAGTTATATATGATTTGTGCCAACACACAAATGTGTTACGCATGGTAACGTTTTGCGTATTATATATGTATATAAAATATTTTAAATAATTTTTACAATCATTAAAAATATGAACATATATTAAAATAATTCTTAACATATTCCTCAAAGAAGCCTATATTTCATGAATATGATTCAAAATAATTTAAATATAAAATAAACTAAAAATAGGTTAATTATTATATTAAAAATAATATATTTCATATATGTATAATTAATATGTTACATAATATTATATATTATATAAAAAAATTATTTAAATGTTAGAAATAAAAGATTTTATATCACATAAATTATTATATATTATGCCTATATGGACAATAAATAATTTTGGCACTGTCCCATGTGAAATCAGAGTCCTGTTGAAAAGCACTGTTAATCCTAAATAACAATAAATCCTCTGAAGTCGTAACAGGAGAGAAGTTGCTATCTCAGATTCCTGGATCTCGTTTAAAAGCTTTCACAGATGGAAATCATGGTCTTTCTGAAAGTGTGTCAATAGATTTATAATACATCCAGAGGTTCTCATAAAACACCTGTAATATTCCTTCACATCTGTCAGTACTAGCACAAGTATTCTGGTCAGCGTTCTTAAAATGGATATCACGTTCAATTATAACCAGGTTAACACTCAAACGTTAGGTGATGTAGGAGGTCTCGCTCGCTTTTAACTGGTTATCGCAGCTGATAACTATAATAGAGAGACTTTCAAACATTTCTGGATGCCCACTTGTCCTAGTAAGCAGTGCTGAGGCTGGATGAGAACTATTGTATGAGGATTAATGGAAACCAGATGTTGCGCTTGTGTCCTCAGAATGAATGGCTCTATTGGGAAAGCAGGCAGAGTCTCATGGGACATTCCATACAGCGGCTCAGCCGATTGGTTCACATTGAGACAACAAGGCCAAGGTAAACGCTGATTTGAAGGAAGCTAGTGTGTGTGTGTGCTTGTGTGTGTGTGTGTATTTTGGGGGGAGACTTTAGTCTTGGATGGCGGAGCCTGAAATAAATCGTTAGGGCTAAAGGAGGAGCTTAGCTCATCCTCTAAGGAAAGCAGAAACTTTCGCAAATGACTGACATGCATGATGACTGTGGCGCCAGGCAAGTGCAGACTGCTGCCCACTTTCTGAGGCTTCATGGGAAACGGGGAGTATCGGGAGAGCCAAACTGTTTTTGCACTGATGTCACAGAGCGCTGCAGCATAATTTGCCTTTTTCAGCACATTGTTCTAAAACTCACTTTCTACATCAATGTGCCTGAATTCACTGTTACCGCACTGCGGCCAAAGACCTGCTTTTACTGGCCAGAGCTGCAGTGAGAGAACACAACATCTGAGGATATAAACGCCACACATCCTGCTTAACTCAATCAATGCAAAAAATATGAGTATTGGATTAAAAACTTTGAAAACCTAACAAAAGACTTGAGTAAAGTAAGTCCAAGTACTAAAATTACTCAAATGAGAACTGAAATAACAAATGAAAACTAAATAGACATATATATATATATATATATATAACTAACAATGACAAATGTTCACAACAAAATTACTCTAAAATTAAAATAAAAGTGAATTCAAAATATTAATAAATACTATAATAGTTTATAAATAATACCAAAGTAACAGGTGACATGATCTTTTCATTCTGTAACGATATAAATGTAGTTTTGGTTTTCTGGTTGTTATAAGCTATTATGACACCAAATATATCATTCGATTCAAACAGTTTTTAAAACGTGTATATGTGCACACGGTACGTACACATATATTATGCAAACACAACTTTTATTTTGGATGCGATTAATTGTTTGACAGCACTATTTCTAATATAATTTATAATAAAAAAAATAGTGTGTTGCTTGGTCCAAGTCAAGAGTCCAACCACAAGTTTTTTTTTTCCAGTTTTGTTGTCCAGCATCCAAAAGTCATTCGGATTGCTTAAAAAAGTTTTCTCACTCGCTTCTGGGAATGATATTCTTGCAGCTCTTATTTTAAGAAGCAAATACACAGCCAGAGATTGTAATCCAGAGGCCCGTCTGCTGTAACCTCTTTCCCACTTGAACTCAATTGCTACTCGAGTGTTTACTCGCTCAGTGCTGTTGAAATGACTCTTTCTTAGAAGTGAAGTGAAGTGAAGTGAGATTCTGCCAAGTATGGTGACCCATACTCGGAATTTGTGCTCTGCATTTAACCCATCCAACGTGCACACACACAGCAGTGAACACACACACACCGTGAACACACACCCGGAGCAGTGGGCAGCCATTTATGCTGCGGCGCCCGGGGAGCAAGGGTGATCAAGGGCACCTCAGTCGTGGTATTGAGGATGGAGAGAGCGCTGGACATTCACTCCCCCCACCTACAATCCCTGCCGGCCGGAGACTCGAACCCACAACCTTTGGATTACAAGTCCGACTCTCTAACCATTAGGCCACGACTTCCCAGAAGGATTGTGATTCCAATTTTAGTGTTTTGCTTTCACAACAACTTCACGTTTTAAAAATTTATAAGATGTGATAATCAGCCATCATTGAAGGTTATTGTAAAAAAGATAGTATTGTGTCTTTAGTTTTTAGTTTAATGATGTGATTCTCAACGATTATTTCTTACACTTATACTTATTTGTTTACAATTTCTAATGTACAATTTGTATAAAGTTTATAGGTAAATTTTTTTTAATTTTTTTTTTGCCTGTCTGAATGGCTATTAGTGTACTGTCAGGGGGTTGCTAGGGTGTTCTGGTTGGTTGCTGGGTGGTTTTTAGAGTGGTTGCTAGGCTATCAGCTTTAGAATTTTTGCCCTTTATAGTACATATTTCATTGTAAATACTAACTGTTGCTGAATAAATAAGCTGAATAAATAAGGTTTCCATTGATGTATGGTTTGTTATGATAGGACAATATTTGGGCTGAGATACAACTATTTGAAAATCTGGAATCTGAGGGTGCAAAAAAATCTAAATATTGAGAAAATCGCCTTTAAAGTCATCCAAATGAAGTTCTTAGCAATGCATATTACTAATCAAAAATGAAGTTTTGATATATTTACTGTAAGAAATTTACAAAATATCTTCATGGAACATGATCTTTACTTAATATCCTAATGATTTTTGGCATAAAAGAAAAAGTGATAATTTTGACTCATACAATGTATTTTTGGCTATTGCTACAAATATACCCCAGCGACTTAAGAGTTAAGGTTTTGTGCTCCAGGGTCACATATATGATACGGATATGCTGTTCCTGTTAGTGGCAGATGATCTTATTTTGCTAACTGCTCTGCATTGTTATTTATTTAGTGAATGTGTAAAGTGTCTTGACGTGCTGTAAATCAGGGGTTAAGAAGATCGCCTGTTGGAATCTCTGTGAGCTCTTAGCATTTGACCTTTGACCCCTGAGAATGCTAGTTTACAGCTGATGCAAGCAACTTTTTAAAAACATTGTTCTATATTTATTCATGTACAACAAAACTGTACAAATCATTTTGGCTATATTTAGGCTCATATTTATGAATTTAGCATATGCAGATTGTAATCTGTGACAAAAATTGTAGTTTGTAATGTAATTGATTACATTACACACATTTGGCAATATCATTGGACTGTTTGGATTATTTTGACATAACTTTATTCACAACATGAAGTGCATTAAACATTATAAATCAAGGTTTCCTAAACTGGGTTAGATGATTTTAATTTAATCAATTATGAAAAATGTATTGCTATTGTGTGAATATGTAATCATGTAAGCAATAAAAATGAACTGTAGTCTGATTACAAGTAGTTTAAAATGTAATATTATTTTATTACAAGTACTCTATTTGTGGAATCTGATAATGTAATCCAGATTACATGTAATCAGTTACTATCCAGCACTGTGTGTGTGTGTGATAGTATAGCTATTCGATAGGTGTAATTTAACAACGTACTTTTTGTTTTTTAAGGTATACTTATCCCAAACAAGCACTCGGTAGATCACTACATACATCACGGTTACATATCTGCAATCCATTAAACAAAAACGCAATTACACCACATCCACCCCAGACACCGTGCAAAACATTGGCGCAGTAAATTCCATTTTTACCCTTTCGCATCCAGCGCAGTGGAAAGAGATACTGGCGGCCAATTAGTCATCATGATCTAATGGCCGACCATCACAAAAGAGCACATTTAGCTCTCAATGACACAATTAGAGAGCTCATGGCGAGCTGTTAAGGTCAGGTTGGTGTGAGAGGCAAGTGTTTTATAGGTCATTTGGGAGCAGGGGCTTGGAGACGGGCTCACAGTGGGGGCCGGCGGAGCGGCTTGTAAACGTGACAGAGTCTGCCGCCAGGGCTGTGCCACACAACAGGCCTGCTTTTCACAGCATGCAGTGTGGAATGCGTGTGTGCTGGGGGTGAAGGGGTGAGGAGAAGTCACAGAAAGGGCAGAGGAGATGTGCTTGGAACGGGGAGAGAACAAGAGAGAGTGCAGCTTTACCATCAAAGCCGCCTTTGAACGACTGCTCTGTGCTGTCAGATGATTCTGAGTCACTATCAGGCCCTGCGTAAAGACATTTACCCCCCACAGTCACTCTGGAAATGGGTCTATGTGAATAGTCATGTGTGACAGATCCAGAGTACTTATTTGTGAGCTAATCAGAAAAAAAAGAAGAATCATGATATTATAAATGTTCTATGCTCATACAGTGGTTTTGATGGCTTTTTGATATCATGTACAAAAATGGCTACAGCTGGCTGAAATGGCGCTACACAGATTTTAGGACTGAGAGGTGTAAATTATTGTTATATAAGATGCTGGGCTGATAAAATGAACATTTTAAAGAAAGTCTAGCTGGATTTGCCAAAGTTGATCAGGTTAGTGACATCAAATATTTAAATGATATTCAGAGTTAACAGCATGTAGTGTAGATAACTAGAAACTAGTGTAAACTATAGTGGAATTGCATTTACTGAAACTGTAATCCCAACAGTCTGTAGGTTTTACTTTTGGATTGATCACAAATTGTTTTTATTAGTAGTTATTCAATATATATTAATTTATTATTTTTATTTAATTTACTATTATGATTTATTAGTTTATTATTATTATTTATTTTATTAAATATTTTATTTGTATTTATTACATTTTGTTATTTGTCCTTTTGGTAAAACTTTAAGTAAAGCCTTTATAGTATATGATGCAATAAAATGCATTCTAACTTTGGTCACAATTAATTGTGACCCTGGATTGAGATTTATGCATATTCTGAAAGCTGAATAATTAGGCTCTCCACTAAGTGTCAATTTTTAGAAATGGAAATTTATACATTATCTGAAAGCTGAATAATTAGGCTCTCCATTGAAGTATGGTTTGTTATGATAGGACAATATTTGGCCGAGAGACCACTATTTGAAAATCTGGAAACTGAGGGTGCAAAAAAATCTAAATACTGAGAAAACTGCCTTTAAAGTTGTCCAAATGAAGTTCTTAGCAATGTATATTACTTATCAAAAAGTAAGCTTTGATATATTTACGGTAAGAAATTTACTAAATATCTTCATGGAACATGATCTTTACTTAATATCCTAATGATTTTTTGGCATAAAAGAAAAATCAATAATTTTGACCCATGCAATGTATTTTTGGTTATTGCTACAAATTTACCCCAGCGACTTAAGACTGGTTTTGTGCTCTAGGGTCACATTTATGAAAACATACAGTCCCCTCCAAAAGTATTGGAACAGTAAAGACAAAATTGCTCTGCTGGCTGTGGAGTCAAGACATTTGCAAATATGATTAAAATATGAATATGAGACAAAACTACAGAATGTCACATATTATTATTAGCCGTTTCAACACATACATGTTTTACCAAATAAAAAGAACAGCACTTTTAGAGTTCATCCCACTCATTGATGAGAGCATAAGTATTGGGACAGTTGAACATAAGGCAGATATAAAAGATTAAAAGCTATTATTTAGTTGCAGATCCCTTGCACACAATCACAGCAGTGAGTCTGTGAACCATAGACATCACCAGACTGTTGGTCTCATCCTTTTAAAGACTTTTCCCAGCATTTAATGCAGCCAATCCCAATTGCTGCTTGTTTTGGGGAGTTTCTGCCTTTACTCTCCTCTCCAGCTGGTGAAATTCATGTTCAATCAGATTTAAATCTGGAGATTGACTTGGGCAATCTAAGACTTTCCATTTCTTTGCCCTTATAAATTCCTTGACTGAACTGGCAGGGTGTTTTGGGTCATTGTCCTGATGCAATATGAAGCACTTCCCAATGAATCTGGTGGCATTTTCTTGAATATTGGTAGGCAAGATGGTTTTGTACCCTTCCAAATTCATTCTGTTACTGTCATCATACATTAAGTCATCAGTAAAGTTGAGAGGGCCTGTTCCAGAGACAGCCATGCATGCCCATGCCATGACACCACCTCCACCATGCTTTACAGATGAGGCTGTATGCTTGGGATCTTTTGCAGTTCCCTTTTTTTCTCCACATTTTTGCTTTCCCATCTGTAATTCTGTGTCAAAGTCTCCTGAGGACAGTAGATTGTCAGAGCATCACCCCAGCTTTCTGGAAGTTGTTGGTGATTTTACAGACACATCTTTTAGGGTTCATTTTCACAGCTTTTATGATTTGTCTGTCATCAACTACTGTTGTTTTCTCAGCCGATCAGGTCGTTGTTGGTTGCTGGTGTCGCTGATGCTTTCCAAACTCTTGATTTCTCCATGCCCTTTGTTTTTGCTAGAGCTCTAACTGACTTCCTCTTTTCTTTTAGCATCCAAATTGCTTGCTTTTCTCTCAAAGTCAGCTCCCTCATCTTCATCCTGGTTTGTGTGTGTCATCATCGAATGCAAGATTCAGAATACAGAAGCAATGTATATAACTGATACGACACATTCCCTGCTTTTAATATCTGAAGAATGAATGCAACAGGACACAGCTGATCACTTAGAAAGACCTGTGAGGCAACTGTTCCAGTACTTATGCTTACATCAGATAGAGGGAGGAATAAAAAAGTGCTGAACTTCTTAGTTGGTAAAACATCTATGTGTTGAATCATAGTCATGTTTGACTCCACAGCCAACAGAGCAATTTTGTCTTTACTTTTCCAATACTTCTGGAGGGCACTGTATAATGCATAACAATGTACATTATGAATAGCTTTACAATGCATAATACATTATTTTTTCTTCCTTACAGTTATGTTTGACTTGTTTATAGTGCATGTTTGTAGCGAAGCCAAAGATATTTTTTTAGATGTTTTCAATAATGTTTTTATTTCAGCCAGTTGCAGACCAACACTGCTATGTCAATACTTTATATAATAAAACCAAATAATAATCTCCCCCACCCCCCGTGGTTGTCAGATAACCCCGCCTAAAGAGTAAAACAAAACAAAAATTGTGATTGATCTCTTCAAATGTCAGTCAGTAACATCCCTAGACAGTTCTTGGTCAAAATAAGCACCAAATGGACTAGCCTTGATACCAATGTTATGTGAAACTATCATGATGGCATTACCAGTTGTTTTGAGATTAGTGGAGTACAATGAAATATGAATATGGTAATCATCTAGTAGCATGGTATCAAAGTACGGATCTGATTCCATCACTGTATCACCACAATGCATTTGTAATGGCACCCAAAACAGTGCAATTCTTTCCTGTTCATCAGTGGCTGTATGCATGACTTGTTTTACTGCCAGCGCTAAGGATCACGTATGGAAGTAAAAATTCTTGGGATTGTCATGGCCAAGCGATAATAACCGCGAGAGGTGTACAATTTGTACGAGCAACAGGGAGTCTGGTTTATGACAGTGCTGCTTTCCTCAAGCTATTACAGTCTGGTTTTATAAGCATCTTAACGGAGCATAACTGGATCCTTAGCTGGAGGTAATTGCTATTATTCATGCTGAATAGTTTATTGTTAGGGACTGTTGGTCAGGACGGTGGTAACAAAGCGACATTGTGAGGTGATACATCTACTAGATGGTTAAAGAGATTAGATGAAGATCACATTACAGTGTTCATTACGATCACAATAATAATCAGAGCCTGTAAAGATATTCTTCAATATTGATTTTTGAAAGTGTGATTTCAAGAAATCCAGAACTAAATATTTCTAAAGGTAAAGAGATGATTTAAAAACAAATTTTGCTATCCTAGTATTGCTATCTTTTCTATTAACTGCTTCAAACTCAAATGATTATCTTTAATAGATTTGATGGCAAGAACCTTGCAAAATGCAACCAATCAAAATGTTCTCATCAAAATTGGAGGAAAGGTTAAGGAATTACAGCTCTTTAATATGCACCTCCCCCCTTTTTCAAGGGACCATATTGGACAATTGAATCAAAAGCTGCTTCATGGACAGGTGTGGGCTATTCTTTTGTTATTTCTATATCAATTAAGCAGGTAAAAGGTCTGGAGTTGATTCTAAGTTTGTCATTTGCATCTGGAAGCTGTTGCTCTGAACCCACATCATGCGGTCAAAGGAGCTCTCCATGCAAGTGAAACAGACAATTGTTAGGCTTCAAAAACAAAACAAATCCATCAGAGAGATAGCAGGAACACTAAGAGTGGCCAAATCAACAATTTGATACATTCTGAGAAAAAAAGACTGCACTGGTGAGCTCAGCAACATAAAAAGGCCTGGACGTCCACGGAGGACAACAGTGGTGGATGATCGGAGGATCCTCTCCATGGTAAAGAAAAACCCTTTCACAACATCCAGCCAAGTGAAGAACACTCTCCAGGAGGTAGAAGTGTCACTGTCAAAGTTTACAATCAAGAGAAGACTTCACGAGAGCAAATATATTTAAAAATAAAGGTGCTTCACGATGCCATAGAAGAACCTGTTTGTCTAAATGGTTCCATAAAGAACCTTTAACATCTGAAGAATCTTTCTGTTTCACAAAAGGTTCTTTGTGGCGAAAGAAGGTTCTTCAGATTAGAAAAAGGTAAGAAAGAGATGGTTCTTTAAAGAAATTTTCACTGAATGGTTCTTTGTGGAACCAAAAATCATTCTTCTATGGCATCGCTGTGAAGAACCTTTTGAAGCACCTTTATTTTTAAGAGTGTACAGAGGGTTCACCACAAGGTGCAAACAAGGCCAGATTAGACTTTGCCAAAAAACATCTTAAAAACCCAGACCACTTCTGGAAATGCATTCTTTGGACAGCAGAAATTAAGATCAAATTGTACCAGAATGACGGGAAGAAAAAAGTATGGAGAAGGCTTGGAACGTTTCATGATCCAAAGCATACAACATCCTTTGTGAAACATGGAGCAGTGTGATGGCATGAGCATGCATGGCTTCCAGTGGCACTGGGTTACTGGTGTTTAGTGATGATGTGACAGAAGACAGAAGCAGCCGGATGAATCCTGAAGTGTACAGGGATATGGTTCC
Source organism: Barbus barbus (assembly GCF_936440315.1). NCBI lineage: Eukaryota > Metazoa > Chordata > Actinopteri > Cypriniformes > Cyprinidae > Barbus > Barbus barbus. Next base: position 21,125,026 of record NC_136724.1, on the reverse strand, counting down.
ATGAACAACCTTTAGCATCCATGAAACCTTTCCATTCCACAAAAGGTTCCATTCCAAAAAATGGCTCTATGGCATCACTGCAAAACTTTTGAACCTTTATTGGTTCCAAAAATGTAAAAGTGTGGAAGAATAATTTTGGGTTCCCCAAAGAAACTTTAAGTAAACAGTTCTTAAATTAACCATTTTGATTTCTTAGTGTGAAGAACATTTTATAATCTAAAGAACCTTTTTCCAGTATATAGAATCTTTTGTGCATTGAAAAGATTCCATGAATGTTAAATGTTCTTCATGGAATCATAGATGCCAATAAAGGATCTTTATTTTTAAGAGTGTATAAAGAACCTTTTGTGCGATGGAAAGGTTCTATGGATGTTGAAGTTTCTTGATGGAGCCATAGGTGCCAGTACACTCTTAAAAATAAAGGTTCTTTTTTGGCATCAATTTTTCCATGAAAAACCTTTAACAACCACGTAACCTTTCCATTCCACGAACGGTAACAAAAGTTCTTGAGATCATTAAAATGTTCTTCACATTAAGAAAAATGATTATTTTAAGAACTGTTCACTGAAAGGTTCTTTGGGGAACCAAAAATGGTGCCATCACTGCAAAAACCCTTGATAAGAAGCTTTATTTTTAAGAGTGCAGGTGCTTACAGCATCAGCCGTGCCAGTAGGAAGTAGATCTGGCAGTGGAGGAGTTCATTTTAGTGCTGATATCTGTTCTTTATCTCTCTCTCAGTTCCCGATGCTTTGATCGGGTTGCCAGCATCAAGAAATCATTCAGTGGTTGGTGATCAGCTTCTTCCACATTCTTCATGTAGTACACCTGCTTCATTCACCGTTGGCGTGTAGCAGAACGTCTGATTTATTCATGAAAATCATCAAATGTAGCATATAGGACATGCTGCTGCTGCTTCAGACACACTTTTCCAGTATTTACCAAACACTCAATCACATGGTGCAACCACACATACACAAGAAGAACATTCCTCTCCGAGGAGTGTGTGAGATTTGTGGTGTGGCTGAATGTGTGTGTTATATATAGAGGGAAAGAACAGGAAGAATCAGTGTGTTTGTGTGAGTTACGAGGGCCGGGGTGTTGAGATATGCTCCTGAGAGCCTCAGGATAGACACACGGTGTTTGTGGATTGGAGGGAGAGGGGAGGAGGGCTGTGTGTGTATGGGATGGTTTGGGAGCAGAGGGAAGGCTGGTGGTTTGGTCCAGGAGACTGTAAGTCATTGTGGCCGGCCCTCATAAGCTCTGTGTGGCAACGATGCTTGAGCCCGAGACATTCATCAACCTGCCTGAGTCGGCCGCCGTACTGGAGCCACACCGGCCGCTCGCGCTGTCAGACACCCCACACCCCCCAGAAAACTTTCTACTCTTACGTTCGCTTTTGCAGCTACACTTTTAAAGTCACTCATTTTCCTTTCCTTACTTTCCAGGAAAAGGACAAGGAAAAGGAATGCTTGTGGTTATGCTTTTTTTTCTTTTTTTTCTTGCACTTTTTCTTTTTCTTTTTCTTTCTTTTTCATTTTCATTTTTTCACTTCCACTTCCATTCCCTTTCTCTTTTCCTTTTCCTTGGAAAGTCCTTTCCTGATTCATTTCCTTTTCCTTTCTGTACCTTTTCTTTCATTTAGACACTTTCTGCATCTTCATATTTTTTCCTTTTTCATCCTTTCTTCCTTTCCTTTTCTTTTTCTTGCATTACTTTTATTTCACATCAATGCTGTTTATCTTCATTCTTTTTTCTACCTTCTTTTTCCAGTTGTAACTTATTTTATACTTATTTTCATCTCAACTCTTTCTTGACCTTCCTCCTTTTAGATCTTCCCTTTTATTTCCATTTCCTATTAAATTTATTTTCTTTCGTTTCCCTATGCATTTTTCTTTTCTTCCTCTTTATTCCTATTTCCTTTCCCTATTCATTTTGTCCTCTACATTTTCTGGATCTTCATCCTTTTCCATTTTTCTTTTTTCCTTTTTCTTTTGGTTTTTCTATTTTCTTTTCTTTTTTATTCCCATTTCCTTCTGTTTTCTCTACGTTCTGCATCTTTAACCTTTTCTATCTTCCTTTTCCTTTTTATTTCCATTTTCTTTCACCACTACACTTTCTGTATCTTCAGCATATCTTCCTTTTTATTTCCATTCCCTTTACCTATTAATTTTCTTTTCTCTTCTTTCCATTCACCTTTGCATTTCCTTGATTTTCATCCTTTTTTGTCTCTCTCTCATGTCTCTTTGCTCACACCATCTCTCTCTCTCTCTCTCTCACTCACACAGGCCGTCAGAGGCCCCGCAGGAGACAGACTCGGGTCAGTGAAAATAATCAGCTTGCTGACGCCTGGGTCGGTTACTCACATACTCACACAACCCCAAATATGTACGATGGAGAACAGGGATCCCACAGGAAGTTGGCGACACAGTTCTCCAACCACGCTCTGAGGACGGGGTTTGAGCTGCGGCAGTCCACATGCACCATTGCTGTATTCATTTATAGCACATTAATGGGTACAAAAACATGAATTTCCATGCATGAATATTCAGAGAGAGATTTTGCATGTACAGTAGACTACGTAGACTGTATATATGGGCAAGTGTGTGTGTGTGTGTGCGCGTGAGTACGCATATGCTGTTTCTTCATACATTCCAGCCCACTCATTTTCCCAGGCTTTGAGTCAATCCGAGTAAGTGCTCTTATCGCAGAGCCAGACGCACACTAACTCTCTCACACACTCGCACCATCAGACACTCGCAGAATCCTAATTCTGCAACTCTGACTCAACTCACATAATTATATCTGCCGTGCTTTCGAATTCGACAGGTTCTGAGCGTCCACTGCTCTGCAGACGTCACCGGTCGAATGAGTAAGGTCAGGCTTAACCTTCTCCTTGAAAAGTTTATATAAGATCAGCAGAATTCTTTCTCAACCTTTCCAGCTCTCCCCGCCATTGACACATTGCCCAATTCTTGGTCAATTCGAAGTCTCTAGTGTGTTTATAGATGTGTTGAAACATCCAAGCGCTCTCATTTCCTCTGTTTATTGTCTTGTTTGAAAGAGAACATTTGTTTTTTTCTCTGTCTCTCGCTCTTTCACCCTGATCTGTCCCTGAGGTTCGTCTCGTTTCGTCTGGAGTGGAGGAGTTAACACAATTTGGATCTGCACAAGTGTGTGAGGTTACTAAATGAACGATGCGGATGCTAAATTTTCATGTGCTGATGAACGATTTACATTTGGAAGTGGGTGTTGAAAGTCCTAAGAATTGACTGGTCACACTTTGAGTATTTTTTATATACATGATTAAAGGTGTAAATCTTGTATGAAATAATTATGGAATATAAATATTCATGATTCTTAGCTATTAAGCACCCTTACAGAAATTGTCCTGTATAATGTGTGCCATGATAATATCACCATGTTATTGAGTGATTGCCATTCATCTCCCATGGTAGGCCTATATTTATGCATGTATGGTGTTTTTAGGGCAAACATTCATAAAATGTGCTAATTACAGAACTGCATGTAAAATAATTAATGTCTCATAGTTCCTTACAAACATACTGTGGTGACAGCATGGTAGCAGATGACAAAACCATGATACTGAACGATTGCAATATCATGACATGAAGGTATTTACCATATCAAAGTATTGACACAGTGCCTTTTGGTAAGGATAACTTACTAAACATAGTATTATTATGGTACTTGTTTAAAAATAATGGTATTATTATGCTTTATGTATTTGTCCAGAAAACCCCTGTATTACCAAACTAAAAAAAGTCTCTAGATTTCTGCTGTAGTGCATGGTACGTTTCCGTGAGTATAAACATATTAATAGGCTACCATAGTGCTTTAATATTTATTTATTTTTCATTATTTATTTATCAAAGCATCATATAATATCTGGTTACACCATGGTACTACTATAGTAGTTTTTGTAAGGACCTATAATTAGCACATTTTAACAAGTACCACGATGATATGTGCAAATACTACAGTAAACCATGTTCATTTTGAAAGGGATTTCTGCTGCTTTGTGGTACACAGTTTTCCCTCAGACTCCTTCTGAAAATGTTCCTTGGCTCCTGGTTTTTGATTCCCGCCTCCGCATCAGCGCCGTCCACAAACCCTCTCGGGATCTCCGTCGTCCAAACTTCCCGCAGAGGGGCGGGGCCCTCTCGATCAGTGCCCCGCAGATTGACGAGCCCTCAGATGCCGATTTACTGAATATGTCAGCCACACTGGAGCCACAGCACATCTGGAGTCTACTAGAGCGAGAGAGAGAGAGAGAGGGTGAGTGAGAGAAGGAGATTTAAGGTGGAAGTAAGGAGGGGGGTGCTTTGGCTAAAACAAGTGTAGCACACCACAGTCGATGAAAGGAGCTCCCCAAACCTCTCTTTCCATTTCCATTCCTCCCTCTTACCTTGGAGTTTGTGGAAACGGGGTCGTGTGGACGGATACTGCTCGTCTACAATCTGCTTCCCTTGATAAAAATCTCACCTTTCAAAGTCTGAAGCATACTCCTTCAGCCGCCAGACGTGCGTGACATAAAAGTAAAAAGCCTTGATCACGATGGAATAGTCTGCATGAACTGGTGACAGATTCGAGTGTCACCACAATGTTATGATGTGATTCTCTTGCGATACGATACCTTATGGAATATTTGAGCTAAGCAATGAATCACTACTTTAAAAATATGCTAAATCACACTTTCAGACATATCTCACCAACGGCCGCATCTGCTTTCTTTCTTTCTTTCCTTCTTTCTTTCTTTATATAAGCATATATATATATATATATATATACATGCCTATGATGGATTGCAAGTAAGTCTCTTGAAGCATCTTGGAGACGTTGCCACAGTTGTTCTGGATTTAGTCTGTCTCAGTTTGTTCTGTTTCTTCATGTCATTCCAGACAGACTGGATGATGATGAGATCAGATCTCTGTGAGGAGCACTGGCTGGTGTCAGACTCAGAATAAAACGTTGAGCCAACTTAAAGACAACCAGCTTCAGCAGATTTTTGAGTTTACTCAACTTCTTGTTTAAAGTTTATACAACAAAAATGCCTAATAAGTTGAAAAAGCTCAAAAATCTGCTGAAGCTGGTTGCCTTAAACTTTTAAGTTTGCTCAACTTTTTTTTTTTTTTTACAGTATACAGCAAAAGGTAGAAATAGCTGATTAAAACATTATTAGCTGGTGAAAATACTAGTGTTCTAATAAATTGGCCAACACTGTATATACATATATTCTATATTTTTTTTAGCATACATGTAATAATTAAGTAAACAGCATTAATTAAATTGTGGCACTGTTTTACATTGACAAGACTGAAAACGTTGCAGAAGTCATGCTATTTATATAATTATTCATTTTTTTTTAATGCTGATTCATTTTGATTATTCTTTAATAGTGATTTGTTAAAGTTCTTTCTTGAGCAAGCAAAGTATTTGCATGAATATGCATAAGTTTATTTAAATGTTGTGAAGTAACACAATGACATTTGCTTTTTAAAAAGTTGCACTTCTTTAACCCATTAATGCACAAATGTTTACACAAGATATTTGTGCACTTTTTCATATGAACTGTGCAATTTAAGTACATTTTTTATGTAAAGATGGTTTCAACTTCAAGGACCAGTGGGCTTGTATCTAGAAAACCCTCTATAGAAACTTATGTAAAGATTAAGATAATAAGGGGTTTTGCACACCGGTCACTCAAGCTGCCAGGTGCATTTCTGAGTAAAGAATTAAACATGACACTTTATCCAGCAAGTTGTCAAAATCTCTTTCTAAAGTCTCTTAAAGACATTAAGCACAATTTTTGAAACAACATGTTTTGTTAAAAACGCTGTGCAAATAAAAATGACTCGACCTGACCTAAAGTTGCGTAATTGTACGCTAGATGTTTTTAAAGCATTTGCAGTCACCCAGAAATCACATATGGAAAAAAGTGGTGAAGAAATTGGCAACTTTAATTGCCCGCAGGTTTAAATGAGTTAGCCTTTTTTGAATCTGGTAATGAAGGTTTGATTTTCTTCTGTATTAATTTTCCTTCAGTAGAAGTGCACATTTAAAAATAAAAGTTCTAGTTAGAACAAAAAAAAGGAACTTTTATTTAAAGTTGTGTAAACATCTTTTTATTCTATTATCCATGCTTTAATGACATGAAATCCGATACGCCAATATAAAAAGCCTATTGAAACATAATTTTGAAAAACTTAAATGATTCGTTGCTGAACTTGAACTAATGCATGAATAATGTATTGATGCATTCACAATTTAAGAAGTAACTTTAAAAGTCGAGTCCTTAAAGGAAGGTTAAAGGAAATCTGAAAATCTCCATGGTCCAAATGCCATGCTGAGAAGCGCCGGAGGCTTCTAATGGTTATTTCTAAAACGACTTCTAAAAACTGCTGGTGAGTGTGCGAGCGAGAGAGCGAGAGGTCTAAAGTGTCAAGGAATTCATTGTCTGTTCTCCACCTGCTATTATTCTGCACCCAATCAACCTGCTAGCCAGGCTGGAGCCGCTGGCCATCTGGAAACGTTGCTGTGTTTATAAACTTGGCAGGGCCGCGCACTGTGGGGCTTGACCTCCCACACAAATCTGGAAACAATTAGAGCAAGACAGACCGACCGATTGCTGCGAATGGAGCCGAGAATACATCTTGCTGACTGCGGCGGGGACATTAGTGCCTTGTTAAAGAAATCACAGACTTACACATAGCCATAAATGTACATGCACACAAATGCAATCTCATACGTAGTTATGTTCATTATTAAATAGGGAAGGAATTTATGCTAACAGGACATAAATTGTACAAAAAAGTATTTGGGAGTGTTTTTGATTTATATAACAAATGTCAAGCCAAGTGGCATTTATTTTAAAGCAATATAATGCACCTTTCAAATTACGAAACAAAAGATGCACTGTTCAGTATAAAGAGAAATGTATTTTGTTATATGTTTGTGCAACATGTTTATAGGAGTTTATGTGGTTACTCTGCTAGGACACGTGTTTGGAGAACTGACTTTATACGTCCACTAAAAATCACTAAAACGCCAGCTGATTTAAAGTCAATGAGAAAAACTTTTTTTTTTTTTGTCTTTAATGACATTTGTAAGTGTCAATCCAAGATGTAGATGAGTGTTTTCTTCATCTGAATAGATTTGGAGAAATGTATCACTTGAAATCACTTTCCCTCTGCAGTGAATGGGTGCCATCAGAATGAGAGTCCAAACAGCTGATAAAAACAAGTTCAAGTTCAAGTTTATTTGTATAGCACTTTTTACGATGCAAATCGTTGCAAAGCAGCTCTACAGGAAATTAAGTTTCCACAATATATTTATATATTGCAGAACCTTAATATATTTAACTTATGGCAAAATGTGGTAATTCTATATGTTGTCTGAGCATTGGCATCTTCTGAGGTCCTCTGAGGGGTTGGCATTATCTTTTCTCAGGTGTTCGTCATCTCAGATCATTTAAGGGTTGGATCCAGACTGAAGCTTCTGTCATTCCTAGTTACCACAGGATGTTAATCCCATGACAGAAACAGAGCAGTGCAGAGACTGTAAAATTGGGGTAATATGATCATATTTTCTTGACCTGGTAAGAACTATAGCCGCAGCATTTTGGACTATCTGTAGCTTGTTTATTGAAGATGCAGGACAACCAGCTAGCAGTGCATTACAATAGTCCAGTCTAGAGGTCATGAATGCATGAACTAGCTTTTCTGCATCAGAAACAGGTAGCATGTTTCTAAGCTTGGCAATGTTTCTAAGATGGAAGAATGCTGTTTTTGTTAACTTGGGAAATATGATTTTCAAAGGACAAGTTGCTGTCTAATATAACACCCAGATTTTTGATTTTAGAGGACTGACAGTACATCCGTCTAGTTGCAAATTGTAATCCAAGAGATTCTGTGTACTGTTTTTTGGTCCAATAAGTAATATCTCGGTCTTATCTGAATTTAGGAGGAGGAAATTATTGGTCATCCAATCTTTTACATTTTTTACACAATCTATTAGCTTAGATAGTTGAGAAGTTTCATCTTGTCTTGTTGAGATATATAGTTGAGTATCATCAGCATAACAATGAAAACTAATCCCGTATTTTCTAATAATATTACCAAGAGGCAACAATGTATATTGAAAATAGCAGAGGACCTAGGACAGACCCTTGTGGTACTCCATACTTTACTGGTGATAATTGAGATGACTCCCCATTTAAATGAACAAACTGGTAGCGATTGGACAGGTAGGATCTAAACCATTTAAAGCCTGCCCTTGAATGCCAGTATAGTTTTGTAATCGATCTATGAGTGTGTCATGGTCTATAGTGTCGAACGCAGCACTAAGATCAAGTAATACTAGCAATGAGATGCAGCCTTGGTCTGAAGTAATTTGTAATTTTAACAAGTGCAGTTTATGTGCTATGGCGAGGCCTGAAACCTGACTGAAATTCTTCATAGAGATAATTTTTTGCAATTGAGCAGACAACTTTTTCTAACATTTTAGACATAAACGGAAAATTTGAAATGGGTCTGTAATTTGCCAGTTCATTACAATCTAGTTGTGGTTTCTTAATAAGAGGCTTATTTTTGGTTTTGGGACGTGAGCTAAAGATAACGATGAGTTAATAATATTGAGAAGCGGTTCTTCTGCTACGGGTAACAACTCTTTCAGTAGTTTAGTGGGTACAGGATCTAATAAACACGTTGTTGGTTTAGATGCACTGATAAGTTTATTTACCTCTTCCTGTCTTATAGTTGTAACGCACTGCAGTTTTTCTTTGGGTGCGATGAATGAAGCTGAAATACTAGACGCAGTAGAATCTACATTTGATATTGTATTTCTGATGTTATCTATTTTATCAGTAAAGAAATTCAAAGTCTTTAGTATTAAACTGTGAGGGAATATTTAGATCAGGTGGCGTCTGTTTATTTGTTAACCTAGCCACTGCTAAATAAGAACCTTGGATTGTTTTGGTTATTATCTATGATTTTGCTGATATGCTCTACCCTGGCAGCTTTTAGAGCCTGCCTATAGCTGTACATACTGTTTTTCCACGCAATTCTAAAAACTTCTAAGTTAGTTTTTCTCCATTTGCGCTCAAGATTACGAGTTTCTTTCTTGAGCGAATGGGTATAACTGTTGTACCATGGCACAGTATGTTTTTCTCTAACCTTTTTCAATTTGAGAGGGGCAACAGCTTCTAATGTATTAGAGAAGATAGTGCCCATGTTGCTAGTCATTTCGTCTAGTTCATGTGTATTTATGGGTACACAGAGCAGTTGAGATAAATTAGGCAGGTTATTTGTGAATCTGTCTTTGGTGGATGGAACAATAGTTCTGCCCGGACGATAGCGCGGAGCCATATAACTAATATCAGTAATATGCAGCATGCACGATACATGGAAATGATCAGTAACATCATCACTTTGAGGTACGATATCTATATCGGTAAGATCAATTCCATGCGATATAATTAAATCTAGCGTATGATTAAGACGATGAGTGGGCCCGGTGACATTTTGCTTGACTCCAAAAGAGTTTATTAGGTCAGTAAACGCAAGTCCTAACCCATCATTTGTATTATCAACGTAAATGTTAAAATCTCCGAATATTAGCACTTTATCAACAATGACCAATAGATCTGAGAGGAAATCTGCAAATTATTTTAGGAAATCTGTATATGGCCCTGGCGGTCTATACACAGTAGCCAGAGCAAGAGATAGGAGAGATTTCTTTTGCATATCTAACAGTGTAACATTAAGCAGAGGTATTTCGAATGAGTTAAACCTCCTGTATCCTGTTTTCTGAGTAACATTAAAAACATCACAATAATCCACAAGTAATCCACACCACTCCAATCCATCAGTTAACATCTTGTGACATGGAAAGCTGCATGTCTTCCATTAAGACATTTTTAACTGTAAACCGTCGCTTCTGTCCATAGTCCATAATCTATAATAACGCTTCCTCCAGTGAAAAAGTCAGTTCCCTGTTGTCTTCTCACATCAAAATACACAGACTTATTTGTTTAGAGCTATTTTGGACTGTCTTTGCTTGTAAACGGTGTTTGATCTACATATTTCTCTCCTGATTTAGACGGGATGACATTTTTGACTGGAGAAAGCTAAATTTGGTTTGAAGGTTTGAAGTTGAAAAAGTTTTTTACAAACACATAGCTTTTCGCTTCCCAAGACATGGACTGGAGTGGTGTGAATTACTTGTGGATTATTGTGATGTTTTTATCAGCTATTTGGACTCTCGTTCTGACGGCACCCATTCACTTCAGAGGCTCCATTGGTGAGCAAGTGATGGAATGCTAAATTTCTTCATTTGATGAAGAAACAAACTCATCTATATCTTGGATGGCCTGAGATGACCTTAGTACATTTTCAGCCAATTTTCATTTTTGGGTGAACTATTCCTTTAAGTGTTTAAATGCTTTCTAAGGCTGCTGTATATCTTAAGATGTGTATCTCTCTCTGTCTCGTACGCTCTCACAGCTGGATTGTTCCAGTATTGGCAAGGCAGATTGCAGACTCAGTAACTTCCCACTTTCTGATATCATGTCAAACAGGAAGTGCACAGACACACCATTCAGAGAACCCCATCAGTCTTCCTGGCGACTACTCCCGCGGGCCGCATCTTTCACTTGTGAGGGAATCTACCATCTTGTAATCGGTTGTAAATAAGGATTCGGTTCAAAATAGGGCAAATAAATATAACGTTTTAAAAATAGGGTTTAGTTTATGGATCAGACTAGGACTGGATAGCAAATATTCACAGTGCATTCACGGGGATTTTAATTCTCCTTTTATTTGACCATTAAGTTTCCTAAGGACTGTATGATTACACTAGATTTGCGCCCCCTCCTCGTCTTGCAACTTGCGGGTTTAACACCATTAAGAGTATTTTTAGGAGCAATGGCTCTCATTTAAATGCAAGTAGCAAAATGGTCTTAGACCGTTAGGTAAACCCAGAATGACAGTGATTCAGTTGCAGAGGCTCTGAACTCATTTGCATGAAGTTTATCTTTGCTAATTCTAATGCTAATGTTGCCAGAAATGGTCAGCTCTCATTAGAAATTAGTCACTTTGGGTCGCAAAGCACTGCAAATCACTGTTAGTGGGCCGCAGTAAGTTTGATTCACATCTATAAAGTTCTTCAAACAGTCCTTTTTATGGATTAAAACCTCTATAAACATCACTGTGTTAAAGTTTGGGGTCAGTTTTTGAAAGACTAAAAAATACAGTAAAAAAAGTGAAAATTTGTGAAAAAGTATTAGAATTTAAAATAACATTTTTTTATTGTAATATATTTTAAAATGTAATTTATTCCTGTGATGCAAAGCCGAATTTATTCCTGTGATGCAAGCCTTTTGTATTCAAGATACAGTTTATCATTTCGTTTATCTGTTTTTCTGTTTCGTTTTCCCCAAAAATATTTGTCAGAAACAACAAAACGGTCAAGAAAAGCTTACACTTTAAATCTTCACCCAATGTCTCAATACATGTGATTTAGGCGCCGGTATCACTGTGATTTGATTCTGAGTCTGACTGCAGCACAAATAGGTAAAAGGAAACACTCTGTCTTTTGTTCAGACAGTACAGTTACTCTAAAGGTCACTGTGACCGTCATCAAAACCCAGCAACAAACAAAAACACATCTAAATTCCTGATGATTTTGTTTCATCATCTTTATCATGTGAAATGGTGAGGTGTGTTTTAGAGAAAGCGTCAGTCCGGTATGTGTGTGTGTTTCAGTGGTGACAGGCCGAGTCCGGCCCCGTCTGTCCAGGGCGCCGGAGGTTAACGTGTGTGTGAAATGGCAGAGGAAATGTGACGGCCGTGTCCATTCCTGCTTCCTCCCAGCAGCCCTGATGGAATGTCATTTGGAGTCTTCCACTAAAGCTCAAATGCTGTCAGGTCGTACTATTGTCTGGAAAGCTATTGATCATAGATTTATCTCTTCATCTCGTCTTTATGAGACAGTGTGTCCTCTCTGAGTGGCTCCATTTGTCAGTCCTGTCCCACTGTGACCTAGATGATGTAGTCTATATTTGTGTTTTTTGCAAAGGGAGTATTTTAAACCCTGAGACAGACATGTGATTCCTCAAATCATGTGTCTTGTTGTTGTGTTTCTGACTTTTTTCTAAAAAAAAACAAAACATTGAAACTATTTTCATCTAGCAAAAAAAAAAAAAATGAAATGTGAAAAAGTCACATAGACTTACAGTCTTTTGATTTTCTAACTTTGACTGACTATTTCAGTCTCACAGTCAAAAAATAAAAAATAAATAAATCTCATAGACCTACAGTGAAAGAGGAACCCAAGCAATTAAGCTAGAGAAAATTTTTATTGCATTAATTTATGTACAAGTATATTAATATATGAAAGAATATATATCTACTATACATATATGAGTGAATATGATGCATCAATTGTTTTTTACCAAAAATATGGAAATTTCATAAGTAGTTAAAAAAATATTAATTAAGACACATTATGTATATATTTAAAGTGTGTGTGTGTGTGTGTGTGTATATATATATATATATATATATATATATATATATATATATATACAGTGCCCTCCAAAAGTATTGGAACAGTAAAGACAAAATTGCTCTGTTGGCTGTGGAGTCAAGACATTTACAAATATGATTAAAAGATGAATATGACACTAAAATACAGAATGTCACATTTTATTATTAGCTGTTTCAACACATAGATGTTTTACCAGCTAAGAAGTTCAGCACTTCTAGAGTTTCCTCCCTATATCTGATGTGAGCATAAGTATTGGGACAGTTGCCTCACAGGTCTTTCTAAGTGATCAGCTGTGTCCTGTTGCATTAATTCTTCAGATATTAAAAGCAGGGAATGTGTTGCATCAGTTATATCCATTACTTCTGTATTCTGAATCTTGCATTCGATGATGACACACACAAACCAGGATGAAGATGAGGGAGCTGACTTTGAGAGAAAAGCAAGCAATTTGGATGCTAAAAGAAAAGAGGAAGTCAGTTAGAGCTCTAGTAAAAACAAAGGGCATGGAGAAATCAAGAGTTTGGAAACCACCAGCGACCAACAACTACCTGATCAGCTGAGAAAACAACAGTAGTTGATGACAGACAAATCATAAAAGCTGTGAAGATGAACCCTAAAAGACGTGTCTGTAAAATCACCAACAACTTCCAGAAAGCTGGGGTGATGCTCTGACAATCTACTGTCCTCAGGAGACTTTGACACAGAATTACAGATGCTACACAGCAAGATGCAAACCTCTGACCAGCACCAAAAATAGAAAGGAAAGATTAGAGTTTGCAAAAAAGCACAAAGGTGAGCCAGAAGAGTTTTGGAACTGTGTTTATGGACCGATGAGACAAAGATGAACCTTTATCTAAGTGATGGGAAAGCAAAAATGTGGTGAAAAAAAGGGAACTGCAAATGATCCTAAGCATACAGCCTCATCTGTAAAGCATGGTGGAGGTGGTGTCATGGCATGGGCATGCATGGCTGTCTCTGGGACAGGCCCTCTCAACTTTACTGATGACTTAATGTATGATGACAGTAGCAGAATGAATTTGGAAGGGTACAAAACCATCTTTCCTACCAATATTCAAGAAAATGCCACCAGATTCATTGGGAAGTGCTTCATATTGCATCAGGACAATGACCCAAAACACCCTGCCAGTTCAGTCAAGGAATTTATAAGGGCAAAGAAATGGAAAGTCTTAGATTGCCCAAGTCAATCTCCAGATTTAAATCTGATTGAACATGAATTTCACCAGTTGAAGAGGAGAGTAAAGGCAGAAACTCCCCAAAACAAGCAACAATTGGGATTGGCTGCATTAAAGGCTGGGAAAAGTATTTCAAAGGATGAGACCAAGAGTCTGGTGATGTCTATGGGTCACAGACTCACTGCTGTGATTGTGTGCAAGGGATCTGCAACTAAATAATAGCTTTTAATCTTTTATAGCTGCCTTATGTTCAACTGTCCCAATACTTATGCTCACATCAATGAGAGGGATGAACTCTAAAAGTGCTGTTCTTTTTATTTGGTAAAACATGTACGTGTTGAAACGGCTAATAATACAATGTGACATTCTGTAGTTTTGTCTCATATTCATCTTTTAATCATATTTGCAAATATCTTGACTCCACAGCCAGCAGAGCAATTTTGTCTTTACTGTTCCAATACTTATGGAGGGCATTGTATATATATATATATATATATATTTGTCTATAATATAACAAATCCTACAACCAAAGCAATCAGTAGCTGAATTAACATCTTTGGTACTATATAAACATAATGTGCAGCTGCCAAAGTCTATCAAGATCGTCGGTTTCAGATGTCGCTTAGATATTAAGGCTAGGAATGTTTTTGTAAAGATAAGCAAAGCACACTGATTTCACTCGGCTGGAATTGGCTCAGTCATTTCTCGGTAGACGCTCACAGATAGAATCTCTGCCTGAGGCTATAAGGACATCTCTAGGAGCTGAGGAATGCACACGGCTCCTTACATTCAAGTGTAAGGTAACTAGCTAGGGTGTGTTCCCGCTCTCCAGCGCTCTGCCTCTGTCTCTGCTCTCTTTTTCATCTCTCTCACATCATGTGTTGTGTAAGGGAGTGTTTCTGGAGAGCTTGAAAGAGCAGGTGGTTTGGATTGTCTGGACAGGTGTTATCTCCTGTCTGTAATGCCTTGAGCCGGGCCGACTGAGTCATCTGAGGCGTTCGGACCACAGCTGGTCAACAGTCGACTCGGAGTTGAAGTATAGAACGCATAGACACATTTCATGTGAATGACCATTTGGGTTAACAGGATTTTTTTTTTAACTACTATTTTTTAATATAAAAAATCCCTGCTTAATAATATGCAGACAACTTTTCCCCTAAAATATGTAAACATAATTTTTTTCAAATTATTATTCAATATGTGATTAAATATTTCTAGATTTTTAATATATACATACAAATGATATTTTATTGAAGACATTTATGAACTATTTTATAAAATGTTTAGATTTTTATTTAATTTAATGCATTTTTAAAATACATTCATTTACGACTTGTATAAATGTGACTTTTATATTTTATATTTATATAGAAAATGAATAAGAATAATATTTAATAATATAATTATTAGAATTAAATGTTATTACAAATAAATATAATTAAATGTGTGTTATTTTAGTATTATTTATATACTAATATAGCATTTATTCATATTTTGAATGAGCTTTTTTATATTTTACTAATTTATTTTATACTGTATAAACACTAATTTATTGTATATTGTAGTAATTTAGTTTTATGATTTTAAAAAAATATATTTCTATTTAACTTTATTAATTTTATTTTACTTTTAGTAATGTTATTACTTCAAATTCAACTTGCTTTATGGCGATATTTCCTGTTTTGTTTTATTTAGGTTTTCTAGGTTTATGTTTTTCATATATTATATTATATTATATTATAATTATTTTGTTCTTTGATTTTAAAACTTATTGTTAATTAGTTTTAATTTCAGTTTTAGTTAATAACTTCACTGATAGACAACACTGCTGATTGGATATAAGCTCTTTAATGTCTTCTTATAGCCAAGAAATAAACAAAAGAGTACGTTTTTGGCCACACATACGATGATCAATTTCTACAAAGTAAATAAGTGCCTTTTATCAGTGTTAGACGACAGCCTTGACATGCATGCGCACAACGTTTGACATTCTCCTTCCTATCACCCTCTCATTCATTCACTCTTTCTCTCAAACACACACACACACACACACACACACCCTCTCTCAGCTATCTAACAGGTGCATGTCTTCATGTGTCGTGAATCCCTGCCTGGAACAGAGAAGTGCTTTGTAGCCTGAACAGCCCATTCGCTGTGTCCCGGCCTTGGTGCAATGGCACTGCCCCAGTGGCTTGTGGGAGTGTTTTTTGGCCAGGAGAGACAGATATGACTCTGATGAGCGTGTTTTAACTTGCGGTGGGCATGGTGCTCTGTGCTGAGGAATGCAGGGGCTTGTGTGTGTGTTATCCTGACCTCGCCTTGCTCTGTCATTAGAGATCAGCTCTGACGCTGAGGTGTGAGAGAAACACATGGCAGAGAGTTTGAAGAGACACTTGAGCTGCAGCCAATCACCTTTCAGCACCCCAGATTTGCTGCATGGGTGTGGTTTTAACATGTAGCTATAGCATTTCTAACTGTTTCTAATTATTAATCCTTTGTATATATTAAATTCCATCTGTATTCCATACAGTGCTTCCAAAAAGTGTTTAATGAATGGGGGTCTTAGAAAGTGATTATCTCACTGAAAATGGGCGGCTTGAATGTTATAACTTCCCTCCACCCGCAGGTGTAACGATTGCTGCATCCTTGCTTTCACAATTTGAAATGATACATGATTAGCTCATTGAGTCCACAGCAAACGATGTTTATCTGTCAGACTTCTTCTCACAGACTGATGTAGATCTGTCTTAGTCAGCAGCATTTCACACCCATTGCTCTTTAACAGTTTGTATAGCTTAAAGGTAAAGGTTCCTAAAGTTAATTGTTACTGACAAGGACAGTCCCTCGAGGTAAAATGCCTCGTTCGTGGGAACAATAGTCAGGAAAAGCCTCTGGTGTGTTTAGTTTGACCTATTGACAAAAATGTCTAGCTCAGGCAAAACACAATAGATAAAATGTCATTTTCTTGAAAAATGCCATTATTTTATTTATTTGAGTGTGTCCTTGTGTTTATCTGTATCTAAAAGTCAGGTGTTAGCAGGAGAATTAATGCACTTTAAACTCGTAAAGGTCTGACAGTGTGTTTGTTTGTCATCTGTATGATGCTATGGATGCATCTGAATTTTAAATGTAATTTTCTGTAAAACTGATACTTTAAAATCTGTGCAAACCAGACTATCTGTAAAACAAGTATATATTCATGTAATATCTGAAGTGTGAATTACATTACAACACTGTAAAAAATTTTTTTTTTTGAAGATTATTGGAGTACATTTTACAAGAAAATATTTTAGTTTTTCTACTTTTTAGTCAATGTTTTACTAATAATTTGTGTACAAATGAAGAAAATCCTTCACTGAAACAAATATGTATAAACAATTTTCTCATAAAAACTCCAAGTAAATTTCATAAATCCAATAATCTTTATTTGCAACTTCAAAAAAAGTTCTTACATTGCAGTATACATTATATAAAAAATTATATAAAAAAAGGGGTTATTATGGTCAACCGAAATTAAAACTAAAAAAATATAAGAATCAAATAATAAAAAAAAAAATTAATAAAATAAAATAATAAAAATAAAAACTAAAATAAAAGTTGCCAAAGCAACATTTCTCATTTATGTTTAGTTTAAGTTGAAGTACTTAAATAGCTAAAATAATAACTAAATAATAACTAACTTATAAAAAACTATAAATAGTTAAAACTACTAAAATTACCAAAAAAAAAACAAAAAAAAAAACTAATGAACAAATGAAAACTATAATAGGATGATACTAAAATAACATTGAAATAAAAAATAATAATAATCAAAGACAGCTTAATTAAATATATTTACTGCAACATATTGATAAAAATGGACTAATTTACCCAATAGATGTGTGCTATGTACTTTTGTTAACTATTGTAATCAGTTGTGAGCAAAAGTAAAGCAAAATTTCGGTTGATGCTGCCTCAGAATTAGGCATCAAGGAAGCTCCCTTGGTTTTAAAACAGATGTCAGCATATATTTATCAGATTTGAAATGTTAGAAAACAGTAAACAAGCATTTCCTGCTACCGCAAGTTAAACCTTAAGCCATAATTCCTGTGCCTCTTATATGGAGGATGAATCGGATAAACAAAGGTTTTGTGCTTTCAATTTTGGCCATATATGTTATGACTCCCGTTAAAGAGCGTTTGATACACACCCTGTGCTCAGGTCCCTCAGAAGAGACGCTGGAGCATTACTGTAGAGCAGTGATTCATTGCACGCTTGTGGCATCATGCTCTCTTACAATGGGAAATTCCGCTGGCACAAGTTATTCACGCGCTTACTCAACAATTCACCTGATCTTATTATTACTGCGTAGGAGAGGGACTTAAGACAGGTTTTAGGGGGATATAAGACGCTTCTGTTCCCATATAGCACTGGGGTTTAGGTTTACATTAAAGGAACAGTTCACCCAAATTGTTCCAAACCTTCATGCTGTTATTTTACGTGGAACATAAAATCTTGAAACTAATTTGTTACGTGCACTACCAGTCAAAAGTTCAAAATAATGTTTTTTAAAAAAAGTCTATTGAATTCACCAAGGTTGCATTTACTGGATCAAATATACAGTAAAAACGGTAATATTATGAAATATTGTGTGCAACAGTGCGCAAAGCTGAATTCTCATTACTTCAGTCTTCAGTGTCACATGATCCTTCAGAAATCATTCTAATATGCCGATTTGCTGCTCAAGAAACATTTTCATTTTTTTATGAGTGTCTGTAGTCTATAGTTCATAGTAACCATGACTAAGTTCCAAAAAAAGAGAGAGATTTCAATTACTGGCAATTAAAAAAAAAAATCTAATTTAATTTAAAATTTAACATTTCCATTTTTTTTTTCTCAAAACAAAATAAAATAATAAATGTTTCAAAGCAATATACTATTTTCCACAGTCTACTTTTATTAAACTGTTATGGTGTTGTTGTTTTTCTCTCTGGCACATGGCAGATATGGTCACCATGAACTGCTCTGTCACTGCTCTCCTGCCTGAGCTACAGGAACACTGTGAGGCTCAGAGAAGTTATGAATACTTTCTATCGTTCTCTTTGGCAGGGGAGAGTAAGTCAGCAGTGGAAAGTGCACAGTCATGTCAGTATGCATTAGACTCATATTGTGTGTGTGTGTGTGTGTGTGTGTGTGTGAGGTCACAGCCTCAGGGACTGGAGGTGCTGAGGTCAGAGCACAGGAAGTGTTTTCTGCTGCCGTCACTACAGTGTGGATAGAAACAGCCAGAGATCCGGAAAATACACTTATCTGTACATCCATTTTATTTGAGTGCAAATGTGGTCAACCTTACAGCTAAACTTTCCAGAGTGCACAACTCCAAAATAATATAAATCTGTATCTGTCTAGTGAGAGAGAGAGAGATCATTCTTTTATTTTATTTTTATAATATAATATATTTTATTTATTTATTTTGGTGGGTTGATTTTTATTTTTAATTTTATATTTTAAATTTTTAATTATTTTCTAATTTTTTTTTACAGTTAACTTACACACATAAGAGGGCAGACAAAGATAGAGCAACTTTATTAAAAAATTTTTTATATCTTTATAATACTATTTTGTTTTACTTATTAATCTTACTTTATTATTATTATTATTATCTTTTTATTTATCTTTTAGGTTAATCTAATGTATATGTATGTATGCATTTTAGTATTTTATATTATTTTTATTTTATCTTTTTTTTGGGGGGGGGGTAGATGTGTTATATTCTATATATACACACACACACAGAAAGAAAGATAGAAAAATAGATAGATAGACAGACAGACAGATAGATAGATAGACAGACAGATCAAATCATCAATTTTTTAATTTTACAGTTAATTTAGGTGCACTTAGGTCAGTTTATGATTTGATGTCAAATTACAAGAATGTGAACATACATAGTTGAAATATTTGTGCAACATTTCCATTCCCTACATTTACATAAATCCATGATAAGATTTATTTTAGCATTTGGCATTGCACTCATGAAGATATTTAATGATGCATGTTGTACATTAAAAGCAGCAGGAATTTAGTTGGAGGCCGTGTCTGCTGTTCGTATCTCAGTTTGCTGTGGAGTTGGATTATCCCCATGATCCCTTGTTTTCAGGTTGAGGGACTTAAGTGATTCCGGACTAAACAAGCCACCTCTTTCACTCCCGAGTGACATTTTCTCTGATAGCTCCAGGTGATCTGCTGATGCTGGAGAGATAAGTGCGGTTTTTAAACCTGTCTCCTCTAGTATCACTCACAGCGCACTGATTAAACCAGAAACTCTCAATTAAGACTATCACTATAGTGTAAGTTCCACAATTTAATTTCAAACACAGACCGAGTGACTGAAAATCAACTTGACCTTTTGATTCTTGATGCTTTTCTTGATCGATTGATTAGTTCTTGGCATTATTTTGGGGAGTAATTTACAATCATGCATTGTTACTGTAGTTAATTATTTTAAACTGGGCCGTAAGCAACATAAATAAATGAAGGGTGCTTCAGTATGTGTGTTTCAATAACCAGTCCTCAAAATTTTACCTTTGGTTCCCCCTAATACTGAATATTTGGTTTCATCCTTGCTCTAATATGAAGAGTTAGCCTACCTTATTTTTACAGGTGATTAAACATTGGTTAATGATTGCCACTCAACTCATTAAAAAAAAAACCAGGTGGTCAACATATTTAACTAAGCTTCCTTTAAAAGACAATGTTTACTCAGGGTTTGTTTAATTACACGTATTCACTAGCAGCTCTTCGCAGAAGGTGTTATGAATAAATAAACCCTATATTATCAGCATTGCTGCAAAGAACTACTACTCTCACTTTTGAATACAAGTATTAATTTCTTTCTTATCACAGTTTCCACAAAAATATTAAGCAACTGTTTTCGTTTTCAACACTGATAATAATACATGTTTCTTGAGCAGCAAATCAGTATATTAGAATGATTTCTGAAGGATCATGTGACACTGAAGACTGGAGTAATGATGCTGAAAATACAGCTTTGATCACAGAAATAAATTACAATTTAAATTCTATTCAAATAGAAAACAGTTATTTTAAATTGTAATAACATTTCACAATATTATTATTTTTACTGTATTTTTAATCAAATAATGCAGCCTTGGTGAGCATAAGAGACTTTTTTTATCTTAATTATTCCAAACTTTTGACCAGTAGTGCATCTATGTTTATATATATTTATTATTTATAAGGTCCGTCCACTTCCAAAGTTTTTGGTTTCCGTTCTTTAAGTTCTACCTTCTTTTGTTTGCACAGGTTGTTTCCAGCTGTCAGCTCTCCCCTGCAGGTACATGTCCTCAGGAGTCACTGACGTCCATTCCTTTCAGCATGTCTCTGTTTTTAAAATACCGGGTGATAGACCGTGTCTCATTTGTCCTGACACCAAGAGGATTGTTGGGAAATCTGAAATTCACTGCCAAAAATAAAAAGATTAGCATCTTCAAAGAGCCCAGCTGATATTTTATGCTTTGAATGAACCTTCCACATTTAGTCTGTGCAAAGATAGGTATTTCTGTCATCTCTCTCAGTTGTAGTGGCATATATATAATGCACTCTGGGTGTCTGTGTGTGAGGCTCAGCATCATTTCCACACTGTGTTTTTCTATTGAACGCAGCCCTCTTGTGATGAAGGCACTGATAGACCTTCACACAGGTGATTCTGATGAAGGTGTAATTACAGGGGTCTGTCTGGACACGACAAGACTTGCTTATTTACATAGCTGTGAGGTTTAGGGATTTGTGTCAGAGCTCACACACAGCCTTCATTCCATTAAACTTAGTTTGTCATAAAACTTCGCTTTGATGGGATTTTTAAAAAAGTTTTCTTAAACTCTAACTATAGTTATTGCGGGGTATTTAATGAAAATGCAATTGAAACGTCATATATGTAAGTGTCAATGCATTTAAGAAAAATAAAAGACATTTAAATCACCATTTTGCTACCCTTTTGCTGCACCTTTGGCTCAGAATGCATTTTGAAATTCTCACTGCATTTTGCTACAATTATTACGTGGTATCACAATGAAAGTCTAAATGCATTTAGGAAAAACAGCATTTGAATTCAGCAATCTATTGCATTGCCATTTTGCATTTTACATTTCAAATTGAATTTAGCTACACATATGCTTCCATACAGTTCCTCCAAAAGTCACTGAACTGAGGAAATAGTTCAGACTTAGACCGAAGACCGATGAGCTGCTGATATGCAATTATATGAATAGAGAACTTGAATGAAGGGAAATGAACGGTCAGTCATACAGCGTTGCCATGCATACCGTTTGTTATTCTGCAATATATGGTTGCTGAATGCTGCGACTGACCAATCAGAATGAAGTATTCCAGACAGCTGTGAAATAATAACACTCTGTTCATGAAGTCCTAATGACTTTTCCTATTTAACTTAAGATAAAACATTGGCTGAGGTATTTGTGTGTATCTAAGAGGGTGTGTGTGTGTGTGTGTGTGTGTGTGTGTGTGTGTGTGTGTGTGTGTGTGTGTGTGTGTGGGCGTGTGTGTGGGCGTGTGTGGAGCACAGCTCTGACTTGCCCTCACAGATTTCAGCAGGTTTGAAATCCCTTTATCTACCTCTTCTGTGCACCTGCCACAGGCCACACACACACACACACACACACACTCTCTCTCACACACACACACACACACAGGCCTCAGCATGTCACATTCAGCAATCTCTTCTCGTCAAAACCAGATTGGTTTAACCTACGTTGACCTTTTTGACAATCGATTTTGTGATGTAAAATCCCCCTTTGTGCTCTCAAAAATGTTTTACAGGCAGGAAAAAAAGACATCCATGTCGCCCCCATGGAATTGTGGGTACATTCTTGGATGTGAATTATATGGTGAATGAGATGAGGCAGGTACATGAAGGAAGCAGAGGTGGGGCTCAGAAGAATTTTGTCTGAAAGAGTCTCACTGTCCACATGTGCAAACAAGAAGCTCTGGACAACAATGCCGAATGGCTGGTGTCATAAAGGTGACTTCCGTGAAACCTGTTAGGAGCATGTTCAGGTCACATTTTACCACAAAATCAGACAAATCAAATAAAAAAGAAAGAAATAAAGAAAGCAGTCTAATTTTATGACCATGAAGATTTTTTTGACATTGCTATCATCATGCAAAAACTAATAAATAAATAATAGTAATATCTAACAATATAAATATATAGATTACATATTTATTTAAATATAAATAATTTAAATGGAAATAATTTATATCAGTGTTATTTTAGTGTTATTGATATACTAAAATTGTATTCATTCATATTTTGAATTAGCTTTTTTAAATATTATCTTTATTTATTTTTAGAATTTCAACTAAAATTTTAATTGTAGAGTTTCAAGTTGCCAAGGCAAAATTCCTAATTTTAATTTCCTTGCTTTTTTGATCATCTGATGTTTCTATTTTATTTTATTCCAGCTTTCTTTTAATTGCAGAATTTTTTTAATAGTTTCAATATCAGTTTTAATTTTATTTAACAATTACAACAACTTTTAAATTTTTACTGTTACGACATCCCAAATTACTTTAATTAAATACTGTAATTATGCAAATTAAATTGAGAATAATAAGAATTACACAAAAAGTTAAAAGTATGGAAAATTTGGGTGGAAGTGGCTTAATTATCATGAAAGTAAAGTCACAATTCAAATAATATTAAATATGCTTCTTATTTGTGATATATATAATTTTATATTTTTTGTCTTTTGATTTTGAGCTAAAAAATACTTTGATGTGTTCTTGACAGATTTATCTAAATCTCTTTATCTATACATTTTTAAAGCAAGCTACTCTTTACACACTTTAGTTCGGAGACCAAGTCTCACTATTAACTATGACATTTGCCTCAATAAACTCCTAATTTGCTAGCTAGTTGTTAAATTTAGGTTTGATGTCGGATTAAGGGATCTTAAATACGGTCATGCAGAATAAGGCATTAGGCTAATATGTGCGTTATAAGTACTAATAAAAAGCCAATATGTTAGTAATATGCATACTAATAAGCAAATAGTGAGAATTGGTCCCAAAAACTAAAATGTCTCCCGCTACTCCTGCACTACATCCTGGTGATTCAGCATTAATAATCCTAGTTTAATTTGACACTGAGTCTGGAAACTGGCTGAAAAAAGATGCTGTTTGGCAGTTAGAGCTCGTAATCGCAGAACACTTTAACATAATCTTTCCATTCAGTAAAACACTGCACTATACCCCGACATCTCCACACGCTCCTCGTCTTTGAATGTGACAGTTACCGCGAGGCCTCCATCTTAAATATGCAACAGACAGAGAAGTACTTCACGTTGTATATTTTGATTTTTGGAGCGACTGGAAGTCGGTGTGCTGTTACATATGCGAGGGACTTCTATGCATTCACATGCCCTGAACCGTGCTCGAGGGAAAATCCACAAAGCTATCAACTTCACATGGAGCGAAAAGATTAATTCTTTCAAATAAACAGTCGTTTGGACTCCTCGTCCCACATTTTGTGGCTCCAAACATCAAATTACCCTCACCTCCTCCTTAAAGCCCAGGCGCATAGTTTATGCGGCTCACCTACAAGCCTGGAGCTGCAGTATTACATGCGATTTGAGCTACACCTGCAGCCACCGAACAAGTGTATGA
Source organism: Barbus barbus (assembly GCF_936440315.1). NCBI lineage: Eukaryota > Metazoa > Chordata > Actinopteri > Cypriniformes > Cyprinidae > Barbus > Barbus barbus. Next base: position 21,100,583 of record NC_136724.1, on the reverse strand, counting down.
GTGTCTGGGCGCTCGTGTTCAAACCTGCCTGTTCTTTCTGTCTCTCAGGTGAGGAATGCTGCGTTAAGACTATCAGGTGCAGCAGGACACGTGGCAGCACGCTACGAAAAGATAACCTGCTCCACCGCGTCCATATGCAACCGATTGCCAAACTTCCTCCAGTTTGATCTGAAACAAACACTGAGGAATGGATCGTCATGAACCGGGAAGGATGTTGCTTCATGATGGAGTCAAAAGAACAGACTCTCTGAAGAAAACAAAGCATGCGTTGCTTTAGCCTGAGCGCAGCGCTTGAGTCAGAGTTGAACTGGGTGGAGGTTGATAACTGTAGCCTGGGGTGATGAAAATCTGGCCCTCTCGCTTTCTTGCTCTTTCTTACCTCCTTCACTCCACCCTTTTATGGTAAAAGGGTGTATGAGGTGAAGAGAAGGCACAGTTTTTTATATTTTCTGAATGGTATGCTCCTTTTCATGTTTTAATTATTGTGAGTTTTGTTTCTATAGCCGACACAGTAAAGTAACTACTACTCTGAAGGAGAAGAATGCTTGGGGTTGAGCTCTTTTTGATTGGGGTTGATAAAAATCCACTCAAACACCCTAGAAACTGCATAGCAACACATCAACTGCATAGCAACACCCTGGATACAATCCACAACACCGTACATCACAATGGCATAAGTATTGTCTTTTGAAAATGTAAAAAAATCAAGTTATTTTTATGTAAGTTAAATATGAACACAATATATTTGTTATAAATGTATTCATAATCATGCATCATTTTATAAAATTAAATATAAAATGGAGTATAAATGTATTGTTTATGTATGAATATATAAATACAAATTACCTATAATGAAATGCATAAATGAAATATTCAATATAAATAAATTTTATTTGACATTCTAACACACATTGCATATACAGTAATGAATACATATGTGAAATTATTATTATTATTATTAATAATAATAAATAATAATCAATAGTTTTATATATATCATTAAATTATTTAATTTATTAAATCAATTAATTATTAAATTATAAAATGAAAATTAAATATAAGTGTATTGTATATGTATGTATAAATATATAAATAGTATGTATAAATCATTTTATAATTTTTTTTAATAAGTTATATCTATCTATCTATCTATCTATCTATCTATCTATCTATCTATCTATCTATCTATCTATCTATCTATCTATCTATCTATCTATCTATCTATAATTAATGTATTACCGTATATAAATAACTCATACATTTTCATTTTTTTTTTAAAGGTATATAAACATGTATGTATGCATCTAATATTAGATATATATTTTTTAAAGCATTCTGAAGCCTTTTTACCAGAAATTAAAAGAGAAATAGGAGTTTGAAATGCTGGATGTCATTTGGATTTGAACTTGCTCAGTGTGTTGCACACAGATGCTGTAACCCCTGCACCATGACGCTTTCTCATGCTTTGCTAACACCTACCTAGCATCTGTGACTGTTATAATTATAGTTGTACATTCAATCATCACTCCATATGCCTCTGCTATAATGTAACCAAAGCAGTCAAACTCCAAATAAACTATAATCAGATGCATAATGGTGTATTGCAAAACAGACGTTTTATTCTGTTCACCCCTTCCTGTCAACAGGACATGCACCGCTTATGAATTACTATGACAAGGCATAGAAAGTCTTCTAGTATTTTGTTTTCCCTATATGGTCTTCTGTTCTTAACACAATAAATCAAACTCAATAGGATATCATTCATCGTTGATTTACTAGTCATTATGTTGCACTCAGATTCATTCATTAGCCACAGTTTTCGCTTTTGGACACTTTCCCCCCGGTTCTGTTATTGTTGCCCTTTGGAGGAGAGCGAGATAGTATTTATCATTGAACGCCAAGCGAACAATTTCAAAAAAAGAGGAGGAGGAAAAGAAAAGGTTGAGGGGGCCCTTCTCAAGTTTTCATTTTTCCAGAATGTGTGTGTTTTTGTTGTCTTAAGTTTTCCTTGGTGGCGGTGAACAAAGTGTTCCTCTGTGGAGCGGGCGCTGGGGCTCGCAGACACTCTGTCTGTACTGGGAGTTCCTGTTCCCAAGTCCAAAACCCACAGACCCACAGCAAAGAGGACAAGGTCAGCTTTTGCTCTCCAACATAAGAGGCGCATTACTGCAGACGAGTTGCAGCCCTTGGCAGGCGTAGATAAGTGCGTGTGTGTGTTTTGATGGTGGATGGTTAAATGGTGCTTTTAACTATCCAAATACTCACGTTGCACTTGTAAGTGGCTGAAATGGACAGTTTCAATCAACCGGTTTGCACATGTGTATGTAATTTCCACCTGTCTTGTGTGTTTCCACCAGATTTTACAAAGAAGTACTATGCTATTATTTTTGGACATAACCATACCATGTTATTCTTTGAAGTAACTCATAGTACTTTTTGAATACCATGGTATCAGGGTTGTGTGCCCTTTGTCTATCTGAATTTGAATTCAGCTAACAAATAGGATGCACAATTGCAATGAATTCTGGTCTAGAATAGCGAAGTTTATCAAGAGAAACTTTGAATGTTGTCTTTTTAGGTCTTAAGGACATGTATGGAGATAGATAGATAGACAGATAGATAGATAGATAGATAGATAGATAGATAGATAGATAGATAGATAGATAGATAGATAGATAGATAGATAGATAGATAGATAGATAGATAGATAGATAGATATAATGATACATATAAAGATAAGATGATAGAACGAAAGATATACTGATAGATATAAGGATATAATATGGTACTTCATGGTACATGAATATGCTAATTATCACTGACCTGTGGAAGAGACGTGTCTACATATATCTGCACTTTCACATTTTCTGATGAAAATAGGTTTAATATTTAAGGTAAGTGTTTGTTCAAATTTGAACTCAATATGAATATCAAAGATCAACTTGGAGCCACTAAGCACTTGCTAAGCTCATCTTGTGTCCATCCATGCCTGTTTTCTTTTTTCTCCACACACATTCCTAAGGTTCGGTCAGGATTATCAGGTCTGGATTCTAGCCATGGTCAGACATCATAAAAGAGGTTGAAGAGCATCAGTGTAAGAGATTAAGAGAAAGACACAGAGGGCCTGTTATCAGATGAGAGCGTCACAAGTCTATGCCACAAGCCTTTGATGTTCAGCGTTCTCGTAAGACACCGTAACTCTCTCATCCGTCCTTCTGCTGTGATGTGCTACGGCCCTGCTGAGGTTTCCTGATGCTCAGCTCAACTGCAGAATGTTTAAACAGTAAGAATTTGGGTTTTATTGTATTTGGCTCTAGAGCCAAAACAAGCCAATTTATCTCTTCATTTATGTCTCGATTTACGTCATCTGGCTGATGTAGATCCCTCTAACAAACCCCTCCTTAGATTTGGGATATAATGGAGATAAGAAAATTATTGATGTTTTAGTACATTCGTACACAAGCTGATCTACTTCCACAACAGAGGAAAGAAGCATCATAACTGATGGTATTTTTCCCCTAGACACTGAAGAATTTAAATGAGACCTTTGCTGAAGCTTCAGATATTTATTTTAGTGTAATCTGACATTTGCCACCTTTAGTTTCAAAAAACATCCCAGCAACGTCTCAAACTCATTTGACAAAATCAGAGATCTCTGTGGGAAATATTTCCCATCAGATTCTTCCTAAACCAGATTATCTGAATGGTTACTAGGGTTTCTTGGTGGTTGCTAGGGTTTTGGTTGATGTTGTTGGTTGCTAGGTGGTTGCTAGGGTGTTCTGAGTGGGCTAGGTTGTTGCTAATCCATTGCTAGGGATGTTCTTGATGGTGGCTAGATGTTAAAGTTAACAACTTATATTGTTATATTGTTGCTAGGGTGTTTTAGGTGGTTGCTAGGTCATTGCTAATGTTCGGAGTGGTTGCTAGGTTGTTAATAGGTGTTTGCTCCAAAGTTATATAGATGGTTTCAAGGCAGTTTTGAGGGTGTTCTGGGTGGTCACTAGGACATTGCTAGGAAGTTGCTAGGGTGTTCTGAGTGGGCTAGGATGTTGCTAAGTGGTTGAAATGCGATAAATAAATTTTCCCCCAAATTTTTTAAATTTGGTTTTATTCTTGATTCAGAAGATTAATGACAATTTGAAAAACATGTTTTTGACATGACACCTAATTTTGTGCACTCTCAGAAAGAAAGGTTCAAAAGCTGTCACTTGGGTGATACTTTTGAAAAATGTACACCTTTATATCGCTTAAAAATGTACACCTTTATCAAGTAACATGAACTGGGGATCTTTTGCATTTAAGGCAAGTGCATATTATTAGTACTTAAAAGTACATACTAATGCCCAGTGTACATATGAGATCTTAAGTATACACATGAGTGCCTGAAGTGTATACCTAAAATGTAAATTTTAGTACCACATACTAGTGCCTAAAGCATACATATCAGTGCCTGAAGTGTACATATTAGCATATTAGTGCCTAAAGTGTACATACTACATACTAATTCATAAATGTACATTTTAGTGCCAAAATGTACACATGAATGGCTAAATTGTACATACTAGAACCTAAAGTGTACATATTAGTTCCTATGTGTACATATTGGCCCTGTCCCAAATGGCACCCTAAACCCTCGTGGTCTTCCTCAGAGTCCGCACTTTCGTGATGTAATGCCACTTTGACATAGAAGTGCATCGAGGATACATATCGGCCACAAAGGGAGCGCTCACAAGCACCCTTCTGAATGCTAAAACGACAAATGGGACACCCTACGACGTGCTCGTGGACTTAACGTGCACGTGCATGCAGCGCCCATTGTAAGTCCATAAGAGCGAAAGTGCACATGAAACGGTCCATTTGGGACAAGGCCATTAGTGCCTAAAATGTACATCCGAGTGCCTAAAGTGTACATACTAGTGCCTAAAGTGTACATATTAGAGCCTAATGTGTACTTACATACTAGTGCCTAAAGTGTACATATTAGAGCCTAATCTGTACTTACATACTAGTGCCTAAAGTGTACATATTAGAGCCTAATCTGTACTTACATACTAGTGCCTAAAGTGTACATATTAGAGCCTAATGTGTACTTACATACTAGTGCCTAAAGTGTACATATTAGTGCCTAAAGTGTACATACCAGTACATACCAGGCATCTTAACATTACTCTGAAGTGTCCATTGTGGTCTGTCTGTAGTTTTGGCAGCGAGCTGCACTAAACCTCTGCAGTTCACCAGACCTCTGAACTGATCCAGAGCAGATAACTCACCCATATATCAGCAGCAGGCAGAGACTAGTGGAGTGCAGGTTGACGTTATCTCTCTGTGAGTGTGTCTGGCCTCTTATCCGCCTCAACGGCCGAGATCTCACATCCCAGAGATGCTTTCAGGCAACAAATTCAGTAATTTACCGTTCAAGTGCTCATCGCCGGCTATGTAATCACACACGAAAAAAACTTTGTTGTTTTCACATTTAATTTGAACTAATTGCGCAAAGAACTAGTGCGAATGAATCAGTTGTTGAGCAGAGTTTTTCCATATTAAGGAATAATCATCCAAAGCGGATGCTTGCCAAATGATGTGAGATCAGAAATGACCCCCACAGGCATGAAGAGAGAAAGGAAAAAAAGTGACTCAAATGGAAAAAACAGAGCTGAAAAAGAATGAAATGCTTGGCTCATTCATTCTGAATGTTCAAAAGTCCCCGAAGTGCACTATAATGTTACTATTATCATCACCTTCCACCAGATATCTTTCCTTTCTCGGGGCTGTTGAAACACTCCCAAAACTTGTGCAGTGACTCAGTTTCCATTTTACACACGACGGCGCCGGAACGCTGATGAGCAACACTTGCACAGATGGAAAGTTCATACAATTTTATTTTTGCTTGTAAACTTTAAATGTGAAAGTATGATTTTCTGTAAAAACTGTAATATTGAGAAAAATGGTTGTGATGTGATGCATTTGGAAGGAAAACCATTTTTATATTTATGTGAAAAATCAAGTATTAATTATACAATTGACAATATTAATTGTTGTTTAAATTATATAATTATATTTTAAATTAAAACTAAAAATATTTAATATTATTAATCATAATTCTTAATTACTAACAACTGGAAAATGCTTATATAATTAGATTTAATATGAAATATATATTTTTTTTAAATCATAATGTTTCATTATTAACAATTATAAAAAAAAATTACATAAATATATTTAAATAATTATTGAAACTGAAATTGTAAATCAAGTTAACATTATTAGTAGTAATGCTTAGATATAGACATTTTAATAATTAATATTTATATTTTAATAATTAGTTCAATTAAACTATATATATATTTTTATTATTAATAATAATTCTTAATGATTAACAATTGTGAAGCAAATATAGTATGTTATATTATTAATTATTTAATAATTTAACAGTTATTGAAATATTTAAAATATTTTATTATTATTAATTATTAGTATTTTTATTATTTCCTAAATGTTAACATTTATACAACATTTTTATATAATTATATTTTAATAGTTATTACAATTTATTATTATTAATTCATAATTATTTGTTATATATATATGTATGTATGTATATATATATATATATATATATATATATATATATATATATATATATATATATATATATATAGTTATAAGCTTATGTGTAATGATATGGAAATGAAATCATTTTAAATTGACCTCTATAGCCACTTTTTGTTATGACTATCAATGTTTTACATGTCTAGTAATGAATACTCTTTCTCATCAAATACTGAAACATGATTAATTAATCATATGATGTACTTCATCCAAATAAAATCTTTAACCAACCCATAAAACTTTGTAGGAATTTTGTCAAGGTGTTCCCTAGAGAGGCCAATAAATCCCAAGCCAAAGATGGACTCTCCAGGCTTTTCCCTTTTGATTGTTGACTTAGACAATGCTCAGGACTTGAGCTGGCACGGGTGGGGTTTCCTCAAGGCACAGATTCAAGAGCTGAGGGGGAGCTGAGCGTCTACACCACATCCTCCTGAGTCAGAGATCTTACAGCTGAACCCGACAGGCCCTTGTTACTCAGCAGACACAACGGTACAAACACACAACAACACCAAACATTACATCACACACACACACAATCTGGAGCACATCTGAACCGTGTATTTTTAGCTTTGCCAGCCGCTAGAATGACTGTAGCTACAGTTATTGATTCAGTCAGCAAAATTAGTCATGGTTTACTCAAGCAATCCACCTGAACGTTGAAGTTTATTGGCATAAATTTGTAGGTTTGGAATTCCAAAATGCAATGCAACAAATTATAAATGTTGATTAAAATGTAAGTGTGTGTATACAGTGTGGGGGGGGGTATTTGATCCCCTGCTGTTTTTGTACGTTTGCCCACTGACAAAGAAATGACCAGTCTATAATTTTTATGGCAGGTTTATTTGAACAGAATAACAACAAAAGAGACAGACAGAAGAGTGCAGAAAAAAATCCAGACAGAAAAAAAAAATCCTGAAAAATGCATTTCTAAAAGTTGATTTGCTTTTGAATTAGTCAAATAAGTATTTGATCTCCTATCAATCAGCAAGATTTCTGGCTCCCAGGTGTCTTTCATACAGGCATGGAGCTGAGATTAGGAGCACTCTCTTAAAGGGACTGTTCCTAATCTCAGTTTGTTACCTGTATAAAAGACACCTGTCCACAGAAGCAATCAGTCAATCAGATTCCAAACTCTCCACCATGGCCAAGACCAAAGAGCTGTCCAAGGATGTCAGGGACAAGATTGTAGACCTACACAAGGTTGGAATGGGCCACAAGACCATCGCCAAGCAGCTTGGTGAGAAGGTGACAGCAGTTGGTGCGATTATTTGCAATTGGAAGAAACACAAAATAACTGCCAATCTCCATCGGACTGGTGTTCCATGCAAGATCTGACCTCGTTTCAATGATCATGAGAACAGTGAGGAATCAACCAAGAACTACACGGGAGGATCTTGTCAATGATCTCAAGGCAGCTGGGACCATAATCACCAAGAAAACCATTGGTAACACACTACGCCGTGAAGGACTGAAATCTTGCAGCGCCCACAAGGTCCCCTTGCTCAAGAAAGCACATGTACAGGCCCGTCTGACGTTTACCAATGATTCAGAGGAGAACTGGGAGAAGTGGGTTGTGGTCAGATGAGACCAAAATCAAGCTCTTTGGCATCAACTCAACTCGCCGTGTTGGGAGGAGGAGGAATGCTGTCTATGACCCCAAGAACACCGTCCCCACTGTCAAACATGGAGGTGGAAACATTATGCTTTGGGGGTGTTTTTCTGCTAAGGGGACAGGACAACTGCACCGCATCAAAGGGACGATGGACGGGGCCATGTGCCGTCAGGGCCAGGGCATTGAAAATGGGTCGTGGATGGGTATTCCAGCATGACAATAACCCAAAACACATGGCCAAGGCAACAAAGGAATGGCTCAAGAAGAAGTACATTATCATGTCCTGGAGTGGCCTAGCCAGTCTCCAGACCTTAATCCCATATAAAATCTGTGGAGGGAGCTGAAGGTTTGAGTTGCCAAACATCAGCCATGAAACGAGGAGTGGGACAAAATCCCTCCTGAGATGTGTTCAAACCTGGTGGGTAACTACAAGAAACGTCTGACCTCTGTGATTGCCAACAAGGGTTTTCATAAAACCATAAAAACAGTCTACAGCTGAAGATGTGACCTTCTGACCCTCGGTATATATTCATGAACGTCTGATCTGCACTGATTCAGAGTGACATTCACTTGTGAAAGTAAAATGACAAAAGCCGGCATCGACCTGGTCAAGCAATCACAGTGACAGGTTCATATTTTGTGTCTCACTGACAGGGCCATATGTGGATTTTCCATTTACCGGCATCGCGTTGGAAATCAAAATGCATGAATGCACTTTAAAGGCTTATATAAATGGTCCTCAGAAAGGGCACATCTGATATCCAGCCGTGTTTATTTGAGCCTCATGTGCTGGTGGATTGGTGCTGTTCGGGCATGTTTTTTGACTACAATACCATCATGCGGTGGATATTTTCTAAGGCTAGTTTGTTCCAGATTCTTTTGTCTCCATGGATAAAGCCTGTGCAGCTAAAAGCAGGTACTGGCTTGATTGTTAAATGTAAATCGATCACTTCCCATTTCTGTTTTGTTTTGGGATAGGCATTGATATTAGGATAGATTTGGCAACAGACACGATTCATTCTGAAGGGGATTTTAAACTTTACTTGATCTGGAGTTGATGGGTCCAATCAGTTTGCTTAGTTTTGAATCTGTTGAGTGCTAAAGCAGTTTAGGATTTGATTTGAACTTTAGGTGTGGCTAATGGTTTTTGCACCAAATCTATTGAGTGCTGCATTCAAATAAACTTGACATCCTAACAATAAAAAGTCCTGTTATAGTCCTAATTTGTATCGAGCTTTTCACAATGCTTTTCACAAATCATGATGTTAATGTTTATATCTCAATATTTTTGTGCCTTATAGATTAGAGATTAGAGTATATTACAATATTTCACCATACAAGAGTATACTGTACATGTGCAGATAAAGTTGAACATACTTATATATCAAACTTTATATAATGAGCTGTGCAATAACATTGCTAAATTTAACGACAAAATAAAAAATCAGACAGTTGAGATTTACTATATAGTATAAGTTGCTTACTACATAGTTTATATTGCTATTACATGAATGTACTGTTTGTATTGGAATAAAGTTGGATATATTGTATATCCAGCTTGCTTGTTTTAAATGCCAGAAAAATTTAATTTAACGATAATAGACCTGTTTAGTTTGATGTCCGCAAAGAAGAGGCCTGATCATGTGAATGCATTACAGGTAACGTGAGTTATGTAATCAGATTACTTTTTCAAGTAACTAGTGTAGTAACGCATTACTATTTAATTTACAACTAAATATCTGAGTTACTTTTTCAAATACGTAGCGGCAGTTACTTGTAACGCATTAGAAGTAATGTGAGTTATGTAATCAGATTACTTTTTCAAGTAACTAGTGAAGTAACGCATTGCTATTTAATTTACAACTAAATATGAGTTACTTTTTCAAATAAGTAATGCAAGTTACTTGTGAATTTATTACAAGTAACAAGAGTTATGTAATCAGATTACTTTTTCAAGTAACTAGTAAAGTAATGCATTACTATTAAATTTACAACTAAATATCTGAGTTACTTTTTCAAATAAGTAGCGACAGTTACTTGTAACGCATTAGAAGTAACGTGAGTTATGTAATCAGATTACTTTGTCAAGTAACTAGTGACGTATTGCATTACTATTTAATTTACAACTAAATATCTGAGTTACTTTTTCAAATAAGTAGCAGCAGTTACTTGTAACGCATTACAAGTAACGTGAATTATGTAATCAGATTACTTTTTCAAGTAACTAGTGAAGTAACGCATTACTATTTAATTTACAACTAAATATCTGAGTTACTTTTTCAAATAAGTAACGGAAATTACTAGTGACGCATTACAAGTAACGTGTTATTGCCGAAAATTGTGTTTTTTTTTTTTTGTTAATTAAAAAAACAAATAAGCAAACCCAGCCTGGGTGACAAAAAGTAACACAAAAGTAATATAATGCAATTACTAAGTAATACAATTAGTTACTTTTTTTATGGAGTAGCGCAATATTGTAATGCATTCATTTTAAAAGTATCTTTCCCCAGGACTGCATAAAGCTAAAGCTACTCTTATGTGTATCCATGATATTGTTTTTTGCTTAACAGCAAATCTATAAATGCTTGCTGTGCATCATCAATTTATAGTTTTATAGAAACAGTTCATACCTGGCATTTACACACTAGCGCCACCCTGAGTCCTGGAGGTACATTAACAGAGGCTAACCAAGCCCTAGTGATGTGTGTTGAGAGAATCACTCCCCAGTATGATTTGCAATATAAAATAAGTTAATGTAATAGGAGTGAAAAACTCATAACAGCTGTAAACTTGCTATAAGTTGGGAAATTAAATTAAAATTAATTCATCCTTGAGGACCAACTTCATTAGTAGGCTAAAAATAATCATTGTGTTTCATTAGACTTAATATCAATAATCAGCCACTTGCTTTGTGTAAGAAAATCAGTCATGTTCTAACAAACTGATTAGCTTAATGTTTGGTTTGTACGTAATGTAATGTAGGTGTTAATGTTTGCTCGGTTCAAATTAAATCTATTATGAAATAATATGTTAGAAATAAACATCAGCATGATGATGTTGTGTAGCTGAATATGGCAGCTGGTGCTTTCAAATCAATCCAAGATTGGTGTACTGATTGGCAACATTTTAGTATAAAATCCATAGATAATGTTCACAAAGGGCATGTTCTTCTCTTGAAATATAATTGAAACATCAATTCTATAAAGATTTGCACTTTGTATGGATGTCCTGGAGTTTTGGAACTCTCACATGGATGATAAATATCTTGTAGGTCATCAAATCTAGTGACATCAACAGAGGCAAATATTCAGGAGCTGGCATATGATTGTGCTGATATCGACTGTAATTGATTTAGAGGCATGTGAGCATCCTGTTCTCATCACATGACAGATCAGACATCTTAGGTTAGAAGATTGTAATGATATTTGCCTGAGAAGCAAGCTCAAACACGTCTAGCTGTCCGGATTCTTCCTTTCCCATTTTTCCTGATGTGAAAATGTCTGATTTGACACAAGTATTGTTTTTGGCTGGTAATGTGGCTACTCACACACTGATAGCCAATCAGATTCAATCAGCTACTGACATTAGGAAAACTTTAGGACTAATTACTACTAATTAATTCTAATTTTTTTGGACCAATCACTGTTCTAATATACTATATTGATCAGTTACTCTCATGCATTTCTGTGATATGCAGATTTAGCATGCAGGTTGCTAAAAACTAAGAAATACAAGTGTCCTTCACTTCTGGAAAATCTAGCTAATTGGTAAAGTATCTATGTTTTGGAACATAGTTTGGTTGAGGCTGGTTATTAGGTGGACAAAAATGCCTGCTATGTTCCAAAAACCAACCTCGACCACCTTATGCTGGTATTACCAGCTGCTTGGAATCCAACTACCATCTTAAAGAGACAGTTCAACCAAAAATGTCATTTATTTATTCGTTTGTCCATTTGTTCGTTCATTCATACTGTACAACGGGGGTCAATAGTAATCAAAACAGTTTGGTTACTAATATTCCTCTTGTGTTCCACAGAAGATATATATTTTTCTAAAATAATAAATAAATAAATGAATAATGAGAACTTTACCTTTAAGATAGATTTCAGATGTGATTCACTTGGAGCTGGATCTAATAACTTATTTTTTCAGTGAATAAGTACCTATTTTTCAGTGAATAATAAATTACATTTCTTCACACATATCTATAATATGACTTTTGATGACTTACAATATAGTGCAGAAGTCATATGGACTACTTTTATGGTACTTTTGCATCTTTTTTTTGTAGCTTAAAAACTTCAGTTCCCATTCATTTGTACAAAAATAAGTTATTAAAAATGTTTGCTTTTGTATTCCATCGAAGCAGAAAGTTCATTTTTGTCTTCAGGTCAGGCTCCTTCCATCACACACTAACCAGAAAAAACAGGCCTTCAACCAGCTTTCTAATTAAATCTGTTCCGTTTACAGGAGCTGCTGCATTAAGTGTGAAGTCAGCAGAGAGAGAGAGACTGACAAAGATAATGTGTACTTCCTTTGTAACCTTGTCGGATCTGTCCTCGAGCCATGGTGATGGTAGTCTTGTGAGGGAGAGGTCTGATGTGACGTGGGGCATCAAAAGTTCAATGAACATGTGACAAAAGAGTAGAGTTAGAATGATTTTGAATTACGCTCTTGCAAATTGCATTAGAAGCAGGTTCTGTCACATGTTTTTCTGATGACTGAAAGAAATTGGACAAGAACGGTTTTCTGATGACCTCAAAGCTGATAGATGAACTAAAAGCCACATATCTGATTTCATGTTGTCTATAAAACATATTTTCTACATAATGTGCCAAGTTTTGTTTTGATAATATTCTACCATTATTATGCACAAAAATTAAAAATATTTTTTTAAACTTCCAGAAAACCACAAGATATGTGAACACCTGTATGGCATCATAGGGGGTCCTGAGGGCCGAAGCTGTTCAATTGTGAGGTGTGTCACAGTGAACACCTGGAATAGTGCTTCCATGAGTCAGATTATGGAAAGATAAAACCACACAGAATGAAAGAGACAAGTGTTTTCCCAAAACCTTTCTATAGGGTGAGTGGTCACGCCAGGCCTCTACTTGTACTTGTGTGTCATTTTTCCTTATTCATGCGCATAGAAATGTATCCTTAATTCTTATTTTTACACACACACATACACACACACACACACACACACACACACACACATATATATATATATATATCTGAAAGCTGAATAAATAAGCTTTGCATTGATGTATGGTTTGTTATGATAGGACAATATTTGACCGAGATACAACTATTTGAAAATCTGGAATCTGAGGGTGCAAAAAATCTAAATACTGAGAAAATCGCGTTTAAATTTGTCCAAATGAAGTTCTTAGCAATGCATATTACTAATCAAAGTTTAAGTTTTGACATATTTACAGTAGGAAATTTACAAAATATTTTCATGAAACATGATCTTTTATGATTTTTTACTTTACTGAAAATGATCTTTAATGATTTTTGGCATAAAAGAACAATCTATAGACTCATAAAGACCCATACAGTGTATTTTTGGCTATTGCTACAAATATACCCCAGTGACTTAAGACTGGTTTTGTGGTCCAGGGTCACAAATATATATATATAACTTCTATATAATATATTACTTATGTACTTTATATGATATATGAACGTTAAATAGTAAATTTTCCTTAAAAAAAAACAACTTTTGAACTTTTCTTTGTAAAAATCATTCAGTATCAGATCAGGAAGGTTTGTTAAATAAGTAAATATCATCAGTTTTGGTTTCATGTGTATTTTAGATGATTTTTGCAATAGAGTTAGAAGCCATTTACTTTAGTTCAAAATTAGATTCAGTGTTTCAGTGTTTGAAAGCCCGCTGGTTTGCGCAAGTCCTGTGAGTTCCCACTGTGTAGTGTGAGGTTGCTGAGTAATAATCCAGTAAAGGACATTCACATGTGTGAGAGCCAGTCTGGCTTTGCCATAGTGGTTACTTCAGAGACCTGGAGTCTTCAAAGAAATTGGCAGCAAAGTGAGATCAACATAGGGAGGAGGTGTAACATTTGGGATTTGTTTGGGAGCGAACAGGTTCGCAAGGACAGGTTCATGTGTCCACAAAACCACTGACTTTAAAATGAGGACATTTCATTGAGATGCACAACAAATCTTGTGCCGTTCCCACATCTTCTGACCACTTCATTTCCACGACTTTTCAAGTTGGTTCTGACTAACTTTGAATCCTGAATATAAATAGAGTCTCCACCAGTGTGACTTTTAAATTAATGACAGTAGTTCATACAACTTGTTCTTTCCTTTTTCCGTCACAGTAAACTGCAAACACATTTGCGGCATGAAATACTTAAACTGCACTTTGATGAACTCCCACAATGCAAGTTAACTGTGGGAAAGAGTCAAACTATATTAAAACCAGCTCTTTCCATCACCCATGACCATGTTTATCTGAAATTTATCTTTAACTGTAAAAAAAAAAAATCAGCATGCTTTAGCAACAGATTTAACAGCGCAGTGCTTTTCAGGAGATTTCAGTAAGAAACGTTCCGTTAATGTCCCGTTAAGGGCCTTCTCATCTGCATGACTATGCACATGTAAACATTGGGCTAATTGTTATTCAATGAAAGTGTTAAAAGCCTAAAGGGATAGTTCACTCAAAAATCTAAATACTATCATCAGTAGTCTTGTTTTGGACACCATTGCCTTTAATTGCATTGTTCTTCTTCAAGAAACATTCTTCTTTCCACAAATAAAGAAAACCATACATGTTTGGAATGATATGAGGATGAGTAAATTATTTTTGCACAAACTATCCCAACAGCATGGATGCCAAATAGATACGGACCGTCGCCGAGTTATTCAAAAAGTGTAAATTTTATTTTTTGTACAAAATCATACCATTCATTTACACTTTGCAATACAACGTACAATCATATCAGTGTCATATACATTCAAAAAAACAATTACATGGCAAAATCTATGAAGTTCCTGATGAAAAGAAGGCACATGACTAAGTATTGCATGTCTGAGTGCTGGTTATCTGTGGTTGCGTTATCATAGCACAACAGTTTAAATACTTTTAATTCAAGAAAACGTCATTTTGCACTTGTTCCCTGTTTTAAAAAATGGCGTTAATTATTCCTTTGGTCTCAAGCTCATTGGTGTGCCACCATCTATGGTGTGAAATGTCTGACCGATTACCTCCTTTAGAAAAAAGAAACAAAAAAGTGACCGTTACCCATTTAACATTGTCACAGGCATATCAATTATTGCTCATTGGAGAGGCTACATGTTTAAAACCTCCCAAATAGTACGCATCCGTAAACAAATGTACAGTACACATCAACCCGACCAGGACAGGGCAAATACTGTTGAAATGGAAGGCACATGACGGGCACGGGAATCTGCATTTACACTGAAATGAAAAGGCTTCTTAGTCAATGAATTAAGACCACCAGGGATCCAGTAAACAGTCTTTTGTTTTGTGCCATTTCCTTTCTGAGGGTGTCAAAGGTTCTCCAGGAACCAAACTTAAAGCAGAAAGGCTGTTTTGGGTCAGTTTTACTTGTTAGCGTGTAGCGTCTTGGTTGGAATCTGATCTCTGAATGACTCCACAAACACTTTATGCATTCAGACCCTAGGGCGGTGCATTTTTAAATCGGATGCGTTTTGCACTTTGTATCCAGTTTATCATGAGTATACTGACAGGAAGAGCATATCCAAGATCACATTCACAATCGAACGCACTTAGTGAATGTGTGTGTGTGTGTGACTGTCTCAGTGTGCAATGCAACAGCCAGATTCCTCATGTTTGTGCAGCAGCGACATGCGAGAGAAGGTTTTGGAGCAGTTCTTGCACTGGTATTTCTTCACGTCTGAGTGGGTCTGCAGGTGAGCTCGTAGGTTGGACCGGTCTGCGAATGCACGACTGCAGTGGGGGCATGAAAAGGGTTTCTCACCTATTGAACACAAAAGTCATGTCAGTTCATAATGAAGTACTGCTGCACCATGCAATGCAACATCTAACACATTTATTGGCTACAAATTGTGCAAAATACTTAAAAGCAATCAATCCATAGCATGCAACAAGAACTTTAGGTGTGCATTATAGATCTGCACTTTTCCACTCGATTGTGTGATCTTCTCTCTTCTCACCTGTATGCGTCCTAATGTGTCCCTGCAGCAACCAAGGTCTGGAGAAAGCTTTCCCGCACATTTTGCAAACGCACGGCAGTGTGTGTGTCCTTATGTGCATCTTTAGGGCCCCTAGGCTGACGTATTCCTTCTCGCAGTACTTGCAGCTGAATGATTTCCTGGTCTGTGCGTCGCAGTGCAGCTGCTTGTGTTTCATGAGTCCAGAATACGTGCTGTAGGACTTGTTGCACAAACTGCACTGAAACTTCTCAGCGTCTGACAGTTTGGTCGACTGTATCCGCTCGTCTTCATCGCTCCTGGGGCTCTCCGAACCGCTGTGGTCTTTATTAGAGGACGTGTCGGAGAGGGACGAGGGGTATCCAGAGATGGGGGACAGGTCGCTGGGCAGGGGTGACAGGGGCAGGTTGCTGGTAGTCCACACTGTTATGGGATTGTACGACACCGGGTTTAACACTTCAGGCTGAGTTATAACAGGCACCGGGAGGGTTTTTAATACATATGGAGAAATAAACACTGCAATAAAAGAAGAAATGCAATTGCATTAATTCACTGGGTACTTGGCCTAAACTACTTGAGAAGTGACATGCTATATTCTTAAATCTGAAACTGTTTCAAATGCATTTTCCTTCTTTTATAGTTATGCATGCAGCTTTTATCACTATATTTGAGAAAATTAGTATTTGTACTTATTTAAGATGTGCATTCCCCTAGAGCATTCATATAGTAAACTCTAGTTATGCACCAACTACCAGTTTTTTATTATCTCCTTTACATGGAGTTACATTCAGGCAATAATTTCACAACACTGATATCATTGATATCATTCGCCAAAAAACAATCCTACGCATCTGTACCGGATTTTAAAATGAGATACTTTGGAAACAATCCTAAAAGAGGGATAAAATATGATCCAAATGGATAAAATGAAACGACGTCTTTGTCAGTTTTAAGTTTATGGGAACTGTTTCCATTAGGATCCTTTGGATTGTTTGGCAATTATTCCGTTTTAGTCTTCATGAATGAAATATCAAGGAAAAATAGCAATGGATTATTTCAATAGGCGTAACTTTTTCATATGTTGCAACTCAAAGTGCCTTAACTTTAACGGAGAGTTGCAACACACTAAATACCTTTAAATAACTTGAACTTTTTACTGTTAGGAGTTAGAATCATCAAGTTTATTACCTGTTGGACTCTCCAGTTCACTATAATTCGGTTTCTTGGCTGCATTGAAATGCTTCTTTACTAGGAATGAACGAGGCATCCTGAAATGCGTATAAAGTTGACTGGCAGATATAAAGGTCCTCTCTTCTCTTTTATAAAGTCAAATCACTGTAATCCTTATTGCTCGGTCCGGCAGGGCTTCATCTTCCAGCGCAGAGCAGCTCTACTCCAGCGCCTCAGTGCAAAGAACAAGTAAATACTTCCAATCAGGTGCAAAGGGAGGGGCCGAGCGTTCTAAAGTTACATATTCATGAGCTCCGGCCCAATCGAAATGGAGGCGTGGTTTTAGGGGGCGGAGTCAGACGCGACTAAGGAAAGGAAGACAGGTGTTCACGCTAGTGATGTGTATGAAGGTGAAATAATGTTCAGACTTGTCACACATGGTCAAAGCACACAGATCATTGGAATGCCATTATTCTTGATTGTTTAATGCAGGATAACCCATTAAAATTATGATCCCTAAAAGGGAATGCAGAGCTTGTTAACTCTTGCTCCTGACTGATTTGTGAATATTAAATAGAAAAACAACAACATTATAGTCTTTATGTTGGTTTGGTGGCGTTTGATTTTACTAGATGTTCCCCTAAAGTGTTCATTTGGTCACATCTCACTAGTAATGTTTAAATATAGCCTACGTCAGATCCATCGGTTTAAAGATGCGTTTTCAAAAATAGCAATTTCATATCAATTTAGTTATGGATATAGAGTTAAAAGTTATAAACGTTCAATCACAGTCTAGTTTAATTACAATTCACTAGCGTCCTCTTGTGTTCATGTGAGTAACTCTGTTATGAACACGAGTTACCTCTGACTTGTGAATAAAGTTAATCCTTGAGTAATATTTTTTTTTCCTATGTCATTTTTTTCTAAAGTAAATTAAGGTTAAAACAGAACATTTTAAATATAGCCTATAGATAACAATGTCTGAAAGAGTTAATTTATTGTAGTAAGCCTGCTATATTTACAAAATTTAGGCTATATATGACATGATGCACCATATAATCAATAAACCAGTTGAGTAGAGCATGCAAAAGTCCAAAGTAGTGCTAGGCCTATTTCTGGAGTGTTAAACTTGAAATTTACAGTTCAACGTGTTTCTTCTAGTTTTTGTTTCTGCTGTAATTTTATTAAAATAAATGCCATTGTTGTATATTTTGTTGTCTAATGCAATACATTTTAAGCGTGGCTTGAGTGTCCAATTACTTTTTGCTCACTGTATATTCATTGAGTTGTAAAGTCACTATTTGTATGCTGATATAGAACCCATTAGCACCTCTTTACATTTAGGTAATCTAGAAGCTATTCATAAGAGCTGCTTTTAGAAATAATAAAGGACAGAGTGTTTTCAGAGTTAATGATGAGAGTTTATAATGGCTCAGTATCCTATAGACCTTAAGGATAGCACCATATTTCATTTTTGACTGATGAAAACAAGGCTGAGAGAGATAAAAAATCTAATAATAATAATAATACAGTGTGCTCAATGGATTGTACTGTTGTTTAATAACGGAACGCTCTTCCGAAAAAACAACAATGTGACATTTAAAGATTGTCGATGCCTCAAGGCCTCTATCGTTTTCATCTGCGTTAAATTCAACATGGACCAAAAGAGACCAATATATTTGGCACATTGAAAACGTTATACATAATGATATTTGGATTAATTTGCTATTCAAGAAGCATTAATAAGAAAAGTGACTAATAGGTCAAATCAATAACCATCAAATGAAATAAAAGATAACCATTATCCCATCATTGCCTTGAAAGAAAGCACCTCTCAATAGAGCCTCTTGTCTGGAGTAATTAAAACAGGCACACACTAAGCAGATTTTCTACCTCTTCTGGGGGGATTTTTAATTGTAAGTCAGATTTCTTATCTGCCAAAACTAATTACAGAAATGGAGGTAGTAGCTATCCTTTGTTCAAAGCTCTGTAAAAGCAAGGGCATTCATTTCTCTGAATACATTTGTCTGTATTTCTTTCTGAGTCTGTGTTTGACAGTAAAGCACAGTAAAAATATATTGTTAAGCACTTTGTATTATTATATAGTGAAAATATATTGCATTATATTTTCTATACAAAAGTAAGACAGTATTGCATTTTAATTATTTGTAAACAGTTGCCTGTAATTTGCAATTATTTATGTCAACCACTCTTGACAACTGTTTGTTGACTCCAATCACACAGGGTCTGATAAATGTATGGACGAACAGACTGGATTGTGTTTGCTGAGAGAGGGGAAATAAATGTGAGCGCGGCACGATCACAACCTCTGGTTCAAGAGATCATAGTAACAGCCTTTCTAGATAAAGTGCAACAGGAATAGATATCTCAATCTATGTTCTATATCAATGTTAATCTCCTGTGGAGACTGTATAAGCAAGTCACCGTGGCAGATGCTTTTATCTAAAGCGACTTACAGTAGTTATTACAGAGACGGTCCCTCCGGAGCAACCTGAGGTTAAATGCCTTGCTCAAAGGCACAATGGTGATCGCTCATGGATAACCTATTGTGGGAGTCAAAATTGTAACCTTTTCAATATCAGCCCAGATCTTTAACCACTACACCCTGCATACTGAAAATCAATAGAAAATCTAGCAGAAAGAAAGAAAGGAAAGGAAGGAATGAGGGTGTTATTACATAAGAGGCAAAGTTAATATAGGCTAATTATCATTTTTAAAATGTGCATTTGCATGTCAGCGATGGAGAAACCCAGAGCAGATAGAGAACATGCTGACTGCATGTATTAGCTATACTTAGTGAAATAGTATGCAAAGGCTCTTCATGCTAAATTCTCTTTTCTGCAGCATAGTCCCAGAGTGAACTCATTGTTAAAATTGAAATATCTCTGGTGATTTGTAATGTTGTGTAGAAACATCGTTGGTTATGTAAAGCTTCGAGGGGAATGTTCAGCCTCCTCTGCCTCCTTCACCAAATAATACCGCATTGAGAATCACGCACATGATGGAGCCTTAAAGTGCCACCCTCTCTTGCGTTTGTGCACCGCCTCAGCTTTGATTTTCAGTAATAAATATTCAGCTAATATATTCAGATTAAAATGGACAGATGTTTAGCGTCGGTGAAGAATGAAGGAATGAAGGGGGAGAGGAGAGAGAGAGACGTAAAAAGCGCTTGTGATTAGCATAGGCACGTTCGGTTCACTTAGCGAATCGGTTCATTTGAGCGGCTGGTTTTAAACGAACCGGTTCAAAACACGAAACCATAAAGATTGAGTCATGGCTCACAAGTGTTTGCGGATGTCCCTGCTTGAGGTTTTATTTTACATTTAATTTATAGATAACCCCTGAGTTAGTCTTTATAGCCACTTTATGATTAAGTTAAAACCATCGCGTTGTTATGTTTTGTAGATAGGAGTGGAAGATTACTGCATTCTGCACAGTATATTTTATATACACTATATTGCTACATTCCCTACATTCTACATAGCCTAGTAAACCAATACTATGGAGAATGGAAGCATGCTTTGCATGCTCTATTTAGTGAAATATAGGCATACTACAGTATGTTTTTCACATTTAGAATAGGCTACTCGGATAACTTTTACATCTGGCAAATAGTGAAGTGTTAAAAAATGACCCGATTTGCTTGCATTCACCCTATCCAGTGCACTGCATGTGTCCTAGTGCACTCAATTTGTCTATTGACTTCTAGTGTGACAAATGAACTGTAAGTAGGCTAATATCAGTGGTTTTTACTCTCATTGTTTGAACAGATAACCAAAAGTTTAGACATTTTACTCAAAACTGGATTAAAAATGCAGATTTTTTTTTTTTATTATTCACGTACTAAATTACACATAGCCTAATTAGGTCATGTGTGTAGCATACTATTCGAAATAATAGCATAGACACTGTGCAGTTGCTGTATATGTTGCGCAAAATGCAGTACAGTGCCGTTCCATTTCGAACACATGCGCTTTCACACGCTTTGCGAATCGGCTCGATCGAATCATTCAGAAGAACCGGTTCAAAGAATTGTTCGTTCGCGAATCGGACATCGCTACTTGTGGTTTTCAGCCGGTCATTATTATTGCTCAGGATGCCTAGCGACAGCAGAAGATATGTAGATGGAAAGCTGCATGGCTCGGATTGCGGAGGATGCTGGAGAACAAGACGACAGATGCGTCTCGCCTGCTGTGGGAATATAAACTAAGAGCAAGTTTAAAGGACTCGCTTTGGAGGATTTTGCCAAGCGGTTGCGGATGGAGACTGTGCATTAGTGGTCGTTATGATCCGGAGGCTCATCGTCACTCGTTTTCACATTGACAGTGATGACAAATGCAAGAGGGAATGGAAGAATTGTGAACTTGAATGAGTGTTGCCAATTGCAAATTACCACCTGTTAGTTGAATATCAGGTAAGCTTTTATAACTAGTCTTGGATTTCTATGTAATGCAATACAAGAGATGCACATCTTTTAATTGACCAAACATTTGATAAGATGATAAGTGTTTCTAACCAAATTACTCACCATTCAAACAGATCTAATTATGGAGATGACAACTAAGGGAGTGAGATCCAGAATCTCACTGAACACCCATCCAAATGATCTAAAAACGAGGCTTTGTTGCCTAAACTTGAGAACACAAATGAGTGTGTGAAGCCTTTGATGCTGCATTAGAGATGCTGGAGCACAGAGCAGCCTGCTTATGCACATTTTGCTGTGTCAGATCAGGTGCAATAAAGCACATACCTCCTTATGCTAAACATTGTCTATCAAATTGTTCTTGGGCTGGCAGCCCTTCAAAGATGAGTCTTTAGGGACGCCCATCCTTTTTAATTAAGGGTTTGCACACCCTCAAGCACCCAATTTGTGCTCAGTTTAATGTGACTGAATAATTCATTTAAATAAACATGCAAATATGATGTAGCTTGTTAATATTTGTCATGCAAACATCTCCCAAAGAGATTTTTTGGTGTAAAGCTGCTTTGAAACAATATACCGAAAGCACTGTAGACATAAAACTGACTTGACTTGGCACCACAAGTGTCAGACGGTCAGCTGTCATCTTTTTTTGTTGTGACCCATCTGTGATTGTGTTGCATGTGTTCGCATTCATATCCATTATATCAATTATGTATTTCTCTCGCTCTACTAAGCAAGTAACTAGAAGCAAGAGCCGCCTGCATTCTTCAACATGAACAGGCCAGCATTATCATAATGTTTTGCCAGCGTGATCTACAACAGCTTGCTCATTACGCACATACACCCGATAGTGCCTCATTAACACGAAACACTGTTTAAATATAGTGATAATGGTTCACCGTGTCGAGGGAGGAGTGACTGTGCTATGTGCGTTGTTGACTCAACCTGAATGTGACCTGTAGACAGCTGGTGAATGTCTTGTGGCTTTCCCTTCCTTAAAAAGACATCTTTCTTAAGGCTGTCTTGCGTTTTATGCAACAATAGCAATAGGAAAATTCTCAGGTACAGTGATCAACCGAACCAGAAAAATATATGCAGACAGGTAATTAGGGAGTCAAGTTTTCCGTCAAGAGAGCAGGAAACAAAAATAGATTATTTTTGCACAGAATAAAAGATATTTATAAGCATTCATAGAAATTATTTCTGAGATGATTAAGGTTATATTCTAATGAGAGGCATGCTATCAATATTCATACACCTTTAAGGAATATTTAATGTCTGATATGTCTGTTACAGACAAAAATAAATTGTCATTCTTTATTGGCATTGATGATTCCACGAAGAACCTTTATCCTTCTGTTCCACAAAAAGTTCTTTAGATTTTTAAAATGAAAAAAAAAAGGTTCTTATGAAACTGTTCACTGAATCCAAGAATGGTTCTTCTATTATAAACCTTTATTTTTCAAGGAATACTTCATCCAAAAAATGATAATTTTACTCACTCTCCGGCCATCCAAGATGTAGATCATCAGATTTGAAAAAAAAATTACATTACATCACATGCTCACCAATGAGGATGGATACTGCAGTGAATGGGTGCCGTCAGAATGAGAGTCCAAACAGCTGATAAAAACATCACAATAATCCACAAGTAATCCACACGACTTCAGTACTTCAATTAACAACTTGTGAAGCGAAAAACTGTGTTTTAAAGAAACAAATCCACCATTAAGACATTTTAACTTTATCATTGCTTTTTTTTTATTGGCTTGAAAGCAACGTTTCAACGTTGTAGGATGGTAGCTCTGTCCATGCAAAAGTGTGTTTCAGCCAGTAGGTTTTCTATAGAGATCTGTGATTATTTTCTTACCATCCCTAATAATGCGAATGTCCAAAAAAACTAACACATGAATCATCGTAATTAACTGTGAAACGTAAGTGTTCATCACTAGTGTTAAGAAAACTGTAAAATTATAGCAATTGATTTTCAGTACCTGACCATAACATAAAAATATCATCAATATACTTTCGCCAAAGTACAATGTTTGGGAGAAAGGAATTTTTTAGACCATTGAAAATAAAATTCTGTTCAAAGAGGCCCACATACAAGTTTGCTTAATTTGGGGCCATGGTGCTACCCATGGCGCTACTCTTAATCTGTAGAAAGAAATCGTCTTTGTATCTGAAATTGTTTTTCATCAGCACCAATTTAGCTAATGTTTTAATGCAATTAACACTAGGATTTTTATTTTGGTGTGGGTCTCTAAGAAAGAATTCCATTGCCTCAATCCCTCCTTCATGTGGAATATTCATGTATAAAGACTCAACATTGAATGTTACAAACAATATTTCATCAGGTGAATCAATAGTTAAAAAAAAAAAAAGATAATATCTATAGAGTCTTTTATAAAGGAGGGTAATGTAAATACAACTGGCTTTAAGAAAAAATCCACGAATGTTGAAATTTTCTCAGTAAGAGACCCAATTCCACATATAATCGGTCTTCCTGGAGAATGCTTAATTTCTCTAAATCTGTTTCAATGAAGAAAAAACCTACCTTCACCTTGGATGGCCTGTGGGTGTGTAGTATTTCAGTAAATTTTCAGTTTTGGGTGAACTATTCCTTTAAGAGCTAACACTTTCATGCCCTCTTCTTCGTGCATGTAGCTGTTTCAGACTCACTAGAGAACCACCCCGAGATCCCCATTGCATTGTAAGTGTCAGGATGGCACCAGTCAAATCTTTGCTCATGCCTGCAGTGCACGGTTTATCGTTTTGTCCCACTTGCAATCGCAGCGGTGGCAGCATTCAAGGTTATCCAGGGTACCCTGAATAGTAACTGACAAGTGCTCTTTTGATCCATTAGGCAGCGGAAGCATCCAGCAGACATTTCTCATAAAATGTGATGGGACAGATGGCGAGGCTTTTGTAACAGCAGTGATTTCTGTGAAATAAGCTTAAAAGAACGCAGAAACAATGAAAATGATGGGGTGTGTATAAGAGCGATATGATGATAATGGTGCGCTTTGATGCTGGTGCTCTCTGGGCTAAATTATAAATAGTGTGTGTGCTCTAATGCAACACTGCCACTGGCAAATTTCAATGCATAGAATATAACAATTGGTATGTCAGTCAAAAATGTCTTGTGTGAACATTACTCTGAATATATACAACATGGTTAAAAGTGCATCCATAATAACATGGGTTACTGATACCTGAACATTTCTGCAGTGACTTGGACAGTGTACGACTAATAAAAAGCCCTCTTGGAGTTGTTATATCAGCAAAAAGAGGACCAGCTCACTGTTAATGTCTATGGTTTTGAATGCCAATATTCAATAAGCACATATGAATGTTCAGTTTGGTGCAGGGAAAAGTGGGGTAAAAAGTGTCTCTTTCACAATCAGACAAACTGCATAATTCTTTGTCACATGACCATATTTGTAAAAAAAAAAAAAAAAGCCGGTTATACACAGCTGACTGTTTGAGTGATGAACATACAATTTTTTTGCACAATGAAAATTTTACACATTGCGGGTAAAATGCATTTTTTTTCACAGAAATTTCTAAAGGTCTGAATATATTTAAACATACAGTTTTTGAGCAATACTAATACAAATACAAATGCAAAATATTGACAATCGTTTCATTACATTCATGAATTCTGACTATTAAACAATTTCATGGATAGTTTATGAACATAAAGTGCATTAAAATGGTAACAATTTACAATAAGAACTTAACATTAGGTCATGCACTAACTAACAATAATCAATACATTTGTTACAATATTTATTCGTCTTTGTCAACATTAGTTAATAAAATTCAACTGTTAGGTCATCCTAGTTCAGGTCCATTAATTAATATTAAGAGGTACAACCTTGGTATAAATAATGTATTAGTTAATTTACATAAACTTAAGATTTATAAATGCTTTAGAAGAATTGCTCATTGCTAGCTGCATATTAACATATTAATAGTTTCATATAGCATATTAATATTTCATATTAAGAAAAAAAAACTTATAATAAAGTGTTACCAATAAGACATTAAAATTGGAATATGCGTTGGATTACACTAAATGTAAATAAGTAAAAATGGTTAAATTATATGATTAAACATAATATTTATAATTATATAAATATTATTGTTTTTTTCCTCATTTTTCAGTTAGCAAACTAAAAATGATAGATATTTATAAGATGTATTTATATATCAATAATGTTAAAATGAAAGGAAAAAAATGTTGGGTTTTTTTGTTGGTTATTTTTACTGAAATATTCATCAAACTCTATGTGTCTACACTGTCATTGAGCCGTATAAGTGTGTAAGCATGTGTGTTTCTTTATTTGGATGCAGATTGTCATAGAGCATATGGTTGTTTCAGAACATGTAGCGTGTTTGCAATGCATGCAAGGATGGTCAAAGTCGAAAGTGAACAATAGCTTCAGGCAGTCATGCTCATTCATTCTTGTCAAGCGCACACAATAATAAGCTCAGCCTTTTGTTGCCAGATGATCCTTGTTTCTTGGCTGATACTTCATGTTTTGCAGGTTAGGCTGCTTGGTTTCTAGAACAGACCCCATTTTGTTATGCTATATGGTCGTTTAGCTGATTCCTGACCCTTAAATTTTATTGGCTTGAATTTCCACAAACACAGAACCGCCCCTTGGAATGCCTCAAAATGATGCAACACCTTTAGAGACGTGATTGGTTTTGGAATGAGGTGCCGTTTCGCTGTTTCCATCGTCATTAAGCTCAGCGTCGTCCGTGTGGGGTTTCAGTGCATTGGGATTGAGTGGCCAGGTGGTCAGAATATAAAGTAATGGGTCATGAATAATAAACTCTCTTTGCTTTCTCATTCACACTTGCACTGATGCTCCAGCATCTCCCGAACTGCTGAGGGTTAAGTACAGCATTCAAGGGCAGCAAGGCAGTTTTTAGCAACAAGCGTCATTGAGTTTTTCAGCTTCTGTGCACTGGACCTGAGATGTGAACTACTTATTTCTACCTCTGTGTTTTTGCATTTCTTTAGTTCCATGGAACCTGTCACATGCATAATGACTGCCTGTTGTAGTTTATAAATATATTACTATATTTTCAGCATATTTACAATGTATTTTTCATTGAGGATCACAATTAAGATCACAAGATGGATCAGTGATTTACAAAACCTGAACCTATAAGTAACGTTTCCAATAAAGACAGTGTCAGTTGTTTTGTTCTTAAATTAATAAAGTGTTTGGAACATGATTATTATCGTTAAGTAAAACTAAAATTCTTACTGCGATGTGGATTTTGGTCAAATGATGAGGAAGAAATATGTTATTAGTAACATTCTAGAAGAATTTTATGTGGAAGATACACAGTTTGAACTTCTGTGGGGCGTGAAGAAAAAGTAATGTAACTAGTGTAACTAATTACTGTTGCCAGAAAGTAATAAGTAAAGTAACAATATTACTTTTGAAAAGAGTAACTAATGAGTACGGCGCTCGTTCTAAATGAAGTCTGTGAAGTTTAGCGGAGAATCGCAAAGCAAAAGGCTCATGCACTTCTGGAAATTGGAAATATTGCCATGGCTTTCTAACATTTACAGATGGAGAATATACCTGTGAAATGTAAGTTACGCATTAAGGAAAACAGCAAACACATTAAACAGCGCGAGAAGCTCTCTGTCAGCGGCTTTAAAACTGAAACTGTAAACTATAGGCTATATCTTAAGCTCTTAATATAAAGCTTGTCACATGTTTAGAACACTTAAGCACTTTCTCTGCAGCAGTTCAGTCCTCCTCTAGATATTTTTTCAGATGTGCTCGTTTCAAACTACTGTAAACCGATATAAACGGTATTGCCTCATACCGTATCGCTTATCCAGCTCATGGTATTTTTATAACAATATAGGATGTTTAGCGTTATTAAGTGTAGCGTTATTAAACATACAAAGAGTGCATATCTAGCAATTACAGATTCAAAATCGAATCTATAATCGGAAGTTATTACAGGCACTCGATGATGGTTTAAATCCATATACGAGATACATGTCTGAGTAAAAATGCATTGTTGTTTGGCGCCACCTAGTGTGCAGAATTAGCAGAAGGCAATCAGTCATTTCACACTCGGTGTGAAAGCACCATTCTTCGGCAATTCGCCTCGCTTTTTCGCATCGCACTCAGTGTGAAGCCGCCTTAAGATTACTTGTGCAGCTCTAAGAAAATTCACATATTTCACACAATGTTGCAACGATATGCACGTTTAAAAACATAGTACTTCTTGCTAGTGTTTTTATAAGATTTCAAATTCTCGATTCTGTGTCAGTTGTTGCATCCGCAACAAAATTAGGTCCATGCATATAAATATTCATCTTGATTGTCATCAGAAATGCGAGTTATCCGCCTCAGCGACGCTTATCATGTTTACTAATGTGTGCCAGTTAGTCTCATGTCAACACAGCTAATTCATTCTGTTTTTAATGGGCTGGTCTTGCTGACAATTGAAGAGAGAGTCTGCTAACTCATAAACAAACCAAACTTTGTCTTTTTCTTGAATAAACGATACTGCTCGCTCTGACAGTGGCAGTAATTATCCATCTTTGTTAGTGTAATGAGTCTCATGTGTCCATTAGGGTTCTTCTGGCACCTTCTCGGTACTTTCAAGCACTGCCTCGCCAAAAGTAATCCGTCATGGAGAGAGAGGTCAGGACTTGAGTCTATAAATCTGCCATTTGCTAATTTACCGAGACTCATTCTCATTGTTGCCTCTATGCTGATGTGGTTTGGTGAGGTGGTGTAGACCAGCGGGTCTCGCCGGTGTATTAACTAATGAGGGCTGAACAGACACCCGCCCAGCGGGCAGGACAAGGTAGCTTTTGGCAATGAGATGTCAGAGCAGGATAATGGGAAAGGATGAAGCTGGGATGAAACTTTAATCAAGCGTAACACCGTGACCAGGCTCTCTGCAGTGACCTTTGCATTGCTCGCCCTAAGCGTGTTCAACAGAGCAACGGCGTCGAGAAAGCTGAGAAACACTTGATCAAGCCTAAAAGATCTGAGTCGGTGTGACATTTCTATCTGGTCATTACTTCAAGCTGGAAACTTTGAAGTTTGAGATGAGATCCTCAAATATGTGTTTATGTCTTTTGCAAATCTTAATGTGGTGGAATCTTGTTACATTGTACTCAAAACCGAAGAGTTGCTGATTATTGTAGTTTTCAGACTTTGAGGTTGTTCTTTCATAAATTTTGAGACTTACTGAATTATCAATTAATGTTCTCAGATGTTTCTCCTAAAATTTCTTAGGAAAGACAGAAATTAGATGTGTTTTGTAAATATTATTTTATAAATACAAATAGATAATTTTTACAAATATTACAATTTATTATATAAAAAAAATATATTTTTAAATTTAAAGATGTTTCCATCTTTGTAAATTAATTGGGATCTTAAACATAAAAAATCCTGGTAATGATATATGCTTATGAAATATATTTATGAAAGAAACAAATGAAACAATTATTGATACAGTAGTAGTATAATGTAATAAAATTAATGTAGATATATGATAGCTCAAATTATTTTATCTTAGAAGTAACTGGTGAGAAATGCTCATATTATATAATTAAATATTATATACATGTTATTATATCACACAATTAGCCTATATGTATATGTATATATCTATGAGAACAAATTGAGATATGAAAAAGCATTCTGGTAATGATATATACATGTATTTATTTATCAAAGAAACAAATGAGACAACCATTGATACAGTTAGATTATATTGTTATAAAATAATGTGGATATCTTAAAATATTT
The DNA here is from genome assembly GCF_936440315.1 of Barbus barbus. Lineage (NCBI taxonomy): Eukaryota > Metazoa > Chordata > Actinopteri > Cypriniformes > Cyprinidae > Barbus > Barbus barbus. The sequence continues at coordinate 21,070,750 of NC_136724.1, read as the reverse complement.
TGTCTTAGAAGTAATTGATGAGAAATTAATATGTTGTATAATTAAATATTATATACACGTTAATATATTAAACTATTTATATTACATTATATTATTGAGATCTTTGCCTTAATTTATTTTTATTTTTTAATTTAACTTAATCTGAGCAAAGTTTGTGACATTGTTGGGCAAGCATGAAAATGCATGAAATTTGTTTATAAAAGTCTCTGTTTGCTCTCCAATTAATCTAATTTCTAACGAGAACAAATTGAGATATTAAAGTAATCACATTTGTAATTTCCTGATAATGATATACCATTCAACTGACTGATTACTATATTAATGTACCATGTATTTACATAATAGTTCAAAGAATAACATGGATCATGTCCCAAAAGAAAAAGAAAAAAAGAACCGAAAAAACAACAACATTGTAGTATTTTAGTTATGAATGAATGCCTTTGTAAGGATGCTTTTGTTTAAAAGTGCAGGGTATAAAACAATGCATTACTTGTTTTGCTGTGAGGCAGTGCAACTTAAAACAGACTCTCATATATATAAGCCTTGGATTTATTGTATTGGTTGCTTGCTGAAATAAAGCAATGTGAATACATCTAGCAGTATAATTTAGCCCATATAAGCTCATTTTATGCATAATATCAAATAGAAAACAACCGTGTTATTTGAACAAACACTATGGTTGAAAATCAGTTTGTAGCGTGACACAGCAGTGTGATTTTGCCTCAATTCCAGGCAGTGGAAATGCCCAGTGCCCAGAGCAGTGTGAGTGTGTTTGCTCTCTCCGTGTCTTGGCTGTGAAATACACAGATAAAATGTGGTTTTCCGGCTTACATCTCATGGGAGCATGTTCACTCACCTGCTTGAGAGTAACCCGGCGAAAAACATCGACCTTGATAGGGCATCAGCGTCACAGACAGCAGCGTGGCGAGCCAACCGTTTGACTTCTTGTTTCTGAGTGTATGCGGGTGTTCGTGGGAAGATTAGATTCATTCCTAAAGGAAACATTAACTGCATATGGTTAGTTTCAGCAGTGTCTGATGCCAGCAAGGTTTATATCACAACGTGTTTTTATGTGCAGTTGCAGTTGCATTGATGCTTACAATTTTCCCAAGGAGCACATTGAAATAAGTTGAAAATTCATTAAAAATTGAAATGAAAAATGAAAATGTATCAAATAATGTGTTTTCTTTAAAAAAGGAATAAAAAGAGACATTTCTAAGCAAAATTATTTTATTAGAAGACAAAAAGTACACTTTTTTGTAATATTTCTGCTTCAAACTGTATAAACTATAAGCAGTATAAACTATATTCAGTATACTACAATAAACAAGTTATTGTGCCAAAAGTATCAGCACAATAATTACACTAGCAGACCAGACAGACACTACACGACTCTATGTTGAATTTATTGCCCACAATACAATGGGACTCTTGTTTTAAAATGTCTATGATTTGTTATTGTTTGTTATTACACCTGTTCTTTCAAAAAGATGACAGAGAACAAAATGCACCTTTACAACAACATAAAAACCATAAAGTTAACATTGTCATAATTCGTAAACAATCATAGATCATAAATGCGTGGTGTTCATTGTTTGCGAACTGCTCTGAAACTGAGCCTATAAAATGTGCAACAGTGCAATGTTTGCACTTTGAAACATGCAGTGCTCATATTTATGTTGTTAAATCGTAGCCTTTTAAATTTTAATATTCACAGTAGTTTGTATTGGGATTTCTGAATTTTCTATTCTCAAAATTTAAGACCTCCTGAAATCTGTTATACTATTTAAGATATTTATGTCACTTTATGACCTTAAATTGGTCAACTGATTTTTTTTTTTTAAACTGAAAGAACGATAACTGTCTGTAAAAATGACTATAACCATAATTATAGTAGCGGAACACCAACACACTTGCTTTTTTGTTGTCTGCCACTTTAACTACTTGAGCTCTTTAAAGTCTTTATGAAAATGATTCCAATGATATTGATTTTTTAGTTCGTTATAGTTCTTATTATCGTTATGTGGAGCACTTTTTATGATAGATGAATGCACTTTTTGGGCTTCAAAATCTCAACCCCCATTCACTGCAATTATAAAGCTCGGAAGAGCTAGGATACAACTCTGATTGTATTCGTCTGAAAGAAAGTCGTATACGCATAGGATGGCTTGAGGGTGAGTAAATCATCATTCACACAAAAATGAAAGTTCTGTTATCAATTACTTACCATCAAGTTGTTCCAAACCTGTATGAGTTTCTTCCTTATGCTGAACACAAAAGAAGATATTCTGAAGAATGTTGTTAGCCAAACGGTTGACGGTACCCATTGACTTCCATAGTATGGAAAAAATATAATGGAAGTCAATGGTTACCGGCAAATGTTTGGTTACCAGCATTCTCCAAAATATCTTCTTTTGGGTTCAGCAGGTTTCAAACAACTTGTGGGTGAGTAACTGATGACAGAATTTTCATTTTTGGGTGAACTATCCCTTTAAGGACTCGCTGGGGCTTTCGTGCACTAGCTCCTCGATACATTTTACAGTATGCGTTTTTAAGCCCTGAATACAGTTCCACAGTTATTGCCAGAGCGTTTCTCTGTAATTTAGCCTGGATGTTAGTTGCTCGGTAAAAAATTGAAACACTTTGAGCTGCTATTGCACCAGGGTCTTACGGAAATGAATAGCTTTTGTGGCGGTCCGACGGTCTGGCCATTATGATGGTGATAAGTACATGAGTTCCCAGTCCACTGTGACCGGTGGAGACCACAATAAACCGTTTTACAGCAATAGCCAAGTTATAGTTACAATTGCAGCATTTTATCAAAGAAAAGGTTAAAGATGTCAGACGGAGAAAAACGCAGAAGGTTAGTTGACCAGGATAGTTCACTAATGGATGAAGACACTCTGTTACACAAATTTACAGTTAATAAACATGTCCCAGCTGCTGTAATGACACTCACATATATGAAGCAAGATTGTATGAGTCAGCCGTGCATAATGCAGTTTTAACGATGACAAATAATGGTTTTATTTTAGAAGTTTCAGAGGGAAAATCGTGGGGTTGTGAAATTAAATGTGTGAAGTAAAGCTCATGTAGAAACGTGGATGAATTAGCCTCAGGATGGGAGATCACATTGCATTATGTTCTGTTGAAATAAACCCCTGCAAACTCCAAGACTGAGTTAATGCAGTAGGCAATTTACTAAACATACGTCTTGTTACTTTTTTTGGAGCTTATCCACAGCTACTAAACCGAATGCTTTCACATATAATAGTTTAATGCTTTTGCTATTCCTGCAGATAATGCTCTTAAACTAGCAAACTGTCTCGGAGCTGAATAGTTTGGAAGCAATCATGCACTAATATTATGAATCTAAAGGCTAGTCGTGTTGTTGGAAGCCTGGCGTTTTAATTTGACAGTATTGACTGTGTGCTTTGTGTCTCAGAATCTCTGTCTCAGGGAATGAGGAAGAAAAAGACGAGGTTCACAATGGAAGAGATGTAAATTGCTTTAGATTGTTTTGCTGTCAATGTTGGCCACTAAACGCAATTACCAGAATTCAATATTTCTTTTCAAAGTCCTGAAGAAAAGATAAAACCATTACAATTGGGGGATTGATGCATTCTCTAGACAGCAGCAATGCATTACTAACCAAGTATTTTCGTATTTGTTAGTTTTCACATAAAGAGGCTAAAATATCTCATAAAGCAGCTGTTTTGGACTGTTTTAAACATTGAAAATGTTCAGCGTTCACTGGTTTTTCATGACGTATTTGTATGTTGGTAATTATTTGTTTAATATATTAGTATTGTATAGTGCTGGTTGGTTTGACCAAAAATCTGTATCACATTTTTTTTTTTTTTTTTATAGGATTTTGGCGGTTTCGTGGTTTCTCACATTTTTTCCCCCTGACTATGCCTTCATATGAATCAGCATGTATAAAACAATTGCAGAACCACTGCATTTTAATCACAATCCAAACTACATATAGCATGAGTAGTTTTTGATTCAAATTAGATTGTATAATTTCAAAATTTAAAGCAAAAACAGAATGGTCTGTCCTTAGTTTTGTGAAATTATGGTACATAAAACATCTGCACAAAACTATGGGGTGGTGGTGGCGCAGTGGATAAGACACATGCCTTTGGTGTGAGAGACCCCGGGTTCTAATCCACTGTGAGACACCAATGTGTCCCTGAGCAAGACACTTAACCCCTAGTTGCTCCAGAGGCGTGCGACCTCTGACATATATAGCAATTGTAAGTCGCTTTGACTAAAACTAAAACAGCAGATGAGCTGAATGAGATGCAAATTCACTCTCTGCCAGCAGGTGGCGCTTATGGAACAGCAGCCATACAGCGTTTCCTGGTTACCACTGTAAATGCGCTGCATTTATAAAAACTACATATGTATTATATGGAGATAAAATGAAAAGAAAATACCATCTAAACACTTATGAAGACGGTTAGTTTATATAAACCCCCATTTTCTTCCAATATTTTGTGCATCGTGAACGAGTTTGCTTTGTCTGCTTCAGTATTTTCTCCTCCTTGTGTTCGTCTTCAGCATCTCTCGCTTCTGTTTACGGCTGTTTGCAGTTGGTTTATTTGCCCAGGTAAAGAATTAGTTGTGTGTTATTAATAGTTATAAATTCTATAACCAGGAGTATATGCAGTTAACAGGGATCCCTCAATTCATGACGCTGTTTATGTTGCTTAAATTCACACCGTTTATCGCCCAGCATATAAATATAAAACAGCATTAATGTAATATAAAACAGTATTAAAAGCAATTAGTGTTTATATTGATATTAATATTAATCAATTGATATTATATTTATATTAATATCAGTCAATCAACTTATGAATATATTACCACATTTAGAAATGCATTAATATTAAATAATTTAGTATTATTAATATTAAATAGTCCATGCTAGCTGGAGTTTGATTAAATGCAAAGCCTTTAAAAAGAACAAAAAAAATTGAAAAAGAAAGGCATTTTCTTCTTCATTTAAATGAAATAGTTCACCTAAAAATAAAACCTTCACCATAATTTATCCCCGTCATGTCTTTTGAAACCGTTTCAATAGCAAAAGGAGGTATTCATAGCAAAATTTCCGATTTGCTTTTTACTATACAATGAAAGTGAATAGTGACCACTGTGGTTATTCTATCCAGCAATATTTTCAGTGAATAACTTACATTTCACAAAGGCTTTATAGCACTTATAATATACCGCAAGCATAATAAAACATTCTGTTAAACATCTTATTTAATGTTTCACAGCAGAAAGAAATACCATAAAGGGGAGTAAATGATGACAGAACTTAATTTTGGGTGTTTTCTATTGCTTTAAAAGGATTTCCACCATTTGAAACCAGACCAACGCAACTACATTTGAAAAACAGAATGAAACAGAATGCCGGGGTCTTGATTTTTTCTGTTTTTTAACTTGACACAGCATTTTTAAAGCGCAATGCTCATGGTGGGACATTTGGGAAAAATGACACTCTGTTGCAGCAGGAGATGAAATTAAAGAAAATTACTTTTTAGAGAAGCTTTTACTGCGCAAACTGTTTTAACGGGGGAAGCACAGCATGCTGCCTGCATGCTAATTTAAGTTTGGATGCTAAAAAGAGCAAAAATATATTAAAGAAAAAATCTACTGAATTGACCTTGCTAATCAATTCATTCTACCTTACTAATTCCTTGCTTTACTCCAGCAGCTGTGGGACTCTGGCTGGGCCTGAGGGCCAAAACCCTGTACAGGAATAAAAATATCAGCCCTTAACCAGCATCTGCAAAGACTCCCCTGCCTCCTTCCCCATGGCTTGACCTCCATGCTGTGCAGTGCTGAAGATCTTTCCCTGGAGGTAAGCTGAAAATACCCAAGCCTCTAGCTGGAGCTTGACAAATCGACTCATTTGCTGAGTAGGTGATCTTAAAGGAATAGTTCATTGAAAAAACAAACGTTCTGTCATCATTTGCTCACCCTTGTGTCATTCCAAACCGGCATGACTTTCGTTCATCCCAGTTTTGAGTGCTACGGTTGCTAGTTTATGGGATTTTTATGGTGCTTTTTTGTCCTTATTGAAGCTTGACAGCCACTATAATCATTTGTTGGGTGGAAAAGAGCAGCGTCAGCATGGTGTTTCACTGACAAACTCTGGATTTTAATGTTTGAGTGAACTGTTCCTTTAAGAAAATCTTAGCCGAATTAAATTTGCTGTCATGCTATTAGAAAGCATATTAGACTCTATTTCTTGTCCTACTGAGAGGAACGCTGTGTTGTACATTGCAATGCAGAAAATGTCATTCTTAGCGACATCTCCCAGAAGGCTCAAGGAATTGTTGCGAGACGCCCAACCGATGAGGTGCCTGTATTAAAATAATGTTGCAGATGAAAAAAAAAAATGCCATACTGCACTGGCCTGTTAACATGCAAATCACATCTCATTTTCACAGAACGGCAAAGCGAGTGAGTCAGTGTGAAACTGTATGAGCTGAATGCCAGGCATGTTACTGAGAGAAAGCAAAGCATAGAAACAACACATAGTAAATTATGTAGTCACGGTGAAGAACACCCAACAACATTTCTATTTTTGGTCGCAGCAAATGCAATTTAATGAGCTCTGAATGTATAAGAATGACCTTGGTATTGATTTTTAGCTGTGTTGCACATAGTGTTGTTTTCAATAAACCAGTACTGTAACAATAATACATGGTAATAGTGTCATAAAATACAAAGTGTTAGTGTTTTAAGGCATATCTCAGAATGCTGGGTTATAGAAAAAAATGTAAGATTGTATTTTGCATTAACAAAACCAAACCTGTTGTTTTATTACTTTATTTTCATCACAGTTCGCATAGGCTCCCATTCTTATTATTGTAATGTATGAATTAATTAATTTAAAAGTCAGAATGCATTGTGATAATGAGAATTTATGTGCTTCATAATGTCACAATGCAAAATATCCAAATTGTTGGGGTGAATATGACTTAGTTATGGCTTTATTAGTGCGCTAAAGGTTTCATATTTGTGTAGAAACTCATTTTGTCTGTTAGCATCACGTTTTATCTTATACTGTGTCTTTTATCATGTTTGTGACATGTTATGTTGGTTTATTAAATTCTATAACCAAAAAGTGCCTTAGTGACTGCCTTAGGCCACTATGAGAGCTTCATCGAATCAATAAAACATAATGAATATTTTTAAAATGTTCTACATTATAATAAACTATTGAGCGTCCTTCTGCGCATTCCTCTGATAGATGACAATGAGAGTGATTCCATTAGCCACACGTTAAACTTATTGGCTTTTCTCGGTCTGTATGAAGGAAGCTGCAGATGGCATGCGAGTGGAAAGACCTGTAGACCTCATAGAGATGTTTATTAGGGAACACTCGTTCTTGCCACACCAATGAATTATTCATAAAGCTGCTGTCTGAAGGCCTTGTGTATTCTGCCAGGACTTTCTTAGCTGGAATCGATCCGTGGTGGAAATTCTGAGCGATCCGCGATGTCTCCTCCAGCTCAGAGGTTTTAAAGGGGCATGTAGCTCATTTTGACAGATGGCACTCAAGAGGTACTCACCATTGCTGCTTTGGAGACACATATCCTCTCCGTTATGAGCCTCAAATTGCTATTTCCTCTTAAGTGCACTCCATGTGAGGACAAGGTTCATCACTGAGATGGCTTTTTGTCAATTTTTGGTATATAATAGGGAATTTGGAATCAAAGGGCTCGCCAATATATCTGGCTTATGAAGGTATCTTATGGCACATGCCACTTATGGAGAAATGTTCCAGCATTTTACCATTCAAGCACGCTTAGAGCAAAAACATGCTGATTAAAGTGGGGGGAAAAAGCTGGGCTGTCTTTGCGTTTGGAATACAGACAAAATATGGTGAAAACTATGGAAGCTTGTTTCTGTCATAAAAAGAAAAAAAATGAAAAAAAGGTTTAGGTTCTCACAGTTTAGACTTTCCTTTTTCTCACAATTCTGAGTTTATATCTCACAGTTATGACTTTTCCCCTCACAATTCTGAGATATTAACTTAAAGTCAGGATTGTGAGATATAGACTCACTACAGATGGTGGCTCCAGAAGCAGATTTGGTAGCACTGGGGGGTTAAAGATAAAGATGATTTAATCATAAAATTACTGCTGTTTTGCATTAGTGCAGTGCAGTAATAATATTGTATGGTTATTTCTTAGTAATGCACATTTGACAGTAAAGCACCATACAAAATGTACTTTTATTTACAACAGTAACATGCAAAATCAAAGTTTTGTATGGAACATTCATATATTCTAGTCTTATTAAATGTACCATTATTCTTATATAGTATTATGCTAAACTGATGTGTGAAGAAAAGGAAAAAAAAAAGTCAAATACCTTTTTATTTTTCATTCTATTGGAGAACTACATCGTTTGAGATACAAAGTCGCAGTTCTGACAAGAAAAGTCGGAATTGCAAGACATAAACTTGGAACTGTAAGGAAAAAATTCAAAATTGTGAGATAAAGTGTCAGAATGGTCAAATATAAACTCGGAATTCCAAGAAATAACATCAGAACTCGTAATTACCTTTTTTTTTATTCTGTGGCGGAAAAAAAATAGAATTGCGAGATTTAAGAGATTTTAACTCGACACATAAACTCAGAATTGTGCAATATAAACTTGCAATTCTGATTAGAAAAGTCAGAATTATGAGATATAAACTAGCAATTGCAAGAAAAAAATGAATATTTGTGCGATGAAAAGTCCATTACCTTTTTTTTTCATTCTGTGGCGGAAACTAAAAAAAGAAAGAATGTGTGATATAAACTCAGAATGATTGAGAAATAAACTTGCAATTGTGAGAAAAAAAGGCAGAATTGTGAGATAAAAAGTCGCAATTGCAGTTTAATTATTTTATCCCATAGCAGAAACAAGCTTCCACAAAAAAACTGCCAGATAGAGCTGTAATCCCTCCACATTTGCCCTAATGAGTGGGTTCAGACTGTGCAAATTATGCGATTTTTCTGATTAAATGTGCTCCACTGGTCGTGATTTTAATTTGAGCTACCCTGGGAGATGGAATAGCAGAAGTGATTCGTCTGTGAAACAATCTTCAGGAAGGTTTTAATCCTAGCGCTCACTAGTACTTCTAGTACACAAGCTGCATTTTAATGCTAAACGACAACAGCGCTGTGGTCAGCTTCTGCTGTGGGATTCTTTTCGTAATATGAATTATTAAGACGTTTATAAAGCAGCACAGCAGGAAATGCCTCCAGTGATTTATTCATCCTGTACAAATAAGTATCATTGTGTACCAGAAAATGTGTTGCTGTATGAATCTCACAAACAGTGTGTCTGAGTCATATCCCAAAATCAAATGAAATATAGTGCATTTTTATGCTAAAATGTGATTTAGATATGTTTTTGCAAGATTCGTCCATCTGTATCCATCATAGTCATTGAGTAGACGCCACCGGATCATTATTATGATTCAATAATTATGCTAATGATGCTTCACTGTGGTTTGGCATTCATCTTACATCTTAATAACGAAGATATTATTAACACTTGTTGGTTTAATAACATTAACACCAGCCCTGACTATAGGGTTTGTTTGAATGCCATATACTTAATGCACAATGAAGCGTTCAGGCAGACCGTGTACAGCAAACCAGAAATTGCAGTTCATGTTCAGAGACCATCCCAAACAGGCTGATATATTGTTTGACAATAACTCTCACTGAATTATTTAGTAGGCCTCCGAGCAACTTGAAATGCCACATTTGCATTCGTATTCAGAAGTGGTTATTGCTTTCCAGTTGGTTAATCTCTTCTGCCATCCACATGTTAGCAAAATAAAAATGTAACACTTTTAGGAGTTTTAGAAAATGGTTTTTACACCGAATATCAAAGCGCGTCCTCCTCTTTGGCTTTGCACGTCCAGATGCTGTTGTTATTTGTCAAAACAAATTTGCTGTGAAGAGTTTTGATTAAATTTCTGCACATTCAAGTGCGCTTTCATGCAAAGCAAAGTTGTGTATCTCTCCCGCACTGCACGAACTAAGCAATGATTAATTTCCAATGCATTTTCATTTATCTCTAATGAATTTGTCTTTGCTTTGCAACATATGCAACTTTCATTGCAAACACCATTTATCACTGAAGGTCAGTAACATTTCGCTTTTGCTAATGCAACGTGTTCTAATGACATGATGATTGGTTTTCTTTTTCATGTTTGTTCCTCTCTAAGGGCTGTTTCTCTGACCTTAGCACATGGATTTCAAGACTTCAAATGAAGAGGTAAGTATTGCTTTATATGCTGTAACATTTTGTTATTTTAAACAAAGTAGATGAAGTAGTGTTCACATACAACTTGTAACAGATCTATTTCAGCGTTATTTGCTGAACAAAACTCCATCCAAATAAATGCTCACTGAAGTCGTGGAGGGAGGCAGGAGCACATCGATCAAATAAATGGATTTGTTGACTTTCCACTGGGGGAACAAAGATGTTAGGTCAAAACCGATTGCTTTAATTCCCCTGTCTGCAGACTAGGAAACAGTTATTTAACAGACAACAGATTTACAGTTTCATTTTCTGAAATGCTTTCAATTTTTTAGATTACAATAAGGACTTAATGTAAGGATTATAACGAGGACTTAATTTCACTTAATTTAATCCCATACCCGGAATTTGTGCTCTGCATTTAACCCATCCAAGTGCACACACAGAGCAGTGAGAAGTGAACACACACACACACTGTGAACACACACCCGGAGCAGTGGGCAGCCAATGCTGCGGCGCCCGGGGAGCAGGTCATCCATGATGTAGATGACTTTGTTTTTTCATTAGATGTGGAAAAATGTAGCATTACATCACTTGCTCACCAATGGATCCTCTGCAGTGAATGGGTGCCGTCAGAATGAGAGTCCAAACAGCTGATAAAAACATCACAATAATCCACAAGTAATCCAGACCACTCCAGTCCATCAATTAACATCTTGTGAAAAGCTGTGTGTTTGTAAGAAACAAATCCATCATTAAGATATTTTTTAACTTTAAACTATTGCTTCTGGCCAAAATACGAGTCCATAATCCATAATGACCCTTTCTCCAGTGAAATATTTCCATCCACTGTTGTCCTCTCACATCATAATCCACCCACGTATTTGTTTAGAGCTGTTTTGGACTGGTTTTGCTGGTAAACACCGTGCATATTTCTCTCCTGATTCAGACAACTTTTTCACTGGAGAAAGCAATATTATGGAGGACTTGTATTTTAGCTGGAAGCAACAGTTTGAAGTAAAAAAAAAATGTCATAATGATGGATTTGTTTATTACAACACACAGCTTTTCGCTCCATAAACCCTGAGGAGGAAAACTTTCAGCAAATTTTCATTTTTGGGTGAACTATTCCTGATTTCAAGGACCCGATTGCTCTCAACACCCCAAACTTGTGCTCTCATTTTTAGAATCGCAGCTAGTGAAATCTTGCATCTCAGTTATGGATTACAGTGAAAATGACCACAGAAGACTTCATTATAAAAATTACTGTAATATTACTGTAGCAATGTTCATTTTGTTTGTAGGCCAATGGTTTTGCACAATGCAATGCAGTATTTTTTCTTAGCAAATGCTTTAATATCATATAAATGCAAGATTAGTAAATAATATAAACTCTAATCAATATTTAAGTCCAAGGATTTATTCATTTAGTGGTCTTGATCACCCTGTCAGGATTCATTTTGTAATAATGACCGGCTGATTGTACTTTATATGCTATATATCAGTGTCTATCGGCTACTGAGAAATATTGATCGTCCACTAATTTGGACGTTCTTCTCAATTCGTTAAAATTCAAGACATTCGATGGGTCCTGCATTATATTAATGCAGTTTGGGATGTGATACAAGGCTACTATGAATGCAGAGAGCACACATTTAATAGCTTTTGGGCTCAGAAACGGGGACACAGAAGAGCGCTTATGTGTGGAAGATTAATGAGCGCTCAGAGGAGGATAAGTCTTGTGTATATAGACAGAAGTATTTCTGTTTATTTACAAACACTGTTGTGCTTATGATGTGCAAGGCAAGATTCAGCATGTTGTGGTCAGAAAAAATATTTTTTTTTTCCCATAAAAGTTTTGATTACATTTATTACGAAATCTGGTGAGGTGTTTTGAATCATATTGGCTGTGCTTCTTCTTAATTGTGTGAATTAATGCAGTCCTCCTGGACCAAATACAGTAATTTGACTTCTGCAAAGGCTATAGTCTATGTCTGAGCATGTTTTGACTGAAAATCTCAAGGGTACACTAAAAATGGCTGACACTTGTTTGCTATGGTAACAGAATCAAGCATGTGTCCTAGCAACTGAAGTTATGGAATAAATTTCAATCCGGTATAAAGTATTTGACTGACTTTGCAAGAAAGCGCAATGATGCAGATGCCAGACTCAACAGAAAATCCAAGCCTCTTTCCTATTTTATGAGCAACTGCTTACCAGCCAATTTGGTCATCATAGGAACAAGTCTTGCAACACAACTGGGCCCTGAGGAATTTATTTTATTTCGTTTTTTTTTACTGTGCTGACAAGCGGAAAGGTCAAAATATACACAGAGTCAGTTTTATACAACATTTCAAAGCAGAAAAAGCTTTAATGAAATAATAATGAAAGCACCATGTTGGCAAAAATATTACAATGTGAAATTATGAAATATGTATTGAGAATAAACTATCTGGAATGCAGTCTTTTTTCACTGTAAGTTTCTTCTGAATTTATGATGATTAGATCATTTTATAAAGGCTAAATATGCTTACATGCCTATAATAGACCAACTAGCAAACTAACTAATCATTTTAATTATTCAAAGTTTGTCAAGAAGTTGAAAATAATATATACGTAAAGTGAGATTGATTTCACGACTGTGTAATAATGAGGATAATTGCATCACACGAAAAATTTAGTTTGTTGGTGTTTCTTCACTATTATGTCCCTGGGGTTCATGTTTATTAATGCTAACAAGTTTGCAATTTGAAGCATGATGTGTGAAGAAAACAAAAGAAAAATCAAACTGCATATAGATATCACTTATATAGCGGAATGTTTTTATTTTTTACTGTGCATTATTTTTATTCAAGCTTTACTTTTTCAAAAAGTGACAGAAAGTGTGAAAGTTTTATGAAATTTATGATGCATAAAATACTATACTATGAAAGGAGACCAGTGTTATTTTAGTATTAGATATTATTATAGTTTTTATTCATATTTTGAATACATTTTTATTATATTTTCAGTTTTCATTTAAAGTTTAGTTTTTTTTTTTTTCATATATATATATTTTTTTTTAATTTGTAATAATTTTTATACTTTAGTTTGAGTTATTTTTGTACAACTGAAATTAGCTGAAATAAAAGGTTTTTATATTTTATTTCAGTTTTTTTTTATATATAGTTTTCATTTTAGCTACAGTTTTAGTTTGAACTACCCTAGTGAAAAATAAACATAGTAAAATGTATTTGAAATACATTTATTTCATGCTGAGGATACTACAAATGCATTTATGTACTTAATAAAAATACCCTCCAATTGTACTTTTGGTATACTAAACCGGTATACTTAAAGTCTGCTAAACTGGAACAACTAATTTTGTGCTTAATGCACTTTAATTGTGCAGAAGTAGTCCAACAAAATATATACTAAAGTATATTTAATTGTGCTAAAGTGGAACTACTGCCACTTCTTGCATTTAAAGACTGATATTATTCAAAGATCATACAATCCTCATCAATAGTGACATTAAAACACATTTTAGGCTTAATATTAAGAAATGTGCATTGTGCACAAGTAGTACTCCAAATAAAGTTGAATTATCATTTTTATATCAGTAAGTCGCAAGCGATTCGTCAGTTAATATGTTAATAGATTTGGACTATAATGAATGTATTTTAAATATACTGCTTTTTTTACTAGGAAATAATAACCCTGAATGAGACGTGGGCATTTAATTATGCCAATATTGCTGAAAAATGTATTAAACACAATACATGTTTTTCTGATCTTGTGGAAATGTTCATAACTCTCTTGAATGTACAGTATAGACACTGCTGGACATAAAACACTAAATTGGACACTAAAACAATGATAGTGTGTAAAGTGTTTTAAGAGAGATTATTTTCTTCAAGTCCACAGGGCTGAAAGTGGGAATACTTGAAGAAACTCCCATTAATGAAGTGTTATTTAAAAACTGTTAAAGCGGAGCCATTTAAGTTCGCCCTATCTGCTGTACTTTAAATGATTACTGTAGGGCAAGAACGTTTCATTGCTCAAAATTACATCTTGCGAGGCACTTAGAAGTTAAAGTGCTCACAGTGCCTTATAGCTACATGATTCTCGTGTCACTTTTCTCAAACATTTATCTACTGAAGTAAAGGCCTTGTGGTAAACACTGAATAAATATAGAGCCAATAAGCTGCATTGAAGCCTCTGACAGGCAGTCTGTCAAGATGCGATGTATTCAAGAGCATCTGGACTTCATTATCCATTTGTTGAAGACATTTTGTCACATATTCAAAAAGCTTCATCAGTCATTATGACATTGTGTGGTGTGAAGATGTTTAATCCACTATCAGATAACTGATGAAGCCACTTGGATGGGAGGAGAGGTAAAACATCTCCCACAAATGAATAACCAAGTCCAGATGGTCTAGCAATCATTTTTCTCCCTGATATTCTGCAGAGACTTTGAATGTTCACTTGTGACTCTGCCAGGCAAACGTGACTCTACAAAAACAATCGCTCGCTATTTATCATGCGATCAGTTTCACGGCTAATTAACTTCATGTAGTCAAGTGAGGATTTCAGATGTTTGTGTGACTCTGGCTGTTTCAGACAAAGACTGGGATATATTTGCTTCAAGATGGTAGCGAGGAGCCTTTCAATATCCGTCTGCACCTGGCCAAAGATATTCTCACCATTCAAGAGCAAGACGTCATCTGTGTATCTGGAGAAGCGTTCTACTCGAGTGTGAGTTCAGCAGTTCTCATTATAAACCAGATTGATCCGGTCCTGGAAAGTACAAAGCCATGACGTGAAACAGCTGTTCAGCATATTCTGTTACTGTGGACATGTCAGGGACTGCATCGCCTACACTGGAAGAAAGTGTTTAGTCAGTTTCCCTCAACATGTTCTTAATGTGATAACAGTAAGGTCAAAAATATCATTTACAATGGCTAAATCACCTGACTACAATATAAGTGAGTTATGAAGACATAAATAGACACATTTTTCATTAAAATGCTGTTTTAAGTAAAAGTCATATCAACATGAAAGCAAATTTTACCCTTATAGATGCATTCATGCATAATATTAAATATATAGTATGCATATATATATATATATACAGTATATATTAAGCAAATGAATGTCAACATGAACAAACAGGATTAATTCCTGCATATTATTAAAAAATATTAATTTAGATTGCCATTTAATTTAGATTATGAAGAATATGATATAATATAAAGAATAGAAATAGATGTGTTTATGAATGTACAGCTCTGGAGAAATTAAGAGACCACTTGAAAATTCACTGGATTTATGATTTATAATTATGTGTTTGAGTTTTTTTGTTTTATTCTGTGAACTACTGATGACATTTCTTCCAAATTTTAAATAAAATTGTTGTCATTTAGAGCATAAAAATGATCAAAATAGCAAAAAATATGTCGTGTTCAGACATATTAATTTTTAGACAACACAATACCAATTTTTTTTTAAACTTCAGAAAAGTTAAGAAATCAATATTTGGTGGATTGACACTGATTTTCAATCACAACAAATGAAAACATTTGTTACTTTGACAAAAAAAAAAAAAATTATGACAATATCTTTATTTGAAATTTGGAGGAAATGCTATCAGACCTTTATAGAATAAAACAATTATTAACATTTGTGACCCTGGACCACAAAACTAGTCTTAAGTCGCTGGGGTATATTTGTAGCAATAGCCAAAAATACGTTGTATGGGTCAAAATTATCGAAAGATCATATTCCATGAAGATATTTTGTAAATTTCTTACTGTGAATATATCAAAACTTCATTTTTGTTTAGTAATATGCATTGCTAAGAACTTCATTTGGACAACTTTAAAGGCGATTTTCTTAATATTTTGAATTTTTTTGCAGCCTCAGATTCCAGTTGTAGTCACATTAGTTGTATCATGGGCCAAATATTGTCCGATCCTAACAAACCATACATCAATGGAAAGCTTATTTATTCAGCTTTCAGATGATGTATTAATCTCAATTTCGAAAAATTGACACTTAAGACTGGTTTTGTGGTCCAGGGTCACATTTTACTCAAACCCTGGATTTTCTCTAGTAAATCCAGATAAATTTTGTCTTTTTATGTAGAATTTTGATAGATTTGATATTGATTGATTCATAATTTTGTACACGTATATTATTGCTTATTTCAAAATGACTTTTATTGGAGTTCATTTCATTGAAATATTTTTGTGCAGCTCAGGATATAAATACGTAGCCTGAGGCGTTACCTCAAAATATCTTGCCGCAAGAAAAGAACAGCTCTGCCTTTTTTGCGACTGAGTCATTATTCAGCTCTGGAATGTGTCATCACACATGTAGGCATTTTCTTTGAATGATTTCATATTTAATCTGGTTAACCCATGCCTCTTTGTTTCAGCGTCATTGTCTGATATCGAATGAAACTGCCAAGTGCGTATTTCACTAGCATTTGCGGCAGAATATTCTGACCATTGTGTTGCATCTATCATTGTCCTTACAGCAGACAGCAGCTTTAGCGCTGGTTTAAACAGACAGATCATGTTGTATTCACTGCCCTTTAATTAAGTTACTGGCATTGTTGGCATGGTGCCGTTTTCCCCTTGGGAAATCTACATGAAAAGGAGGCAATTAAAATTAATTAAGAACCTTCTCAGTTTCATGAACAAATTGAAATGAAAAGTAAACTACCTGTCTTCCTCAACACACAGACACGGTGTTGCATGAAAGTGACGAGTTTCCTTTGATTCCTTACAGGAAAGAACAGTAACGATCCGTCGGCAGACAATCGGAGGGTTTGGGTTGAGCATCAAGGTGATTGCACAGTTTCTCGCAGCTTTCACTCAGCTCTCACATTTCTTGCAAGACTTTGAATGTCTTTGTGTTATCATTTCTTCATAGGGTGGTGCCGAACACAAGATCCCTGTTGTTATATCTAAAATATCAAAAGAACAGAAGGGTAGGCTGTTTATTTACTCTCTCTTCTCTCCTACTCAGAAATAAGTTGTTTATTGGTTTATGCTTTTGTCTTTTCGTTCATTTGCAGCTGAACTTTCCGGACTTCTGTTTATTGGAGATGGAATTCTCCAGGTATGCACAGATACATAAATGGGGACATAAGATTAAGATAATTTCAGTGTTAGGGACCCTTTAAAACTCCCACTGGTTTCAGCCAGCAGATGTTTAGGGAGCGTCTTTCTTTTGAAGGAAATTTGAGTTGTCATTTTGGAGCAGTGTTATTCCAATTATGCATTCAATCTGAATTATGTATGTATTTTTCTGAACATGAACGGCATGTTTTAGATGTTGGAATTCTTCATAATATCCATAGTATTCTCATAACAATAAACAAAACATGCTTGCATTGACTGTCAGCTTTATTTAACATAGACTATCCTTAATATCATTTTTTTTTGTTTTCTTAACATTATTGGAGCATCAAATCTGATCTGATTCAGATCTCAGGTGGATGTACTTGCAACAAAAACTTGTTTTTTTTTAAACATTTATAGATTACTGTTCAAATATTTAGTAATTTTTTTTTTTTTTAAGTTTATTCAGTATAATAAATTGATCAAAAGTGATAGTAAAAAATGTTTAATGTTAGAGAAGGTTTCAAATAAATACAGTTCTGTTCTATTTTCTATTCATGAAAAAATACTGAAAAAACGTATCACCATTTGCACAAAAATATGAAGAGGCGTACATTGATAATAAGAAATATTAGAATGATTTCTGAAGGATCATGTGACACTAATGAAAATTCAACGTTCAATCACAGGAATAAATTACAATCTAAAATATATTCAAATAGAAAACTATTTATTTCAATTGTAATAATATTTCATAATATTGCTGTTTTACTGTATTTTTGATCAAATAAATGCAGCCTTGGTGAACATCAGAGGTTCCTTTCAAAAACTTAACAAAAACTTGCCGATCCCAACTTTTGAACGGTACTGTATATCAGGATCTATTCATAACTCCCTCTTATTACTTTTTTACTAATTTTTACTCTTTTACTAATGTTGTCATTAGATAAACGGCATTAACGTGAGGAGTTATCGTCATGAAGAAGTGGTATGTTTCATCTTTTCTAGATAATATTTCAGTTCAATCAGTGCTGTTTTTACAAAGCAGTGCATGGGTTTATAACCTTTATCCCTGTGCTCAGTCTTTTAACAGAAGAGTGTCAGTAATTTTGACTCACCCTTTAAAAGCTTGACTAATTGCAACGAAATGGGTGACACATCCATTCTAATAAATGAATAAGCAAGCATCTTTATGGCTCTCAGGTACAGGTTCTGCGAAACGCAGGTGAGGAAGTGACTCTGACCGTGTCTTTCCTGAAGAGGACGCCTGCATTTCTGAAGCTGCCGCTGTGTGAGGACTGCTCATGTACGTCTGGGTTTGGACACGCTATATTCACCGGTTAATACAGAACCTAAAGTGTCAAAGTCTTTTAAAGTGAAATTTACAATGAAATAACTTTGTTTATTACCTGTTTATTTTATTTTTTAGGTATAATAAGTGACCAGAGCAGTGGAACATCGTCTCCACTGTGTGACAGCGGCCTACATCTGAACTACCATCCCAACAACACTGTAAACATCTAACAAAAATCTATCTATCTATCTATCTATCTATCTATCTATCTATCTATCTATCTATCTATCTATCTATCTATCTATCTATCTGTCTGTCTGTCTGTCTGTCTGTCTGTCTGTCTGTCTGTCTGTCTGTCTGTCTGTCTGTCTGTCTGTCTGTCTGTCTGTCTGTCTGTCTGTCTGTCTGTCTGTCTGTCTATCTATCTATCTATCTATCTATCTGTCATCTTAATCTGTAATCTCTATGTATGTGGCAGGACACATTGTCTTGCTCGTCTTGGCCGATGTCTCCAGGGTTGCGCTGGGAGAAGAGATGGGTGGATCTTCGTCTCATCCCCCTCTTACATGCGCGTCTGTCCCAGTACGTCCCAGGTACTGACATTTGCAGGTGAGCTGAGCAGGAACCACACAATAAATGTCTGTTTTGTCTGTGGCTTTGATAGCACTTACAGTCACTTAGAGTTGCAGTGCCTAATGTGATGTATTTTGGTCTTGCTTTCATCTGGTAATTCTGTTTGTATTCTAGTCACACAGGATTTTCCTTGATTAGTATTTTAGGGCTTATATTAATTCACAGCCATTCCCAAATGAACCACATTAGACCTTTAATACCAAATGCAAACTTTGATGAGGTTAAGCTATTTGAAATGAGACCTTTTTGCACATCAAGTGGAACGTAATTGAAAACTCTTAAATTGGATTGAATTAAATCAATCTGTTTTTTAAATTGCTTTGAATTAAAGTGAATATTAGACAATAGTTAGCTACTTTTTGCATTTTGTGGAATGTCTCCTGAGTGCGCATATTTTTAATTTATCCAGGCAAAATGCCTTTCAAGTCATTGCTGTGGATGGGGTGTGCAGCGGGGTAATTCAGTGCCCCAGTACTGACGAATGCACCGACTGGCTGCAAGCAATAGCTTCAAACGTTTCTGGCCTCACCAAGCACAACGTGAGTACAAATGCAGTTTCGGCATGGTAAAAGTATAGCAATTTAACAACCAAAGTCAATTCTTACACAAACGGTGATTGCTTAGAGTGAAAGCACTAATGCAATTTAACTTCTATGTCTTATAATGTGACTACTCAATGTACAGAGGGGTTCAAAAATCTGAAATCACACTGAAACATGTCTTTTCAACCTGGAGAAAATGAAACATTTCAGATTTTGAAGAACTTAAAACATAAAAATGTTTGAATGATGAAATTTAATGTCACCATTCAGAAAGTTTTGGTCGGTAAGATTTTTGATTAATGTTTTTGAAAAAAGTCTGTTATGGTCACCAAGGCTGCATTTATTTAATAAAAAGTACAGTAAAAACATCAATATTGTGAAATATTATTACAATTTAAAATAATTGTTTTATATTTTAATATATTGTAAAGTTTAATTTATTTCTGTGACGCGAAGCTGAATTTTCAGCATGATTACACCAGTCTTCAGTGTCACATGATCCTTCAGAAATCATTCTAATATGCTGATTTACTGCTCAAGAAACATTTCTGATTATTATTAATGTTGTAAACAGTTGTGCTTATTAATATGTTTGTGGAAACAGTGATACATTCAGAATCCTTTGATGAATAGAAATTATAAATGATCCATTTAATGCATCCTTGCTGAATAAAAGTATTCATTTTTTTTAAATAATAATAAAAATAAAATCTTAAGCACCCCAAACTTTTGAACAGTAGTGTTTGTATATATTTATATACATTTATATTATATCCAAAGACCACTATTGGCTTTATTTAGCCTGTTTAATAATAAAAAATACAAATATTATCAGCATTTTTTAAAATAAGGTATAGATTTAATTGAAAAATTAGCATGGATTTATCTGTCTTCCTTCATTTCCATTAGTTTCCTTTTGATTTTGTGTCTTTTTGCACAATATAAAAATATATTTATATATTTGAAGTTTTTCTTTAATGGTTAGCACTCATTCTCTGACATATTCAGCGTGAATCGTGACATTTCTTGCTTTTGTTCTCCCTCATTTCCTTTCCTCTTTCCACCATTGTTTCTGTACATGTTCTTTGATAATACCACCTAAAACACAAGGTATTGTGGTTTGTTTAGACTGGATGATGTTTGTGCAACTGTGTCAGGGCAACATTCACAGATTTATAGTGCTTCATTGTCTCTGAAGAGAGTGTACCGAACCAATTTGTGCGATAAACTACATTTATGCTCAATATTGGAGATAATTCGGGAAGACAGTGAAATATTCGTCATAAATTTTCATTTTCGCCAGGCAGGTCATGTGTTGTAATCCCCTCAATGCAATAGATTAAGGCATTAAAATGGCATTTCCCACACAATGAAGGATTTCACTCTTAATTAACGATAGAGCGCAGTGTGTGCCTCATGGCCCAGATCGCTCCCCTACAAAAATCCTCCATCTTGCGTTCATTTATTTTGAGTGTGTTTAGCATTTCCCAAAAAAATCCTCTCAAAGATGATGATAAGTTTGGTCCTCACAACAGTTTACTGTAGTGTTTGCTTTCGATTATCCTGCCGAGGGACCATCTGGATGAGCTTTCAGTCCATTTCCTGCAAGGAAAATAGACCTTATTCCACATTCAAATGGAGCTATTAGAGTCATTTGTGCAGCAGCAGTGACTGGCCGGGGTTACGTGGGTAATGAAGCTAGTGAGAATGTTAATCTTGAATAAAGCTTGGCAGCAGGAGCGATTCTCCTGAGCTCTGATGAACAGTAGTACCTCTGTTAGTCTAAAACACACAAGATGTATGGTGTTCTTTTATCTGCTACTTGAATAATTGGGCTGAGACACGCTAAAGGTCATTCGGTGATCACCAGAGCTCTTTATTTTATATCTGTGAAGCAGATTGCCGTACTTCGCTGGCCTTTTGTTAGAATTTATGATTGAGATGTCTAGGAAATCTGTCAAGAATCGGAGGTCGAATGAAAAGGATTCATGAAACCTGCATTTCTGTAATGTTGTACAGTTTTGTGGATTTTTTTTTGTCCCTAAAGTGCATTTATACTTTTAGTTAGTGTTTCCTGCACTAAATATTCTTCAAATACAGTAAATTACTTCAAATGTTTCTCATTTGTAAGTCACTTTGGATAAAAGCATCTGCTGAATGAATAAACATAAAAGTAAAAAAATTACAAAATCAAGGCATTTCCACAGATTTCATCCCCCAAAATATAATATAAACATAAAAATATAAATATTATATCTAATATATAGAAATGTTCAAATATATTTATTTATTTTGAAACTATATTTTATATTAACTTTATTATTCAATATATAATTTTATGAAATATAAAAAAAATGATATTGTTTAAAAAGTAATCTATTACTTATAGTGCACACATTGTCTTTAAATCTATTTTACATCTATACTATTATACATTTAATTGTAAAATATATTTAATAGTATATCAATATTAAAAATAATATATAGAAATATTCAAACTATTTATTTATTTCAAAATGTGTTTTTTATTTTTAGTTTTTTTTTAATATATACATTTTACATGTTTTATTAAAAAACTTATTTAATTATAGTGCACACATTATCTTTAAGTATTCTAAATATATATTATTCTAATCATAAATGTAAAATATATTTAAAGGTATATAAATATTAAATATAATATATAGAAATATTTAAATCTATCTATTTAAAGCACATGTTTTATATTTATATTTTATAATGCAATATATACTTGTAAAATATATGCATATTTTAGAAAATTTATCTAATTATTGTGCACACATCATCTTTAAATAAATTTTAAATATATATTATTATAACCATATAAAATATATCTAAATGTGTATATATATATATATATTAAATGTAATAAAAAAATAAATAATATATCCATTATTTTATACATTTCAGTATATATTTTAGAATATGTAAAACATTTATTAAAATTAATTATTTTAGTGAACACATCAACTTTAAATGTGTATAATAAATATATAATTTTTTTTTAAAGGTCTATACATTAAATATAAAATATTTCTTTCTTTATTTGATATATTTTAATATGCATTTTTTTTATAAACATGTTCAAAAGTCTAACCTGTTAAATCTTCATAATTCTATTGCAGGTGAAGAAGATCAACAGAAACTTTCCAGTAAACCAGCAGGTAAGGAAACAGAATCAGACTTGTTGAGAAGGTGTGAATTGGACCTTGAAAGAGTGACAGAAAGCCTGCAGAGATCCAGATAAAGCCCTGAAAGAGCGAGTGACTTGGTCAGCACAATTGAATGAAGCCACACAATGATATTTTCTGTCAGAGCCGCTATTCTTCATGCGGTGTGACGCATGTGCCCTGCAGAAAGACAAGAGTCAGGTGCACAGGGCATTGAGATTCTCTGAACCGCCTGACGCCATGCTCCTCAAAACCATTTGACACACACAGACTGACAGATGCTTGGTCACAGTGTCCGGTTTTAGTCTGTGACCTCCCAGTGCTGACATTTTATACGATCAAGCTTTGACTTAGACTTGATTATTGGAGAATGTTGAATGGAGAAGTATGTTTCTTCCTGGAAACTCTGTGCAGACTAATTACTTGGAACGTCTTAGTCCTTCTATAACCTATTTAACACTTTCTTTTTGTGTCTTTCTGTGGTTTAGATTATATATATGGGCTGGGTGGAGGAGAAGGAACAAGATTCTGTTCAGGACCGAATGTACACACCAAAGTTTCTTGCCTTGAGGGGTTCGTCTCTCTTCAAATTCTCCGCACCTCCAGTGAGTTCTTCTGCATGATTTACTGCATCAGGAGCCTTTCGGTTTCAATAGCTGACTTTTATATGATTTTATTTTTAGCATACGCACGCAATATTTATTCTACTTGGGGCAACTTTGGCTAAAAAAAAAAAACAGTGACAATTATTTCAAACTTTCATTGAAACTTGAAACTTCATTGCACTGAAGAATTGTTAAAGGAATACTTGACCCTAAAATGCATATTTCCTCACTCGTTTAAAACCTTTAAGCTGTTTTTAGTGCAAAACAAAAGATTTAGAGCTGAATTTCAGTGTTTTCTTTAAAACAAATCTATTGCATGACTTGTAATATAGCACTCAAGTCATATCCATTATTTTATGGAGTTTTTTGTTCTATTTAGAGCAAATATGGATATTGTTAACTTAAAATTATTTATAAAATAAAAATATAAAATTAAAAGAATAATTAAAAAATCTTCTTTGATAGTCCATGAAAACATATCTATTAAAAATCATTTCATTAACTGAAATAAAGATGTAATTAAATAAAATATAAAGATCAGAAAGATTAGAAATTTGGACTTGCCTTGGCAACTAAATTAAATAAAATTAATTAAAAATAAAATAAAATAAGTCGAACTTGAAGTACATTTCTAAATAAATAAATTACTAAATTACTGAACTAAATGCTAAAATTACTAAATGCTAAAACCACTCAATTACTGAAATAAAAATACTAAACATAAATACGAAAAATACTATAACAATTACAAAAGCATATAACAAAATTACAAAAACTAAAATTATTATGAAAACTGAAAATGTAAAAATAAAAGCTAATTTAAAGTAATAAAAATACTTTAATAGTATGCAAATAATACTAAAATATATATGAAAAAACTACCCAAAATTACAAAAGCATTTAACAAAATTACAAAAACTAAAATTATTTTGAAAACTGAAAATATAATGGCGCTACAGCTATAAAACAGCTTTAAAAGACGCTAATTTAAAATATTAAAAAATATGTTACTGGTATGTAAATAATACTATAATAACACTGCAGGATACAGTATGAGTTTGGAATAACGATGAGTAAATATTCATTTTTTGGTGAATTATTTCTTTAAAGAATTGCCCATTTTCACCCCCAAGCAGTTGGCGTCCACATTATTTGCTCCATTTGTTATCGACTTTATGAAATCCATTAATCCGTTCAGTCGTCCGCAGGCTAAATCACCTAACCTGATGCTCTAACACCTCCATTTAATAAAGCCTAATCTCCGTACACAATCAGCAATTAATTTAAACACCTTCATCATAATTCTGGGAAATTATTTAGAATGAAACATGAATGGTAATCTGGGAAGTGTCTCATTAAAGATAAACCTCTCCTAATATGGAGATTGATAACATTGATAGCAGTGTTTTTTAACTCTCGGTCTCCCCCCGTATTTCACGACAGATGGTACGGTCCTGATGAAATGAGGAATTGCTGTAGTTGGTGCTTGTAGATGTTGCCACTTAATTAATTTATCCTGAAGAGATCAAGACATCAAAGAGCTTCATCCAATCTGCCATTAATCATAATTTGATGGTGGAGTGGGAGGAAGATCAAAAGTTTGAACTTAAAAAGCTATTATGGGATACGCAGATGCAAAATTGCATTGGAGAGAACTTATAACACTCTGTCAGGTTATTTCAGCTTGTTCAGATGTTCTCCACTTGCGCCAGTAAACACTTGACATGCTGCCTTGCAGGAAGGACTAGGTAGAAAGTTGGATTTCTAAGCAAATTTGGTGCACAAAGCCAAGTTTTGTTTAATCTGGTTAGCCCCCCTAAAAGATATGTTTTGTATGTCCGTTGCTGAGTAACAAAGGACATCCAAGCAGACCGAATATAGGATGACTTGATTTTTACAACTGGTAGTTAAGTGGATCATGAAAAGTGTCTTTGTATGACACAAGGTCGGAGGGCTTGAAAAATAAAAGGCCTTTATGAAAAAGAAAGTCATTTTAGATTTCATTTTGATGAACGATTATGGAGACCATCATTTTATTTTCTTATCAGTAACTTCAGTAATTAATAATACACAATTAGACCAATACCATGTTAAGAAAGTAAAATGTTTATTATTATTATAATTACTACTATTATTATTATTAGTATTAGTAGTAGCAGTAGTATTATTATAAGTATTAGTATTAATTTGTCTATAAATCATTAATATATTTTCCATGTTTTTTTTGTAATATTATAAAGATTTTATTATTATTATTATTATTATTACATTTATTTATTAAATGCATTAAATGTATTTAAATTATTTGTTTATTTGTAATATTTATATTATTTTAATAAAAATATTTTTGTTTTTAACATGCTCTGATGAATCATACACAACAGAAATGTGTTTATAAAGTAAATATAAATTATTATTATTATTACTATTACATTTATTAAATTCTTTAAATGTATTCAAATTATTTATTTGTATATTTGTATTATTTTTATACAATTTTATTATTTACTTTTTGTGTTGGATGATCTTTTTTTGTTTGTTCAAAAAGTACAAAAGGTTATTAGTAGTAGTATTATTAGTATTATTATTGCATTTAAATGTATATATTAAATTTATTAAAGGTATCCAAATGTTTTGTTTATAATTTTTTAATAGTGTTTTATTATTGTCATTTTAATAATAATAATTATGATAATAATAATAATACCAGTTAACCAACTGGTTTAACCAAGTTAATGTACTACTACCAAATGCCATATATTACCTTTTTATTATGTCTTGTTAAAGCGTTTGTTCCATGCATCAAGGAGATCTTTAGATGATCACCCAAAGTCTATGTCAGTGTGGTGTGTGTGTGTGTGTGTGTGTGTGTGTGTGGTGTGTGTGTGTGTGTGTGTGTGTGTGTGGTGTGTGTGTGTGTGTGTGTGGTGTGTGTGTGTGTGTGTGGTGTGTGTGTGTGTGTGTGTGGTGTGTGTGTGTGTGTGGTGTGTGTGTGTGTGTGTGTGGTGTGCGTGCGTGCGTGTGTGTGTGGTGTGCGTGCGTGTGTGTGTGTGTGTGGTGTGTGTGTGTGTGTGTGTGTGTGTGTGGTGTGTGTGTGTGGTGTGTGTGTGTGTGTGTGTGTGTGTGTGTGTGTGTGTGTGTGTGTGTGTGTGGTGTGTGTGTGTGTGTGTGTGTGGTGTGTGTGTGTGTGTGTGTGTTTACTCAAGCAGAGTTCTTGTCTGGTATTCTGACATTTGAAAACTCTGCTCTGAGCCACTTGAGTCTGAAGAAAACACTCCTGAGTTCTCTGTTCCTTCATGATCCATCTTCACTGGCCTTTGGGTATTTGAGGTTACTGCCGATACTCAGTGTGAGTCATTCCCATACACGGGATCTCAGGGGGTTTTCCCTCTTTCGTCGGAGAGCTGGACGTTGTTTACTTCATGTAGCATTTGAAAGATCCCTCGAGGGCCGCAGTGAGAGCGAGTGACCCAGAGCTAATCTGAATAAAGCACTGTCTGTAACGACTGACAGCCATCTAAACTCCTCTAGGTCACCACCTGGGACTGGACCAGAGCCGAGAAGAGCTTCACCGTCTACGAGATCATGTTCAAGATACTGAAGGTATGAGCTCAAGTACTTTGGGATTTCACACATTATATATCACACTTGTGTCAGGCCTTACAAATAAATACTGTAATGGTATCAGATATTTAGTTGGTGATAAATCATTGTCCTCCTACAAGTTCTTGTTCTTTTGTTATTTATTGAGTAATAATTAGTATAATAACTAGTTTTTGTAATATTAGAGGCCACATTTAATTTAAAGCCCATTCATTATTGCAAAAGATGTAAAACTGAAGAAAATGTCAAAATAAATATTTAATAATTTCCCTTTTTCTTAGTCACTAATACAGTTTTATATCTGTAATTGTGTTATTCTCAAACAATATTGTTTGTTTGTCACAGTATGTGTTGAATTTAGTTCAGCCCATTTTTCTCACATAAAAGCAGATGGAAAGGATTAATTCACATCGTTAAATAATTACTTATCATAAAGTACAACATGACTATTGTTGTTTATTTCTATAATATTTATTTCACAAATGAAAAAGGGTTGCAACACCAGTGACAATATTAATCTAGGATTACAGTACATTTAGTATTTGATGTCAGAAACAAAGGGGCAAAAATTATTTAAAAATTATTTTAATTAGTAATTACTTAAATTGTTTAGATTTTTCATGTAGGAATTTTTTTTTAAAGTAATATTAATAAAAATAAGATAAAAATGTTAAAACAGTAGCAATATTACTCTTATTTGCATTTAATATCCCATATGCATGCTTCTTTTCAGGAAAAATAAATAAATATATAGACTGAACAGCTATAGACAACTGTATATATATATTGTCAAACATTTAGAAATTTATGAATTATGAATATGAATTTGACTTATTAATTATAATTATGATTTTTAAATGTTTTTAATTAACTCTCTTATAGTCACCAAGGCTGCATTTATTTCATAATGAATACAGTACAAACTAAAAAGTAATATTGTGAAATATTATTACCATTTGAAATAACTCATTTCTATTTGGATATATTTTAAATTGTATTTTATTCCTGTGATCAAAGCTGAATTTTAGCATCATTACTCCAGTCTTCAGTGTCACGTGATCCTTCAGAAATCATTCTAATATACTGATGGACATGAATCTATGGCTAAAAAATCATAATGTTTAAAGTACTGTGCATATATAGTTTTTTTTTTCAGGCAAATTCATTTTCAAATAATTTCAAAATGATATTTTATATTTATATTTAATTTTTTTGAGAATGAGCCAATCCATAAAATCATACATTTATGTGTTTTTACATCATTCCAACTCAATGCATCATTTTAGGACAATGAGCTGGTGGACAAGCGGAAGCACTGCTTCAGCGTTCAGACGGACTCCGGCGAGGACATCTTCTTCAGCGTGGAGCTGGAATGTGAGCTGCTTCTGTGGGAGAAAGCCTTTCAGATGGCCACCTTCTTCGAAGTGGAGCGAATACAGGTACTGAACTGCCAGAGTTAGTATAAGCCAACTCCAGTTTAATTGCTCAGACCGACTAACTTAAACACTGTAAGTGAAATGAAATGAGGGACTATCAGCAGCGATGTTACGTCTTGCTCGTCTTCTTGGCATGATAAACAAACCCAGCAGAGCTGAGATCAGATCGAGGCGAATAAAACTGCACCTGCCAGACAATGTTGGCCGCCATCTGAACAACACAAACTCTGAGCGATTAAGGCTGTGCCAAAAAGAGATTAAATGTGATTTGTTATTCAGTACTTGACGGAAACACATTGTTCACAAACACACTATGAAAACACATTTTGTTTGGAGACATTAATATAATATAATCCTGGGTTTGACCTGCTTGAATGAGCTACATCCACTTTTACGTTTTGTATCAAAACAGATTTCAACTTTTTTTGTTTTGTTAGTTTTTTAGCATGAAGGTCACATTTAAACACATTTTGTGCTACAGCACTTGTCAGATGTTATTTATGGATAAGTTTTAGTGTTTTACCCTTGTCCCAGACCCAAGCTTTCAAACATAAATAGGAAAATTCATAATAAAAAGATGAATACTAACATTTTGAAAACTAAAATAATCAATTCAGATGAACATGTGTCAATGAACATCTATCATTACATTACATTCAAATTGATCAAAAGTCAGTGTACAATATTTTTTTTACTAGCTGGGCAAAATTATATATAGTACTCGAGTTTGAGATGAAATAAACGTTTTTTTTCTGTATCATTTCCAGTCAATCTGTGTAAAAATATTATTTAATTTTGTGAATTTAGGAACATAAATTGCTAGTTGTTCAATTAGTCTTAGCGAAACAAAGGTGTCAGATGTTTAAATAAAATAAAATACAATAAATTAAAAACTTATATATATATATATATATATATAAAGGCTCAGGTCCATTAAATAATGTTAACAGAAACAACTTTTGATTTTAATAATGTATTAATAAATGTGGAAATTGATATTAACTAAAATTCATAAATGTTTTAGAATTATTTTTCATTGTTAGTTCATGTTAACAAATGCAACCTTATTACAGTGTTATAAAAACTTATTCTATTCTCATAATCATTTCGTTTAACTTGATGCACAAAAATAAACAAAATAATTAAGAAAAACTATATAGACATATAAAAAAAATATATATATATAAAAATGACAAAAAACAACGGAATTACTGAAACTTGGACTAAAATTAAAGCGAAAACAGATTTTTAAAATATTAACAAAAATGGTATAATGGTATATCAATGATACTAAAGTAACACTGATATATACACTATATAAACACAAATTAAAATAGTGTGAAAAATGAGTTTTTGTTCTTACCGAATCAAAATTGGTCATAGTTGTAGAAATGGCCATAGATTCATGTACAGGATCCACTGATGTATATTTGAAGTATTATACAGTATGTAAGTACAACTCTCACATTGAAGCAAATCTATTTTCCATATTCTAGCAAGAAGATAGCAGGACAATTTCCTGCAACTGTTTCACATTCATGCAAAACAACGGTGGGCACAAATAAAATCACTGCCAATTTGTCCCACTAAACCAAACTAATGCAGCAAAAAACCCTGACCGTGCCTCGTGCCAAAAAATCGCTTCTGTTTATTTTTCTCCCAAAATAATTATGTACGACACTTATCGTCCTAATTAAACATTTAAGAGCTGAAGGAGACGTTTGTGTCTGCCAGTTTGTCTGATTAACAATGCCAAGTGTCTCCCGTTTCAGTGTAAAACATACGCTTGCATCATGGACAGTCATCTCATGGGACTCACCATCGATTTCAGCATGGGCTTCGTCTGCTTCGATGCTGCCACAAAGGTGACGCATGCAACCTTCCATCTTAATTCAATTTAAAATGCACGATCGCCTTTTATTAAATTCTCATCAAGTTCTGTATTGTATAATATTTATAGAAACTTTTTTTAATGACACTCTTCATCTGTCAACTGTATGTTAGGTAAACATGTTATAATAGAGTTTTTTCTGTAGGTGTTTAAAGCATGTTCTGTTGTGTTTGGTAATATTATCACTCTATTAAGATACTGTGACTGTTTGTAATAACAGACTGGCACTGGCTATATTCACAGTAATAATATTTAAAAGTAATAATAGTAATAAAAGTAAATAAATCAATAAAAGTCATATTTTCATACAAACAAAGTGTAGAATTAACACTCTAAAATGGCCAAGCTTGCCAAAACAATGCCAAAATGTTGCATGTCATAAAATAATTTTGAATCTTTTTTGTTTTTGTTTTTGTTAATAAGATACACTACACTGAAAACAGTTGGTGTAGAAACAGATTTCACTTAAATTGCTAGTAAATTTCACAAACGATGACAAAGAAATGTCAAGTAACAGGGAATTCAATCTGAAATTTTGAAGTAAAAAATGTAACTTTATTATTTAAAAAATATTTTGTTATTTTCATTCAAAAAGGAACCATTAAATTGATCAAATGCGACAGTAAAAACACAATTAAGCAAAATTATTAAGCAGCACAACTGTTTTCAACATTGATAATAAAAATTCAGATCAAAAGAGCAAAATTCAGCTTTGCATCAGAGATATAAATTATATATTCACATCGAAAACACTTATTTTAAATTGTAATAATATTTCACAATATTACTGTTTTTACTGGAATTTTTTTATCAAATCTTTATCTTGGTGAGCATAAAAACTTCTTTCAAAAATAAAAATGTTTTTTTACAGACCCTAGTTTTTTTACTGATAAAATGTAACATTTTATCTACTAATGTTAAGCAATCTAACATGCTTGTTTTCTCTCCACGTTTAAGGACTCTCTCCTAACGACCTGTACCCCAGTGGAAAATTCAGCATCAGATATCGGTTATCTAGTAATATTATAGGTTTAGAAACTCAAGTTGTCCACATTAAAACAGCCAGATAAAAATATGAGGAATAAAATAACAAATATGAGACGCTTTTGTGTGAGATATGCCTGTGCTGTTTGTCTGAAATATGCAAAATAATTACAAGCTAAAAATTCCATTATGAAAGGAACAAAAACAAAATGTTGGAATAAACAACAGCTTAATGGGTATGAAATATTCAATGCAAATATTTTTGAAACATAAAAAGTAATTTTCCACAATTCTCTGGTTAATTTAAGATACTTTGTCATGTCTATAGAGTTATTAATATGCATAATTTAAACCTCCATTATAGGCAGTGCTGTGGAGATATAAATTCTCTCAGCTGAAAGGATCATCAGATGACGGCAAGAGCAAAATCAAGTTCCTCTTTCAGAATCAAGACACAAAACTTATTGAAGCAAAGGCAAGTTCACTCTTTTTGCTTTCATTATAAAGTCTGTCTATGAAAAATAAAAAGCATTTTAATATACTACTTTGAATAAGTATGGATCATACACTTTTTGGTAACCTCCAAACTTTTCAAAAACTTCATAATCTTGTCAGTGTAAAAGAAATAGCTGAAGGAAGCAGATAAAAATAAAGCATGATGATATGAATTTCCTGTTTGATTATTTTCCCCGTAGGCCGTAAATGCAAGCACTTTTCATGCGCCGAGTTTGATTTGATTTCTGCTTGAGGCTTCCTCCTTTCTTCACGATCGTGTTTTCTCCCCGATGTTTTCAGGAGCTGGAGTTCTCCAACCTCTTTGCGGTTCTCCACTGCATCCACGCTTTCTTCGCAGCCAAAGTGGCTTGTCTGGATCCCATGTTCGTGAGCAGCCGAAACGCCGCCATGGCCCCCGTGGTGTCGGCCACTTCCACTTTAACCGCCCCGTCACAGATATCCAAGCTCAAATACATGAGCTGACAGACTCCAGCGACCAGCTATCTTCTCCTTCCAGACTTTGAAAACGCAGGATGAGAGGAACCAGCCCTGACGAACGACTTTGAAACAAACAATTGAAGTATGTAACATTGAAACCTCGCTATATCTTCCAGACGGGAATCAGACTCAAACGTAAGCCATTCTGCGAAGAGCTGGATGAATTTTGAACATTTTAGCATTAAGTTTCCAGCTGTGGTTGCCAGGTCATTAGAAAAATGGACTCTTTCCCTTTGATATTGCGGTATATCTGTTTGCATTCAAATGATATTAACACTTCTTTGTGTATACTTTTAGAATATTATTTAATCTGGTTATTGATTGGAATGGACCTGTTATGAAACTGCCATGAATGCATCATGTCCTTGAGCCTCTGTTGATCTGCGTTTTCTCAAATAGTTAACAAGAATAAAACCAGCCATCTGAAATATACATTTACTCAAAAAGGAATCGTCCGATAGATATCCAATATTGGCAATGCGTAACCTGTTATTTTGGTCTAGAATGTTTTTAATTCACCTAAATTGAACATCAGTTTTTAAATCTGTAGAAAAACTATTAAAATGGCGCCCCGTCTGACTGCCTAGAGAAACAGACTGGAGAATGTGGGTGTTATTTTCATATTCCTATTTTGATACTTTATTAAAGGATGAATCATGTAAGTGAAGATGAACTGGAATTGTATGACGTGACTGAATGACGCACATTTGAACTTTCTCAAGGGAACGACGTACTTGCTAATCCATGAAGTGATTGACTTTATTTATTTAATAAGATACATATATTAGTGCATAAACTTTGGTCATTTTTGCAAAGTCAACATGAAATGAAAACTGACCCTATTTACTTAACATTAGTGCTGTCAAATGATTAATCGCATCCAAAATAAAAGCTTTTGTTTACATAATATATGTGTGTGCACTGTGTATATTTATTATCTATATACAAATACACACACATACAGTATATATTTTGAAAATATTTACATGTATATATTTATATTCATATAATTTTTATATTTAAATATATTTAATAAATAAACATAACATTTTTCTGAAATATATACATGCATGTGTTTGTATTTATATATAACATAATAAATATACACAGTACACACACATATATTAAAACTTTTATTTTGGATGTGATTAATCGTGATTAATCATTTGACAGCGCTTCTTAAAATGTAATTAGTTTAATAAAATGGTAAAAACTTACAATAAGGTCCCATTAGTTAATGCATTAACTAACAATGAGCAATTTAGTTGTTGCAGTGTTTATGAATTTTTGTCAAATTAAAAAAAAAGGTCAAATATATTTTACGGTGTCCTTATATTTACTATGGAACAAAAAACATAAATTATGCATAATTACATGCAACTAACTGTAAACCAAACCCTCATCCTAACACTAACCATATAGTAAGTATATGTAGTTTATTAATATTAATCAGTATTAAATGTATAATTACACTGTAACAAGGACACCTTAAATTCATTGTTAGTTCATGTCAGCTCAGGCTCATTAAATAATATTAACAGATACAACTTTTATTTTAATAATGAATTAGTAAATGTTGAAATTGAGTACTAAATGCTTTAGAATTATTTTCACTGTTAATTCAGGTAAACTCATGGAATCTTATTGTAAAGTGTTGCCATTAAAATGAACGTGTCTGTTCATTATTCATCAGCGCACATTATTGCAAAAGGGGAAAAAATGCCTTTATTTTTTGGTTGTTGACTGTGTGGGCTGTTAGTTCAATTATTTAGACGTTTTTTTTTTTTTTGGTAACTGCTGTACTATAGATTTATGCTATTAACACATGCTGGTTAACATCGATGACATGAAGATTATTGGCTAAAAAAACAACAATTGAATATACTGTGTATATTCAATATTTCTATAGTAAAGTGGGTTATGTATACGCTTTCATGTTGACAAAATTTCTCCAAACTGTACATATTTAAGGCTGCTGTTATGATGCTGTTATTTAACGCATGCTAGTGTCATGAACTGACATGTAGGATAAAGATGTGTGTTATCTAGCATTATGGCCAAAGCTTTAAATACTATAAATAAATTAACTTTAGTCATTTCCTCATGCTGAAGTATGTGACTTGACTAAAAAAAATTATATTCTAGAAAATATGAACCATTTATTGTCATGCTGCCACCCCAAAGTTAATGTAGGACCCTACGGATGGAATAGTAAATGTGGTTTTACTGAGAAGCACTTTTGCGCCATTAAATCAGTCCTATTTTTGTCATAACCCTGATTTTTGTCCTGGTGTTGAGCGTTTAGTCTATGCAAAAGAGAGATTTGTGACTTACCCCTGACTGGGATAAATTTGGATAAAGATGGGAATCGAAAAGCAGAGGCTGAAAAGCTTTCTTTTATTTTTAGCAAACTATGGTTCGTTTTAATAAAGATGTATAGTTAATAAAGATTTTATAATGTGACCTGAGAGTTGTCTAAGCTGAAGTGTGTTGAGTGATATTGTTTCGAAGTTTTAAAGAAAATGGCATTTGACTGATGTTTAATGCACACGTTACACTAGCAATAGGAAAAGCAACTTCCGTAAATTAGTACATTTTATAATTTATTTGAAGAAACAAAATTTTACACTAAGAGTTAGACATGAAGCATAAAAATATTATTGCATCAAAAAAGCAGAAATTTAATAATCATGCAGATTGTTAGTAATTTTGCGTGATTTGTCAAATATATATTTTCTTTTTTTAATAATATAATTTCTGACGTTTTTATGACACTAAAACTCAATTGACAACAC
Source organism: Barbus barbus (assembly GCF_936440315.1). NCBI lineage: Eukaryota > Metazoa > Chordata > Actinopteri > Cypriniformes > Cyprinidae > Barbus > Barbus barbus. Next base: position 21,035,381 of record NC_136724.1, on the reverse strand, counting down.
CATCTTAGTAAAAACATCACAGGTTGGCTATAAATATATTTAATGAAAAGATGGAGAGAAACATAGCATCATATTACAGTCAGTGATGCACTTAAGAAAAAGTCTGTAGGACATCATGCTGTGGAATTAGATCTCATGAAACGTTCAAACAATCACAAACTCAACGGACAAACTGCTCTTACCTCAAGAAACCGTCTGGTTTACAGTCAATAAGCAATATGAAAAACAATGAAAAAGATTACAAGATCCGCTCATGTAGAATCTGCATGGCCTGTTGGTTCTTCTCTCAATATCTCAAACGCTTTGAGCATTTTCATGATTGACTGAAAATAGTCATAAATGGTCTTTATATTCAGGAGGGAAACGTAACCTATTAAAGTTTGTTTAATAAAATTTTACATGTAAATGTGTCATCCTGCAGTCTCAATAACAAAACACACGAACCTCTCTTTTTTATGAGTTTTGAAGTCACTTTGAATTCGAAGCTGGTGCAATACTGTTTAAAAAGATGAAAACATTGTTTCTAAACTGTGCTGGTGTAGATGTATTAGAGATACTGTACCTTAACATGTAAGGCCAAATATGAAAAAATATTTTGGTTTTTATCTTTACATTCTAGTTTCCCTCTCACCATCATTTTAATGAATAACAGGAGATGCTTAAAGTCCTCAATTTTTTTTTTTTTTTGTGGCTTTTAAGTCCATGTCTATGTGCTAGCGACTTCTAAAAAAGAAAAACGATTAAATTAATTTAAGCACATGTAAATTTACAGTCGTCCTCTTTCAGAAAATGAAAAATAAAGCTCATCAGCTTATCGATTTGTGGTTCATAGCTGTGGCATCATGGAGTTATTTTAGGAATGAACTAAAAATAGTATTAAGATAAAATCCTACAATGGAATTTAAAAAATATATATATTTAGTACTGCCCTGAAAAGGCTGCACAACAGGTATGTACATATTTCACAACACAAAGTAGTTTTAATAACAAAAGATCCTGTTGAAAAGTTGACAAACTTGGTTCTTGATATCATGTGTGGGTTGCGATATTGTGTGGTTTCCTCAAGCATCAATGACTGTTTTCAGTCTTTTCTGATGGTTTTGTCAATCCCTGATCTCAACATACTATAGTCACTGTGAGGAAGAACTCAAATGGATCTGGAGGACTTTTGTGGGACAAACCAGAGATGCACAACCATCACAAAAGACCATGAATGAACTAACAGAGGCGACACAATATTAAGAACCTTTCAACAGAATCATTTATATAAAGTTATTTAGTACTGTATATGTTCTAATATATGTTATGCTACATAGCTTCAACAGGGCAGTACTAAAACAACTAAAATGCAGTTATTATGATGAAATTTTTATGATGAAAACACAATATCTACTGAATATATTAAACATACTTTGGGTCTTTTTCCAGTATCTCAATCTGTGTGTATTTTTGGGAAATTTGACAAACATTTCAATTCTATTATATTTCATTTCAGAGTAACAAAATCCTCTACAATCAACTGAAGAACTGAAATTAAGCCACAGATTTCTTATGCTGACAATATATAGCAAACAAATTGTTACGACAGTGAGAAATCACCGATTACAAACCGACACAAACAGTGACGTCTCTTACATTTTATGATCACAAGCAGAAAAATGGAGCGTTAGGTCGACTCGAAAAAAATTACATCTATTAAGTGACAGCTCAATATCAGTACTCACAAATATGACTAGAAAAAAAACAGAAATGCAAAACACAGGCCAAAAAAAAAAAAAAAACCCATCTCTAGATGAACTTCACTAAAACAGTCCAAAGAGGTATCGAAAGCATTAGCATCATAAACAGCGAAAACTCCCGAAAGCTTCGGAGAATCAAAGAAGGCAAAAATCAATCCCAAAATAATGACTCGAATTTTCATTCTCTCTATAATTAAAAAAAGAAAGAAAACTGTCATTACTGGTCATCAAACAGCTGGTCTTACAATACAAGCCTGTGAAAAAGAGCTTCCTTCACATCTTCTCAACACAAACAAGGTGAGCCAGAAGCGTCTAAACCCCCAAGGTCCTCTGAAGTGAAAAATCACATTCGAAATGTGAATATTACAACGTTATGAGTCAAACACAGCAAGCACAATCAAATCCGACGTCTCTGGCCAACGCAGCCCAACCCTGTTTAAATCTTTAAATTATGCTACATTATCCAAAAAAACTATGAAACTGAGTAGTCTGAGAAGGAAAGCGGAAAGCACCACCGCTGATGAATGCTTCTACGGGCCAGCGTGTTATTTCTCGCGGTAGTACAGCAGGTACGCCTTCAGAGACTCGGGTAGCGGCAGACTCAAGATTTTGTCTCTCAGATGGTTGACCCGCGGCTCCTCGGGTTTGACGGGCTCAATGTCTTTCTCCTGCTCCTCCTCTTTGCTCTCTTCCTCGATGCATTCATCCTCCTCGCTGTCCATGGGTTGAGGAATCAGCTGGTTGCCCACAAACACGTAGGTGTTGATGCGGCGGCGGCGGCGACAGCGCCTGCGTTTGCGCTTCTGGGACGACCGCTGCGCGTTGTTGCGGGCCGGGTGCTCCTCGTTGGTCAGGTTGCAGAGGGTCCGGCGGATGTAGATTCGCGCCAGGTCCTGAAGACTCCTCACGGACAGTGACGCTGAGGGATGGAGGAATGATACAGATTAATGGCCACAGGTTTCTCTCAAATCTCATTTGTGTGCACAACTAATTGGCGTAAACATGAAGGCAAGACAACGCTGGTCAAATGAATCAATATCACTACACCGCGCAAGCTGATTATTCACAGTACATTAAGACAATCGTTTTGAAATGTTATGCTTAAATACGCAAATGAGGCATAATCTAATTAAATATGCGCTAATTTGCATATTATCGTTTGCATATTTTATTTGTGATATGTTATTTAAAAAGGGAGAAGAAAAGTTCAGCAAAAGGCAGATTTGAACTCGGGTTGATCGTGTCAAAAAGCACACGCTTTACCATATACCCTACTGGAACTGATGTTTGACAGGCGTCTTTTGTAGCGTTGACTAGACCAATCACACGTTGGTGGGCGGAGTTAGTGTACATAGCCTCTGCCAACAAGGCGGGCTATTCGCACTTAGTGTAATTAGACACTCAGTAATTTGTTTTATTTAAACTTTTTTTTTTTTTTTTTTTTTTTACACAGTGTACTTAATTTAACTATGTCCAACCTACTTAAATATGCAAAACTGTTTACTCAATGTGTAAAATGTCAAAAGTTTACTTAATGCAACAAAAATGATTAAAGTAGTCCCAACTCAATCAATCAATAAATAAATAATCAACAAATAAATTCAAACTGGGCAGTTAAAAAATTAATTCCCAGATTCCCAACGTAAAAAAATCCATCAAATCCATTTACTGTTGTGCCGATAGCGGACACACAGTGCCATTGCGCTGCGTCATCAACAACAGCGAATATATTAATAATAATAATAATAATATTCACAATGTTTTAGAAATAAAATCTAAATCAGATGACTGATATATGAACAAATCCTTCTTCAGAATACAAAACTGTAAAGTTTGGTTATGCGGGCAAAAAAAAAAAAAAAATTGAGAAAACTGCCTTTAAAGACGTCTATGGTAACTGAAATCTACAGGTGTAAATAGATAAAGTGTAATAAAATAATCTCTTTATAATCTGTATTGTGGATGTTTTCTATCCACTAGTCTGAGAAAAGACATGTTATGGAAGCAAAATAGCCCAAAATCTCAGGACTGACCAGTGCACGGAAGAAAAAACAACTATTAAAGGTTTGGCCTGTAGTGTTGTTTACTGTTCTGAATGAATCAGGTTAGTAATGGAATCTGCAATAAATCAGTCTGTAACATTGTCCCTAACAGCAGCTGATTGGCCAGGACAGTGTGAGGTCATAAAAGAGGCGGAGACTCACGGAGAACCACAGCTTCAGGCTTGCAGCCGTCTGTCCTGCTCTGCTGAACAAGAGGAGCAAATGACACCGCCAGGATATTCTTACTCTCCCAGGAGCTCTGACCGGTTCTGATGATCTGAGTCAGCTACAGCAGCACACAAACACTCGACTAATAAAGAGCTCAAACATTCCATGCAAGACATGGAAGCTCAACAGGATCAGAAAAGTTACTATTACTATTCTACAATATCATGCATTTATATAACAGTATAAATATTGCATTAAAATGGCAATTTTAACAAATTTCTCATTGAGAACTTTTTAGATGCCAAACACAGATAATAAAAGATGCAGTTGTATATACTGTAGGTTAGCCAAGGCTTTTATCATTCCAATTTCTACTACACCAAAATGTATTTGCACACTTTATTCACACTTACAAATAACTGAATGACTGACGTGGCATTTATATGGAATAAAAAGCAAAAGTACACTTGTCAAGCAAAACATTTCACAAAAAGACATTTGTTTGGCTTGAAATAGTGTAAAATGAATAGAGTCAGTACTGTGTGACTTTTTGTTTGTTTGTCCTTAGTGGAACATGTTGGTATTTAATATAATGAACCACAGCTGTGGTTACTCTACTTATTTTAATCTTGTTTATATAATATTTATTTATTAATATGAATAAGATTTAGTTTATTTTCAGTTTTTTTTATTTTAGTTTTAAATTGTAGTTATTTTGTTATGGGCTTTAGTAATTTTTATTGGTTTATTTTTAATATTATTAATTTATTTTAGTAATTTTAATACTTAAATATTTTATTTCATTAAGCTGCCAAGGCAACATTACAAATTTTTACTTGCATTTCAAGTTTAAATTTGTCATCTAATATTTAATTGACTAGAAAAACTATTTTTAATAGTTTTAACCAATTCGATTTTACTTAACAATAATAACACTGATGTAAAATTGAGGAGAGCTAACTTCATCATTTTTAATTCACTGGTGTTTTGGTGATTTATTTTTTCATTTATTTGGATGAAGCAAAGTAAATTAGTGATGAGAAAAGATCTTGCAACATTTGAGAGACAGAGATCTGGGTTGGGATTTTGTGGTCTTATGACATTCAGATATTTGTAAGTGTGACTATATTTGTAAGTCTCCTAACTTTGTTTAGGGCCGCTGTATGTATCATCCTGCGTTTTACCTGATCCTCTATAGGCATGACCAAAATTCCTCCAACTTTCAGCAGGATTTTCATGTAGTTCTCGTGGTCCTTCTGAACTCCAGCACCGCAATAGATGCGGTCGTACTGGTGACTGTCTGAGGAAATCTCCAGACAATTCCCCACCACAAAGTGTGGTTCACAGAACTCAAACCTGAAAGGACACATCGATAACCTTGATAGTCATCTCCAGAACATCTACAACAATTTCTACATTTGTTTTCCACAGCTATGTGGTTTCTAACATGTTCCAGTTGATTTTAGTGTGCTACTATGCAGTTTCTAAGCTGTTTTCAACCTTTCGGACTTGAAGGACATCTATTGTCCAACACAATAGTTCATAAGCTATAATATTTCCTCCAGCATGATCTGCTGTAATTTTAATAAACCTGCATGTTTTCTTTTTGGTTAACAGAAGCTGGGAGCATCAATATATTAAATTAATTAACCACAATTATATTTGTCCCTGGACCACTAAACCAGTCTAAAGTCGCTGGGGTATATTTGTAGCACTAGCCAAAAATACACTGTATGGGTCAAAATGATTGATTTTTCTTTTATGCCAAAAGTTATTAGGATATTAAATAAAGATCATGTTCCATGAAGATATTTTGTAAATTTCCCACTGTAAATATATCAAAACTTGTTGATTAGTAATATGCATTGCTAAGAACTTCATTTGGACAACTTTAAAGGTGATTCTCAATTTTTTGCACACCTAAAATGGATATATATGCAACTAATATATGCATGCATTTAAAAAATGAAGATTATTTTTATTTTAATAGACAAAGCAGTCCACCTTGTGTCTCTACAATATTCTAGACTAAATGTGCAGATGTTTTGCAAGATTTATTGTCCGCCAGGCAAAAATTGCTTTTCGAATCGTTTAGAAGTAATAGCACACCACTTTTCAAGCTATATAATGTCAGTTATCACTAACGTGACAACGAAAGAACCACATAGCAACCAAATAGTAATGCACTAATAACAGGCTAGTATTATGTCAGCGAGTTTTGCACGGGCAAGTATATTCACATTCCCTTCAGAAAATGTAAGAATCTATTTTCATGACTGAATAAAAAGCAATTTTCCTTCCTTAACTGCTAGAGAACTGACATGATGCCAAGAGCAATCTGATATTGAGCATATTATTAGCATCAGTCCATACCTGTTTTTATTTGCTTAGCAGCAGTTTAATTGAGTAGTCATAGACTTGACAAGATGTGAAACAGATATCGAGCTCCGAACATTGATTAAGCAACCTTTGGACACATGGCCTTCTGTTATGAAACATGCTTTTATGGCTTGTTTAATAGCGTCAGTGCTTTGTCTGATACGTCAGCTCTCTCCTGACTTCAATAACACCGCTCGCTCTGGTGCATGACGACAACAGATGTTTGCAAGCGGCAAATGAGTTCAGGGATATCCGGTTGTGTGTGTGATGCTGAAGTGGACCGTCTGAGCTAGCGCTTCTGTCTGTGACAGGTGTTCCCGCAGGTGTGTGAATCGCTCAGCAGACCGCAGAGAGCTGACGGCCGCTTGAAGTATTTATTCATTGAGACTGCGGTTCGGGGTTCGCTAATGCATCCTCCGTGTCACATGCAAGATTAATGGGCAGGGCTGAGTAAATCAAAGTTCAAATCACAGCGATCTTTGAAGTTAACCACAGAACTGCAGTAGGACTAAGGTTGCTCGCTCCAATCTCTGTTTGCCTTCCTGGAGGCGGCTGCCAATTAAAACAGATTTCAATTTCTATAGATGTAACAAATCTAGCACTTTTTCAAATAGAATATTTACACTCTCACTTCGATCTATAGAAACAATGCAAAATAAGAATTGAACATGCCTGTCAAAGCTGTCGCTGTTTTTAATGAAGTCGTCGAGTCTTTCTTTTGCATACTCCACCACATCCTTGTGTAGCTCAACGCCATGATTTACTCCAAACGGACCTGCAAATAATAATAATAAATAAGAATCACTGCTAATATTCTATACATTTTAATTATTAATCCGTCACATTCCACGATATTTCATTGAAATATTAACTTTTCCAGACAATAACACACCAAAAGTTAAATATTCTGAAAAACTAATTTTATGGAAATTAATACTTTTATTATGAGGATGCATTAAATTAGTCAACATTTACAGTAAAGACACTTAATGTTACAAAAGATTTCTATTTCAAATAGATGCTGTTCATTGAACTTTATCAATTAATCATAAAAAAACGTGTATTATGGTTTCCACAAAAATGTTTTCAACATTGAAAATAATAAATGTTTCTTGAGCAGCAAATCAGCATTTTAGACTGATTTCTGAAGGATCTTGTGACACTGAATACTCGAGTAATGATGCTGAAAATTCAGTTTTGCATCACAGGAATAAATTAGATTTTAAAATATATAAAATTGTAGTAATACTTTTTAACTGTTTTTTATCAAATAAATACAGCCTTAGTATTTAAAAAATAAAACATTAAAAAAATCAAACTAACTACATCTTTAAATGTTAATTTACAGTATTATGTAAGATTTTTTAAACACTTATGTTTATCCAACCAAAAAACATAAACCTGATCACATATAAAAGTAATATCACATTCTCAACTCAACATTTATGTTTGTTTAAATCCCTAAAATTTAATAATAAGAAAAACAGTGATGCAAATAAAAGATTTATTAACTAAATATAATTCAAAAGTGAAATTACTATCAGGCACAATGTTAAAAAAAAAACAAGAAATAAATTACACAAAATGCAAAAATCTAATTGGGCCTAAAATAGTCTTTATCATTGTTTGAAAGTTTATTATTTCTTCTTCTAATATTTTTTTATTTTTATTTTGACTACGACTACTACTACTATTATTATTTATTAAAATAAATTAAACAAATAAATTATTTCCTCATTATTTGCCATTTCCTCGATCCTCTAGATATATCATTAGAGTGGTTCTCACCTATGATCAGGCCCACCATGGTGCTCAGGTATCCCGTGCCGCTGCCGAGGTTCAGGAAAGACAAACCCTGCTGGAGTTTCAGGGCTTCCATCACCTCAGAGTAGATACACGGCGCTGACAGGTGTATATTCCCGTGCTTCCACGCCAGATCTTTGTAGGCATTGTCTCTGTAGCCGTCCAGGTAATAATCTCCGCGATCTATGGCCCTAAAGGCCTGCTCCACACGGTCTGTGCGGATGTACTGCGCTTCCTTCAGGTTGTCTATCAAATCATCGTTGTCCTCGCCAGCGCTGACTGCTCCTCCCATGATCCCCTCCGAGAAGAGAAACAAACAAAAAAAAAAAAAGAAAAAAAAAAAATGCAGAGGAGGTGAGAGACGGATAACTAGACCGGTCCTCACATCCAGAAGAAAGCGCTGGAGCGATTCTCCGCAGGGATGCCCAGTCGTGATGCCTGTGTCCCACACAAATCACCTCAGACCATTCTCAGCTACGCCAAGATCTGAAGATTGAAAAACAAAAGGTGACGGTTTAGATCTCTCTCTCACATTTCAGTTTACCCTTCTCTCCTGAAAACAAGAGCCATGCTGCGTGAGAGCCGCCGTGCCACCTGATACCTGCCGGCTTTGATTCTCCAGCTAGGTGTTGCATGTACCTGATGTTACCTGCCTGATGCAAACTGCTTTAATATTGCAGAAAGTCTGAAGTCTTATTGTATGTCACAGATGAAAATAAAATAAACAAATGCCAAAACAATCAATTAGACAAAAGCACTGGCACGACATTAAAAAAATATATATTTTCAACCTTTTTCCACCATCTTTATTATATGAATTTTTTCTTACCCATTTTTTGTTATTAGTGCTGTCAAACGATTAATCGTGATTATCGCATGCAAAATAAAAATTTTTGTTTACATAATATATGTATGTGTGCTGTGTATATTTATACACACACATGCATACATTTCAGAAAAATCGTTTGTTTATATATTAAATATATTTATAATATAAATTATATTCATATAAATATAGACATGTAAATATTTTCAAAATATACTGTATGTGTGTATATTTATATATACATAAATACACAATATACATAATACACAGAACACACATTATGCAAACAAAAACGTATTTTGTATGCGATTACTCACGATTATATACGAGTATACATATATACACCGAGTGTGTCTCACTCATACTGGAAACTGAAGCTGCGGGCTAGAGCCCTGCATTTCGGCCCCGACTTTTTTACGCCTCTAGGGCCAGGCTTCTTGCCAATTTCCACGTCATAGTTCAGACGGGCATCGGGCCTGTTTTGGGTTTCTCCTTATTTTATATTGTAGACATCTATCGATTAGCGATGAAAAAAATTGCCGCGCTGGTGGAAACAACACGAGAGCGTGCCGCGACTGAGAGCAGCTCGATGGTGTTTAGTTTAGTTTAGTTTAGCTGAATAGTTCTGCGTTCAAATGCATGCAATAGGCTAAAGCTTGCTGCAAAACCCCAGCAAACAACCATGAATGTGTCTGCGGGAAATAGTAAGGAGATATTTGAATTATTTACTAATAAACTAATGTTTTCCGAGTCGGTGTCGCAAGGATGAAGTTGCTGATCCTGACTCGCCGTCTCCTCATTAGACACGCCTTTAGAGAGAAATGCATCTTTATTGATTATGATTAAAATTATAATAAAAGTTTTTGTTTTCAATTTTTTTATTTCGTTAAGTGATAATTTAAAGCTTTCTATAGATATATTTATGTCTGTGAGGCATGTATTCGCTCAGTTTCGGTTCATTTTTGTGAAGCGCTCCTGTTCAAGACGGCAGAAAGCACATCATGTTTGTTTTCTTTGTTTTATAAAATAACTACTTTTTGTTGGTATTGTGAGTGCACACAAATACAAGTAGACCCTTTACAGGTCCGAATGATGTATTACTCTTAACTTTATAAAAAAAAAAAAAAAAGACTGTGTAGGCCATTTTAATTTGTTTCCACTGAAAACAATGCAAGTGTTTGCGCTGGTGCCTCCGCGCTTTAGCTTCCACTCTCCGCACAAACTTACATATAGGCTAGCGCACATTATTATTATAGCAGGTTTAACGTTTAAACATTGTTATATACTTGAACTGTTTTAGTATATCTATAGATTTTATTTTAGGCAAGTCGTGATGATATGTGAAGGCTAAATTGATCAAACATAAGCTATGATCAGCTCATGCCGCTGGCCGCTTGGTCGTTACTTTAAAAAAAACAAAAACTTATAGGCCATTTAACGAAAAAAAAATGCTGCAAACGTTTTTCTAAATTAACTTAATAAAAAATACTAAACGAAATAGTTCAGTTTTGTGTGTAATGACAAAATTAATATATTTTAATAGCCGAAACAGTAGTATAAACTCTTTTAGGAGAAGGGGGAAAAAAAAAAGACTGTCTCGGGTCGGTAATTCTGATAAGCTGTCGGAAGTGGGCCGGGCTAGGGCCTGAGCGTCTCGGGCCAGGGCCGGGCTAGGGCCTAAATTTGAGGCCCGTGCAGGGCTCTACTGCGGGCTCTTTGATCGCCCCCTGGTGGCTGGCTGCAGTACAGGTCATAAACCCCACCCTCTCCATGTAAACGAATGGGACTCGAGTCATAACAAAAAAAATTAATTACACTTCCAATACAATTTTCCAAAATATGATTTTGGTCATTTAAGGTAGTTGTTATCACACTGATATACGTTCAATTGTTCGTTTTTGTGGTAGGTTTGATTTTAGCTAGTAATTTGATGCTATAAAAACGGGGCATGTCGTTATGGTTGATTGGGTCTGCGGGAGTTTGGGCGGGAGTTTGGTTCCGCGGCTCCGCCTCACGACTCTACTTCGCAGACTCTGGCTCCAAACGAATCTCTACTGCGCAGACTCGGGCTCCAAATGACGTCATTTACTCACAATGGCAGCGGCCATATTGAGATGAATTCGCTTCACTTTTCTATAATGGAAGGAAGCGGAGACGCGTCATCAATCTTTTTTTTACAGTCTATGATATACACTCACACACACAAAATATAATTCAACATGAGTCAATATAAATTCAATCCAAGTAGAATCAGTTCCAAAAAGCATTATATTGATCAAAAGTGACAGTAAGTGAAGACATTTATAATGTTACAAAAGATATCCATTTCAAATAAATGCTTCTTTTTGACACCCATTCATCAAAGAATCCTGAGAAAAATGTATTAGTTTCCAAAAAAGCACAACTGTTTTCAACATTAATTACACTGAACAAAATTATAAACGCAACACTTTTGTTTTTGCCCCCATTTTTCATGAGCTGAACTCCAAGTACTACACATTTTAGAGTGGCCTTTTATTATGGCCAGCCTAAGGCACACCTGTGCAATAATCACGCTGTCTAATCAGCATGTTGATATGCCATACCTGTGAGGTGGATGGATTATCTCGGCTCACTAACACAGATTTAGACAGATTTGTGAACAATATTTGAGAGAAATAGGCCTTTTGTGTACATAGAAAAAGTCTTAGATCTTTGAGTTCAGCTCATGAAAAATGGAGGCAAGAACAAAAGTGTTGCTTTTAGAATTTTGTTCAGTGTTTAATAATGTTAATAATATTTTTTGAGCAGCAATTCAGAATATTAGAATGATTTCTGAAGTACCATGTGTCTCTGCTGACTGAAGAAAAATTCAGCTTTGCTGTCACAGAAATAAATTACATTTTTAGATGTATTTAAATAGAAAACGGTCATTTTAAATTGTAATAATATTTCTGGATTCTTTTTACTCTATTTGTTTATCAAATAAATAGCCTTCATGAGCACAAAATATTTTTCTTAAACATTAAAAAAATCTTTTTAACCTCAAACTTTTGATTGTTAAATGTAGTTTTATGTTCCTCCAACTAAAAATTGTAAATTTGATCACTTAGAAGAGTAATATCACATCTCTACTCAACAAGACATCTGATTTGATGAATCATTCATAGCACTAACGGTTCCAAACGTGTTGTGCCAAATTTCCAAGTTTATGACTTAAAAGTTTGTTCACAATCCCTAAATGCAAGTATGAGCAAGAATAATAATAGATAAAAGATAAAAGCAAATAAAAGATACATTATCTTGATATGACTCAATGATTGATGTTACCTGCCTGATGCTAGCAGCTTTAAAACTGCACAAAGCAGCAGAAATCCAAGCCAGAAGTCTTACGACCCATCTCAAATGATAATATAATAAATGCCAAAGCAACAAAACAGTTATTAATCAGAACATCAGAAAGTCTGCTTCCTAGAAACGCTATGCACTTAACAACTGAATAGGCTTTGAAAGCAAGAGCAAAGCAAGTCCGAAAGTGGCATTTGGGCTGCAGACAGGACATTTACAAACTGTCAGAATTTGCATGTCTGGTAATTGAGTTAAGCCGAAGTTCTGTAACCTCAAGGATTTTTATGAACCTGAACTAGATCTGGATTTAAACAAACAAACATGAGGCTTATTTACTTACAATTGTTCAGTGAGTTCAAGAAATCCCAATTACTGTACATCGAAACATCTCCATTCTCCAGTCCAATTAGGGATGGCTTTGCAAAGAACCATCCATCTAAAAAGAACCCATTAAATCGGTTTCATTTTCTGTGTTGACATACTTCCCATTGAAATTTAAGAACTCATCCCTTTTTGTAATATATATATATATATATATATATATATATATATATATATTTTTTTACATCGTTTTTAAAAAGCAAACAGGCTTTAGTTTACATCACGGCCAATAAATCACGATTTTCTACTTGCAATTGCTAGTCAGAAACAGCTAGGATTAGAAGGATGACTTGTTCTCATTCTTACAGAGCCCTCAAAGTGACAATTGCAGATGTCAAACTACAGACTTGCAAGAAAACCCAGACACTTACACATGCAAAAAATAACATTTTCTGAAGTGCACAGGAAAACAGGGCAAAATATTCACAGTCTATGCAAAAATTTTGAATAATTAGTATTCCCCAAATTTTTTGGTTTTAATGCTTTTTATTGTCTCTTAAGGCCATTGCACATTGAGTCCAAAATCAAAAATACAGTAAAAATGTGAAATATTAATACTATTTGAACTAACTCCTATTCAGCAAGTGTGCATTAAATTAATCAAAACCAAACATAAGGGTATTTATATATTCAAATAGAAGACTCATTTTAAATGTTTATAATATTGTACAGTATTACTGTTTTTACAGTATTTTTGATCAAATAAATGCAGCCTTGGTCAAACAAAGGAATATAATTCAAAAACATTAAAAAAAAAATCAAAATATCCTAAACTTTTCAAAAGGCAGTATATCAGTGTTTTTTCTTTTTGCGCATGTACAAGTTTTTCATGCATGTATGAAAGTCTCAGGGTTTTTTTGTCCTGCAAATGTCACTTTAGATGCTCTGTACATTCTAGAGAGCATTTGATTGGACAAAAAATTTGGACACGCCCATTACAGCAACATTATATCATCAGTATTTTTGCTCCTGAAAGACTGAAAGGCATGTTTTTAATAAAAGTGAATTATGTCCATATTTGGTTGACCTAAAAGCCACAAAACTCCCGTTTTGATTTCACAGGGTTTTGAATGTCTATATTTATGTCTACAGCCCTGTTATTTCCTTGTTCTTTTTTTCTTTTCTGCATATGCCTTCCTTTTCAGCCTTTTCCTGTAATGCTGCCCTTTCAGTCTACTGCAGGGAGGGATCTGGGTCAAACCTCCTACTCTGTTTTGTACAAGACCTGATTGCAACCCTACAGAGACTCTCTGTACATCAGTATACAACTTACAAAAGAGAACGGCACATCTCACATGAGCGCGCTTTCTTTCTAAGTGCTGTTCATAACACTATAAACCAATAGAGCCGTTAATATTGGATATAAAAACAAGATGCTGGTTTTCATGCCATCGCTAACTAGTTTTGTAGCCAAGTTGAGTAACTGCTGGATTGTTGTGGAGTTAATACTGGAAGCGGAACAATGAACTGGAACAGTTTGTTATAAGGCTGAGCTGATCCGTCATTAACATGTTTAAACTTGCTGGTTGCATAATTGCAACATTATCACAGAACACTGATGCTCGGCCAGAACTAATCGGTTTACAATTCCTCTGTGCTTTTCAAGTGAAGATAAAACTTGAAATAAAGCAGGACTACTTTGTCTGATTTTCATAGTCCTCATTATTTCTGAAAAACGTCATCAGCTTAAACTTCACGTCAGCCACCCGTTATAATGCACAGCTGTCCTGTCCGTCTCAGACTGCTGTGTTTCATGAGCACACGTGGTGTGCGTAAATAGCCTATATTTTAAATGGAAGCTGATGGCCTCATGTTGACTCCTGCACTGTTTGTCTGACCCAGTGAAAGCGGAAGCCACAAAATCTCAGCGGATTTATTCCAGGCCTCAATAAGAAGAACTGTGTCATTACAGAGAAACCCAACACACAAATAAAGCATGACCCCGACCTGCAGGGCGCATAATAATACTAATAATAAATGCTCATGTCATATTTAAACCCAAACTACACACACACAGTATTTAAGTATTTGTGACCCTGGACCACAAAACCAGTCATAAGGGTCAATTTTAAAAAATTGAGATTTATACATCATCTGAAAGCTGAATAAATAAGCTTTTGATGCATGGTTTGTTATGATAGGACAATATTTGGCTGAGATGCATCTATTTGAAAATCTGGAATCTGAGGGTGCAAACAAATCTAAATGTTGAGAAAATCACCTTTAAAGTCGTCCAAATGAAGTTCTTAGCAATGCATATTACTAATCAAAAATGAAGTTTTGATATATTTACAGTAGGAAATTTCCAAAATATCTTCATGGAACATGATCTTTACTTAATATCCTAATGATTTTTGGCATAAAAGAAAAATGGATAATTTTGACCCATACAATGTATTTTTGGCTATTGCTACAAATATACCCCAGCGACTTAAGACTGGTTCAGGGTCACATTTATTCTTTTTTTTTTTTTTTTTTTTTTGTGGTGAAATGTGACCTTGACCTTTTTCATGAGATTCACTGAATAATAATAATAGATTTTTAATGGAAATTATAGTTTGACTAAAGAAAAATAAGTATTAAGGCCTTCCTGAAATGCAAAACTATTCATAATTTCTTATTTCTTTTTTATTTTCCGGTGAAATATGAGCTTTACATGACTGTAAGATTAAAATAATGATAATAATTGACATAACTTTGTGCATTAAAGCAAAAATACATGTGGCAAAATATATTATTATTCATTCCTTACAACTTAGAGTATATAGTTGTTACCTATATTATATAATTATATATTATATTATACCAGCAAACAAATAGACAGTAGTCAAGACTCTAGTGTGAAAGATTTACATTATAAAGGGCAACATGTGCATACAGAGAGCAAACATACATGTTGCTTTTATTTTCTTCCATATTCTATATTCATTTATCATTTATTCAGTATCCATGCTCCTGCAATGCTTGCTCTTGTGGTTTAATCTTCTGATTATGTCTTCACCAGTTACAGATAAGAAGGAATAGGTTTCACGGGAGGTTGTGAAGCAGTTTGGTAACATTTGTGCTGGTCAGACGAACCCAGAGGAAGCACAGAGAAAGATGCAAATGAGATAATTCAATAAACTCTTGTTTTATTTTATTTTTTACGATAGTAAAACAGAAGAAAATTAAGAATAATTCACTTTCTGTTGACGGTTTGGATATCAAGATCAAGTAAGATTTTTAATTGTACTATAAAGCAGCAATTATATTCTGTAAGTAGAGCTCAATGGCAAATTATTTATCTTGTGGGAAAAGTTGATAGTAGCTAGTGAACATGAAAGCAGGCCTACCAGTAGGCTATAAGGACTGGCATTTAATGAGCGGTTAATGTGAAACTTAAAAATATATAATAGTCAGTGTTAAATTGCTCACTAGTAATTATAATAGGTACTAGTAGCTTATCTTAGGCCTAACTAGTTAGTTGCAAGGAATACATTTTCAAGCAGCTACCATAACATCACAACAACGCTAGTCTCTAAACAAAACGTTATATAATAATCAATTTTGTATTCTGGCCGATGTTTCTGTCGATAGTGGAAAGAAAAGCCGTATTTGCGACGCTTTCGGTGGTTTGTTTGTTTACGTTCGACGCGCATTCAATGTGGATATTTACGAAGCGCGCGACTTTGCCCGTGCACGCGCGTACAGATCTACAGTTCACGACGCACTAACAAAACACTACACATCCGCACTGCGTTAAAACAAAACTGAGTTAAGCGACGTGTGCAATGCACATTAAACCAGATGTGGAAGTATAATCCAAATCAAAGCAGCAGCAAGAGAGAAAATGCACGAGTTTCGCATGTTTAGGTCCGCCATAATCTCTCAAGCAGGACTTGCATGCATTTATTAATATAATAACTCCACAGAGCTAATTAACAACAAGGTTATGCAATAAAACTTGACATTCAAAATATTTAAAATGCACAAAAACTCCCGATCCGTCGTGCATCCGGCCTTTGTTGTTATGCGTGTTGTGTAATGAACAAACTCTGAATTTCTGAACTAGTTTGTAATTCAGATGAAAATAAACTGGGAGAGACGGAGAAAATCTTTAGTTATTCGGTTTCTAAAGAAACGCATGCTGGCATTTAAACGATGATGCAGGACTGGGAAAACCAGTAAAGACGGAGGCATTGTGTTTGCCCTGGCTCGGCAAACCTCTTAATAGACAATAAAACATTTGTGCATTCTTCAAAATAGCCATTTTGGCCTTTTTCGTGTGCGTTAAAGCAAGTTAGCAAGCTTGCATTTAAATGTCTGCCACATGCACATCCTCCTCAGCTCGAGCAGATCAGCGCAAAGCAACAAAACAAAAATGTCGGCATCATCGCTACGGAATAACAATGTTCACTGACCTTTGTAAAGCCATGAATCAGTCTCAGGCTTTGCACGAGCAAAACACGCTGGATGCACATTAAAGTTGGTGTTTTGTGCGATGTATAGATTTTCGTGGCGTTGAAGATCCAGCGCTGTTTTTCTCGAGGAACAGCTGAGAGGATGTAAACACACGTCACATGGTTCACAGAAACGAGGCTGCGGACATTAGACGGCAAATGCTGCTGGCTAATAACTGCTTCTTATCATAGTCCTCCAGAGGGCCCCCTGAAGCCCAAAAAGCTGAAGTTCCATTGAGCTGCGTTAAAAGATCAGCTCGATTTTTGAAATATGGGAGGCGTTTGTAAATATAAATGTATAATCGTTTGCATCTGTTCATACTAAGGAGTTATGTTTACAAATATGATTAATAAAAAATGACTGAATTCCATTCGCCTAACAATTCATCACAAAAGAATATGATTGGTCCATCTACACCAGCGCTGAAAAAAGTAACACGTACCACGTGGCAAAACAGTCTTCAGCAGCGGTCTGGGCACTTGATTAAAAATAGCGATATCATCTTCAAACGCTGTTGAATGAAAATAAAACATGTATTAGTTATATTCACAAAATATGGCTAATTAGAAACAATTTCTAGGCCACTACGCAAAGCGACGTCGCCACTCTCTACCCGTTTCACTCTCATGTGGACAGCGGTTATCCCCTCCCCCTCCCCCACCTGTATCACACACGCCCCGCCCTCCTAAGCCAGGATTGGCTAGTAGGCTACAAAGACGGTCAACGATTGGACAGTTTAGGAGTCATTCATATTGACGTAGCTAGCATAGCAAATAGCGATTCGGAGAAGGCGGGACATGAGTGAAAAATGCTTCAGAACAATGTTATCGCTGCCTACTTTTACAATTTGTCTTGACAAATTCTTGAATCTTGAATCTTGTAAAGGCGTCTAGAACTAGCGTAAGCAGCTTTCTTGTAAAACACACAGCGTAAATCAAATGATTTCTGGGTTTAGCCGTGAATCAGTGGTTGTGACAAGCATTTGAGCAGCTGGGGTCACGGTCTGTGTGTTAGCAGACTGATTATGAAGATGATTTTTGGCGTTGAAATCTGTTGACAGTGGCTCATTCAGAAGCACTCAATCCACAGTTACTCCTGGAAAGGAATAAGCATGCCTTGTTGTTTCCATCCAAAGCACCTACCATGTGCCTATTGGGTTGCATCACTGCATGCTAAATCAGTCTGAATACAAGCATACTGCTGTCTGGCATAAATATAAGCGTGGTTAACAGGTCTGTTGATAGTGTTTGACTGTTTGTCATAGGTCAGTGCTCTCAGCCGGACTGGAAAACAGTATTCACTTGTATTCACTTACCACGATGACATCTTTTTATTTTCCCATAGGCCACTCTACCCTGTTGACCCATCGTGGCATTGTAAAATCCACTTAATCCAACTCTACTGGGAAATTAGCGTTATGAAACCAGTTTAAAATTAGTAAGGGTCCATTTATACATCTGGACATTAAGTTTCAATGATAGAGGACGATGCTCTTACATGATTGATTGTGTAATATGTTTTTTTCCACATACATCAGGCCATAATGTTCAAACACTTTACCGAGTTCCCAAAAATAACTACAACATAGCACTCTCATCCAATGGAATTATGGGTAAAATGATCTCAAAGCAACAGAGGGTGATATAAAACTCTCCTTTAACCAGTGCTCGAATTGAATCAAGTCTTATGGGGGGTCCCCACCATCAGACTTTTTTTTTTTTTTTGGTGGGGGTGGGGGTTAGTCTCGCAATATACAATTTATACAAAATAAACAATATATTTGATCATAATATGCATAACTATATACTATTTAATGTTGCATAACAAAGAGAGATAAGCTACTATTCTTCTTTTAAATGGCTTACTCCAAGTAAAAATGTCTGAGGGACCCCCCTAAGTCTATTTTTTACTTCTTATGGGGGGTCCCTAATGCCTTATGGGGGGTCCCGGATCCCCCCAGCCCCCCTTCAATTCGAGCAGTGCCTTTAACCCCAAAATGTATTGTGCACTTTCTCCCTCCTAGAATGCATGTGTAGATCAAAAAAGACAGATGGAATTAGATGCAGATTCTTTATAAAACAATTTGCTTATATTTTAATTTAATGGGTTGTGTAAGCAAGCAAGAGTTTACTTAGTTTGAGGACAAATATGACTGTTATTTAGTCCAATAAATATAAATAAGTTATTGTATTAATAATTTATTACATTAAATATCATATTAAATATCATATTTGTGAGTGTGTGTGAGAGAGAGAGAGAGAGAGAGAGAGAGAGTGTGTGTGAGAGAGACCCTGGACCACAAGGGTCGCTGGGGTATATTTGTAGCAATAGCCAAAAATACATTGTATGGGTCAAAATTATCAATTTTTCTTTTATGTTCCATGAAGATATTTTGTAAACCATAAATATATTAAAACTTAATTTTTGATTAGTAATATGCTTTGCTAAGAACTTCACTTGGACAACTTTAAAGGCAATTTTCTCAGTATTTTGATTTTTTTTGCACCTTCAGATTCCAGATTTTCAAATAGTTGTATCTCGGCTTAATATTGTCCCATCCTAACATTGGTAGCGATGGAGTCCCTGATCATGAGGCCGACACCTGAAAGGCATCTCTCTGTCGCTGGTTTGCCTGACCAATAGAGGGTGTAACCTGCGTCCATGCTCCCTTAGACTTCCTTTCTCTGAAAAGCAGATTTCGCTGAAATGTCAACATCCAGCCTAGCAAGTTCGTGTGCAATTAAAGCAGATCGTTGATCAGGTCGAGTGCTGTCAGCTGAGTCTATCATGGTTCTGATGTTCCATCATGCGAGTTTGAGTCCTTTCCCACCTTTTAAGGCGAGTGGGATTCGAGGAGACGAGCTTTGTTTAGGCCACCTTTTATAGGCCCCTCTCCGTGTGGAGCAAGCAGCGCTGTCCCTAGAAAAGGCTGCTTGGTCGCTCAGGATGCTGCCGGGTGATGATGTCGTCTCCAGGTCAACCGGGGGGAGGGGGGGGATTTCATTATTGCCTGCGCGGAGGAGCTTTCAAGTGGAGTGCAGCGTGCGCAGAACTGACCCCACTCTTTAAACCCGTTCATCTGCCATGGCCTAGCAAGCTGGGACAGAGACAGCGAGGTCCTCGGGCCGTAGGTTTTACATCAGAGTTTCCCTCTCCTAGGAAGATGGCCTGCAGAGGCTGGAGAGATCTGCCTTCCCTGCTATTCCAAACCATAGCTGGTAGGTGGCCGGTGACTCCGTCGTGGGAGTTAATTCGCCCAGTGATGCAGTGCAGGGTCAGATATATAAAGTTAATAAAATAATAAATAGAATAATATAATATATAATGTGTATAAAAACAAAACAAAAAAATCATTAAACACACAAACAATTTTTTTTAAAAGGACAGATATTCATAGCTATTTATTATATACATAATGTAATAAGTTATTGCATTAAATAATAATTTATTATATTAAATCAAAATTAAATTTTATTCTTGCATTTGATATATTAAATACAATAAAAAGTGTTTTATTTAACATAAACTATTATGTCTGGGTGTGTGTATATACACATACACACATAATAGTTCATTATATTAACTAAAGCTTTGTTTTATACAAAAGTCAGTATGTTCATTTAATCTAATTTATTTTATCTTTTAGGAGAAAGATTTGAATTAGGTTAGTCTGTAGTTATAATTAACTTTATATTACAGCAAGAGAAGTTTCTAGTATGTTCCCCATGTATGTAAATCAGTGGTTCAGATCAGATAGACCTAAGCATGAACTCAGTTAAGATGAGAAGACCACTTTATACTAAAAACTGTGCACCCAGCTAATTTTGATGCACACAGCAGCTTATTTACATGTATCACCTGCATGAGTATCACCTGCACCTTTAAAATATAGTTAAACTCATTCCTAGGCAGTATTTTGCTAATGAGGACAGCTAGTATTGTGAGGCCTGGGGTGGCTTTAGAAGTTCACTGGTGCAGTGGGACAAAGACAGCCAGGAGCAGCTCTGCTTTTTCAGGAGATTTCTGTAAATCCCCATGAGCGTGGCATGTTAGCATATCCCACTGAGAGATTCAGGTGAAGCAACACAAATCAAACATACAGTGTATTCTGTGCACGTTTGTCATGGACGGTTTAATAATTGTTGATTTTGCTTGTAGGTGACGTGTAACAGGAAAGCTGTGCCTCATTTCAGGTAATTAGATGTAATTTGCATCATCATCAACTCATCAAAGGCAAGGATAAATTACTCTTGATGATTATCAAAAGATAATTACAAAGGGTAACATAAGATACCGAACAACGCAGATTTCATATCAGTGCTGTAGGTGCCTGAGGAGGAAACGCTTTAAATACCTCATTGTTTAATGATTTAACCACTCAAACGGGTTAAAACTAATTGTTTATTTGTTCTTGCAGTTTCTAAATCTGAAATCAGCTCCTAATGAAGGCCTGAAACCGTTTGTACCGCAAAGTTGCATTCATATTCCATCTGCTGGTAAATATGACAATTGTTTTTGAAAATCTTATAATGCTCCCTATAGGGCTAGAACATGCCAAGAGCACGTGCTCATTTATTTCATGGAAATGCAACCTTTTCAGACATTTTTGCAATTTCTACAGTATATGTTTGCAGTTTTATGACTAAATATGAGACTTTATGGAATATTCAAAAATGATTTTTCACATAACAGAGCACTTAAAATGAACTGAGTGAAAAGTTGAGTCGAGTCAGAAACGTTTTAAATGTTACACTGTCAAATCGATTTGCAAATTGTATAATTTTGGATTTTAACTTTTATTTAATCAGGAAGCCATTACAACAACAAACTTCTGAGGAGCAAAAGTGCTTCCCTATGATTTCATGAAAATTCAAGACATTTTTTCCAAATTCTACACCGTATTTTTGCCGTTTTATTAATTAAATACAAGACTATGCATAATTTTTGTAATTTTAAAAATACATTTTTACATCAAGAGTATTTAAAATGAACTAGAGATGTAGTAACCCTGTGAAACCACCAAAATGTATGTATATTTATGAAAATTTTAACCTAAAATATATATATAGTAAAAGATATGTGTGTGTATATATGTGTATATATCTCAGATGCACTCTTCATATACATAAGTAAATATTTGTATATGAGCCTTAATATAAATGATATTATTTCTATAGGACTTTATTATGAGCAACTGTACAATGAGGGCTATGCAGATCATTTCAATAGTTTATTTCTACCATACACAAACTGTACAACACAGCGCAGTACTGCTTATGAAATTTTAAAAGTGTAAGGAAATCCTGATATACAAACTACTCGAACTGAAGAAAATTTTTTTTTAAAACAAAAACAAACTAAATCATTTACAGTACTGTGTATTATGCTATTTTTTTCTTTTACACAAAAAATTCATATCACATTACAAAACATCAAATACAAAAAGGAAAAATAAATATTCCTCACAAAACTTCCTGAGCAAACAATCTGTGGTTTATAAATTAAAAATTAAGAATAATTTAAACAGAATTAATCATGAATTATACAGTAATTTAGGATTTCAAAAAAAAAAAGAAAAGAAAAAATAATCGATTTTATTGAGAATACAATTCTTTATGCTCATTTGGTCAGATAATAGTGTTTTATTCCATCTGAAACACCTGCAAAAACTATTTTTGACAATCAATGGACAACGTAAAAGTAAGGTTAAACTCCTTCAGTGTGCTAATTAACCTAAACACTAAATAACAGAATAAAAGTGCAAAAGGGTACATTTAGTGTTAGAGAAAGTGCTGCGACGAGGCCGTTTGTGATAGTAACACAGCAGCAATAGCACTCAGATCTGCTGAGGTGACCTCGGCCGTGCATTTAAACACAAAATCAAGTGGTACAGATTCAGTCAAAATGGAAAGATTACTCTCTATTGCCGTTCCTTTGCTGTAAATTGTCAATTTTTATATTTTAGTGGCTTGAAGACATGAAGTGCTTTGAGAAAATATCATCCATCAAACCTATATGAGAGCCCACCGTTTGTCGCACAAAAGAAGCCAAAGGTTGAGGAGTTCAGTCTCACAGAAAAGAATAAAAACCGTATTGTGCCTGATCATAAAACACTTTTTTTTACAAGAATATCGTTACATACTTAAAATGGCGTATAAACAGTAGGTAAACAGAGTTTAGAGGCTTTTCATTCAGAAAATAAATATACTGCAGAATAAAATGAATCACCATTCACGTAATACTGCTCTACCACAAAACATATCATATTCCATGTACTCATTTACATTTAGGCACATATATGCACACACGGATGTGCACACCAAAGGCAGTTCATATGAACAGAAACAGAAATAAGTTTTGTGTGTGTGTGTGTGTGTGTGTGGGGGGGTGATTGGATTTTTGCTCACTGTACAGTTGCTGTACAGTCGTTTGGAGAGCTAATCGGATAAAATATTTTTCTTTTTGCTCACTTGTTAGAATTTATGCATGAGAACAAATGCTGTCATTTCAGTGGCCTACATTAAAAAAATAAGTCAGGGATGCATACAGTACGGCTCTAATAGACCAATAACAGCTGCTCACCAACAGGTGGCGCAAGTGGACTATTCTTACATTTGACATCAGTTATGAAGGAAAAAGTCATTGTGATATATTTCGAACGACTAAAACTCCCAGTTATTGTACAACAAATGCAAAATAAAAATCACAATATGTAAGATTGGCCTTGCATTTTGGAGTTGCAGCAAAAATGATAGCAATAAATAAATAAATAAATAAGATTACTGTGAGATAAATACTACCGATGAATAAAGATAATATGTAGCAATAATATAATAACACACAAAAAGAACAATACGGAATAAAGTCAAGCAAACCATAGGAAATAAGTGCAAAAGGAGGTAAAATCTCACTAAAAGGAACATTGAGCTGTAAAAATGTGGCTGGTAATTTTCAGTGCAATGAATTATTTGTCATGGAATGGAGTTACTCTGTTGTTGTTTTAAACGACACATATCTTGCACAGATGACAAAGCCAGCCCTCTGCGGACAATCAAACGGTTGTGAACGAGAGTTTGGCCTTATACGTGAATGCCCTTGATGGCCTGTCTGATGCTGTCCAGTAAGGCCTTGCATTCGGGTGAATACTCGTGCTCTGAATTGTTGTACATATCCGTCAACGTGTTCACGTACGCTTCAAAGTTCTGTTCGTTTATTGGACCCTGAAACACATTAAAGAGAATTCAATGCATTGACTCTAAAATGCAGGTTTCATAATGATTTAAAAATGCATTCAACCCTTACAAGCATGTACCACTTGAACTACAGTTTACCTAAAAATACCAGCTACAGTAAAATCATATTAAATGAATTCATATATAAATCATCATATCAAATTAAATTGGCCTACAAACAAGTTTAAGACCCATGTGGCTATTAAATTGCCTTATTTTACTGTAGTAGCTATGACAATTTGTTAGAAAATACACTGTAAAATATAAAATGTGCAGCTGGTTTCTTAATAATCTAATTTATTCAATTTGATTTGGTCATTAAATAATCTTTTTAATATGAAATATGATTATTTTAGTTAATGCATTAACTAACATTTACAACGAGCATTTGATATAGTATTTATTAATCTTTATTAACGCTATCATCTTTTAATTTTGAAATTAACTTTTATTAACTGCTTTAGAATTATTTTATATAGTTAGTTCATGGTAATTAATGCAGCTAACTAATATTAACACAGGTTCTAATTTCATAAAGTCATGGGATTCAATTTAAAGTTGCATGCACTGCACTAAATAAATGAATAAATACATACATACATACAGTCTTGTTACATTTACTTGAAATGCAATGTGAAGATAGTTGAAGTCTTGTTTTCTGAGAAATTGAACAAATTTAAGTGATTTTATTCTTAAAACTATAACAAATATCTCTCAATACAGTATGAAAACTATCATTTTCTTTACTTGGTCTTAAAAAAAATATTAACTTGGCCTTCATAAAACCTGCAGAAACCTTATAAGTAGTGTGTTACCATATTTTTAAAGTATTATGTTACTTGAAAACCTGATTTTTCACAGTGTCGTTAGTTACCGTGACCAGAGTTTGTAAGGGACCTTATGCAGTGATCAGTAATATTTGTTGACAGAGATCAGGTTATGTTTTCCATGTTTATCAGAGTGTGTCTGTGTAAATGTTTCAGCGTGAGGTCTGTCTCACCATTTGCGGCAGCTGGATATCTGTGAGACTGTTGATAAGTGCTTGACTGAGACGCGCTAACTCCTTCAACAGACTGTCGTTGTGCTGCTCGATTATTTTATTCTCCTCCTCGATAGTTTTCAGGTTGCACTCCATAGATGAAATCTGTTTTAAAACAGGAAAACTTCAGCTCTGAAACTACATTACCCAACAGGAAAACGTCAGCTCTGAAACTACATTACCCACAATGCTCAGCGTGTAAGAAGGTAAAATGAATGCATATGTTATTTACCTGAGTCTGGAGCTGCATCATGTCTGCTTCTATCTTCAGATTGGATTCATTTAGCTCCTTTATTTCGTGATCCAAGTGCTGCATGTCTTCATTGTTTTCAATACCTGATTGACAGAAGACAAAACAATATTAATCTCAACTAAATTACTTGAGAAAACTTTTGAAGCTCTTTATTTTTCTTATTGCACACTATAATAATACTAGCAGGTCAAACATTCAGCTTCATTTGATGCTCTTTTATTGTTTTTAAGCACTTGAATTACTCACCGCTGCTGGTTTTGAGTTTGATGGTCATCATCTCCTCATCGGAGAGTTTCTTCTTGATACTCTGGGCGTTTAGTGGACATCCTGACAAACTGTCAAGGAACAAAACACAAAATCTACAGATCAGTACTAGCAATTTTGAGTTTCTTTTTTTGAAGTATAATCTAGTTTTCAGATAACAAGTATAGGCCTAATATATGACCATAATCAGCAACATTCACAGAATGTTTAAATTTACAAATAATAACATTATCGGATACTGTAATGGTGGTCAAAAATGAATAAACACGTGACATATATTAATTTCAGAGGAAAATACATATTTTGCATCATGAATACTGTTATTTTTACTTATTTCTGAAGTCAACCTGTATATATTTGTGTATTTGAATATTTATTTTGTATATTTATGCGAAAAAATAAATAACATTAATAATCCACATATGTTAGCTTGATTGAAAATAATAGTAATAATATTGGAAATTTATTGGAAGCATTATTATAATAATAACAATATAGCGAGTTCTGTATTGTGTGTATATATAATTACATATTTTGAATCATAAATACTTCTTATTTCTGAAGTCAACTTGTATATATTAGTGTATTTTAATATTTGTTTTATATATTTATGTGAACATTTTTATATTATATATAATGTGACCCAAGACCACAAAACCATAAGGGTCAATTTTTCAGAAATTGAGATTTATGCATCATGAAAGCCGAATAAATAAGCTTTCCATTGATGTATGATTTGTTAGGATATAGGCAATATTTTGCTGAGATCCAATTATTTGAAAATCTGGAATCTGATGGTGCAAAAACATCAAAATACTGAGAAAACTGCCTTTAAAGTTGTCCAAATAAAGTTCTTAGCAATGCATATTACTAAGCAAAAATTCAGTTTTATTATATTTACGGTAGGAAATTTACAAAATATCTTCATGGAACATGATCTTTACTTAATGTCCTAATGATTTTCGGCATAAAAGAAAAATCGATAATTTTTCGACCCATACAATGTATTTTTGGATATTGCTACAAATATACTCCAGCAACTTAAGATTTTGTGGTCCAGGGTCACATATAATAGAATTGAATGTATATCATATTTCAATATCATATAAGATAATATATATGTACAAAACGACTCTGATAACAACTCACAGTGAATGTGTTCAGGTTGGGTCAAGAGGTCTCATCATACAGTAGACACTAGGTTTAAGTTTACTAGGTTTAACATCAGAACTGAAGTTCCAGGTTATCGTATGGTTTCCTCACCTCCTGTGTGTGACAAAGACATTGTTGGCGTGACCCAAACCGTTGCAGCCGGGCAGAGGGCAGTGCGGAAGCTCCTGTTTACAGATCTTCCAGGAGAAGGCCGATCCGTTCACGGAGCTCTCCTTCTGCCGCTTGGTGGCGATGGGGCAACTTCCTGCGCTGCGATGCGATGTGTATTTACCCGACACATGGCCCTGACCGTCACAGCCTGCCACCGGGCACCTGGTGCACGAGAAAGGAAATATATACTTACTATCGCATTAACAATAAAACTATGCACGCTGATTTCACTGAAGATTATGTGCATCCTGGTAAAGATATTTTCACTGTCCATGAACATAGTACATAAATTAAGACTTTTTTTCCCCAACAAATGATTAGTGAATGGAGGATCATCAACATTAGGAGATCTAACTAAATATTGTTTTTCATATTAATTTTATGAGAAAAATGAGAAACATCCAAATATGTTTTTGGTACTTATTAACTGAGAAATATATATTTTAAAGTTTTTATTTTATTCTATTTTATATTAGTTTTTAAGTAAAGCAGTTATATTACTAGTGACCTCATTTTTGCAGTGCACATATATAGATTTCAGAATTTTCAATAACTTTAAGGTTATTATAGCTTATATAACTAAAACTGGAAATAAAAATAAAACCATCAAAAACATTTTAATTAACCAAAATAAAGTAAAATATATAAAAATGTTTTAATTCAGCTTGCTACCATGAAGGCAGCATTTTAATCTCGTTTAACTAAACGAAAACTAAAACAAAAAAAGGAATAAAATCCATACATGCAAATATATGGGTATGTATTTAATGACTATAAAGAAGTGACAAAAACTACAAAAAGGTTTTGTTTTTAATTTGATTTTAATTATATATTTTCAGTTTTTTTTCATGTTGGTTGAAATTTGAGTGTTTTTGATGTGGGGTATTGGCATTTTTAGTAGTGCTTTATATATATATAGATATATATAATATCAATAAAACTTCAACTAAAATGAAATAAAAACTGAAAATGTAAAAATAAAATATAATTAAAATAATAATATTAAAAAAACCTATAACACCATATGAGTGATACTAAAACAATACTGGTTGGGGGGAACGAGGTCATAATCTGCATCACAAAGGTTGTTTGGTATAGATTTCTGGGTCACCATGCCAAAACCCACACAGATGTGACCCGACCCCTCGACCTGCTTAAATGAAACCCCCCGCGCAGCCGTCTTTTGTTGTCCTAAACTCAACAGAGTAACAGTGATTGTCAAAGATAATCTCTTATTTGAGACTGAACTAGTTTCAGAGCTTACGAAGTAAACACAAACGAGCCCGTATACATTCGCTCGATAATTTGATGGCTAAAACTTCCGAGGGCCCACACCGCCGCCGCGGCGTCCGTAAACACCCCCACCCCCAATTTGCAGAGTTGGAAGACTTTTCAAATACCATTAAGAAGATTAATCCTGTGAAATGCTGATTAAAAATGTATTCAAAGCAGAAAAAAGGGAAGGAATAATTCTATCGGCACAGGCGGACTTCGTCGGAAACGCACTCCAGTAAATAATTACGGGCAGGGAGGTTAACGTGCCGCCGATGGAAAACATAAGCCCTAGCAAGTTGAAGACTAGAGTGGTGAGGAGTTGGCCAATTTATTTTGCTGCTCACTTTCCCCCTAGGTCAGTAATGGAATGACATAAATTGCACATAATTGTTGCGCGTCCTCCACAGGGGGGAAAAAACACATGATTTGGAGGTGGCTGACCCTTTCCCTGATAGCCCATATTGGAAGAGGTGAGAGGTTATCTGGGACAGTACAAATAGCTTGTCTGCGGGCCTGTATGGGAAAGGTTGTTATGGCAGTTTTGGCTCTAATACGCTGACTAAAACAAGACAACATTACGACTCCAACACTGGCCGTCGCGTCCAGCTCTGGGAATGGCGTTCCTGACCGCGGGACAACAGAGATGGACCATATGGCCGACAATTTACAATAATCTAGCGACATTACAGATGTACTTTCTGTTTCTCCACCCGTCCATTTCTCTGCCTCTCTGTTCCTCCTTTAGTGTGTGTGGACCTGCTACCGTCTAATTCCTAAGCTCTCATCTTTGCATTAGTAATTAAAAATGAAATACTAGCCCAGATGCAAAAGTAGGAAAGCCCTGTCACTGTGGGTTAGACTTTGGATTTAAGGCTGGAATCAATTCAATTTATTTTTTTAAAGAGCAAACTGCTGCGTTAATTGTAATTAAATGAGATCTTACGGGAAAACGAGGAAAGAGTTTTGAGCTCCCTGAATTAAAAGGATAATATTTTTGAATGTTTTTTTCTAGGAAATGCAGTGCTACAAACATAAACTATCCTTCTATTTTTATTACAATAAAAAATTGATATATAATGATTTTTCATTTTTCATTCAATGTTTCTGTATTCCCTAAAACAACATTTGTGTTTTATTTACGTGTTTTACTGTACAAATAATTGTTTTAAAGGCTAGTTGTACAGGTTGTTTTGATTTTTTTTTTAAATTGTGTAATAATAATAAAAAAAAATATGCATCCTTTATATGAAAATGAAATTTTGATTTAAATGTTAAATTATTTTATATTACATATATTCAGTCTAAAAATATTAACACATTTTTTCCAAAAATAATTTTTCCATTTATTTTATGAGAAAAACTGTGGGATACAGTGAAATAAGGTTTTTCATGTAAAATATTTACATAAACATATTTATTTTATTTTATATAAATATTTATATATTAAAAAAATATAATATATAAACTGTTTTAGATATATTATTAACAAAGCACCATTTTTTATAAAGTATTATAAAAATAAAATTATCTAATAATTTTTACCACAAACATTTGACTTTTTTCCTATAATGTTTATGCGAAAAAATTGTGGGATATGGTAAAATAGAGGGTTTGTTTTATTAAAAAAACAAACTATGTGAATAATTCAATTTTCACACATATTAACAGATCGCTATTTTATAGTGACGATACGGTCATCCTAGCTACATATCATACTAGGATAATTTAATAATTTTTTTAATTTAATTTTATAATAGATTTCAAACCTACCAAATAGTTCTCACCGAAAAATTGCCTCTAATGCTTTAGAAAAAATGTAATTTCTATTAAAGATGTATATTAAACTTTTTATTTAATCAAATAATTTTACAACATCTAAACTGACGATACATTTAAGTGTAAAGTAAAACCTTTCTGTTCAATCTATCTAAAAACAGCAAGCATTTGGTTGTCATTGTTTTGGTGGTGTCTTACTTCATCTCTGGCTCTTCTTTGTCCTCTTTGCTTGGCGTGAGCTTCAAGCTTCCTTTCCTGGCACGAGGGCACCCTGACAGACTGAGAAGGAACATGACATATGTGACGAACCTTTCAGAAGTTCAAGCGTGCAGACGTGTGTGTGGGAAAGATACGGCCACTGCGTTTACTGCGTGATGTTTCAAGCTTTGACACCTGTCGTGTTGCCATTGAACAGGGGTCATTACCTCAACAGCCGTGAAATGCCACAAAGTATTTACTCTTTGGCAATTACCCGGTTTTAAATGCAAATGATTTAACCCATTGAGTGCCTTTGTGTGGACTAAAGTGTCTAAAATCTATTATAGTGTAACATCTAGAACAAGAACACGCTGGTTTAAAAATGAGACATTGTGTTATAATGAAAAGCATGACCATTTTTGTCATGCAGAAACATCAAAAACTGCCACTACATTTTCATCTTTCATTGAAGTCTAAGATTATTTAATAGAGATGTCCTATCTAATGAGGCTCACCTCCTATGAGATGCGTAGTTTCCTGTCACATGACCTGAACCGTCACAGCCAGGAGTTGGACACCTTTAAAATAAATAGACATTTGTGTCAATTATATAAATTAATATGATGTAGGGAAAACTGAAAAAAAAGAAAAAAAATTTATATATATATATATATATAATGTATGTGTGTGTGTGGTGTGTGTGTAATATTCATCTCATATATTGTGATATATTGTAATATTCATCTATCATCTATCTATCTATATATAAAATACATTATATAATATTAAATAAATTAAATAATTATCACACACACACACACACATATGTGTGCGTGTGTGTGTGTGTGTGTGTAGATGTATGTATATTATATGTATGTATATAAACAGTTTTAATAAATTGATATAATAATAATAATAATATAATAAATATGAATGTTTACAAATTTAAATGATATATATTTTTTATTTATTTATTTGTTTTAAATATTTAAAAAATACAACTAAAATGTTTAGGTCATAATTTATTAAATATTTTAATAAATAAAATGCATTATAAATAAAAACAACAACAATAATAATAAATATATTATAGTACAATTATAATTATAGTTATTATAATAATTTACATTTATTGACATTATTTCTACACATTAATTCGATGTAATTTTAAAATCATTTCTTATTTTTATTGGATTGAAACTTTAGCTAATTCTTACTTGAGCTCTTGAGAATTAGCAGCCATTAGTGATTTCAGGGTCTTGTCAGCCAATGGGCAACCAGATACACTACAAAAATGAAAAGAAAAAAACCCCATAATGTAGATATGTATATTTTCTTTCAAGGTTATTTTGCTGCTTGAAAAATAAAGATGGTGAAAAATATGCAATTTTTTTTACCTTCTATGTGATGCATAATTTCCTGTCACATGACCACTACCATCACAACCTGGTGTCGGACAACTGCGGAGAGGAAAAGAGCAGATTAATGACCAGATTGATATGATTTCTTGATCTACTATACATGCTCGAATTATTAACAGGGTCTTTATCATGTGAAACCCCTAAACAGCGGTTCAAATAATGTTATTACCTCATCAGCTCTTTCTTGGTGTCTCTTATGAGCATCTTGTTTTTTGCCATGTTTGCATCTCCATTGTACGCTTTATCCTCGAGAGACGCCTTCTCCAGCTGATCCATCTACAAGACAAGAGACAGAAGGTCAAAGCATTGTGCAATTTTCCAAGAAAAGTCGCAACGGTCACTTAAAGAAAATGTCATTCTGTGAGCACACGTGCAGTAATAGTCTGTTAGAGGTCTGATGCTGCTTAAGTATACTTAGTAAAACATATATCCATTTAAACTCCATTATAATCCCTCGTAGTATTTATGATGGGCGTAAAACCTTTGGATTTACTTACTTTTTTTATAAGGTAAGTATCTTTGCGCACCAGATGTCAGAGGGAGAACCAGACAAACATACAACTGTCTGGGTTTGTTCTTTGACTCTAAAGAGAATGAAACATTTTCGGCTTTTCAGGAACATTCTTCTGCAATTTCTTTTCAATTTTAGTGTCATAGCAGCACATCGCAAGAGACAGTGCGCCTAAGGTCGTGGCTGACTGAACCAGATCATTTAGATGAATAAATAGAAACATAAGGGTTTTAAGTTGAATATATTCCTAATGTAGCGTACAACAAAGTCAAAGAGCATTTAGACACTGAATGTATTTCCTCAGGACATTAGACCTTATAAATTTCCCACCCAATTTTATTTTATTTTTATTTTTGCATACTACATACAGTTTAAGGTTTTTTTTTGTTCAACAAGGATGCATTCAACTGATCGAAATTGACAAAGACATTTATAATGTTTCAAAGGATTGCTATTTCCAAATTTAGCATTTATTTATCAAAGAATCATGAAAAGAAATGTATTATGGTTTCCAAAAAAATATAAAGCAGCTTATTTTGTTCGCTGTTTTCAACATGGATATATAATAAATGTTTCTTGAGCAGCAAATCAGCACGTTTGAATGATTTCTGAAGATCATGTGACTCTGAAGACTGGAGTAATGATGCTGAAAATAACCATGTAATATTCAAATAGAAAACAGTCATTTTAAACTGCAAAAATATTTCACAATTTTACTGTTTCTACTGTATTTTTATCAAATAAATGCAGCTACGGTGAGCGTAAGAGACTAAAGTATCTCACCAACCCAAAGCGTTGAATGGTAGTGTGAATAAATGCCTCTGTCTCACCTCTTTGTCTTGCTGCACAGGTGTTTTGCTGTAGTTCAGCGGCGTATCCCAGGCGTCCTGTTCGTAGAGGACGCGGTAGATGGCCGGGGAGATCTGGAGACCCGCTGCTTTGGCTAGAGAAGATTCAGGTGGGGTGAAAAGAGCGTCTCCTAACGCCGGCATCACGGGAGAATCCCTCGCCTTTTCTCTCTTTTTCTTCATACTTAAATCCAGCGTTCCATTCTCATCTACCTCTATCAGTGAGTCCTAAATGATAAAGAAACATAGATAGTCCTGTTGATACCCAACCTTTTGATAACCAGAGCACTTTTCCCACAAGAAAGTGTTTTGAACTTGTTTTCTGAGCCAAACCCTAGAAAATCACACTACTATTACTCATAACTGTGAATAGTACAATTCTGTGCATAGTTCTTCCAACCTTATTTGTGTTACAGACATAAATGATACCTCAAAACATGTGGTTTGTTACAATGTGGTTCACTTTTACTTTTCTAACCAGTCAAAAATACAATTTTTGCACTGCAGAGAATTTTTTCATGAAAATCCATGTTTTTATTCGGCAAAAAATGCATTAAATTTATCATAAGTGACAAAGACATTTATAACGTTACAAAATATTTATATTTCAAATACATTGTTCTTTTGAACTTCATGTTCAAAGAATCATGAAAATCCCAATTTCCACAAAAATATGAAGCAGCACATCTGTTTTCAACATTAATAATAATACATTTTTCTTGAGCAGCAAATCAGCATATTTTAATGATTTCTGAAGGATCATGTGACACTGAAGACTGGAGTAATGATGCTGAAAATTTAGCTTAGTGTCACAGGAATAAATAAAAAAAATTAAATGTATTCAAACAGAAAAAAAGTTTTGTAATTTGCAATATTTTTTCGCAATATTTCTGTATTTATTGTATTTTTGAGTATATGAGATATATGTATATATTTCAGAAAAATATGTTGTTTATATATTAAATATATTTATGTATAATATCACTTATATGAATATAAATATATACATGTAAATATTTTCAAAATATATGCTGTGTTTGTGTGTCTTTATATATACAATACATAATAAATATACAAAGTACAAGCATAGGTACATACAAACTTTGATTTTGGATGCGATTAATCGTTGCCTAGCACTAGTTTGAATATTACACCATCTTATTTTCAGATGATTAATAAGATATGTATAGGTTTTCTAATTAATTAGAGTTATTTATTTATTCAGTTTTCTTCCTTTTTTTTTTCCCAGTGAAAGGTAGTTTGTGAATCTCAGCCAAAGTGGTTTTAGGTCACAATCATTAATAGTGTGTTTAAAAGCTCTGTGTTGCTTAATATTATAACTTTTACGACCAACAGATGTGCTGGTGTATGAATGTGTGTTACAGCGAAGAGTTTTTATGCAACTCGTTAACTGCTTAAAATGCGACGCACCAATTATTCCACATACATTTCACATGGTAGCAAACAAAGGAGAGCTTATCAGGAACTAATCGTGATAATTCAGATTGCAAACCAAATATGGCTCTCTCTGGAACCAGCTAGAACCGACCGACAGCACACCTATCGAGTTCATCCCTGTGCAGGATGTGAGTTTTTCTTGTCTGATGACATTCTCTCCAGCCTCAGAAACAAGTGAGGTGACATCTTTCTCCAACACTTCCATGAAACGCTGCAAGAAGATAAGCCGTATTCTTAGGAAAAAAACAAGCAACTTGGCACAAACAGGGAAATGGAGATACTTAACATGCATAAAGACATTTCGACGCAGACATCAGCAGATGACAGATCGGCTAACACTGTTTTATTCATTCGCTCAGTTTGTACAGTATACCTGCTCTCTGCCCACTGAGTGCTGGGACTACGAACGGCCTGTGTGGTGTGTAGGTGTGTGAAGTGTTTCACGCCATACTTCTGCGAGTTGCTCTCAGTTTTATGTCTCCGTGTCTAAGAGGAAGACCTGCTTTGATTGAAGCCGCCAAACTGGATGTTTCTAAATTTGACTAAAATCTGCAGTATTAGGATCCTGGATTGCTGTTTTTTGTTTTTATTATTTTAGCATAATATAAGAAAGAAAGTTAAATCACATTCATTACATTATTTTTAACATGTGTGCATATATATATATATATATATATACAGTATCTTACAGAAGTGAGTACACCCCTCACATTTTTGTAAATATTTCATTATATCTTTTCATGTGACAACACTGAAGAAATGACACTTGGCTACAATGTAAAGTAGTGAGTGTACAGCTTGTATAACAGTGTAAATTTGCTGTGCCCTCAAAATAACTCAACACACAGCCATTAATGTCTAAACCGCTGGCCACAAAAGTGAGTACACCCCTAAGTGAAAATGTCCAGATTGGGCCCAAAGTGTCAATATTTTGTGTGGCCACCATTATTTTCCAGCACTGCCTTAACCCTCTTGGGCATGGAGTTCACTTCCACTCCTCCATGACGACATCACGGAGGTGGTGGATGTTAGAGACCTTGCGCTCCTCCACCTTCCGTTTGAGGATGCCCCACAGATGCTCAATAGGGTTTAGGTCTGGAGACATGCTTGGCCAGTCCATCACCTTTACCTTCAGCTTCTTTAGCAAGGCAGTGGTCGTCTTGGAGGTGTGTTTGGCATCGTTATCATGTTGGAATACTGCCCTGCGGCCCAGTCTCTGAAGGGAGGGAATCATGCTCTGCTTCAGGATGTCACAGTACATGTTGGCATTCATGGTTCCCTCAATGAACTGTAGCTCCCCAGTGCCGGCAGCACTCATGCAGCCCCAGATCATGACACTCCCACCACCGTGCTTGACTGTTGGCAAGACACACTTTGTACTCCTCACCTGGTTGCCGCCACACACGTTTGACACCATCTGAACCAAATAAGTTTATCTTGGTCTCATCAGACCACAGGACATGGTTCCAGTAATCCATGTCCTTAGTCTGCTTGTCTTCAGCAAACTGTTTGCGGGCTTTCTTGTGCATAATCTTTAGAACAGGCTTCCTTCTGGGACGACAGCCATGCAGACAATTTGATGCAGTGTGCGGCGTATGGTCTGAGCACTGACAGGCTGACCCCCCACCCCTTCAACCGCTGCAGCAACGCTGGCAGCACTCATACGTCTATTTCCCAAACACAACCTCTGGATATGACGCTGAGCACGTGTGCTCAACTTCTTTGGTCGACCATGGCGAGGCCTGTTCTGAGTGGAACCTGTCCTGTTAAACCGCTGTATGGTCTTGGCCACCGTGCTGCAGCTCAGTTTCAGGGTCTTGGCAATCTTCTTATAGCCTACGCCATCTTTATGTAGAGCAACAATTCTTTTTTTCAGATCCTCAGAGAGTTCTTTGCCATGAGGTGTCATGTTGAACTTCCAGTGACCAGTATGAGAGAGTGAGAGCGATAACACCAAATTTAACACACCTGCTCCCCATTCACACCTGAGACCTTGTAACACTAACGAGTCACATGACACCGGGGAGAGAAAATGGCTAATTGGGCCCAATTTGGACATTTTCACTTAGGGGTGTACTCACTTTTGTGGCCAGTGGTTTAGACATTAATGGCTGTGTGTTGAGTTATTTTGAGGGGACAGCAAATTTACACTGTTATACAAGCTGTACACTCACTACTTTACATTGTAGCAAAGTGTCATTTCTTCAGTGTTGTCACATGAAGATATAATAAAATATTTACAAAAATGTTAGGGGTG
This sequence comes from Barbus barbus, assembly GCF_936440315.1. Taxonomy (NCBI): domain Eukaryota; kingdom Metazoa; phylum Chordata; class Actinopteri; order Cypriniformes; family Cyprinidae; genus Barbus; species Barbus barbus. The sequence continues at coordinate 20,998,421 of NC_136724.1, read as the reverse complement.
TACTCACTTCTGTGAGATACTGTATATATAAATAAAATGTCATTAATAATTTATATACAAATACAAGTATTCTTAAATAATTAAGAATTATATATATATATATGTATTTATAATTATTTAAATGAAACCGTTTTTTATAGTTTTACAAATATAAAAAAATATATAGTATATTTAGATTTAATATTTAATAGCACACTTTATTGGCACATTTCCATTTTTTTTAAGAGAAAAGAAGAAATAATACAGAAAATGTTGCAAGCAGGATTCGCTTTGCCCATATGCACTAATTACTAGGCGATGACAACAGCATACTTTAATACATTTTTGTTGTTTTAATTATGTTAGCACATAAGAAAAGTTTACATTATTCACATTATTAATTCACACTAATTACATTACACACACACAAACACACACACACACACACATATATATATATTTTTTTTAATGATTTGTATGTAAATGTTCTTAATAAATAAATTTATTTTATTAACAATTTTTAAAACAAAAATATTTTGCATAAACCCAGACTTATTTTTATATCATATTTATATTTAATGTTCAATAGCACATTTTTTGCCACTTTTCCACTTTTGGCTGGAAAAGTGGCCATGACTCCAGCATGCTTTTTAATAGTTTTTTATTTTTATTTATATGTGTATCAACAGTTTGTTTTTCTATTAAAAAATGGACTGAATATATAAAAACTATACTGTACATCGAAGGTATCAAACTGGATGGATCAAACTGTATGTTATATTTATAATTATTACTAAAATACACAGCATTAGGATCCTGTATTTTTGTTTTTATGTTTGTTTTTTTATTAAATTTTATTATGCATTTTGATTAAATTGCGTTAAATTTCAAGTGCTTATTTTTAATAACAAGGTTGTATAGTTTCAGGAATGCATAAAGCCAGAAAACTTCATATTTATGATTATAATAGCTCAGTTTGTTGGCAATATTCCACTTTTGTCTGTGAGAACAGAAAAATACAGGAAATGTCGTAACCTGGACTCGAAAACGCTTTGACTATTTGCATATATGCCTATATGTTCATGTTTTCCATCTTTACTTATATCAATATTTGTGTATCAATAGTTTGTTTTTCTATTAAGAACAAGGCTTAAATAAAAAAACACAACTCTATCATAACATATCCATTTTCACTTTGTAACATACATGATCTGACGGCCTGTGTAGACTTTCCTTATTTAATTGAAATAAAAGAGTGATGTCTATTAATCCTCCAACCAATTGATTTAATCCAACTTCTCATAGATCGTCTGTTAGAGATCAACGCCAAAGGATCTGTGTGAGCTTATCTAGGATAATATATTACTTAGCAAAATGTCTTCGACCATCTGCACTGAAAAAAAAAACCACGCTCTCTCCTGCAAACAAGAGAAAGACCCAACATCACCATTAGCACAAGTAGAAATCAAATGCACGGCCACGTTTTACAAAAAGCCTTATAATTGTCATAGAGGAGGAAGCTGTGATTGTATTCCTCCCAACTCTTTTTGATGTGATTACACAAATTCTCCTTTGTGTACATTAAAGCTTTAGGGCCAGTGTGGGTAAAAGAAAAAAAAAAGCTCCCACTCTCTTGTTGTTGTGCCACCAGAGGCAACACAGTTCTCTGTGCCAAAAAGTGTCTTTTGATGTTACTCCTCTTTTTCATACACAAATCACAGTTGTTTCAGAATGACCACATTAAATACCTTTTTCTGAGTGGTCTAATTTGATTACCTTTGTGGATGATGCCAGGGGCCGGCTGGGGGGCAGGGCCTCGCCGTTGTCTCGGCAACGGGTGGAGAGGTTGAGGATGGCTGCGGATGTGATGTTGGACTGGAGGGCGTTGCTTTGGGCTTTATGTCGACTGGGGCTGTTGTCTCCGGCCATGATCATACGACCACCAGAACCCAGAAAACAGGGGAACTGAGCGGCTGGAAATGGTGGGAATAGTTAGTAATCAGAAAAAGAGGAATTGAGAGAGAGGGAGAGATCGTAACTGATCATATTATGAAGAGAGGAACTGCAAACCCACATCTATGTAGAAAGCAGGTTTAAAAAGTATTATACATGTACTGAATCTGTTTTTAAGAAGCAATATTATTACATTTAATCACATTTGTTTTTCTTATTCAATTACATATAAATGAATATATTAATTAATTATATAATGTTAATATTCGATTTATCTACAAATGGCTTACTACACCGTAGTTTAACAATTAATTATACAAAAAGATCAATTTAAATCTGTCTTGCGCGTCCTCTCTATCTCTATCAATAAAATCATTATCATTAATATTATTTATATACATTACAATTTTTATTATAGATTTGATTATAGACTAATTTATCATATACATGTATAATTTGAATAATGCATAAGTAAATATGATTAATAAATAATAATATTATATTTCATACATTATGTAATTAAATTAGTAAGAAAATATAACATATAACATATATATATATATATATATATATACACACACATACATACACAATATTATATATAGTATGTATTTTTTACATTTTATATTATTATATTAATTATATATTTATATATAATTATTTTATTATATAACTAATGTCAAATATAAATAAATTATATATATATATATATATATATATATATATATATATATATATATATATATATATATATATATATATATATAATATCTCGTTTTCTTTACTAGTTATACATTTTTATGTAATATTAATTATATATTTTATTCATATATAATTCTTAATTATTTTATTAATTATATATTTATATAAATGTTATAAATTACATGTATAATTGAAATATTATATATATATATATATATATATATATATATATATATATATATATATATATATATATATATATATATATATATATATATAAATATATGGGGGGGGGGGTAACAGAAAATACTTTTACTTTTTCTAAAGAAAATGTGAATGGTGTTTTCACATGCAAATTAAGCCAGGGTGTTGCTATGCAGTTGCCAAGATGTTCTGAGTGTTTTGTGGTTGCTAGGGTGTTCTAGGTGGTTGATTATTGGCCCAAATCAGGGTGCTTGATAAAGACTGATCAGAGCAGATTGTATGGCACAAACAAATGACTGTACATGTACATGCACCAAGTCACACATGATGACACTGAAAATAACTTATTTTTTTAAACAGTAATGTCAGTGCATGCTGGGTAACCTTTGATTTGAAACAAAATGGGCACTCACAGTCAGGAAAGTGTGAAGATTCGTGACTCTGGTCGGATGCCATCTGAGCCTGCTTGCCAAAGACCTGGGCGTCAAAACTGGCGTAGTCAAAATGGCCTTTAGTGTACTTGTCCATGTCTTTGGCCATGCTGGCCTGCAACGCTGCCATAGGATGTGCGAATCTGTACGTGAAGTCAAATTTCTTCATGTTTCCTAAAGGTCTGAAGAAAGAAAAAGATAACATTGGGACTTCAGAATTGCACTTGTGTTGCTGCTTATTCTTTATCATAAGAAGTAACACATTAATAAATCATTCCCCAACAAATTAGATTTAATTATATCATTTAAAGCTCCAAAATAATGAACATGTGAGATGCCTATTATTATCTTTCAGAAAGAATGCTTATGAACTTATTTTCAGCTTGCTTGATTGTAAAGGAATATATAAAGGAGCTGCTCCTAGATGAAGGTTTCTTACCTCGTCATCCTCTCTGCCGTCTGTCTGCACTTTGTGAGATCCTCCTGCGGTTTGGAGATCTTCTCTGCGGCAGCTATCGGGCAGCCTGAGAGACTGTGTGAAAACAGACATCAGAAGTTAGTCTCTTCTGGGTTGTTAACTTTATTTTAATTGAATTCGGCTGCACTGAAGTAATTGTACAATTAAAAAAATCCAATAGTTTCTATGCAATAAACATCACAGTGTTTTATAGTCTAGTTTAAGTGTCATTGGATTTTTCCTGATAGAGCCAAACTTCATGGTTCTTTTTAAGTAAATATCCAGGTTCCATTACAAGCGCATCTCTTTTTGGGGTAAATTAATGTTTCTGATGCTTTAAGGTGGTTTAAGTCAGTTCAGCCTTGCAAAATAGAGTAACACTGCATTTTCTTCGGGTCAAATTCTGGATGTAGTCAAGTGGTAATGTTATTATAAACCACTCATTTCATTTTCCCCCTGTGACCGACTCCCTGCTGCTAAATATCTATGCAAATCTGCTTACAATGAGCGAGGAGGATTGTAAAGAAATGAATAGTGTAATTTGAGTATAACTGAATGCTGAGTAAAACCTTTTGTTACTTGAAATAAAATAAACTTTAGCTGAAAAAAATTACTTTATAGTTTAAAAATCAGCTAGTTCAGCCAAGGTGATTTTCATTTAGTGTACTAAAATAACTAAAACTGAAAAACTAAATAAAAAGGAAAATTGAGACTTTTTAATCGCACAATTTGGACTTTGTTTCTTAGAAAAAAATGTCAGAATTTTTTTACAACTCACAATTCTGATTTTATATAATTAAATAAAATATAAAAATATAATAATATTATTATTCCATTTTTTTTTCTTTTTTTTTTTTTTTCTATGGCAAAATGGGCTTCCATTAAAAAAAAAAAAAAACTATAAACATATAAAAAATAAATATGACAAAAACACAACAAAATTACTAAAGCTTTAAATAAAAATTAAAACAGTAAATATAGAATAAAAACTAATTCACAGTATTCATAAAAACTCTAATAGTATCTTAATGATATTAAACATCACTTATAATCGAGCTGTTTTCATTGTGCTGACCTTCTATGCGTGCTACGGTTACTGTTGACATGACCTCTTCCTGTACAGCCAGGTGTCGGACACTTGAGGACGTTTTCGTGCATGGCCAGGACTGTAAGAATCAACAGAATAATGTTTATCAAAAGAACAATTGTATAGTAAGAATGGACATTTTATTGAATAAACAGTAATTCAGCATTTAGTGGAATTCACACAAGCTTCTACTGCAGCTTTTCAACTTTTCATGCTAAATAAAGTTTCCCATGCCATTCTTTACAACTTAAAATTGGGTCTCGCTTCAAATATGAACATGCAAAAACATCATGACTACAAATGCATTTTGATTACCATTTAAGAGACACACACATATTGTTGAAGTCCTATCCTTAGTAACTTTTCAGTCTGTTCATAATTAGTTTGGAGGATGTGCCCGTCTATTTAGGCTGCATCCACAGGTCCTTTGATTCGCAGAATGCTGCCTCTGGTTTAGGAGTACATGCTTTCATATTGGAGGGAAAAAACTTAATTACATTTTCTGTTCCTTTTGTCACATCACTGTTTAATGGCGAATGTTTGTTGTACTACTCTCAAATGGAGAAAACAGCAAGTGCAAAGTTGTTTCCAGAATGCATTTTTAATTCGCCTTCCGCAGGAAATCAAACCTCACTTGAAAAAAGCATTAAAAAAAGTCTAAAAAGTTTTTTTTTTTTACTTTCAGCTTGGTGCAACATTATGTGGTTTCTACTGGAAGGCTCAAGATAAGAGGTAAATACATAATTAACATACAAATTACATATTACATACTTCATATCTGTGATATATATTTTTTTAATTAGAGGCACTTTTGACTCATTGAAATCTTGACACTTCAAATTATGTTTAATCTATGTTTATCATATATATATATATATATATATATATATATATATTAAATATTTATCACATCTCCTGTAATAAACAATGGTAATTTTTCACTTTTTGGAGTAAAATTAGCTGTGAACTTACAAAAATAAAAAGAGACAGATTGCTTCTGAATTAAAATGCTCAAATAGTGACAAATTTTGTAATAAAAAAAGAAACCAGTGACCAGTTTGGTAATAAAGATAATCTCATATCATAATGGAAAAAATGTCTAAAATTAATGACATCATAACCAGATATAAACGTCTTTGGGAAAAACTTTTATTTATGTATATATATATATATGTATACACACACACACACACACACACACACACACACACACGCATACACACACATGTAAATATATATGTAAAAATTATCAAAATTACTAATTGCGTTTATTAATACCAAATAAATATGATGTATTTAAAGTAAGGTGTAAAGCAGAATTTTCAAGCTTTTTTTATAAATTTATTGTTGCATTAAATTATAAAGTTAAAAATAAAGTTAAAGCTTAAATAATACATCCTTTAAAACTAGAATATATATTTAAAAAATTTTCTATAAAAGGGAAGAGTCTTGCATTTTCTATCACAGAAAAAAATAACTATTAGATATTTTTGTAGCATACATTTAAATTGATACACTTCATGTTATGTCTCTATGCAGAAATGTTCTGAATATAATAGAGGCTGGTTAGTTAAGCAATCACCATGTAATATTTTGTCCCTCAGTATCTGTACAACTAAACCTTGATCATTAGTACGGTATGAATATTTATGGGCTGAAAATGATCACAGTGTTGTTATCACTAATTGTATTTGTTCTGTTTGTATTGTACTGCTGTGAAGGGAGGAAATGTGTCTAATGTCCTCAGGAAGTGATGCGTAACACGAGAACAGACTCACTCTCTGGGGGCACTCTGACTTTGTGGGGACATCCTGATAGACTCCGATGATGAGGGTAGAGGCCTGTCACATGACCCGTCCCATCACAGCCCGGGGTCGGACATTTGATGTCTTTCTTTTCTGTCCGAGGGGAATCTATAACACACACACACACAAAAACAGTAAAAACAGTGCTCTTCAAGAACATATAGCTACAGTTAATCCCATCCAGTCTCGTTTCACTCTATGTAAGCAGAAGTGCATCCTGTAAAAGCATGTTGGGTGTGTATGTATTCATCCGTGACATTAGTTAAGGCTGCAGTCTTACTCAGGGCACCGGTTTCTTAGCGCTGATCCATAGAGAGATTATCTTCAGAGATTACCCATTAAACAGCAGTCATTGCAAGAATCAAAGTGCTTAAAGCTCACATCAGAGATACTTTACTAGGATTTATGACTTAATTTATGCTCATGGTAAAATATCTGGCTGATACCGATAAAAATCCAGCGTTTCGTGTTACAGAGATGTCATCAGAAGATCTTCTTCTTGTACTTGTAATCCCCCCCCCTCCCCTCATAGAACATGGTGGTTATTTACCATTAAATATTTTGTTGGCAAAATGTTTTTAGCTCTTAAGAGGATTTTATTTATCTATCCCTCTGGGCTAGAATCTCTCTATGTCTCTTTCTTCGTATGTGTTGATACTGCAACATTCCAATCTTATTGCAAAAATGCATATAATATAAAACACACCACCAACACATATAAATCTAAAGACGTTTTTACAGACCAAATACAACAAGAAAAGAAATGGTACCGTTTTACAACGAGATCCCCATTTGTTAATGCATTGACTAGTATTACCTAACAATGAGCTACACATTTGTTGCAGTGTTTATTACACTTTGTTAATGTTAATTAATAAAAATACTGTTCATTGTTAGTTTATGTTAGCATTACTAATGTAGTTAGCAAATGAAAAAAAATGTAACATTGTAAAGTGTTGTAAGGGGTTTTCAATGCGACAGAGTAGTTTCTTTTGCAGTGATTGAATATGAATTTACGATTAGCATTAATAGTGTAAATGACATTATTTAACAAGCAACAAAAAAATACATATTTTTTTCCCACATATTTGAGGTTCTTAGTGAATTAGTGAAACACTGCATTGCCAATGTGGATGAAATATCACGTAATATACTTATAGCCTACTATACGGCGCCAAAAGACTGCTACTACTAAATATACAGCGCAACTATTTTTTTTCTTTTCAGAAATATAGGCTATACAGCGCAACTAGTTAAGTCCTACCGTCGAATTAGTCTTAGCCAGTTCTTTTTAGCGAATCCCAAACACCCTTATGAAAATTAACCATGGTTTTACCACAAATAAAACCAAAAAACTATGGTTACTATAGTTAAACCAAGGTAACCACAAATTAACCATGGTTTTGCTACACTAACCATAGTTTAACCATGGTATTTGTAGTATAACTGTGGTTATACAAATGGTATTCAATACACCAAAAAACTATAGTTACTACACTTTTACTACAATAAAACCATGGTTAATTTTCGTAAGGGCATATACAGTGCAACTAGTGACATCTGACTGCCGAATGAGCCAGTTATTTTTAGCGAATAAGAAACATGTACCGTGCAACCAGTAACATCTGACTGAATCACTCTAATGTTGAGTGTATACTTCACTTTTTATGTGTATGCAAGGGACACGTACTGTTACTACTATACGCACACTAATTTTTGTAACTAGCGCATTGAATTTGTTTTGTAGTAATCAGTTGTTCCACAAGGTGGAAACACTGGCCTGGGCCATTGTTTCACAGTAGAAAGAGACTGCTTCAACAATAGACGACTGCATTTACAAGCCAAGCGAGAGGGTAGGGATAGCCCAGCTTTGGTTTAAAAGAGTTCATAAATATTTGTTATCGGTCATAAATTATGGAGAAAAATAGAGCAGACACTGGACATGGATGAAGCTTTCAAGAGTGCATGTGTCGACCGCTTGCGTCAAACGGAGTACACTTTGAAAGGCTATGCGTTCGACTGCATGCTAGCATAGGCGTACAAAAAGTAAGTATACTTTGGACTTAATGAACCGTTTACAAGTGAATCAGAAACACGTGTAGAGCAACAAGTCTGACTGCTGAATAAATAACTCTGAGTCGGTTCTTTTTAATGAATCAGAAACATACAGCGTGACCAGCGTAGTCCAACTCCTGTCCTTTTAGTGAATCAAATACATTGTTGGACTGTTATTGGATTGCCTTCATTAGACTTTAGACTTTATTTATGCCTCTAAAATCTAATTTATAAGTCTATTCAAACATCTTTTGCAAGAATTGTTTTGAAAAGTATTTATTATTGAAATCATTTCATCATTTGGCAATTTGCAAATTGCATTTCTTTATTCCAAGTATTCATTCCTTTATTACTAAAAGAATTGTAAATGAAACCATTGAGGAATCAGAATTTTTGCTGAATTCAAACTATTAAAAATCAGTGGAAATGTGATGAAGCTCTGGTGAATCTCACCTTTGCTGCTGTGGTACATGGCTCGAGCGTCTATCTCCAGCATCCTCTGCTGTCTCCGTTCGTGGTTCATCTGCTCCAGGAGGAAGCGGTCCATGTCTTTGTAGGCACTGTGGAGGACCTGTCTATGTTCAGACTGCAGCACCATGGCCTGCTCTAGAAGACTGAGGTTGAGTCGGGCCCTGTCCAGCTCCAGGCGTCTGGCCACCAGACCTGGACCCCAAACACCTCCTCGCTCCTCCATCCTGGGCGTCTGGGGCTCCTCCTCACTGTCGCTGAACTCTCTTGCAGAGCCATACTCCTCCATAAAGGTCCCTGCACTGTTTCTGTTCATGTACGCAGAAAGAGCGTCTTCGTGCAGCTGCTGGCCAATCCGGAGTCTCTTCATTAGAGCATCATCTGCAGGTGGACTGGGGCTGTGATGAATCCCGTTGACCTTTGTTAGGGACGGAGGAGCGCTCCATTCTTCTTCATCTGCCTCTCTGTCTGGAGACAGGTGATAACTGGCTCTGATCCCCCCTTGGTTTTTGTCTTCAAAGTCCTGGTTGTGTTCCTCCTCCTCCTCCTCTTGCTCATTCTGGTGTTCGGATATCTGAGCCGCCAGGTCTGGCGAACCTTCACTCGTTCGTTCTGACCATGACAACAAGTGGTGAGACTTTGCATTGTGATAGATAGTGTCTTCCAGAACATCACCGCCGTTGAGGTCCTCATCTGAGTCACAGAAGAACGGACAGAGCATAAATTGATGGATCATCGGCAAGAGTCTATTATATGATTGTGTTTGGAGGGAAAATACTAACAGATGGTTTTTAAAGCCTTCAGAATCACAAGTTGTGACAAACATGACAACTTGAGGGAAGTGAAGGGAAACACTAAATATTAAAAACCCTAATAAGTAAATAATTCATCACATTTCAAATGTGACTCTTTGGTCAAATGAAAAACAAAATACAATTAATAAAATGATCAAAATAATAAAAAAATGCTATAAATGGGAACATAAAAAATGAAAGATGTTGTCAAGAAAACACTATGACTTAAAAAATGTGAAGAGAAGCACAAAATATGACAAACCTTAAAAAATAAGTAGAGACAGATAGACAGATAGATTGACAGATAGATGGGGAAAATAAAGCTAGGCAAGAAAAAGCCTTTTAAATGTGAGTTTTTGGTTAAATGAAAAACAAATAAAATTAATAAAATAATTCATTTAATTGTAAAATGATAAAAATGGCACAATGAGAAAATAAGAGATAAAACATTAAAAAACCATCAAGAGAATTTTACACGTATCCCAAGTGCATAAAAATATTTTTGTCTAAAACGCCATCTAGTTTCCATCCAAAATTCAGATTACTAACTGAAATCTATACATAACTTGACCTTAAAAATAAATAAATAACATATAGAAAATGTATAAATATTTATAAATAAATAAATAAACATTTCCCCTTCTAATTTAATCTTCCATCTGTTCAACTTACGTAACAGTATTTTTTTTTTTTTATGTACTGAAAAAAATGTTTCCACATCCACAATGGATATAAGACTACATGATATAAAGCTGTAAACGCTAATCAGAAAGAAGCACGATTTTCTATACTACTATACTACTTCTGATAAATCCATAAAGCTTATTTGACTGGGGTTTATAGGGTGAATAATTCCTTTTTTGACAAATCTCAGACCTTTTATCCTTTAAAATCACCTTTAAACGACTCGCTGGAATCGCAACAGACCCGATTATATTAAGTAATCGAGTCAATGATTAACAAAAGAAACTATCAGCTGGATTGATTTACAATCCACTACTGATCTCTCTGAAACTTACCCGCTGGGGTTAAAGCTCTTTTGGCACCAGGGTTTAAAGTTCAAAATACAGCGTAAGCACGAGATACAGTACATCTATCCTCTTAGAGAGCCTTATGCCACCCTCCAAACCATATGCAACCACTGAGTTGATTAGATATTAGAGCATTTTGGCTGCTGCCACATGCAGTTTCAGGGGCTTCTAATGGGATCATACTGCCTTAACAAACAGTTGCTAGTCTTAAAGAGCATATAAAGTAGTCCTGCTTTTAATCCCCCCAAAAACATCCCTAAATGGGGGATAGAGAGCTCAGTGGCATTTACAATCTCACCCGTCTCTTGCCAAAAATGGAAACCAGGCTTTGAGGGGTTAGAGTGTGCTTGCCGATGCGTTCAAACCATGCCAAACTCCGGCATAATGTCGCCGAGGTCTACTTTGGCGCTGTACGAATGCGAAGGCATAATGCTAGCGCACAACCTAAATTTTGATTCTTTTTGTGCAGATAATTATAGTTTTTATGCATTCTGCTTGAGGAAAGGGTGGATAATCTCGTCCGTTTTTATTTTTGGAATTGCATCCAATTGTATGCGTGTCTAATGTTACAGCGCTGATTCTTGAGAGATGAAACGTGTCCCACACTTTTAAGGCAACATTGATATTAATCAGAACAGATCACTAGAATGTTCTTTACACAAATCAGAGTTATATCTTCACTCACCAAACCACTCAGTAAAAATAACCGACGTAAATATGTATCTTTAAAAAAATTATATAAATTAAAATATACACATACACTGCAAAAAAATACAAATTCTGACTCAGTATTTCTGTCTTGTTTTTCAGTACAAATATTTTAACATTCATTAATCAAGATACATTTACTTGAGAAGCAAAAGTATCAAAATTAAGAGTTTATGCTTAAAATAGAAAAACATATCTGCCAAAAATAATGAAAAACAATAATTTTTCAGAAAACAAGAGTTAACAAATTTTCCTTCTCAAGTAGATATTTGTACTGGAAAACAAGACAAAAATCCTAAGCAAGAATTTATTTATTTTGCTGTGTATTTTATTCACTTTAAAATACAACTTATGGACCACACAGCTTTCAAATTATTAATATTAATAAAATCAGGTTAGTCTTCATCCTGAATGTTTTATTTTTCCATATGATATTATAGGAACCCCAGAAAAACAAATTGACTGCAAAACATCTGTGACTAAATGTGATTATTTTGTCAACAACCTCAGATTTTCAATGAGATGCAGCTGACATTTCAAAAGATGGAGGTGAAAATCAGTTTGAAACCATCTCGTAGTCTCAATTTACTCTTAATCACAGTTGAATGGTCCATTTATTATAAATATCCAAAATAACAGTACTTATTATGTTTGTATCTGATGGTGTTGACACGTACAGAGCAATAGGCAAGGAAAAAACTAAGAAGTAGTATAGGAGGTTGCACTAAAACATAAACAGATTTAACTTTAAACTTTAATATTTTTAATTTCTGATCTCAAGAATCAGTAGCCCACCAGTAATGCAAAAACATGAAGCATCTGGACGCCCGAACCAAATAGATTCCATAGCGAATGCGCTTAAAAGCGTCCGATTTTCCTGATTTTGTCGCTTTTGTCAGCAATTTGAGGTGTGAAAACCCAAAGCGGTCCAGCGCAGATGAAAAGTTCGCCAGTTATGCTAAGACACAATTAACAGAGCAGATGATTAGGAGTTCTCTGCCATCCAGATGGAGATACAGCCCTGACCAAAAAAAAAAAAATACAGAACAGTGAAAAAAAAAAAAAGACTGGAGTGAACAAGGGCGAAAAATGCTTGGATGCAGAGAGTGGTTTGTGTTTTGGAACAGGTGAATGGTTTATACTCCAGAATAACCATTACCATTGTGTGTATGGAGACCAGAAGCTTGGCTGGAGTCACACACACACACACACACACACAACAGCACCAAATGGAAGCCTTACACCCCTTTAATTTCTCCCCTGCCTTTCCTTTTCCCTTTTTTTCCTCATGAAATTCACATACCCCTCTCGTCCCCCTACAGATCCATTAATTTCGCTACAGTCCCAATCGCCATCCACTCCCAGTCACACCCCGCACATTATGTCTTTTAATTTTTTTCTTTTCCACCAGCACTTCTTCAGTAGTGCACTTTGGCAAAACGCAAAGCAAACATGTTGCAAGACAGCAGGGGAAATATGACAAATGAGATTTTCCTACTGCAACTTCAGAAAATAATACTACAAATTTGAAGAAGGAGGAGGGGGAAAAAAAAGGTTATGATTATTGTGGGTAATATGAAATCAGAGAAACAAATAAATTCCATTTCCAATGATGCTGTTCAATTTATTGAGCTATTTTGTTGTCCATTTAACAACCCACATGTGTCCAATAATGAGCCGCACACATTATGCCTAATTATGTATATTTGGGCTGCGTTCGATGGTCTAACAAAAGCTTTCGAAAGGGACAATTACGTTTGTTGCTTGGTTACATCGTTAAAAATATACCAAATAAGTGCAGATTATAGGGGTGTGGAGGTACACATGTAAAGCATGGGTATTGTTGCCAACATGCTCATAATTTGATTCATTAGGAAATGGCAGCATTTTGTTTCTAGAAAGGAGACTGCTTTAAAATGTAATATCGACTTTAACATTTCCGTGCCTTCCTTGCCAAAAATGTTTTGTTGTTGGAGTGTATGATCACTCTCTTTTGTCAACGAGGCACAATATAATTTGGTGCATTCTATTCTCAGTTACCCTATTTGCATAATTATGCAAGAAACCACACTTGCTTATAAAAAAGCACTTTTTCAGGCTGCATAATCAACCCGGCGGCAGCTACTTTAACGCCACCGCCAGTTTTTAATCCGGGTTTCAAAGAAGTCGAGCGCGGGAAATCGCCCTTAATCTGGACACCGGATGCATGAAAAAACAAACGGGAATCGACTGTCGTGAACTTCCCCGGGATGGACGAAGAGACGGATGCGGGGAGGGAGGGGGGAGAGGAGAGGAGACGAAGGAGGAGGAGGAGGAGGGAAACAAATATATGAATGCAACAGATGGTAGTTTAAAATTCAGCGTCAATTGTTCATCAAAACAGACAAAACAACAGGACATCTGTCTACCTGCTGGAGTGTCAGTGTTCCTGGGCACGTCTTTGTCCTGAACGCTTGCCAGGTCTTCCTCGCCGTCCTCCTCGCTGGGGCAGGGACTGGGACTGTAGTGGCGGGGCTTCATCAGGAGCGATTTCCTCTTGTTGACTGGCGCCCCGCGGGCCCCTTCTGCAGCCGCCCGCTTTTTACCCGCTCCGAGATGCAAGCTGAAAGCAGAACACAAGGGTCAATTATTGGATACGTCGTGTCACAAATCAACCGAGTATGTGATTGGTTGAGGTATAAAGATCGGGTGAATCTGACCCGAGAGCTTTTGATTCTTTCCGAGGTCAAAGCTTTGTTTAGACACTTGGAAGTCTTGAAGGTTGTGCCAATATTGACTCGTACAACTAAAAATGATTCTTTCAGCAAAGAAAACTCTTGTTATAAGGTCCTTGAGTAGCTATATGATGCTTTAAAGAGTAACAAATGATATTCTGATGTTTTGGTTCTTTGTGGAACTACAAATGCAGCACATTCATAAAATGTGCAGAAAGCTGCATTTATCCGACTACAGTTGAAAAGTTCAGGATCAGTATCATTTATTATCATTATATTATTTAAAGTATTTTTATGCATTAAATTGATGAAAAGCGACAGTAAAAACTTATGTTACAATATTTCAAGTAAGTGCTTTTCTTTTGAACTTTCTAAAAATTCGCAAAAGAAATATCATGGTTTCCACAAAAATATTAAGCAGCACTACTGTTTTCAGCATCAATAATAATAAAAATGTTTCTTGAGCAGAAAATCAGCATATTAGAATGATTTCTGAAGGATCGTGCAACACTGAAGACTGGAGTAATGATGCTGAAAATTCTGCTTTTCATCACAGGAATCCAAATTAAAAGCAGTTATTTTGAATTGTAATAATATTTCATAATATTTCTGTTTTTACTGTATTTAAAATAAATACATAAATAAATAAATAGAATAGCCTTTTTTCAGAACCAAACCTTTTGAATGGCAGTGTGAACAAATTTGAATTGGATTAATAATGGTGTTTCTTCATTCACATTTCTGGTCTTACTGTAAATGATTAGTTGGGAAACATTATTCCAAAGTCAAAAATATAAATCACTAATAATTCAACCTCTGAACCGACTTTCCATTTTGGCCTTCTTATTTTTCAATCTCTCCCCTCCAACCACTTATAAGAAACCACTTTTCACCATCCAATCAGTTCCTGATGGATCAAATCAAGCCTCGCCCTGCATTTTGTCTCACTAAACATCCTGTTTCACAAAAAAAAAATATGTGACAGAAGTAAAATGGGTGGCAAAGTGCATTTTGTGCTCTTTGGGGCAGCGAGTTTGTTACAAAACTCATCAGGGCAGCATCTGAAATTCCCTGCAAGATGTGACTAAGAAAATCAGCATCGCAGATCCTCATGTGTGAACTTATGTGTGAACACAGAGTCCAAAACACTCAAGCATGAACTGGCTCATTATTTTCAATGAGAAATCTGTTGCTATTATCAGCTATCACGCTGCATAATAAGCAATGATACAGAATAAAATGTTTGCTGTAGGCCGATAAAGTTTAGTGTAGCATTTGACACAAAATGCACAAACCAACTTGCACTGCATTAAGATAAAGATGATTAATAAGATGCATGCAAAAAATTAACAGTGGCTCCAAAAAGTATTTGGTCACTTAAGTCACACTTAATGTATGAAAATATAGACATAAAATATTAAATAAAAAGAAAATAAATATAAACAAAAAAATAAATAATTATATTATGTAAAAATGCAGTTCAAAAGTTTAGGAATCAGTGTGATTTTTTTTATGCTTTTTTAATATAATAAAAAATTATTTATGCATTACATTAATCAAAAGTGACAGTCAAAACTGTTATGTTACAAAATTCTGTTTCAAATATGTGCTGTTATTTTGAACTTTCTATTCATTAAAGAATTCTGAAAATAAAAATGTATCATGTTTCCACAAAAATATTAAATAGCACAATTGAATATTAGCATATATTATAGCAAATCAGCATATTATACTGATTTCTGAAGGATCATGTGACACTGAAGACTGGAGTAATGATGCTGAAAATTCAGTTTTGCATCACAGGAATAAATTACATTTTACAATATATTCAAATAGAAAACATTTTTTTTTATTGTAATAATATTTTATAATATTACTGAATTCACTGTATATTAAAAAAGGTATAAACTTCACTCAAAAACAAACAGACCCCAAGCACTTTTAGTGTGAATTTATATATTATTTAAAAATCATAAAGTATAAAACACCTATCAAGCAACTTTTATTTTAAAGAAAGATAAACAACTTTTCAAGCAAAATAGTTCACGTGATTTAAAATCTGTTGTCAGATGTTAGTGGATCATGTTCATAGTTAATGCACTAAACTAACTGACTTCATTCAGCCACTAAAAATCACCAGAATAAAAGTCATTGAGCAAGAGAAAAGCTCTTGATTTGTGTGCAAACGCCAACTTTAATAGTTTGCATCCAATGCAATTCATTTATTTTTAACTGCGACTAAAGTGTCCAAATACAGAAGACTTACATGCAACTTCTGACAACTGCACGTATGCTGTAAAAGGCGTCAGAAAAGCCATAAACTGACACTCGGAAGCAGGTAGTGAACTCTGGCTTACCTGGGCGCCTCAGCGATGCAGTCAGGCAGAACTGCAAACAGAAAAAGAGAAAGAAAGAGTAAACACACGTGTTTACATTTCCACCAGCGAGACCGGCCCCTCCAGCACCTGCCTGTGATCCTTCACACACCTCTCGCTTTAATGTCACACTCAGACGGACACAATGACGAAGGCTCCTGCTGACTCGGTGATAGACGCTTATGTTGAGGATACAGCTCGTGTGGCATACAAAAATAAACGGAAATAAACCTCCTTTTTCTGCTCTGAAAGTTTAGCTATGGATAGTAGCAAAAAAGATGCAAATCCAAACAAAGCACAGAGATGCAAATAAGGCTTCAGGTAGGTTTTAAACTGCCTGAGAGGATCTGGCCTTGTTCAGTATCAGCTGACCCGATTTAGCTAAGATTTCAAGTACTGCTGATGGGTAAACAACAGCCCAGCAAACTCAATAAATCACACAGATGAGAGTTGCATGCAGTCATGCAGGTTTGGAACAACACACATGTTTTGGATGACAAAATCTTCACTTTTGAGTGAATTGTCCCTTTAAGGTCAAGCATTCTGGGTAATGCCTCTTTTAGGAAGTAGTGCTGACTGTCAGTAGTCAATAGCAACTTGTTCAATCTTTATTATAAGACTAAAATAAAAAGACTAAAAATGTGCCATCATTATCTAAAGGAGATATTTTAATATATGACTTTTGTTGGTGCAACACAAAGTAATCAGATCGATTCAGTCTAATAAAATGTATTTTATATAATTTTCAATATATAAGTTGTATATTTTTGACTTGAATAAAACCAGGTAATTTAAATGTTCCAACATGATGCACTTTTTTAGGTAAAATTTTTATGGACATGGTGAAAAACATGAGATGGATTGACTTTGCATTTGCTCGCAAAACTTTTGCCTTCTCTCCCACAACTGACACATTCCGCCAAGAAACTTTTTCTTGCACAACATTTGTGTTCTGTTTTTGTTTCCATTTTCTCATGAAAATTTTTGTGTCCCCCAAAGAAACTTTGCATTCTGTCATAAAACATTTGCAATCTTTCGCGAAACATTGCTATTCTCTCACGAATCATTTGTTTTCTAGATACATTTTTGCGTTTCCCCAAGAAACTTTATATTCTTTTGTAAAACATTTGTGTTCTCTAACGAAACAATTGCATTTTCACACAAAATGTTTGCGTTCCCCCAAGAAACTTTGCATTCTCTCACAAAACATGTCTTCTAGCCAAATGTTTACGTTCCCCCAAAATCTTTGCGTTCTCTCATGAACGGACATGTTTTTATTTGTGTTTTCTAGCCAAATTTTGCATTCCAAAACATTTATTCTCTCATGAAACATTTGCGTTTTCTCACGAAAATCTTTGCGTTCCCCCAAGAAAAGTTGCATTCTCTCGCAAAATATTTGGGATCTTTTGCAAAATATTTGTTTTCTATCTAAGGTTGGCGTTCCCCAAGAAACTTTGCATTCTTTCGCACAACATTTGCTATTGTTGTTATGAATTAATGGAATTTTGTTTTTTATTTGTTGGACCCCGGGAAGAATAGCCACTACCTTGGGGATCCAAATAAACAAATAAATAAATTTTACATTCTCTGCACGAAACATTTCTTTTCTAGCCAATTTTTGCATTCCCCTTGAAACTTTTAATTCCCTCGCAAAACATTTGCACTCTCTTCCAAAACGTTTGTATTCTCTCATAAAACATTTACGATCTTTCACAAAACATTTGTATTTTCTCATAAAACATTTGCAATCTTTCTCAAAACATTTGTATTTTCTCATAAAACATTTACGATCTTTCTCAAAACATTTGTATTTTCTCATAAAACATTTGCAATCTTTCTCAAAACATTTGCGCTTTCTCACAAAACATTTTTGTAGACAAATTGGGCATTCCCCACAAAACTTTGCATTCTTTTGTAAAACATTTGTGATCTTTCGCAAAACATTTGACTAGCCAAATTCTGCATTCCCCACAAAACTTTGCGTTCTCTCGCAAAACATTTACATTCTCTCACAAAATGTTTTGGGAATCTTTCACAAAACATTTCTATTTATGAAATATTTGCGTTTCTAGACAAATTTTTGTGTTCCCCAAGAAACTTTGCATTCTCTTGCAAAACATTTTGTTTTCTCATGAAACATTTGCATTTCCCTAAGAAACTTTGTGTTCTTTTGCTAAGCATTTATGTTCTCTCACAAAATTAAAATATTGAAAAATACTACAAAAATATTGCATTCTCTCTTGAAAAAAAACAAACATTTGTGTTTCATCACAAAATTTCTGCATTCCCCCCCAAAAATGTTGCATTCCCTCGCAGAAGAGACAAAAGTTTCCTGAAAAGTTTTGTAAGCAAATGCAGTTTCTCAGGGGAACGCAACATATTTGCAAGAGAAAGCAAAAGTTTTGCAAGCGAACACAAAAGCATTGAAATACAATCTTTCCTCCCATCACCACGTTCCTTCAGGGGCTCTGTACATTTTCATAATCTTGCAGACTAAATGAAAGGTAAGGTAAAATGAATACTCTCTGACAAGAATGAATTGTTTTATATTTCATAATGCATGTTTAGGATGTGCAGTACTTCCTCTTGGGGCAAAATTAGCAACCAGTTACACAGTGTAAGACAATACCCGTATCTGGATTTGCTTGGGGAAAAAGCTGGTTGACTTTACTAAACAGTGTCTAACAATCACAGCTTTGACAACATGATATATTCAAAGCCTCGCTGTGAACCTAGTCTCACGAGATGCACAGACAGACAGAGAGAGAAGGAATGTGTGTCAATGGGAGAGAATGTCTCATTCACAGCTTCACCTCAATCCCATGGTGAAGACTCAATAAAACACCATCATGAATTTTTACCGGCACATTAAAGGGCCAGGCGCTCATGAGAGGTACAGTACGCGGCTCTAAACACTTGAATAATGATGTCCCCTGTCATGCTTTAGTCGCTCTTTCCATTCACAACGCTCTCCTTAACTCGTTTGAAAGAATATTGCCACATAATGAAGTCACTGTCTCTGCATAATGCATTGCCGCGGCAACCGTACCTCTCTCCAGCTAAAGAGGATTAATATTAAAATTGACAGATCTGATGTGAGACCGTTAAACTAACACTTCAGATCAAATCTGCGTAGGAAAAGGGTGCATGCGCACACGTGAGGAAACCAGCCTGTCAGAAGGCCGTCGCTGAGGCATTATGGGAAATGCGTTCACCTTGTTTATGTGAACTTTGTACGGGGCAAATATAATGCATCCCTGCATGTTTATACAAACCAATAATGCACTCTAAACAGTGTTATGAGATTATGTTTCATAACAAGTGCTTAAAATAAATATTATGTTGCAGAGGTAATGGGTTATACAACTTCACAATGATATGAAACACTTATGTCATATAATGCTGAACAGATCAGTGGTTATTGTAAATTAAAATATGAATATAAAAATATCTAAATAAATGCTGACATTTCTATATTACAATATACTATATATTATATTCAGTTATTTAAATATAAACTACTGAGTATACATAATTAGATGTATATATACATAACACAATGTTAATTATTGAACAATCATAATTATCAATTGATCTTTAATAATTATATAAAGTACAAAGTATGAGATATAGCTTCTTGATTTGAACCTTAAAAATTAATTCATTAAAATGTATTTGCCTAATATAGATAGATTGATTTAGTCATAAAATATGTTCTTATTCACTAGATTTTAGATTTATACTATATTATTCAATATGATGTGATATGATAATCTATTTTATTATAATAAATATTATAGAATTATATTCAATATTTAATATGTTGCAGAGGTGCATATTTACATCTTTAAAATTAAATTAAACAGTTATTGCATCAATAATATTTATATAATGTTATATATAATTATATATCCTGTATATACACAAATTTATATTTTGGTGTTTAATGTAAAAATTCATAACAATATATTGAACCATAGACAGATTGATTTAGTTACAATGATTTTCTTTTTACTTCAATCGATTTTAGTCAATGAATCTCGATATATATATAAAATATCTAAAACTAGATAAACTAAAAATATATATAAATTATTATATTAAAAATAGATTTACTATATATTTTTATACTAAGTTATGTGAAAGCACTTACCATCACATGTTTCACTGCGATTCTCTTCACTGTCAGACTCCATCTGGAAAGAGAAAAACACAACAAAGTCAATAACAAATAGCACTTTTCAATTTCAGAGATTTATAATCCTGTTTAATAACTCATCTCAACAGGATCTCATCAACAGAGTGACGGCTAAGTTCCTGTCAGTTTAGGTTATTAACAAGTAAGCCAGATTAGAGTCATGCAAAGAGTTTATCGCTTTGCACGCATTTGATTTGCGATGTTATTTCACAGACAGCACACCTGCATGGGCTCACAACTTCAGATCTTACAAAAGAAAGTTTCAAACGACAGGATTACAGTAAATAACAGTAGTAAAAAACAATTCTGCGACTCCTGGCGCGTGCGATGAAGCGTCAGCACGAGAAACGAAAGGTCATTGAACTTTACGACAAATAAAAAGGGGAAATTTCATGCAGCAGATCAGCTCCATTATGTGCATTGTGTGGCGTGCTTCATATTTTGGCTTGATTTAATTGACTTAGAAACTACAGCAACAAACTGCCAGCACAGATAGAACAGCCAGACAGGCCTTCACTTTTAAGAGGGTGAGACAGGGGCGAGCGCAAATATAATAATGCAAAAACCAGCGACAAACAAAAGTAGTAGTAGTGTGTGTGTGTGTGTGTGTGTGTGTGTGTTTAGACAAAAAGAGTTGTTAATACCGCAGCACCTACTCACTCTCCCTCTCTCGGTTTCTCTCTGCCAGCAGTGCCTTGCTGATCCCAAATAAAACCTATTAAATGTAATTATTCTGGGCTGATGGCGCTCTATAGCGGTCGGAGGGTCTGGTGAGCTCGGTGAGTCACTGGCTGGGCTGTTACTTCGCTTATAATGGGAAACATGACTCCTATCTCCCCTTCTCTCGGCTTGGCTGTTGTGATTGAAGCCACTGACCTGTCATACATTTATAATAGGGGGAGCAGGTGTGGCATTGATGGACCTTAATTTCCTTTAATAAACCTTTTATGTGGCCCACTCTTAATGCCACGCCGGCCCTCTCCCGGCTCCCGATGCGTAATAGCTTCATTACTTTTGATTACTGGGGGCCCCTATTGAGACAAACAACTCCCAAACACTATAGATTACATTCTGTAAAAACTAATGTACCTGATTAGTTCATTACACTCGCTCGCTCGTGTACACATAGACGCGCGCTAACGCACGCCATGCCAGAAGTGGCCCGTCGCTTCCGGACGGCCTTTTCTGAACGCCTCCTGAAAGCCCAAACTATTAAAAACTGCCAGAGCCGGGTTTTGTTTGGTGATTTCGCTATTGTTTCGCTGGGAGAGTGAAAAGAAATCTTTTATTAGCCCCACAAGCGCTGGGGTTTATTGGAACAAAGGGGATGCAGCTTTCCAGGCTTACGTAATTTGATATTTCTGATATTCTGAGCGGAAACTTTGACAAGAGGAGGAGAGAGCGATCAGACAACAGCTGGCTGCTAACAATCCCTTAAATTACACCGTCACCACCTTGCAAAAACGAACCATATGTTAACAAGTGCCGAGAACCTCAGGTAACAAATCGGTTTTGAGCCGCAACTACTTTGTCAATGATGGCACAAGTGGTTCCAAAGCCAAATCACAAACTAGTTTTAATATAGTCGAATTATTATTGCACAAGCTAAACTTTTTAGAACATTGTCAGAAATCTAAAATAATCAACTTTATTCATATGAAATAATATCTTGGATTTGAATAAAACCAGTTCATTCAAATCAGAGCACATTTAGGTTTCTGAACAAAACATTTTTGCTGTGTTTTATCATTTCTGAATGATTATGCATCATATAAATATCAGAAATACACACATGTAAACACGTGTGTTGAAAGTTATGTTAAATTGGAAATCAAATTGAGAAAACATACACTTTCATTTTAAGGGCATTTTCATTGTTATTGTCTGAAGCTCACATAGAAAATGTAAAAGTGACCAAATAAAATAAAAGTGCAAAATTAGATGAAGTATTCAGAACGGCTATTGGACAAATTTAGCACACGTGTTTATGCATTCAAAAACTGCCAGTTTTAAGATGTTGCATTTAGCGTTTAACTGTTTGGTGCAATATTTTTATACTTTCATAAATGATTATGCAGCATGTAAATACACACAAACATGAAAAATGGAGGTGAGTCCACAAAATGATATGTAACATACAAACAAGAATGTATAAATTACACCTGCACATGTGAGACACTCTGACTGCTCTTTAGAAACGATGAGTAATTTTACCTTAGTTTGTTTGGCCTGTAATAAATAAGATGTTCTGCGAGGTCCCCACGGGCCGCTCTGGTTACTGCACACACGTTTCTTCAGCTGTTATAAGATGTGAGTGTGACATTCATGCTCTGAGGGCAAAAAAACGACAAAAGATGTCAGTGACAACTTGAATTACGCTTGAGGTGTTTACAGAGTATTTTTGAATCTAGTGTGAAATCAATTTTTACATCACAAATGTGTCCTTGAGTCAAAACATGTTGACAAAAACAAAACAAAAATCAGTGGTTATGTAGACATTTCTGATTAATGACACGCTGTAAAACATTCAAATGTGCAGTTTTACTCTAAAAAGCCATTTGTACTTGTTAAAAATCACTGTAACTCAATGCATTCAGTTTGCTTTAGTCAAATTGTATGAGTAATAATGATAAAACATTAAAATGTGCATATAAATGCAGTCATATTAAAAACAATTATAATTAATGACATGCTGTAAAACTTTAAAATGAGCATATGTTACTATAAAATTGCTTTAGTAAAATTAAATATTAATGATACGCTGTAAAACATTAAAATGTGCAGTTTTTACTTATTAAAAATCACTGTAACTCAGGTTGCTTTAGTTATATAAAATATTACGATTAATAACACACTGTAAAACATTAAAATGTGCAGTTTGTAGTCTAAAAATACATTTCTATCTGTAAAAAAAATGTAGCCTATAACTTTATGCACTTGGGTTGCTTTAGTCATATTAAATAATGTAATTAAAAAATGCTGTTTTTACTCTAAAATGCTATTTCTACCTGATTTGACTTCTTGTAAAAAATAAAAAGTATTAGTTAGTCAGGTTGACTCAACATAGTCAGGTTGTTTTTGATATATTTAGGTTGTGCACGCTGTTTCAAGACACACAGTTCATTTTTTTTAATTCGCTTCCGCTTGAACGACTACATTTAGGAGTTGTTCGGATAGAAACACTAACTGTGAACGTTTCAAACGGCGCCGTGGAGAAACCTGGGAGCGAATTAACAGACAAGACCTCATGTGGCTTTCTTAACAAGATGCAAATTGATTGCTTGACAGAAATCAAATAGCTTGTGTGTAATTAATATGGTTAATCCGGGAAGAGTTTTGTGTGATTGTGCGCATCGGGACAATTTAAACGCTGCGCTACACAACGCCTGAGCTCCGCTATTGGTGAGCCATTCATGCCTATTGGCTTTGAGAGAGAGAAAGAGAGAGCTTTGTGTTAATTATGGCTAAAAACTCCCAGCATCTTTTGCCCCACCCCACCGCCGGGGACGAGGAGGGGCCCCCTCATTAGCATAAGAAGAAAGACGGGCCACTCATCTGCTGAATCATTATAAGGGGGTTTCTCTCGGCCCCTTCTGCACGCAGCTAGCGTCCCTCTGAGGGCCGGGCCGCTAATGTGCATGGCCTCGTGGTCTCTAAGGAGAAAGCGCTTCCTGATTCGGCATGCGTGCGTCTGCGTGTGTGTATGCGGCCGGTGCACTTTGCCCTAACACATCTGCTCTTTTTCTCAAAGCCCCGTCTGAGCCGAACCAGAGAGTTGCACTTTACAGCCTCTGAGCATCAATGGGTGGGATGCGTTTCAAATAAACGATACGGCAACCCTTAAAAACACACATACAAAGAAGATTAGTGTTAACATGCGCAATTTCTTAGGAGAAAAAAATGAATGACATTTTGTGGTCAAAACAAAAATGCACACACGCTATGATTAAGACAGAGCATTTCTACTCTTTATCACATGAATGCTAGCATCACCGAAAATAAGACAAACAAACAGACAAGTGCACAATGCATATGGTAATTACGTTTGTTATCAGCATCACAATCGCTCGTCTGATTTAACTGCTCAAGAGACGACTGCTAGTAATCAAACCTCAAATCATCTTTATCTTTATGATGGCATGCACAGAAATGGGTTAAATGACAAGTTTAGAGACAATAGTTGCGGTATCCTATTGATTAGAACAAACAAAAAAACAAACAAATCATGCATTGACCGTTATTGACAAGCTTAAATACAAGATGAGTTTTAACTTATATTTCACCAAGAATTACATTTATTTTAAGTATTTGAGTTCATTTTTGGTTATTAGTAACCAGAGTGTCATGGATGTATTTTTAGATATATCAAACACTATTATTTTTTATGTTAGACTTGAGGATGTGGATACAAAAAAAAGGATACAAATTATTGCAAATAATAGCAGTAAAAAAACTAATTCTGTGGTTAAATGTTAGACACTGATGGTTAAAATTAAATAAAAAATAAATTAAATTAAATTAAATTAAAAAGTCTCATATTAGTTTCATTAAGGTGCTATAAAAGTTAATAATATTAATATATGATTTTTTTATTTTTATTTTTCTCAATTTAAGTTAAAGTTTTAGTAATTAAAGTTTTTTGTGATTTGTAGTTTTTTTTAGTATATCTATACAGCTTTAATTAACATTTATTTAATTTTTTGGTTATATTAGTATCAAGTTCCTTATTAGTAGTATTAGTATCGTGTTTCCTTGGCAAGTTGCTAAAATAAAATAAGTTGAACTTTTTTAAATGTGAATATATATATATAAAATGTTATTTCAAATAATGTTTATTTTATTGCAAGCAAAAAATGCTTTTTTATTTTTTATTTTTGAATAATAACCCTGGCTTGTAACAGTTCTCCCATAGACTTGACTTCCACAGTTTTTAATAAAATAAAAATGATTTATATTGTATTTAATGTGTATTTAATTCAGAAATACATTGCCTAATCTAGAATATGCCTATAAACGTTTCAGGTAAATTTTTATTAAACGTGCATGCCTTTTTTTTATTAAAAGTCTTCTTTCGCTTGCATTATTATTAAGATTTGTCTTTGCATCTAGACTTTGTAAAACGATAGAGGGTGAAAAATCAGAAAGAAATGAGCGTAGCAAACATTGGAAGCGCACTCAGTGCCCTTGTCCTTCCTGAATGACTGTTATGATTAGATTGTACTTTCAGTGTAATTACGGAATAAGCACTATGTGGCACTAAACAATGAATAAATAAAGACCTCCAGCTCTATCTCCACCCAGACACCTCCCTCTCTCCCTCTCTCTCTCCTTCCAATCACCTTTCCCCGTTTTCTTCTTCTCCTCTCTCCTCTCTCTCTCTCTCTCCATATCACCTGTCTGTGCTCGTATCGCGCATAGAGAGTTATGAAGACACAGGGTCTCATTGCAAGGTCACCCGCTCTCTTTCTATCTCTCTCCCTCCCGCTTTTTGTTCGTCTGTAGCGTCTGGCTGGAAAAGGGTTAAGCCAGGAATGGATTTAATTATGGAATGAATGGAATCACAATGCGCCTGCAGCAAGTTTGTGCCTCCTTATTTATTAAAGCTGCTGATGGTCCAGGTTTGATGAGCCACTTCGGGCGTAATTGAGTCATCATACAAAGAGGGTTCCACGCATTCAGAGAGGTTTTATCAGCTGCAAACAGACCTGATTACTGGCAATTACACTCTGATCTAGGAGGATGGTGGTGGGGGGCGGGAGGGGTAACTTGTGTGTTTATAGTTTACCCCAGGAATAATTTCCACATTCATTTTACATGCTAAGTGTTTTTCTGTTGCGGCGTAATAAAGCGCAAAGCGAGAGATAGTGGCATTTTACTTTCATTTTCCCCCTGCGCTGAATGTCTTAATGTAACCGAAAAGGGGGGAAAAGAAGAAGAAAGGAAGAAAATAATTGCGACTGAATGCGAATCGGAAAAGGCGGCTGGGGGTTTTGTTTACACGCTCTTTGAAATAAAAAGCGAGCAGAGGTGTGAAACAAACAAATTGGGTGGAACCGAGCACAATCCATTTCATATTATTAGTGAAAATTCATTAAATGCACCTCAAAGATTTGGTCAAAATAAGACCGATCGAATCTAAAAAACACGTATAAATATTCACAATGATAAAAAGCTCACTATTTAGGCCTTCTGCATCAAAACAAAGACGGAAAGAAAAGAGGTGCTCGAGATTAGAAGGGGCGGGTGTGTGTAAACGCGAGATATCAGTCTCCGTGTAGTTCATGCCAGAGACTTTAAACTGTGAAATCTGAGAACTCAAAAGCTGCTATTTTAACTTCTGTTAGCTCCTGGAATATGAGGCTATGTTTTCTTTCTAGGGCAAGCATAATTAGTTTCAGTATAATTACCTTAAAGTGCATCATCTGTCCCTAGGTCTAATGTGGGAGTAACTTCAAAGATACACTTGTTTCCAACTGTTTAGAGCATTTCTCATCTGATAAATTATTCTAGGAGAAATCTGCCAGCAAACACAGATGATAAAAAATTGGTTGTTTGCGATGAAAACGGGCGTTCGCGGAGATTCAGAGATAAAGCTCGTGCAAACAATTATGCAAAACTGACCAAATAAAATAAATACACAAACTATTTATAGAGTCATTTAGAGGAGCACAAAAATAGATCAAATACTCCCAATGACTAAATACAACTTTACTGTTGACAAGTTTAGATCATGACTCATTATAATGCAAAAAAAAAAAACTTATAATACACATTAGCATTCAAATTTTCTACTTTGAAAATAGCAGCTACATTTTTAACTAAAAATAAAATTTTAAATAAAAAGAAACTTAAACACATAATTAAATTAAATACATGACATACAAATATATATTTTTATAAAAGTTTTTATAATGAGGTTCAGAATGGAAAATCTGCAAAAAATAATAATAAGCAAGCACATAAATAAATTATAAAGTTACAGCTCTTAAATAATTAAATAAACTATATATATATATATATATATATATATATATAAAAAAGCTTGATATTATTGTTATTTTATTATTAATATTATTATTACAATTAGCTTTATATATACATATTTTACATATATTACATATTATGTATTTAATTTGGTGTTTTCAGCTTCTTTCAAAATATTTTAACTGCTATTTCTGAAACAGAAAATTAAAATATAGCTAATTCAGTCATCATAGTCAATCCATATGAAAAAAACAAACATTATTAATAATTTCTCATGGCAATATCACTGCTATGAAGAAAAAATAAATAAATTACAGAATTTTTAAAACCTCATTTTAAAAAAAAAAATCCCCAAATTGTTACTTTTTAGTATTATCTCTCTCACACACACAAAGCTAAAAAAATATTGTCAGGCATATATATATAACGGCTATAGTCAGATATGAAGTTCTCTCTTTCTACTGAGGCACTTTTAAAGTCCCATTTGAACAGAGAGTGATACATTTAGTCATTAAGGTTTATTAAAAGTCGTTTAGGACACAGATATATCTTGGAAAAGTTACTGAGCAATGCAAATAGCCTATGTTTATTTATGCTAACAATTGCATTGCATTGTCTCTACATCTTTCATTCAAAGGCTGAGATATCGCCTCCCTTAATATGGTTTGGAGGAGGCATAAAAGGGCATCTGAAACCAAAATGAGATGGCCAGGTGTTAGCAGGGACAACTTCCACGGCCGTCCTCCATTATCAGCGCACACTGATCCGGCCCATTGTTTCAGGACGGGAAGGTATCTCAATAGAGAGGACGCATGAGTACTACCAGGTGGTCGGCAATTTGTTGAAGCCGTGGCTACAATTCGAGCTAAATCCTGGAGCACAAAAGGCAGGTCTCCAGGCTCTGAAGCCCTTGGGTTCCAAAAAAAAAAAGAAGAAAAAAATGGAAAGCAAGGGAGGGGGGGGAAGTATATCACGGGCAGGGTTTGAAAGGAGAAGACCCTTTAAACTCCTGATTCCTAATAAGATTGAAATGAACAGCTCGCATGGCAGCTGTACTTTTCCCAGGGTTAATTACCTTTCACTGCACTTGCCTAATGAGTCAGCTGTTCCTGTCATTAAACAACTCCACTTCACCATGGCTTCTTCATCCTCCACAAACACTGTCCCTCCTGTTTGCTCACTTGTTCCAGCTGGGGTGGGGTGAGACGGAGAGATAGAAAAGGGAAAGGTTGCCCTTCATGGCATATGTTTGGAAACTGGCGGCCGCTGACAGTGTTGAGCTCTGATTATGAAATCGATCCCCAAAACAATCTGGCAACGCAAGTGGAGGTGAATTACACTTCAAATTTAGATTCACTCATAAATTGATTTCTTCAAAATTTCAAATTTGAGGGAAAAATGACTTTTCCCATTTATGCCAGTGATTTCTAACCTGAGAAACTATGCCGTTTCAATTTTGCTTAGTGAAACTTGCAACTTTTAAAAATGATGATAATGATAATAATAAATAATAAAAATGTAATAATATTAAATCAACAACTAATTATGATTAATGCCATTCCTTTATAAGGACAAAAACTATTCATGTGTAATCAGTAAAGTTTTACTCTTACAACTTGATTGTTAATAATAATAATAATAATAATAATTAGATTAAAACCACAACTAATTATGATTATTGGCATTATTTCAGTTCCTTTATAAGGACAAAAACATCAGTTTTACACTCGAAGTAGAATATATGTGCTACTTATAATAAATGAATAAATGATGAGAATAATAAACAATACTAAAAGATTAATACTACAACTCATTTTGATTGATGTCATTATTTCAATTCCTTTAAAAGCACAAAAATATAATAATGTGTAATATAATCTATAAAGTTTACCCTGAAAGTAGAATATATTATAATAAATAATAATACAATTAATATTAATAATATCAATTTAAAAGCAAATAAATAAAATAATAAGATATTTATAAATTAATTGTGATAAATTTCAGTTCCTTTATAAGGACAAAACTATAAAAATGTGTAATCTGTAAAGATATGCGATACTTATTGAGTCTATTTTTCTCCCACAATAGTTTTGTTTAAAAGTAACTTTAATAATATTACTGATAATTATTAATGCTAAATATTCAGTATTAATATGGAAGATGAATGCTAAATTAGTTCATATAAATACCATAGAAGCAGTGAATATGAGGGTACTTGAGCCTCAATAATGAGGTTATCAGGGTACATGTGACAAAAAAGGTTGGGAAACAAAGCAAAATATTCAACTCAAACAGTGTCAAATCTCTATATAAAGCCAAATGAGCCGATCTATAACCGCTCTTTGGCATCTACACACACAGCAGCAGCACGGACCTCTGCTTCAGCACATCTCCGGCTCTGCTGGAAGATGCGGCGCAGGCCGGATTCTGCAGCTCAGGCTGTTCGGGGAGTTTTAAGTGATTTTTGCCAGTGTGTGGCGAAATCCCCGGCCACCTGGATTACAAACTCTAGTCCTTTAACTCATGCCAGTCTAAATCCATGTTAACTCGGATTTACCTCTGGCATAGGAATTCCCAGTCCGAGTAAGCTTTGTTTGGAAAGAGTTGCGCCTAAGTATTTTATGCATTAAAAAGAGGACTAGTGGGGAATTCTGATTTAACTAAAATGTCCAAAAGAGCTGAGGGATCAGGATCATGGATTTATGAAGTCTCATTCTGTAATCTTCTAATAAATAGAATGGATGCGTGCACACTCTCGTCATAAACTTGTTTTTACAACTTGCTTTCAAGGTGCTTACAATAAATTATGTCTAGTGTAAGAAATAAACTCACAAAATATTCCATAATTGCCTTATTTTTTCCTAATAACTACAATACTTGTGTAAGCAAATCCTAAAACAATACACACACACAAAACTTCTCTATAAAGCTTAAAATGAGCATTTTAAGAAATGAAAAAACATTCTCTCTATAGATATTTTATGTGTGATATTTCAATTCTTCAAATGAAAACACCCTAAAATTTCCACAAAGAGAAGTTCACTCACTACAAGCTAAGCAAACACACACACACACACACATACATATGCAGACACACACTCACAGTCACACACTCATTTGTGACCCTACAGTGAGGTCACACTATTTTCTACTTAAAAGGTCAAAAAAAGGCACATTAGAGTTTAAAACAAGCTTCCCAGACCAGCAGATGGAACTTGAACATGATTATGTGCATCAATAAAATTAATAATCTTTAACGAAATGTAAATTTGACTTAACCCCAGGATTTAATAAAGAGGATGGATTCTGAACACTCTTAACCCATATTCTCATTGTCAGAGAGAGAGAGAGAAAAAAAGATATGCATCTTTGAAAGGACCAAAGTAGTACTTTGTAAATTGAAGTCATTTCATTCATATCTGGGATTTGCATTCATCAAATTGACAAAAATGAAAGAAAAAAAAATGGTGTGCGCATCACATCTGAACCGCACACGCACACACACACAAAACTAGCCACGTGGCAAAACTTTGTTTACATCATTTATGCATTTTTGCTATTTTTTCCATTTATTTCAAATTTGCGGGAAACCAAAATGAATATTTCATATTATAATAAAATATCAATTCAAAATAACTAAATTACACAAACAATTATGTGTGCATCATATCTGAAGCCATAAAATAAAAATATTTTATATTTAATGTATTTAAGTTATTTTAATTTAACTCATTTATTTATATTAATTATGCATTTATGATATTTTAAACATGTATTCTATATTCATGTGAAACCGAAATCACTATTTTAGCTTATAATAAGAATATACATTCAAAATAACAAAATGACGCAATTAAAAAAAGAGAGAAAAAAAGTTTAAGCATGAAATACAAATTCAATGTCTTTAGGCGTTTTTTTTCCTTTAAAAGCAACTGTGCAGAATCAAACTTAGAGAAAAACCGAAGCATCAGTTTACATCCCCTGATTCAACAGTCCTGAAACAATCAGTTAACCGTGTAGCATAAAGTCCACAAAATCAGCAAACACAAGCTCTTGATCTGCATCTTTGGAAGAACCTACTTAAGTTTTCACATATGCCATAATCAAAATGCCACGCTTTCCAGTGTATAACTAAACCAAACTACAACTCCTCAAATAAACAAACCTCACAGTGAAATTTAAGAACTACTATGCGAACACAAAAGTAAAGAGTACATACGGAAAGACAAACAATGCATTAATTACAGTGAAGAGTTTCATCCAAAGAAGAGTGTCTCAACTCTGACTCTGAAACATGCTTGCGGGAGCATCACCCCTCTCAAACACGACCCTGGAAATGACAGCTTACAAAAAGCACTGCACTTGTCTTGATGCATTTCACAGATCAAACCCTCCATCCAGCCAAGCATCTTTCTCACCCTCTACCCACCTCTCGGCTTCTCCCCCTCTCTCTCTTAACAAACACAGACGCGCAGACGGACACAAACACGGTCAGCAGGGCAGTGAAGGACCACCTGACTTACCACATCCACGCTAGCTTTTCACAGCGACATGAAAGGTGTTGTTAGAGGAGAGCAGAGGAAGTGGGGTCGGGGTTACGCCGTGTCTTGCTGTTTTGTCGCGTGGCGAGAGTGCTTTGGGTCTCTATCCCCCCCGTTTGCCCCCCTTCAGCCTTTGTGTCATTCATTTAACAACCAATCTCATTAGGCAGCGACGCACAATGGGCTGAAGTATTTTCAGAATAAATATACCACATGGTGACCCTCAAGGTATAACTTATGAAGGTCTGTCTAATCTCATAAAAGATGGATTGAAAAAAAAAAAAAAAAAAGGGGTGTTCCAGCAAAGGTCACATAATAAATTAATAAATAAAGGAGACAATGCTTTCATATATGAACTTGAATAAAACATCACTTTGTGTCCTGAAATATTCAGCCATTATCTAATCAATTGCAACATTTCAATAAATATGCAAAGTATAAAATGATCATGAATGCAAGTAATATATAAACATGCTATTGAAATATAAATAAAAAATGTGTTAACATTCTACATATAAAAGGAGTAAATAAAGCACATTAAACTATTAATTAAATATTATAATATGTAAACATTCTTATTATTTTTTCTTATGCATTTTCATTTCTTTAATATTTACCATGACTAAAAAAAAATGTTTTTTAAATATCAATTCAAAACTAAAATAATTTTTTTTTTTTTTTTTTAATCAAAGTGAAGTCAATAAAAACCATGAATGGATAAAGTATAGCAAACTATTAATAAAAAAATGAAGGCTTATATATTATTCATTCGTTATTCATTTGTTATTGCCATCATTTTTTTTTTTTACTGTGACTATAACTACAAAATTTTAAAACAAATTATTACTTCAATTACTTTAAAGGTTTAGGAGTGTCAATATCCCTCTTCAAAATAAAAAGAAATGTCTTTTAAAATCAAAGTGATATAATTATAACACATTAATAGATAAACCAAAGCAAAGGTATGCATGAAAAATTAAATATGTAATCTTAAACATATTATTAATAGTACTGGTATTACTAAGTATATATTATTATTTAATTGTACTTCGTGACCGTGACTAAAAACAGATTTTTTAAATTTTATTATTACTCCAATTTCTTTTTTTTAAGAGAGAAAAAAAAATGATAAAGAGTGCCAAACAAAAATAAACATTTTA
Source organism: Barbus barbus (assembly GCF_936440315.1). Taxonomy (NCBI): domain Eukaryota; kingdom Metazoa; phylum Chordata; class Actinopteri; order Cypriniformes; family Cyprinidae; genus Barbus; species Barbus barbus. Next base: position 20,964,772 of record NC_136724.1, on the reverse strand, counting down.
AAATCAAAGCAATTCCAATATAAAACACAGCAAACTATTAATGAAATTATTTATTTCCTTAATATTTCTACCGTGACCACGACTAAAAAAATTTAAACATTTTTGATTATTATTACTTTATTATCTTTATAAAGCGATGGAGTGCATTGACAATATATTCAAAGCAAATATAAATATCCTACAATCAGAGCCATGTTTAGTAAGGTTGCACAGGCCACTGTGTCCTTCTGACTCCATATTGTCTTTCTGCTCATAATTCCATGTAAAATGCATTAAGGTGGGACTCACACCGGTGGCAGCTGTCCATAATCAGCAGGGACATGTCTATTGGCTAACTTGACCCATGTCAGTCAACAAAACAAACAGAGATGCACGCACACACACACACACACACACACACCATAAAAATAAAAAAAAGATTTCTAAAGCCCAGGACTTGCCGAGCGAGGTCACTGGAGATTTTCCAGACAAACGCAATCCGGAGGGGTGCTGGATGGTGTGTGTGTGGTGAAGGGGTGGTGGATAGTGTGGTTAAAAGAGGAGGGGAGGGGGGGTAGAAGAATAAAAAAGGACAGGCTTAGAATCTCATTTTACCAGACCGCACACAATCTGGGCTTCCACTGAACTATCTCTGCCTGACCGCTTTCTATTTATCCCTTATCAGTGTTTACCAACCGCTACTTCTCTTTCATTCATACTGTGCGGCAGTTCTCTTACTATCAGTCAACAGCTGACACCATGGAACAGCCTCAAAGGCATAGGAAAGGATCAAAACTGAACCAAAGCTGTTTAAACAATACAACAGAGGAAATAAATTCATAAATCCTAATTCTTCCCAGCCCACAAGGGTGCAGGCAGATCCTTTATAGTTAGGCCAACAAACACACCCGCAGCCAATGAGGTAACACTGCTATCAAGGTAGATGCTGAAATATATTCAGAGGGAAAAAAAGTGTCAAAAAGGCCCATGTAATTTTAATTACACAACGTGGCTCGCTGCCTTTTCGTGCTTTACTTCGATTTATTTCTATTTTTGCACTGGATGTTTTTCAAATCGCATTTGATCTGTTATATGAAAGATGTCAAACATTTGACGCGTCGCTTGAATCTCTTAAAGCCAATCAGATGGAGAGGATTCGGCGCCTTTTGTTTCCATTTACACGTTTTCGGTTAATTGCGAATATAATTCTGTAGTCATCGCATCAAACGCTCGCCGGTAGAAATCAAACGTGGCTCTATTGTGTGTAATCTTCCTGCCATACTCTTGCATTTCTCCAACACACACAGTCACACACACACACGGCGCTCTGTTTTCCTGGACTACTGTTCAAAAGTTAAGTAATTAATTACATTCAGTCTATCACCAGCTGCTCCACAGCAGATGGAACATTTTTAAAACCTTGTTGAATTAAACCCACAAAATTCATTTGCCTGGATTAACCAAGTGAAGTTTGGATGGCTTTGTGGAAGGGGTTGAGGAAAAAAAAAAAAACAGGTAACAAGATGTTACATGGATACACAATTACGTCGTGAACGTTTTGCTGGCGTGTCTTGATTTATTGAGCCAAAATGGCAGCGTGTCGATGTTTTGCTTTAATTTGTGTTGGACTTGTAGTTTTACCCTGCCGAATGGGTGTAAACAAGCAGGTTAAAAGGTCATGAAGGTTAAAGCTGAACTCAGATGACCTTCGGTAAAGCAGAGTCCAGTGCAGAGTCTGTTCAGCACTCATTTTGCAGAGCAGCACCATGGACAGTTCCCTAAACTCTCATTACACCACAGGATGAAACTGTTGCGCTCTTGTAATGCAACTCCAATCCTGACATAATTTGAATGAAACGCAACAGAGTATAAAACATCCTTCAGTTTTCTTAGGCGACATGCAGTTCTGTTGACTTTTACTTAGCAGTGGCGAACAACTAAACAAAATGATGATAAATACATAATCTGGACTTGTTTTTATAAGGGAATTTTACTTTAATCACAGAAATATCTCAAAGTGATGATTTTTTATGATGTCTACAAGGAGATTTTGAGTTGAAACAGACAAAACTACTGTACTTTTTGATAAACCAGAGTAGTTAAATGTTCTGTTAAATGAACACTAACAGTATTTTCATAACAGATGTAATTATAAAATATTCTTAGATGTTAGTAAAAACAATACTTATAAATCAATATACTAACCAGAGTGGGATAATATAATGATTCATTGTTTAAAACTCATTTTAGAACATTCACTGAACTAAAAGCATGATGCTATTTAATAGTTTTTTGTTTGTTTGTTTTTTTGGGCCAGAAAAAAAAAAATCCAGGTACTTGTACTGAATGTGTTCATCAACAACAACCAAAAATAAAAATAAAAATATAACCTGTTGACAACATGGCAATGACTCAAATTTCTACTTTGAAAAATTCAGCTCACATGCGCACTTAAGTGTACTAAAATAACTGCTTTATAAAATGCCAGTTCAGTTCAGTTTGCAATGACATCTCAGTAGAGATCGTGTCATAATGTCATCTGCTTTTATGTTACTAATTTCTAAGATCCTCATACACACGTACAGAATCCTCTGTTTTAGCAAGTCAACGTTTATGCTCGTCTACAATATAAAACACAACCCTAAAGTCTGTTTTATCCGTGACTCCACATAAACACAGATCTGAGCTTGCTTTTCAGGTTGCAAGTGCGAAACTAAACAGAAACCAAACTGCGTGCGACCTAAACACGGCAGATTGAAGGCAGCGCTAATGCAGCCTAAAGCCTGAAAGTTTGAGATGAAAGACAGGAAGGGCTGTGTGTGCTCAGCTGCTGTACCGAAAGCCCAAGCTTTGTGCTAACACACAATGCTAACACGTCCAAGACTCGCTTAAACCCTTCGGCACACGCACAGGGACTTTAATTTAGGTAGACAACATCTACTGTTATCTGTGTGATTAAAAAATAGGTCATTCTTCTTCAAATACACAGTTTGAGCTGTCTAATCTGCATTCGTGCTCTATGGATCCTAGATAGGTCTTGAACAAAAGTCGCTTTTGGTGAACAATAAAAAAATTATTTAAAAAAAAAAATGCATAAAAATAAAATTAAAATTAAAAAAACTGAAAAAATATTTACAATTTAAAATGTATTATTTTATAAATATATATTTAAAAAAAAAATTGTATTATTAAAACAAGAAGTAAATTGTTACAACGAACATTCTAAATTCGAATTCTCATTCCAAACTTTTTTTTTTTTGCACTGTCACAGCAACGCATCCTCTCAGTTCAAACACAAACAGCTCGATTTGCCACCCAAACACCGACCACAGACGGCTACAGCTCCTGTCACATCAAAAAACAAGCGTTACACCAACCTACTTGACTGATGCTGAAAGTTAGCTGCGGCTTCTGTGGTCCCTGCTCGGCTGATGCTCTAGCGCTGGAGCCGGTAGCTTTTGAAAGGTAGTCCCCAGGAATATGACACACTATGTCTGTGACAGCCCCGAGATAAGCACCTGCGTTCTGCTCTCTTTCTACGTCACACCTCCCTATTCACAAGCTCTCAATATGATGCACATTTGCACATCAACAGCAACCCCTCCACTACCACACACACACACACACACTTCACTCCACTCCCACATCCGCAAAACATAAAAACCGGCGCACAGAGGGGAGGAACAGAGAGTTTTTTCCCTCTTCCATCACTCTCCACATGCACACACTGATTTATCCTGCTTTTTCCAACATGTGCATGCATGTGCGTGGAATTGCATGCTTAAAAAAACCTAAACTTTCGCTTGTATATTGTTGTGATGGGTGTTTGGGCATATGTCCTTCCAAGCACCCCCCCTTTACCCCCATCCCACTCCACCCACAATCTCTCCTCCCCCCATATCAGTTACCATGCAAATGAGATGGAATGTCAGCCTTTGGTAGCAGATGGTCAGAGATGATAACAATGGCTCAACAGACCAGTTCCAATGTCTGCCACTTTATTGCTACGGAAACAACAAGCAGAAGTATATGTAATGAGAGGTCGGCCTGGTGAATGTTTTTTTCTTATTTGCACTCCGTGCCCTTTTTGAAATGAGTCTTAACCGGTTTTATGTTATTATGTATTGCACGAGTGCTGATGGGTCATTCTATGAAACGGATGCTGTTTGATGAAGTGGTTTATTGCATCAATTTTTTTATAAATTAAATCAGATAAATGTGATTTAGTGTTAATAAACTGCCATCTTGAGATAAAAATGTAATATATATATATATTTGACATAATTATGCTTTCAGAGAGGTTGACAATAACATGCTTAACAGCTTTACAGTTTAATTTGATTTTACATGCTTTTTGCAACAAGGTGCTTCTTATAGTTCAAATCTAAAGCTGATATTTCCAACCCGATGAAAATGATTTGCAATAGATGCCAAATTTGTAAGAAACCATGAAAGTTGTGCAAAAATGTATGAGCTAAACTTAACCATAGAGCCTGACGCCTCAATCAATCCCTAAACTTCAAAATCGTGATTGTAATTGAAGAAAAAAAAAAAAAACTATAAAAGTACTTTTAGTACAATCCAAATTGTACAATTTCATATATTGTCATGTCATACAAATTATTGCAAAGATGGATATTTCTACGAAATAATAATAAAAAAAACAGTATGAATTATAATAATTATGAAGTAAAAATATAAATATTAGGGACATGATTGACATTTTAAGATGGTTGATTTATGAAATGGGTGCACTTTTCCAATTTGGAATTTACCAAAAATATTGCAAAAATATTATTTATAAAAACCACATCATTTTTATTTATTTTTTATTTATTTTTTTCATATTAAAAATATTAGCATGGATGAGATTATTATATCAGTTGATAAAGATTATAAGAAATGGCAGCACTTTTTTATAATAATTGTGTTATTTAAAAATGTACGTAATTATGTCTTTACAGATATAAAGTGGTTAACAGTTTTGCAGTTTAATTTAAATTTGATATTTCTACAACCCTTTCAATGATTAACATAACCCTATGAAATAAATAATCTCCTTCTGACAGATATAACAACTAATGTTAAAATGATTAAATAGGTGAAGTTTTGTTTTTTTCTGGAGGAGTTCATCACTTCAAAAATGGACAAAAATCTTTTAAATAATTATCTTAAATCTAAAAATAAACTGTATTCACCAAAATGTGAAACATTTGATATATTAAGGATGTGGGGCAGGCCACATCTGACCAAAAAAAGAAAAAAGGAAATCTACATAAAAAAATAATTGAAAAAAGTTAATGGATTTTTGCTATATGCTTAGGACAACGTCTATATTAACACATAAAGCTTTAGCTGCATCAGCTATCCTAAAATCTGCTAAATCATGTACATGAGACACAAATGGCAGCTGTTTTGTAGAATGACCCCGTCTGTGGATTTGATGTTGTTTGGTGACTTAGAGAAGCAGGACTAGTAATTACGGAAGTGATGAGGTGTAATTCCTCCCTGTAGACTGTCACTTTTGGGAAAGGTTGGGTGAGGGGGGCCCGTCTGGAGGACATAACGTTTACAGGGTGTGACAAAAAACCCGGCGGCAATGATATCACGGCACTCCTTCAGCCGGCTGACTTTTGCAAACACACACACGCGCACAAACGTACACCCATCAGCCAGAGCAAACAGCAAGTGAGCCTTTAACAAACACAGGCCGGATTACAATGACAAAGAGCGCCACACTTCTGGAGGGCGAGGAGAGGGTTTGAGGGGGGGACGCCCATGGCCAAGTGCTCAAAATGAGTGAAAACGCACGAGGGGCCCACAAGATGCTCCCATCTGATGTGTCTCTGCATGTGTGCACGTGTCCTTGCCAAGACCCCTAAAAAAAAACCTTTCCCCGGGTTCAGCGAAAGCTCATATGTGTTTTGTTCTTTTCTCCAGAGGATAAGGCGCAATGTCCGGCGAGTTTTTCATCAGCCGAGCGTGAATTTTGAGGAACAGAGACAGAAGGGCAAGTCATTACAAAAGGTTTGGCGGTTGATCTTGTTGTAGATTTCATTTGAAAGTCTAATTCCGCAACTGCTTTCGGGAGGTTTGTCACTTCTATATGTGCGAGAGCACAGATTGGACGCACTTGCGACATAAAACGACATGTTTCTTTCTTCCATAATCTCCCGCGACACAAGTGAGGAGTTGTCGCTACAAGCGTCTTATTTAATGGAAAACCTGTCATGAAGATCCAAAGACTGCGCAATCTGATTCCGGTCAAGACGTCGCTGATCTCTTGTAATTTGCCGAGACAGCTGGCGAAAGAAAAGAACACGACACATAAATAAGTTTTAAAAGGGATCAACTTTGTTACAACAGTCTTGATGAATCGGTGGATATATGAAGGAAATCCTTGCACTTGAATATTGTGTTGTTGAAAGTAGACTATTAAGCATGCTTTTCCATCGAGGATGTGCGGAGCATCAGGAAGTGAATAAAAATGCATTCTGGGTGTTTGATTTGGGGGTTTTATAAAAAAAACAAAATGCACATGCCACAATAGGTGTATATTAGAGGGAAAATTAGAGCTAAAGTGGGCGAAATGAAATGACATGTCACACAAAGGTCTGCGTTTTTCAAAGTACACTGCATGTTTGGAGAAAATGTTTGATTGCGTTTATAAAAGTATCACACTGGGTCACACATAATGTCTAAAAGCTTTTTGCATTAGTCCGCCAATTATGTAAGTAAAGTTAAATGCATCTGGACCCTGTTGTTTATGTGCCTTAGTCAATCCTACACGCGCTATGACGAATAACTCTATACTTTAGACAGAAATGCTTACAGTGTCACATTTGCTGCAGTATTTTAAAGACCGTTCCAAACATTTTGAGAGCTCAATTACAGCGAATCCAAAGTGCTGGGGAAAAAAATGTGACAATGATGTGCACATATTTCTTGTAGGCTATCAGCACCTAATAGTTCACAAAAACTGAAAATGATGTTATTTACTCGCCCTAGAGTTGTTCAAAAGCAGTGTGAGTTTCTTTCTTGTGTGGAAAACAATAGGAGATGTCATGCAGGACGTTCACTCTGCTTTGTAAACATACAGCCAAAGTATATAGTAACCAAGTGTCGAAAAAAGACACAGCTGCACTATAAAAGTAGTATGTGACTTGTGCACTGTATTACAAATCTCTTAAAGTCATATAATAGCGTTGTTTGAGAAATAGATGAAACTGTTTTTACTTCCACCATAGCGGCCAAATGTAAATCAGACTTAGACATATTCATATTTCATGTGTTGTGATTGGCTACAATGTCATAATTTATGTCAAACCTACATTTGATGAAGAAATCTACTCGCATACACAAATGGAAGAGCGCTATAGTGAAGGGATCTTTAGATTTTTAATCAATAAACCTTTACATTTTTATCTGTTCCAAACAACAGCTATCATGTGGTTTCAAAAGATTTGGAATATAGATCTGGGATTATTAAAAGTTGATGCCAAGGACCCTCAATGATCCCTTTAAAAGGAAAAAAAGAGAAGATACTTCATTCCTAAATAAGATTACCACAGCTATACATATTTATTATTTATAAAGACCAGTTTATGTAGTGTGAAAAAGGCTTGATATTAGAAAGACATTGTTTGCTAAATAAAATCATTTGCTTTAATATTGTTACTTTAATGAAGCCAAAGCAAATCTAATAAAAAAATATTATCTAGAAAATATTGACTTTGTAATAAAGTACTCCTTAAAAGTTTAGGGTCAGTAATATATACGGTTTTTTTTTTTAAGAAATGTATACTTCTATTCAGCATTAAATTGATCAAAAGTGTCAGTAAATACATTTATAATGTTATAAAAGATTCTATTTCAAATAAATGCTGTAATTTTCTATTCATCAACGGATCCTGAAAAAAAATGTATCATGGTTTCAAAAATTAATTAATTAATTAAATTTAAAAATTAAGCAGCACAGCTGTTTTCAACATTATAAAAAAATCAGAATGATTTCTGAAGGATCATGTGACACTGAAGACTAAGTAATGATGCTGAAAATTCAGCTTTGCATCACAGGAATAAATTACATTTTAAAAATATTCATGATATTTTTGAGCAAATAAATTCAGCCTTGCTGAGTGTAACTTCTTTCAAAAATATAAAAATAATTTTAATGACTTTTGAACAGTAGTTTATCTTTTTTGTAGCCAAATTATTCCAAATAAATATTTGTATAACCCTTGTTACAAAAATATCTAGCTCAGATTCCAAGCCCTAAAAATATTTCCAAACAGTCTTGAGGCCCCTGGGGGCCCCGAACCCCAGTTTGAAAGCCCTTGATCTACAGCCCAGGTTTTATGCAATAATTGACTAATTTTATGGTGTCTTTTGTCCATTTTGATTGCATGAGCAGCGTGAACGTTCTTCAAAATTTGTCCTTTTAAGTTCTACACAAGAAACAAAGTTGAGCTGCATAAAAACAAGATGCTAGGTAAATAATGACAGAATTTTGATTTTGGGTGAACTATAAAAGCCCAAAAAGAACTGTATCACGCTCAGCGCCATTGTCGTGACAAACTCCGCTATAGCTCAGGTGCAGTAAATTGTCTTAACAAGGCGCATAATAAGTGGAATGGACTCCATCTGTGTCAACTGATAGTGTGTCAAATGGTTTAAAAACACCTGTGAGAGAGACTCACCTGTCCATGTCTGCTCTCTCAATCAAAGCAAGAGCGTCTAATTACAGGATGCCAACCAATAGCTGGAGAACAGCTTGATCGGATTAAAATGATTCACAGATCAGCGGATATGAATGAAAATGTCAATGAAGCAGACTCCTGCGTTTTGGATTCGAGGTTTGCCTCTTGGAATCTATAAGGTTTGGAAACTATAGGACTCACAGATGCAACAACCTAAAGTCCTCCATGGAAGTATGCTGCTGTAGTTCTTGTTAACAAGGTGGTCTCCAGCATCGCCCAAAGTGATTATCTATGCCTTCCTAACTAGGTGCCTCCATGGACCTGTGGGCAGAATAGCAGATGCGTGCTCATATTTGGGTAACACAAATCAGAAGTCAGTCTAGATGCAATGCAGGATCACTCCATTGCGTGACCCATCTGTGCAAAATAACCAGCATCATGGGGAAAATAAAGGAATACTTCACCCAAAAATTAAAACTGTCATTATTTACTCACCCTCATGTTGTTCCAAACACGGATGACTTCGTTTCTTCTGTGAATGGAACACAAAAGGCGAATTTTTATTTTTTAGTATGCAGGAAAAGATGATCAGTGAATAACAACCTAAATTTCAGTCAGTTTCTCACATAAAACCATGAGTAAAGCATCAGAAGAATTAGAATACAAGTCATATGGACAACTGTTATGGTGCCCTGAAAAAAAAATAGAATTTTTGGAAAAGCTATTCGATTATAATCATGATCTGTAGTTCGGTTACAAAACCTCAATTAATTCCTAAGCATTCAATGGCAGTATGCTGCTAACCTAATACATCCTGATACTCAAATACAAAACAAAAAACACAACGTACACTGAAAATAATGGTGAAGAAACAGTTTTCATTCAGAAACTGCTACTAAATTTCACAAATAATTACAAAGTAACACAATATGTTAAAGTGAAATTTTGAAGTAGAAATAAATATTTTCTTTTTTATTAAAGTGTGCATAAATTTATAGAAATAGTATTTTTTTAAATAAGAATAAATTATATATTATATTCTATTAACACTGTAAAAAACAAGCAAACTATGTCATGTTAACAAAAATAAAATTACTATTTAACATGAATGAATCAACTTGACTAGGCATGCAATAAAAGTCATTTTAGAGGTTCAGATCAGATATACATTTTGGCAACACTTTACTTAATGTCACGAATCCTGGCCATGAACTTCCATTCGCTCACCACCAGAGGTCACTCACTCACTCACCACATGGACTCTTGCACTACTGTTGCACTTCACCCACGAACTACAATTCCCATCATCCATTGCATTGACGACACATATACAGCTGATTGCACTAATCACGCTCACACCTGAGAATTATCACACAATCACACACCCTACTTAAACCTTGGACTTCCTCTTCCTCTCTGCCAAGTATTGTATTGCGTTTATCACTCCCCTAGTGTTAGCAGCCTTACCGAGCCATTCTGTGTTTTTCTGTTTAGTTCCAGTATTGTTCTGCATTTATAACTCTCCTAGTTTTAGCTGCGATACGGAACCCACTTTGTTGTCATAGTCTTGCCTTGTGTGTTTTTCTAGTGTTTTGATTCTTGCCCGTGTTTCCTGGATTTACCCTTTGCCTTGCCGTTTGGACTCTGTTTGCACCTCTCTTGGACTACTGCTCATATACCTGGATTACCCCTTCTGTCAAGCCCTTTGGATATTGTACACCGACCACGCCTGTTTACTTGAGTACTCTTCTGTCTCGCCCTCTCTATACCTGTTTGCTATTTATTCGACCCTGCCTGTTATTGACCATGCCTGTAAATAAAAACTTGCACATGGATCCGCACGTCTCACGTCTCGTTTGCCCCGTTACACTTAAAGCCTTTATGTATAATGCATTATGAAGCTATTCATATGTTGTAATGCATTCAGACTTTTTTTTTTATATAAATAATTGTAACAAGTTAAAATGCATTATATCTGCAATTGGTTGCTTGTCATGCATTATACTTTATAAAGGTGTAACGATAAGTATTATAATTTATTCTTACTGTGGTTAAAATTATTCAGATCATACATCAGTGCATTATAGGGTGCATTGGTCAAAAGTTTGGAGTAAATAATTTTTTTTTCAAATTTAGTCTCTTACGCTAACCAAGGCTGCATTTTTATGATCAAAAATACCGTAAAAACTGTAATTGTGAAATTTTTTTACAATGTAAAATAACTGTTTTCTATATGCAAATATAGTAAAATAACGTCGTTTGCACCACGCTCCATTACTTGATCTTTTTTATTTATTTTGATGCGTTAATCTGTGAAACGGTAGCCGAAACGTTTGTCTTTCCCTATTGTTGAATTAAACTGAAAAAGACTGTTCTCATGAGTGCGGATCATTTCTTACACAAAATTTTGTAAAATGTCATTTATTTCTTTGATGCAATGCTGAATTTTCAGCATCATTACTCCAGGCTTCAGTGTCACGTGATCATTCAGAAATCAATCTAATATGCTGATTTAAACGATTATTATTACTAACACCAAAGTATATTTAGAGGCTTCACGTAAAATATTACCAAATTTATACGCTATATAATTATTTCTCTCACTTTGTCTGTTTCTAACAATGCATTATGGGATTGCCTTCTCCACGAACCAAACATGAGGTATCTTAGAAAGCAGCATGATTTATTTCCGTAATTGAACATTTGTAAGTCAAAATGCAGTCTAGGCAGTCAGCACTCTAGGATTCAGAACAAGTTTCAGCAAATGTTATCATATGATCAGTATCAATATGCATGATCAAATTACTTTAACAATACATTTTCCACATTGCAACGGTACCTTGCGCACCTATAACAATAAATAAATAACACAAGTGTATGCGAGCACAGTGGACGTCAAGGATTAACATGTAAATGAGTGTACTTTGATGTTGACTGTGTGGGAAGGGATAAGATTTTCTTTAGAGTGGGATTTTCTTTACCGATTCCTCAACTTCGGAATAGCAGAGGTTAATCTGTCTTAAACGCATTGTACAGCATTTTACATGCGCAATACATCCGTGATATTAAGAGGAGCACAGGAAAAGCCAGAAACTCTAACAAACTGTGTCTCTCCATCACGTCGAGATTGGTCTTTAATACTGGAGCGCTACAACGTGCCCATGCTATTCAGTGGCATACTTGAGAGTCCAAATAACCCTCTTATTAATGTGGATGACAATGTTTTGATTGCATCCAATATGGCACACTGAATCAGCATGCAAATGCCCTTTGAGCAAAACAAAGACATTGATTATGAGGTAAGTTTCTTCGGCACAAGTAGCCCGCTTGGTGTGATTAATCGGCCTGTGCCATTGATTTCCCTTTGTTTAGATCTTTGCTAACTTTTCAGGAGATACAATTATAATTTGTTCGCTAACAATAAATCCAATCTAGCGTGCTCAAAGAAAACCTTAATAAGGTCTTCCATGTTATTTGTCCTTTCAACAGCCAACTGAATGCATCTGAAGAGAGCGGGGGAAAAAACAGCTCGGGCTCCTGACAGTGTTGATTTGTTTGTTTGAAATACGCTTCGACAGTATTTCCAAACAGAATGGAGCCTAATACGGAAAAAAACTAGACTGAAAAGATGAACGGTGAGATGTTTGAATCATAATGGCACAAGTTCAGATCCGGCGTACAGGTATATATTTCACCTATTTGTTTAGGCTCGGCATTGTCGCAACGCCACAAAAGCATCAGATACATCAGAGTTGGGCCGATACAATGTACTATTAGCATTTGCAAGTCAAATGCACGTGTTCCATCAAAGTACTCCATCAAAGAGCATTTGAGACGTTTCTCAGATTTAGTACTTTGAAAACTCACCCCCACCAGATACAGAGTCTCTCTGACTTCTCGCATTATCTCTCCAAGACACTGATAATACGATTTCAGTGTTTCTTTTTTTTTTCTTCTTTTTTTGCTGTTGAGAAACAAACTGGATTATGAAGAGATCACTACATAAACAGCTTTCTAAAAGGAGCCAGCTATTTTAAAAGAGGCTGAAGGAATGCAAAGAGGGATTTAAATTTTAATTTGAATTTATTCCAGCAAGTGAAAGGTTCTTTTGAGAAGGGATTTCGGCAAAGATGATGGTATTTAAAAGTGATAAACAAGCATCTAAACCTCCAGTAAAATGCAGACATTTCTTCTTCTTTCGAACACAGAGGCGAAATAGAGCTTGCTATGGTCACAGCTGTCAACCCACAACAACATGAAATGTAAACTGAAACATCTTGCACAGATAAGTACTGCATGCACACCTTCAGCTGGAAAGTTTCTGTGCCGAATGTTGAGCATTTTTGAGCTTTACAGGAAGTCATCTGTGGTTTATTTCAGGGTTATTATCGTTGTTTGTTTACTATAACAAACTAAAACTATTAGAAACATTTTGTTAATTGAAATAAAGCTGGAATAAAATAATATATATATATATATTAGATGAAAAATGTAGTAGAACCACAAATACTAACTGGAAGCTAAAACTGAAATAAAAAAATAATTTATTTATTATTTTCTTAATTTTATGTACAGTATATATATATATATAAACAAAATTAAACTAGTAAAACATTAAAGCTAAAATAAAATTTAATTAAATAAGAAAAATATACATATACTGTATATGCGTGTAAATGACAAAAGCACATTACAAATGTACAAAAAATTAAACAAATGAAAATTTTTAATATACAAATATAAAAAAGAAAGAAAATAGAAAATAGTTGTATAAAAATGTAATTAAAAAAACTTTGAAATGCATTCTGAATGCATTAATCAACAACCTTCTCTTTCAGTATGACTAGTCATATATTGGCAGATATCAGTAATCCCGAGCTCAGAGACCCATGAAAACATTTTATTTACTAAGCAACTCTCTGGCTTTTTGCGCACTGGTCATAAGCGGCATAAATGGTGAGTTTAGTGCGTATGTGACATACATAGAACACATACCACACAAACAAAGAGTTACATCATGCTGTTGCATGGTTAATCCGATCAAGGCCAGTCTTTATGCCTTTGCTATCTTCAGCAAATGCCGCCAAAAGTGGCAAGTAAACCATTTAACAAGAGTCTAAGAGAATGATTACAGAACCAGGACCGGATACGATTTCACACTGCTGGATGGCTCAATCGCATCTCCCAAACAGGCTTAAAACTGGAGAAACACTATAGGGCATCACTTTTTCCAGTTTTGTAAATATTCCATTCTAAAGGATGTCGGGCAAGTAACTTTTGAGTTGGCAAACTGGTTTGTGCATGCTTTGTAGAGCACGTCACAACAATATGGCAATCGACAAGTTAACTGATCAAGCTGACAAGAAGCCTAATATAAACAGCAATTACTGGGTTAAAGATAGTGCCGTTTTGTAATCAATGGTTCTAAACTGGTTTTGTCTCCAGATTTATTAGTCATGAATATTACAAAAAAACTGCAAAGGCCCAACAACATGCAAAATCATTAAAAAAAATTAAATGTGTAATTTTGCTTAGATGTTAAAATTATATCCTTCAGAATTCAATCATTCTATCAAAGTTCTATTCCAGCTAAAATGTTCTATCCTTTGCTTATTTTCCCAAAAAGCAAAAACACTGTGGCTCTCTGCCTTAAGAATCACAGCAATACTGATTCATCCAATGGCATGACTTTGGGGTGGGACTATCTGTTTGTCCAACCAATGACAGTTAAATCTGTTTAGAAGCATCTTCAGAAAATCATTATTTTTGAAACTTGTTTAGTGTGGTGCACACGGCTGCCATGTACACATAATTCTTTTCCATGATGTTATGTCATTAATATATTTTCTCATAATAACGAGATACTATGACGTTAAAATGATAGTTTTCTTGTTAAAATGACAAGATGTTATGTTGTTAAAACAATATATTTTCTTGTAATAACATATGACAAAAACAATGTTTGTAAAGGGAGCAATTTTCTAAATGCACGCACTAAATAAATCTAATCAGACCTGCAAACACATTGCTCTAACAGCTAACACTCCTCTTGCTAAACTGTAAGTTCTCATTTTCACTACAAAACTTTAAACTTGGGGTTAAAAAAAAAAAAGTCCACGGACAGTCCAGTTTATTAAATCCTCAGGAATTATCTTTTCCTGACAGAACAAGGTTTGTCTGGTCTCAGTTCACTTTTTTGCCATCCATTCCTGGATTTAGCCAGGCAACTCTCCTGAAAGCACAGAACAATTGGTAATGCAGGGTGATGGCAATGACTGGAGCATTGTCTCAGGGGAACAGCCAGTTTCAATAGGCTCGGAAAGGCAATCCAAAAGGTGCAGATGACAATGGCTTTGTTGCTATTTATGCAGAGCAGATAGCCGGGCATTGAATCAGGCCTCCCCAGAGCCACCAGAAAGACCTCTGAGAAACATACAAACCAGGTGATAGGAGGGACATATGCTGTGGTGGATCCAGCCGCTTCAGAACGGAATCCAAAGAAAGTTTGACTATCAAGTGCAACAGAAAAACAAAAAAAAAAAGACATGGATGGTGGTTAGGACACCTTTCTTCAGTAACTTTTCTGAACTTGTTCCTCAGAAGCACCAGTAAACAGTCAATGGCATTTCATTTAGAAAAAAGACCTGTTGTATAAATGCAATATCACACTTGTAGTCATGTGATATCACTATATATCTGCATGGCTGTGACTACCTACGGCCAAATTACAGCCATGCTCATATAGAGCGATATCACATGACTACGAATACACTTACTACTAATACACAATTTATACAAATGTTTTCAAACTATTAATACTTTCAATATATCCGTTTTCTTTTTTTAATAATTGACCATTTTGATAATATTCAATATATACGTATATTACTGTATAAGTAGTAAGCCTGGAATTCACCACACGATTTTTGCCCCTGATTTTCAGCCGAATTAAGTTGACGCTAGTTGTCGAGAGTCAGAGCCAGTCTGCAGATTTGTGTCGACAGATTCCATAGAACATCGTGTAGTGTATGATAGTCACAGACTCGCAGAACTGTCACAGAACACGTTTTTTTCATTTGTCAAGCATCTCAGAGTGAGTTTGTTGTGATCGGAACGACTTCATCCAAGTCTACTGTGTATGATCCTCATTATCGTATGTCGTTAAGTATACGAGGGCCAGTTTTCCTCTGTCACTATTTACAAAGTCAGTAAGTGTATGATGCCTAGTGTTTTAAAAATCTGTTCAGATTTTAAAAATCATGTAGTGTATTCCAGCCTTTAGTATTTATGGAGTATTTATCCATTGCACTGTTCATAAGTATGAATGAATGAATGAATGAATGAATGAATCCAACCAACCCTTAATGTGTATATTTTGCCACGTGACCCTGGACCACAAAACCAGTCATAAGGGTAAATTTTTCGAAATTGAGATTTATACATCACGAATAAATAAGCTTTCCATTGATGTATGGTTTGTTATGATAGGACAATATTTGGCTGAGATACAACTATTTGAAAATCTGGAATCTGAGGGTGCAAAAAAATCTAAATATTGAGAAAATCGCTTTTAAAATTGTCCAAATGAAGTTCTTAGCAATGCATATTACTAATCAAAAATTAAGTTTTGATATATTTACTGTAGGAAATTTACAAAATATCTTTATGGAACATGATCTTTACTTTATGTCCTAATGATTTTTGGGATAAAAGATTGGCATAAAAATATTTTTGGCTATAAATGTACCCCAGCGACTTAAGACTGGTAATCTGATCATCTACTCCACATTTTACTTAATAGTGATTCATTCTGAAGTGAGAAACATGTTCCTTTTAAGCTTATACAAGTCAAAACATAGAGATAATGCTTCTTTTTTATATACAAAAAGCAGAAATAAAACAAGAATGAAACCATTTCTGCATATCAGCTATCAGACACTTAAAAATAAATGGTACCATGCATTTGTCATTAAAAGTTTGTTTAATACTTTTAAATAATGTACTTTTAATATTAAAGTTTATTTGGTAACACTTTAGATTATGGAACACATTCACTATTAACTAAGAGTTTTCCCTCAATAAACTCCTAATTTGTTGTGTATTGATAGTAAGTAAGGTAGTTGCTTGTAGCAGACAGTTATGTTTTGGTATAGGGTTAAGAGATCTAGAATATGGTCAGGGCATTAATATGTGCTTTATAAATACTAATAAACTGCCAATATGCATGCTAATAAACAACTAGTTAATAGTGAATAGTGTTCCCCAAGTGTTAAAGATCAAAGATTTGTTGATGATTAAAACTAGATGCTTCCAAAAAAATGAATAAACTGCATGTAGTCTACAATACAATTATTTATGACTTCAGGACCCTTACAAGTAAAAGACGGTTCGTGCATCATAACAACACACACATTTTGCCAGGTGTTTTTGCTAAATGTATTCACCGGTGCACACGCACACTCTCATTGTTAGCTTTAGCAAAGGCTAAACTATTTGACACTTGCCAACTGGCGTTTGAGCTGACGTTAACGCAACGCTAGCCGACGTTAATACAACACTACTCAGATGAAGGCAAAGTGGTAAACAGCGGTGCTGGCTGAATAAATGTTTCCTCATAAACAGCTCTAAAATATATCATCAACAGCAAGCACACTCTTATATTCATAACATCCATATTCATCCATTTGGGAATGATACATTTGCTTGATCCTCTGTTGTCGGTCTTAATGCTGGCAAAAGTGCTCTATAATTATTGCTCTCGGCACCAGGCTGAGACAAATAAAAGTTGCATCGCAGCTGCATTAACATGTGAATGCGGCTTACAGAAGCGCACGCGGTAAACTGCTCCACCTGGCTCGCGACAAACGTCCTTGTCACAAAGTCCACCCACCGCACTGGCTTCCGCTGAAAGGCCTCCTGGGGGACTTCTGTGACCATTCACTATGTTTTCTCTTTTCCCAAGCACCTGTGACTGTTTTTGTGCTTTTCCATTTTTTTCTGGCTTTGTCTCTCTCTCTGCCTCTCTCATTTTATTTTTTTTTTGGCAGGGCCCTATCATTAGGGAAACACTTTCTTTCAAAAGGAATTCTCGCTGCTAACAATGCTGTTTGTGTGTTTACTAAGAGAAACAGGCCTCCGAACGCATCCAAAAAACATGTCACGGTCAATAACGGCGGGAGAAGGTAGGTTACGGCGGTCACTCCTTGCCTTTCTTGGGCAGGTGCAGTTGGAAAGACTCGCCTCCTCTGCCACTTCCGAAGGCTCATCCGGCTTCTCCATGGTCCTGGACCTTGGAGAGCTGCTTTGCTATTTTCCAAAGGAGTTTGGCACAATGGCTTTGTCCCCTCTTTTCATTGTGTTTCTGTAAAACACATTTGCAGCATGACTCTCCAGGTTTATCCCTCTTGTGAGCCATCTACCCCTTTTCTCTTTCTGCTTCCACTAAACCTAAGCTCATCTCGCCAACCTGGAGTAACGGAGAATTACACGATTGTTCGCGCATAGTTTTTTTTTTTTTCTTCCTCCTTCCACCCTTCGCCGTGGCTATTTGCGCTTTCCCACTTATGCCATCTCGACTGACACTCGGCTAACTGCTAGGCTGAATGCAGCTTGCCCGAATTTGGCCGCAAATGGAAAAACGAGGACGGAAAAGGGAGGGGGGGTGAATAAATATGCAGATTAAAAAGTAAACATTCTCCAAGAGAGGGAAAAACAACCACATTTTCATATTTAATCCAACTTAGCAGAAACAAAAATAACACATTATGCCCTAATTGGGTGCCGTGTAGTCCACAAATACTATTACAAGGCCGATCAGGATTAGCTCTGCTACATACCTAGTTATCTATTTCGGAGTGCCAAGACTGCAAGCAGTGGGCAACTAAATTTCAAAAGCTGGCAAATCCAGTTGTCTCCTAAATACAGAAAGTACTTAAATCCGGAGCTAACACAAGAGAAAGAGGGATAAAGGGTACTCTGCATATCACCAAAAAGCTTGTGCACTTTGCAGAATCACTGGCTAGGTTAAACAAATATGCTAAGCAGACATCAAAACAATCCTTTGATCTGCAGCCTGGTTTCCGGAGCAGAGGCTGGGCTCCTGTTGTAAATAACTTGTATAAATCTGTACCGTTTGCCTTCAGGTAATTTTACCAAAGTGCCAGGAATTCACAAGGAGAGATCAGATAAAAGCCGTATCAGTTATTTACCCACTACTACACGTTCTCACGTGGCTAATGATCAAATTATTAGCATCGGCTAAGGATAAAAACACGGCGGCTTACGTACCTCCAGCAGCCCGGGCAGGTCCGGCGGCAGCCAAACGCATTGTCAGGCGTCAGACAAAAGAGGCTTGAGGAATCTGAATGCAGGGAAGCTATGTAACTTGCTGACTAACTTTGTCCTCTGTTTTGATGGAGAACACAATGGAAAACGCTGTCCATTCAAATCAGCCAGGGGAACAGAGGGGGCCGTGTGCCTGACTACCATCAGTGCCCTGATAACAGCTCTGAGGGCACAAGCGCACTGGCACCGGGCGACACCACACCACTCACGCCCAACAGAACAACTTTTGTGCTGTTGTCATCCTCCAGAAGTTTGTCTTCTTCTGCAACTAGTTTTTTTTTTCCCCTTTCCTCAGCGACTGCAAAGTTGTACAGTTGTGCTTTTGATTCGACCAGCTGCCGTTCCTCTGCTTCTGCTTCCGCTCGGTTCTAGCCGATATAGAGGGCCTGTTGTCTACTGAAAGAGTCAAGTTTAGTGGTGAAAATGTACTTTTTAAACTCACGTTGAAAATGTAACTCCATTTGACCTTTGCTATGATCTTTGAAACATTTTTGTTCATTCCAAGCCCATTTACCCAGCATTCAGCATTTGTTTGTGTTTCTTCACTAAACTCAATAACTCCCTTGTTTATCAGATAACCAAAGATAAAAATTGTAGTTTAGATGACGTTTTGGTTTGACATTTTCATATTCATTTGCATAAATACTTTCACACATTTCGTTCTATACTTTGCACTGTCCATATAAACCTCTAGAAGAAGAAAAAAAAAACTTGATTGACTTGACATTCAATTTAATCCTATTCATGCAAACAGAGCTCGGTAAATGTTAAAGGATACCAAACACTAGTCTATTATAACAATACCAGTACTTTTGACCATTATGCAAGTAACAATTTACTTGACAACACAGTGTTCATGGGTTCATGCAGGTCATATGATTTTCAGCATTTCAGTAACTCCATTACATATGTTTGGGGTCAGTAAGATTTTAAAAACAAAAACATTTTATTGAGCAAAAATGCATTACATTGTTCAAAAATTAGACTAACCTACGTTCACGGTTTACATAAAAATATGAAGCAGCTCAACTGTTTTCAACATTGATAATGATAGGAAATGTTTCTTCAACAGATCACGTGCCACTGAAGCCTGGAATAACGATGCTGAAAATTCAGCTTTGCATCACAGGAATAAATTACATTTTAAAATATATTTAAATAGAAAAAAGTTTTTTTAAATTGGAATAACATTTCTAAATTTTCCTATTTTTTACTGTATTTTTGATCAAATAAATACAGCCTTGGTGAGCATAAGAGACTTAATTTTTTAAAAATCCAACCCCAAAATTTTGAATGATAGTGTATAGTTTTATTAAAATATTAATTGCTACATGATAAACTACTGTCTTTGGGCCACATAATTATATATTTGTCTACTATACTAATATTTAATTATTTCTACACTGAAAAAAATTATTAATTTAATTTTCTAACTTTTTTTTAAAGGTAAGTGGTTGCAATCAATTTATTTTAGCTACATTTAAATAAACAAATTTAGATGACTAACTTTCAACATTTTTTCATTTAAATGTAGTTGAAATAAATTATTTGCAACCACTTACCTTAAAAAAACAATATTATTTTTTTCAGTGTAGTTGTTATTAGTTATTTCAAATCATACTTTCTCATAAAAAGTCACAATATAGAATAAAAATAAACTGAATTCAGGTCATAACATGTAAATATATACCCCCCCCCCCAAGCTTAAATCCCAAAGCATCCTCTATGCAAATGCATCATGACACACCACGCAGGAAAAGACAAAATAACACATGGGATAAAGTAATACTAATAAAAGAAGGGGGAGAGAGAAGACAGGAATACATTTATTAATTTCTGCTGTTGTATAAATGTAGGAGATGAGAGCGCTGGTCTGGGCGCTGTGCATATGCATCGGGGGGCTAAATTGTGAAATGACAGATAGCGATTCTGGGTGTGATAGTGTGGAATGACTAACTAATAAGAAGGATGCGTCGGTCTGTTAGCAGAGAGAGGCATTAGCACTCTGGCTGTCAATCAAATGGCGGGATGCGGGGGCTGGGTTAGGGTGGGGTGGTCTGGGGGGGGTGTCTAAACAATTATCATTTGCACAAAGACCAGAATTGTCAAGATCACACTCATTTTGGCACTCTTAAACAAGCCAACTGATTAGAAACCGTTTATATTTTCTGAACTAAGAAAACATCAGTGCTTACCTTTAAAAAATGATGCTAGGGTGGTTGCTTGATTGTTGCTAGTCAAAAGATCCCATCTGTACTTCTATGTTATATTCTGGACCCTATATGCGGCTCAGGATCCTCCTTCAGTACAAGTATACACTCTTAAAAATAACACTTCTCTATCGGTAAAGAAGCACCTTTAACATCTATGGAAGCTTTCCATTCCACAAAAAGGTTCTTTATAGTAGAATTTTTTTTTTTAAATGTTCTTCACACTAAGAAAATGGTTCTTTTAAGAACTGCTCACTTAAAGGTTCTTTAGGGAACCCAAAATGGTGCTTCTACACTCTTAAAAGAGGAGGTACCAAAAAGATTTTTGCAGTGAAAGAACCTGTAAGTGAGCACTTCTTAAAAGGATTGTTCTTAAAAGAAAATTTTAATAATCCAAAGAACTTTTTCCCACTTTAAGGAATCTTTTGTGTGGTTCCATGGATGATAAAGGCAGAACCCAAGAACTCAAAATGGTTCTTCTGTGGCATCACTGAGAAAACACCCTTTTGAAATCTTTATTTTTTTTGTTAGCCTGGATAAAAATCATAAGTTTGGCTGCTTTGAAAAGTAGTAATCTTTTCCTCAACAAGCTGCATTATTTTATTCACTTTCACAGCACAAAGCTATGCACTAAAGTTTAAAACTTAGAGTTTGTCCAAATCGAGAACCAGAATTATGATAGTACACTCTTAAAATTAAAGGTTCTTTATTGACATCTATGGATCCATGAAGAACCTGGAAACCTTGGAATCTTTCCATTCCACAAAAGGTTCTTTATAGTGGAAAAAGGTTCTTTAGATTATTCAAATGTTCTTCACGCTAAGACAAAATGGTTATTTTAATAACTGAGCACTGAAAGGTTCTTTGGGAAATCTAAAATGGTTCTTTTATGGCATCACTCCTTTGTAATCCCTTAGTCTTTAAAACACTAACTAACCACAGACTTTCTATATTCATCTGGTGGGACTTCTTGTCCAGTATTGGGCATGCATTTTTGTAGATATACAAGTTTAAAGAAACATTTCAACGATTACCGAGACAATTTAGCTCTGTAATAGCATCTAATGTCAAAAGGATCAGGTGGTAATTTGTCTCGGCAGTGGAAGTTGAAATAATCCAAAGCAAATCGTTTTTTGTACACAATCCCTTTGGCCTTAATTGTGGTGGCGGTTTGAACATGGTGTGTGACGAAAGTTGTCATCGCTTGCATCCGCGTCTCTCTGAGCAGAACAGAAACAGCAAGAAGTTCTAACAAGAAACAGTGTGCCAGGTGGCGAACTGGCTGTACCAACGCAACGCACAATCTGTCCGCTTCTACATCCAAAGCACTAGCAGCTGCCATCAACAGCCCCACACTCACACTCTCTCTCGCACTCACACACACACACACACACCCCTAAAACATGTTTGCTTCCTCCACTGCTCTCATGTGACTGATAAAGCCACAGGTCGGCCTTCACCACTTTTTAAGGGTTTGTCATATTCAAGTTAAATTTGAAAAAACTACATTTTAATTATATTTTGCGTTTATGCCTCACTTTAGTAAACAACAATGTGCTTTCATGCTGGAAAGATCTGATAATCCAAAATTGAGTAATTAGAGATTTTTCTGCCTAAATTAGTTTTTTTAAAATATAATCCGAAAATGGTAAATTTAGAGATTACACACAAAATCCAAAATTGGCTTTTTTTGCTTCCTTAATACACAATTATGCTCTTATTGTGATCGATTTATATCTAATTTATTTGAAAATATGCAATTTTACAGAAGTAATATGTATTGCAAATGCTTTTTATGTTGATTTAAGTAATTCAAAATTGTGATTATGATTTACGTTTATGCACATAAAATCCACATGAACACATTTTGTCCCACAGTTTACCTTATTGCGAACTACTCATTGGGGGGGGGGGGGGGGGGGGGTAATCAAACCGTTTATCAAAATGTAAAAACCTGCTCCGCCTCAGAAACAACTTTTCCTAACAGGTGATGTCACCAATCCCTCTTGTTTTTAACTCCTCCCACAACCACATTTTCACAATCCAATTCATTCCCAGTGGTTAAGATGAAATCCTGCCCTACATTTATTTATTGAATGTAAAAGTATCATTTAAAAAAAATTATAATAAATCGCTTGTGGGTAGTGTTTCACGCTTTTTGTAATACATTTTTAAATGTAATCCAAAATTGTGGTATTGACTTTGTGCTTGTGCATATTAAATTCGCATGTGGGCCTGTTCCATGTTTTTTGGGGTACTTTTTTAATAAAAACGTAGGCAACTTTGTGCACTTGAAATCCTCGTGAGCACATTTTATCCACAACTACTGGATTCTGTTTTCTGCCAAGGCATGTTACCGAGGACAAAACATGTCATGTAGGACTGAGCTTTGAAATCATCCCGGCCTCGGCAATTTTTATTAAAACACAACCGAGAACAACGATTGCTAGTATGCGTTTTAATCACATTTGCAATTTTTCCACGTTTTCAATTAGAAAACTGAAAAGCCTGAAAATCTGTCGACATGTACGGATTAAACGACCGTAAAACGAGGGCGACTGGAGGTACGCATACACCTCGGCGCTCGTAAGCTTCCGCTGCAACCTGCCGGCTAAAAATAAAAACTTGGCAAAGTTGTGCACATCTCTTATTGGTCCTATAGTTTGATTTCACATTTAGCATGTGCGGCCCCCCCTCGCGTAAACACGGCATTCTTCTCTTCCCGCCATACAATGAGACTTGAGTGACTCTGGCAGCGAGCTCTGGATCGCTGCTCCTCAATCCACCAGTGTATGTTATCAGCAGGTGAACAAGCTTTCCAACAAAGCCATAATGGAACTGCAAGCGGCATAAAGAGGCTCATCTCAAAAAAGCTATACAGTCCATCAAAGCTGGTGTCATTCCTTCTGCACAGGCGCTGCGGCTGCAAAAACGCGGGAAGCTAGCATCCATTTTCCATCGCCAGATATCTGCTGGTACCGCCGGGAAGATTCTGACCAGTTATCTGTAACTTGTTAAAGAGCAGGAGCGATTAGGACAGATGAAACATGAGATCTTTTTGCCAAGTTCTCTCTAATTCCTTCTTAGTTTGAAAATATTTATTTTCTTCATGGCTAAAAACATCTGCAATTCCCATATTTAAGTTTACACATTACATTCTTGGCCATAACATGTATATACACAAGCATATCACTATAAATGTACAGACTGTACTAAAATGAAACTCTCTTTGGCTGCCAATCAAAACGAGGAGCTTTTTTTTCCAGAGTTTGATCAACTGAATCATCTGGTGTGGTGTGAATACATATTCTATTCTCTTCCATGGCACCAAATATCACGCTATATCCTACGGTCTGTCAATCTGGCTGACACACACACACACACACACACACACACACACAACACGCACAATGATCTTTGTCTGCGAAATGAAAAGTATCTTAATATAAACTCTATTAATGCTGCATTTGAATTAGAACGTTTAACTTGCAAATGTATAAATATTTGCGGCACATATTGCAGCGTTTGACGAGCACGCTGTAATGATATATTATTACAAGCTGAGGCATTACACCTTCTGTCATCATGTGGACACAAGCCACGTTCACACAAGACGCAAAAGGTGAGAATCATGTGGCATTTCTGTGACCAGCAGCGGTTCATCCTGTTGCAGTGAACATATAGCCTAACGACGCACTCGATGACTTTTAAATTCATTAGACTTTAAATTAGGCTATAAAGACGCTTATAAGAATATAACATCCTGAAGGAGTTTATTTTGCGACATCAAGTATTGATTTGAGTTCATGTCGCATTTTATAATCGTACTTTTATAATATCTTCAAGCCTCCACTGAGAGAAAAAATGTAGTCCGTTACACTGTACAAAATAATCGCCCAAGTAACGTTAACAAGATGAACGCTGCCACAGGATTACAGGCATTAATAGCTACTGAAATCCTTTGAGGTAATTTTTTAATACTATCCATAACTGAAACGCAATAAATTGCATAAAATACGAGGGAAATGAAAGTAGCACCGGTTTCAGTTACCTAGATGAGCTCGCTTTGAAGGAAGTGGCTGATCACTAAATGTTGCGATATAGTGTCAAAATTACTTTTGTCAAATTATTCTTAATTTTCCTTTTTTTTTTGCAAATAGACCAGTAACATTTCCATGAGCAGTCATGTTTATTTATTTTATAAACTATAAAACAAAAGTGGTCTGGGTATTTTTTCCATGTTAGAATAGGCTTCTACATTTTTTTAAATCGCAGGTTAATATACAAACAACGACAGCCCTTAGTTGGATTAGACAACATTTTCAATTTAGCACGGACGCAATCAAGGCTGTAAGGATAGACTTAGGCTGATGAGACACAGGGCAACTTTTTGAGCAATTTTGCCAGGCAACTTTTTTGAGCAATGTTTCTCGGGCATTTTCCATGGCCGATAGAGCTCAATGCGCTGAAACTTCAGAAAACGCATGCAAATAGAAAAGGCACCAGCAAATCAAGAAAACATCTTCATCAATTTGACAGCAGGTGCTGCAAATGCTCACAACACAACAAAATAAAGAAACGCACTGCAAATACAACACAACCAAATAAAGAATTTTATTTGCAGCGCATTTCTTTATTTGGTTGTGTTGTGAGCATTTGCAGCGCTGCGTTGTAAAATTGAGGAAGTTGGTTTCTTAATTTGCAGGTGTTTCTTCTATTTGCAGTTTTTTCATAATTTTTGCCATTTGCAACTTTCAAAAGTGTTTTATAGAGTTTTTGGCTATCCGTTAAGAAAATTAACCATGGTTTTATTGTAGTAAAAGTGTTGTAACCAGGGTTTTTTGGCGTAATAATTACCATTTGTATAACCACAGTTTTATTGCAAATACCATGGTTAAACTATGGTTAGTGTAGCAAAACCATGGTTAATTTGTGGTTACCATGGCATAACTAGCTATAGTAACCATATATTTTTTTTTTTTATTATTGTGGTAAAAACATGGTTAATTTTCGTCAGAGACTGAAAGTTTGTTTTTTCCAGAAAAATGAACAATCGGTATGTTAAACAACAATATCCATTGAATGTACTGTACTTCTGTAATTTTTTTTATTTCTGTGCTTCTCTGACTAAGATCTATAAGCCATTTGTATCATTTTACTGGTTGGTCTAGTCAGCATGGCAAAACTGAATCAACCAATGACAGGAGTCTGCGGACGGGGCTATCTGTAGACTGACCAATGGCAGACGTGGAGCGTGTTCAGGAAACTTGTTTGATAACAGTTCCATCATTTATTTTAGCAATACAAAGCTAGTAGTACAGAAATCATACATCATTTTGAGTGAGATTTATTTGAAGTTTATAATAATTGTAATAAACATCTAAGGGGATTAGGTCCAAGTTTATTTAGATCTGTGTGAGGTTGGATTAATCAGTCTCTTGCATGGCAATAAAAGTAATAATTTAAAGATGAAAAAAGGTGTTTGTATGGCTCTGATACATCATTTAAAAGAACTGAATATCACATACTGTATGATCAAACAAACACGGCTTCCTTTCTCAGTAACCCATGACACTTGCTCTTTAACGTTTATCTCTTACTGGGAATGTACAATCCTCCATCTTGAGTAGAGGCACTCGAGGCGAATGAAACATGTCTGTTTAATGATCGTTTTGAATGTGCGCAGCAATAAAAGAATCTTTTGAGAGGCTGTATATTACAGAGCCAAAATCTGTTGCTCAATTTCAACACACAAAGAAGGAAATTTGATGGAATTATAGCTATTTCCAGGTCTCATCTCTTATGTAAAGAATAAATGTTGTTTAATTTATTCATTTTGATGTGCTGACACACTGAGCCCAGATCATTTTCCACTCAAACCTCTAAAAGCTCCATCTCTATTATCGACTAGCAATGGCGGGATATTAGTTGACAGCTGTTGTGTGTAGTTTTGCAATAGGCGTTATTAAAGGGCTTAAACAGGGCAAGATTGCAGAAGCCAAACATCTCCTCAAATCTACTCTGACAGCAGAGTCGCCAATTTATAAAATGCTAAATATTAATGGTGATAGTATTTTTATACTTGGTTCATTACTAAGACGCATCAAATATAACCTAATCTGTTTTAAAGTCAATCACAACGGACCCTATTTAACACGCATACTGGTATTGAAAAATTAAGAAAGGCTAAAAACAATCAGTCACATTTTCACCACTGAATCATTTCCTGATGGGTGCCAACTTATATATTCAATGTTGTTATTTCATAACTGTAGAACATCTGTTGTAAAATTACAAAGATGCATCAATTTATGCGATTGTAAAAAGTGGAAAAATGTCAACGCCATGCAAATTCGAAACACAGCAAATACACATTTAGTTGAAAATTAAGTTATGACTGAATTTATGTCTCATAGACTATGATCTGTCCTGTGACAAATGTGTTTGACTCAACTATGCTCAGATTTCAAGAAAACCGTGTGATATTGATATCAAATCAATCATGCCGTAGTTACTGCGTTATTTTAGACGATAACTGAATGAAGCATCATATTATGTCTTTATAAATCATAAAAGTCATTGCAGCAGTGTAACAATGTACTTGCCTTGGCTTAGAGATCCATGCTGTGGTGCTCATAAGTTTGAGTTCTTCTCATCTGACGTCCTGTTTCTGGATCTTTCATTTTCATTTCTCCATCATAAATCTTTAACATCTGGATTAAAAAAAAAAAACAGCTCACAATATTAAAGGATGGAAATCACATTAGCTTACTTCTATTACAATATTATAATAAATTGAGCAAAGGGGGGTACATTTCAAATAACTACTTTTAGCAGTTACCTCTGCTTTGATGGGATGTTGTCATTTCCTCCCAGGTGCTGCATTTCTAACATTAAAAACCGGCAATTCAATAAATACATATTATATATTATTTTTAGTCAAATTTTTCAATATTCTTAAATATTGATTTAATTAAGATTAAATGTATAATAAATTTCCCGTGTCTCCCATATCACTTTCCATCCTACTTGCGTTTTGTAAAACTTACAAAAGTCAGTCTTATACAAGAGGAAGTGACATAATTTTGGAGGGAAAACAAGAGCACTAACAAAAATATCAGCAACGTATTGGATACATTTCTAAAGCAAAACTCATTTTGACACACTGTTTGATAAAATGATAGATATCAGATTTACAATATCAGCTTGTCAAAAAACGGTTTAAAAAGATCAAAAGTATATTTTAGTCTTAATGTAAACTAACAGAGAACTATTTTTCCATTGTGTATTAATAATAATAATAATCAGGTATTAATTAATAAAGTACCTGAGCCAAAGCATATTTTAGAAAGACCAGTGTATAATTTAACAGAAATACTTATATTACAAGACAAGTGTATTCTAGTTTCAAAAGGGTTTTGTTTTTGCAGCAATGCCATAAAAGAATCATGTTTGGAACCTTTTTAGTGAATTGCCCTATTAGTGTGAAGAACCTTTTGTGGAATGGAAAGATTCCATGAATGTTAAAGATGCTTCATGGAACCAAAATTCCAATAAAGAACCTTTATTTTTAAAAATGTCTACCTCTGCTCACTATCTGTACAAATAAAAGTGAGAAAAAAGAGTGCCTTAAAATAAAATATTACAAGCCACGTGCATTGTCATCAGACAGTTCATTCAGCATATTATCAGCTTTTTGGTGAAGCAAACACCGTTTGGAACGATGTCACACCAGCGCCGAGCTCCGTGGTGTCTAGCATGGGTAAGTCCCGGCTCCACAGTAGGGGGCTGTAAACATTTACACTGAGAGGCTGTCCATTCCACATGGTTCTCCTTCACCAGCAACCTCAGCATCTCGCGTTTAGTCATTCAGGCCTGTCCCGAGATACTACGAATCACACCATCAATTTATGAAAACGCCATCCAAATGTGACAGCCGACTTATGCTAAATGGAGCAAATAAAGCAAAACATTGCTGAAACACCCCTAGGCCCACATGGTACCGAAGGCTCGGCAGAGAGCTGCTATGCTCCCCGCTGTGAACTGGGAAAGTGATGTTGGTGCGCCGTGCTCCTCCAAGAGGGTAATACCGTTCCCGGGCCCCGATCGAAGCCCTTTTGAAGTCTGTTGCGTGCGAGAGCGTGCCAACGTTAGCACACGACACTAGCTAATGCCCCCACAAAAGCCAACATTCGACAAGGACCGAGCTGAAAGAGAAAAACGTCTAAGTTGGGAATAATTCCCTCAACCGCCGTACCTCAGCACTGCTTTAATTTTAGACAGAACACGTTACGTAAGTGACAGACAAAAGCAATAAAATGGATCCCATTAATTCCTGACATGTATGGGCTTGTTTGCTATTCATTAGTTTAGTTGACACAATAGAGACGTAATTCTTTTAAAATCTTCCGTTCTGCTCGGTTGGAAGTGTTGCCAATGACTCAAGAGCATCAATAGGCGATGATTGCAAAACTTATGTAAACAAGTACTTACAATCATAGCGGTGCACGCATTTGCATAGGAGGAGAGACGGAATCGGGGGGCATATTTTTGGCTCTAAAATCTTTGAACAAGAAAATCCCTTTTATAGTATATTTTCCACACAAAAAGCTCTTTAAAATGACATGCAACTACACTCTTAAAAATAAAGGTGCTTCACGATGCCATAGAAGAACCTTTTTTTGTCTAAATGGTTCCATAAAGACCCTTTAACATCTGAGGAACCTTTATGTTTCACAAAAGTTTTTTTGTGGTGAAAGAAGGTTCTTCAGATTATAAAAAGGAAAGAAAGAGATGGTTCTTTAAAGAACCTTTGACTGAATGGTTCTTTGTGGAACCAAAAATGGGTCTTCTATGGCAATTGCTTGAAGCACCTTTATTTTTAAGTGTAGAACCGAACACAACTGGAGAACGGATGCTAATAGAAACATCTTCAAGCATGAATGCCAAAGCTTTATTGTACTTTGATTCAACAAAAAAAGCCTTTAAACGTATTGAAGATGCATCTGTTTCCCAAAGGAATGGCAAATAAAAAATAAATAATACAAAGAAAACTATTGCAATACATTTGCAATATTCTCACCATGACGCATGAAATAAAGTTCTCGGAACGGACGCTGTGGGTAATGCAATCCGCCGTGAGGAGTTTGGGATCAAACCTTTATTGTTCTGAAAACTCTAAATTCTTTTACAATACAGTCATTTTCTGTTACTGCGTGATCTGATGAATAATATACAATGTCGTCGTTAAATTCAATAAAGACACACATTCACAAACATGAAATATTACTTTCTATATTTCAACATCCTACAACAGAGGGAAGATATGTGCTGCTTTTTCTTCTGACGCTTGTTTTCAACAGCACAAACCTTCTTTTGAATCGACGAAAGCGTCGTCTTTTTTTCCCGAAAGTGCATCTGCGAGACCTCTGCGGCGGCTGTCCAAATGTACGTCATAATAAACAGGCGGGTCGTACTGTGCTGCGAGTAACATCAGCAGGTTTTTACTGATACCTCCGACTACAACGCATATCCAGACAAGTAAATTAAAGAAAATATTATCTATACGCATGCCATGACCATTCCTCTGGTAACATTTACAATAAATTTATATTTTCATAACCTTCTGAAATATGTAAGCTGATCATGATAGTGATCTTATCCCCCCCCCCAACCTGACCATAATATTAATGATGAACTAATAAGTAACATCCAAATACATTTTGTTCATTTTACAGACTTCGTGACGGCTTCAGAGCCATCGCACGTGGAGGCAATGCCCCGATAAAGTTAGAATCATTTGGTCCACATTTACAAATCCTCTGTGTATAAAAAATGAGATAAAATGGTTTGCAACAGAGGCCAAAAAAAAAAAAAGGGAAAAATTATTTTGTCTTCTGATATTTTGTCTTCTGTCGACAAAACAACCAAGGATGAGCGAGTTTGCTTTAAAAAAAGCAATAAAAACATACTGAGCTCATTACAATATGATCAATATGTACACGATTACACTTTCTTGTTCCACGGCACGGCCTTTACTCTGTAGAACTTGGTGCCGAGAGGAACTTTGAACCGGTTTTGGGCCTGGAGACAGATAATAACAAAAGAAACAAAGTATGTAATACATCATCACATAAAAATAATTAAATAAAATAGATAATTTAATATAAGTGCCTGCAGTAATGATTTGCAGCTGATTATGAAAACACACACTTTTCTGCTCAAATTAACTTTAAGATGCAAAACAGAATTAAATGCATAATTGTAATTCAATGTTATCTTCCTGATGAGCTTAATTAGAAAGTTTTGCAAAGGAACGGAGTATATATTTTAATATTTGCATCTCAAATGTTAACAAAAAATAGATCAGACAATGTCATGAAAAATAAGCTAGTGTTTTGGCATCAAGGATGTTATATAATGAGAGTGCAATAATACCATCAAAAATATTTACTCAAATATAATTATACAAAAACACTCCATTTAGACCATTCGCATAAATAATAGAATAATAACGGATACCTTTTTGGCTTGGCAATATTCCTTCTCCATGACTTTTCCAAGAACCCACGGCCGTCTTGTTGCTCCTGTCGCTATATTATGGATATACAATAAAATAAAAGACAAAAACGTGCTTTATGTAAAACAAAACTACAAAACACTTTATCAGGAGTAAAACACATTCTCTGTATCATTTCTTTTTTTTTACCTATAACATTAAAAAAACATTTCAATTTACCAAATGCATACAATTAATAAATAAGAATAATTAAAATAAGTAAACATGTAAACATGATGGTTTTGCAAAATATGCAAAACCATCTTGTTGGAGCAAAATTGTTTCAAATATGCAAAACCTAATGTATTTAATCTGTCCCTTCCATAAGTATTCATGTCATGTGTGTGACTGACCTGGTTTGAGGTCCAGTGCAGTGAGGGACTCTGAGTGCAGGAAATAAAGGGTGGGACCAACAGTGAAGAGAACGTAATTATCGTGCCTCTCGTCCAGGATTATGAGAACCAAGTCGCCCACCTGAAAACTACAAAAGAAGGGGTTTTCAAATGAGGTGGAGGGCTGAAACGGCAGCTCAAATCATTAACACTAATATCCAAGAATACTTACTCTCGAATGGCGATTTTCTCCGAGTGCCGTGACGAGACGGACGACATACTCTGTGACATCTGTAAAACAAATTGTTAGATGATTCTAGAGATATTTACACTAGTAAATGTGTGTAATGTTGCTTGAATACACTCTCTGCAACTGTTACAAAATAAAACCGCATACATTGTACTGCAACACATCAGTTTTGGTTAAATGCAACATTGATGAATCTCATAAATGCCATTTCAGTGCTTGTAGGACAGAGTTTGTACCTAAAACAAATGTATGTGTGCCATCTAGTGGTAAGGAGTAGAACAGTCTTAAATAGCATGCATTGGTAGTAAATGCATAAAGCACACAATAGGGACAAAGAACAATGAGTATCTAAAATACACTGTAACATACATAGATGCTAAATAAGAAATGTGGGATTTAAACACGTCTGTGGCTCGTTTGCAAAGGAGCTGAAATTCAGTCCTAGCTTAATTACTCCGCCACATTTCAGAGCTGTTTTTCAGACTGCCCCGAGCTGTCAGAACTCTAAAGTGTGGGTTACGTGTCTCATAAGATGCGTCTCGCGGCCAATAAGATGGCAATTGTAATTTTGCTAAAGAGATTAAACCTATTTGCAGAAATAGTCCCAGGGGAAATGTAATTAAATTATATCAAAGAGCCTCATGTTCTAATTAACTGCTGATAATGTGCAAGTTGTTACTGTCATAACAACAGCAATGTAGTGTATATGAACTGTACAGTGAAGACAGAATATCTACAGTATTTTACTTATAGATATAAAAACTATAATATAAAAGAAATACATTACAAGTACATTTTTTCCAAAATGACATGAATGCCTTTAACGTTCCTGTGTCAATCGCTGACCTGCATTAATTGAGTGTATTGTTCTATTTACCATCACTAATTACTGCTTTTAATTGACCGTTCAAGTGGTCAATTATCAACCGAGATCAAGCACAAATGACACGAATACAAATGATCAATTTAAACCATGTTAAACGACGTTCTCATACAATTAACACATTCTGATGAAATATAAGAGCCGAAACTGTAACCACACGCATATTCATGTATAAATGAATTCAAATATATTTACCAATCTTTGACTAAGTCTTTTGTTCTCTTCCTCCTTCATATGTAAAGTCTGAAACACAATAATGAAAATATTTCTAAGAAATGCAATTTTTTGTCAAAAAAAATATTAAAAAACATTGAAGTATATATGTGAAAGTGAATTACCCTTTCCAAAATCAGTATGCGCTGTTTCTCTTCAGACAGCATAGGGTTGTCACTGCATCAAAATACACAAAATAAAGGTCACAAACTATTACAGTTCACTAATTCAGCAAAGCTTCAAAAATAACTATTTTCTAAAAGCCAATAATAATACAGAGCAGGGAACTTCATTAATGTGACAAGTCTCCTCGCCTACAGCATGGGCTCGACTCACATCTTTCTTCTTCTACCTGATCTACTCTGCTTTCCTCTCTCAAATACATTCATTCAGCTCCTTTAAAGATGGAAGGTCTACAAAATATCGTCTTACCTCTACACAAATTGATTGTCCTTACATACATTTAAACGACAAGTACAAAATTTTTTTTTTTCTAACTGCTGACATTCTGCAATCTACATATTAAAAAAATTAATAAGAAGAAAATTATTAGTACTGTCAAACGATTAATTGCGATTAATCGCATTCAAAATAAGTTTGTACTGTGTGTGTAAAATATTAATTTTGTATATATAAATAAATTTATACATGAATGTGTTTGTAAGAAAAATATGTTGTTTATATATTAAATATACCTTTATATAATATAAAATATAAATAAAAATAAAAATGTATATACATGTAAATATTTTCAAAATACATATATGCATGTGTTTGTATTTATACATACATAATAAATATACACTGTACACACACATATATTATGTAAACAAAAACTTTTATTTTGGATGCGATTAATCGTTTGACAGCACTAAAAATAATAAGTGTGTGTGTTAATAATAAATTTGTAGACTTTGACTTCAAGAATTATATAAATGACTAATTCTATTAAAAACTACAAACTAGAAAAATTAACTCCACTCTGTAAAATATTTTAAAACAATTATATATCATTTTTCAAATAAGTCTGTCTTTAGATACACATCTATAAATCTAGAATAAATTTGTAGATGAGATTTTTGCCTACAAAAAGCATTTAAATCACTAATTCTGTTCAAAAACTACAAACTATATAACCTATTAACTCCACTGTTACTATTACTAATATTAAAATATTTTAATATAATAATTATATAATATTTTTCAAATAAGTCTGTCTGTAGATATACATCTATAAATCTAGAATAAATTTGTAGATTGCCTACAAAAACCATATAAATTACTAATTTTGTTCAAAAAATACAAACTATAAAACTTGAACTTCATTCTGTTGTAATTATTATTATTATTATTATTATTAGTAGTAGTAGTAGTAGTAGTAGTAGTAGTAGTAAAATGTTTTAAAATTATTATTAGATAATTTGTTTTTCAAATAAATAAACATTTCTAAATCTATAATAATAACTTTGTAGAATTTTGACTAAAAATATATTAATTTAAGCGTTAATTCTGTTCAAAAACTACAAACTATAAAACTTATGAAATTATTAAATCTAGCACAATTATGTTCTGATCTATCTAAAACGATGTTTTATTTATCTCATAACAAGATATTTAAAAAAAAATAATAATAATGAGAAAAATAAACGTTTTTGACATGTAAATGTGTGTATTTTGGGAATTAAAAAAAAAAATCTACTTCTTTGTAACTATTCCAAAACTTTTTAACTAAGACAAACCTCATCCCTCCAAAACTTTGACTTTGTTGCTACAAGAGCATGTGAAATCAAGTGTATTCTTACAGCTCATTCGGCTATAGTCGTGCAATATTTTTAGCACCGAAGCTGGCTGTGCAGGTTTATTATTTTACAGTAATGAATGCTGTTGAGTGAGAACATAGACCAATAACAGGTTGTTGTACTGCTAGAATAAAATGAATAATTTCAAACCAACAGTGTGCTGTTGACTTAACTGAGCCAGTTCAGTTTTCCAGGGTTTATTAATTTAGCTCTAGTA
Source organism: Barbus barbus (assembly GCF_936440315.1). Taxonomy (NCBI): domain Eukaryota; kingdom Metazoa; phylum Chordata; class Actinopteri; order Cypriniformes; family Cyprinidae; genus Barbus; species Barbus barbus. The sequence goes on along the minus strand of NC_136724.1, from coordinate 20,929,288 downwards.
TGACTGTGTCGCATGTGAACTTCAGCCCAGATGCTTACTGCACTGTCATCATGCTGGCCTCCACGGCCGACTCCACCCTCTCCTCGTCCTTGAACGCAGCCACAGACACCAATCTCTCTGGATCAGGGGTGGACGGCGAGAGAACTTCCACATAGGCAGGGCCACAGGCGCCGTGAGCTTCCGTGACGACCGGGATGGGATTGGGTGGGAAGAAGGACGATGAGACGAGGACGGTGCTTCGAAGACGGTTGAGTTCCTCCTCCATCTGCTTCTTCTCCTGAAGGATGGAGGCACGGTCCTCGGAGAGCGTTTCGATCAGGCCTTCAGGAAAACAAGAAAAAACATAGAGGACAATGATTATGAGGGGCCCTATTTAACATTTATTGATTGCACTGACCGTTTCTGTGCAGTTTGGTAACAAACGTTTGAAAAACAAGTGAAAATGTATTAAAATTATAAGATAAAAACTGTTTTTATACCTTTATCCTTCTCTTGTTGCTGTGCCAAGTTTTGGAGCTTCTCAGTGAGATCACTGATGATGTGTTCTTTCTTTAGTTTCTCCCGGGTCAGAACAGTATTGAAGTTAGTCTAGAATTGAACAGTACATTAAAACAAGCAAGTTTAGGGTATATTTATAATACATTAAAGACATTTGAATCAGTTTTTAGATCAAATATGTTACAATACCTACATTTTCAGCGAGTTCCGAAGTTTAGGATTTTTTTTTTACTTGTCCTGACAATTGTTTATTTAAAAAAAGAATTATTTTCAGCTACAAATTATAATGTATTTCATTAATTTTCTTTGCAACCAAATGACTAGGTTCTTAAATTTCAATAATAGCTGGAAAATATACAGCAGCTATGCAAATTCAATTCATTTCAATTATGCAAGCCCATGACAGCTATATTAAATACACATTTATGCTGGAAAATAATGGCACACAATGCAAACAATTACCGTTTAATTTTAACTCCTCATCCAGTGTTGTATTATTATTAATGTCAGCTTGTTAGATATCTTACCTTGGTGACATTTAAATCAGCAACAACTACATTTAATTCAATTTTTAATATTAATAGTATAAAAAGACTGAATGTAAGATGTAGAGACCCAATGGTTTTGCCAACTTTTGAATTGCAGTGGCAAGCAAACGTCAGCTTGATTCACTTCTTGTAGTCCAGATTCTTTATATTGCTAACCTGCTGCTCAGCAATGAGCGAGGTCTTCAGGTTCTGCATCTCCTCGTTCTTTGTGCGTTCTAGAAGCTCTAGTTTGGCCAGGAGCGATGCCCTTTCCTCGGTCCACTGGCCACTGTCCAGTGACAATGCAGCGCTGGTTTCCATACCAGTCTCTATCTTTTCTACAGTAGGTCCCACTCTGAAACACAGAAGCAGGTGTGAGAATTGACCTCAACATACTGGAGATCAACCTGACTTTGCATTACTTCTAAGCAGTCATTTAGCTGATACTTCCTTCTAAATTCAACGCAAATTCATAAGCTGAGCAAGTTGTTACATTCTGAAGAACGTTCTTTGCATGTTGTGCAATGATTAATTACTGACAATAAGAGAGGAACATGTGTTAATGAAGTAAATAGCAACAATTTAGTCTTTTTCTAGAGCTCTATAGGTGTTCATTGTTTGCTTCTTGCAGGGTTTGAATCCGCAACCTTTTATTACTAGCTTAGAATTTTAACCACTTGGCAAAAAACTGTTTTTCTGAAGTGTTAAAACAGTCACCAGAATAAATAAATAAATATTCAAAAACCTCCAATTTAGTAGGATTGGTGTAAGGCTTGAACACAAATCTGTTTTCTGTTTTTAATTAATCCCTATTTTACAGGCACATGTAACAGGGTTATCACATTTCTTGCTAATTTCTACTTAAGAAATGTTTTAATGAAACTGTTCACAGTTTTTGTTGGTTCTTTTTGATGTGCTAATTATTCACAAGGGTGAATGAAATCAGAAAGAGTAAGTGAATGCATGTAGCTTGTGTGTGTTTTCTGTTTTTAATTAACAGTAAAGTTAGAGGTAGAAGCTTTCATTTTAATGGACTAGAGCAGCATTGTTTCAGTGTCATTTCATTTGTGTCCTCGGCAGATGCTTCCCTCACACAAAAGTGCAACATTTATTGAGTTTTTCATGACTAAATCATCAAGAAACTGGGGTTATTATCAAACAAACCAACAGAAATAACAAGGCCACATTAAAAACTTTTTTTTTTTTTTTTTAACAAAATGCTAAGATGCTGTGGGTGTTTGCTATGGGATTGTTAATGTTCTGGGTGCTTGCCCAAGTCAAAAGAGCTCATCCAAAAATTCACCAGTTTGGTGACAAAAAGATTTTATTTTTCAAAGAAGTTAATATTTTTCAGTAAGGAAGGCATTAAATAGCAGTAAAGCAGTAACCGTAAAGACTGGTACAAAATAATTATTTCACATAAATGCTGTTCATTTTAACTGTCTATTCATCAAAGAATCCCCAAAAAATGTTTTCAACGTTGATAATAAGAAATATTTCTTGAGCATCAAATGAGCATATTAGAATGATTTCAGAACGATCATGTGACACTGGAGTAATGATGCTGAAAATTTAACTTTACCTTTACAGTTATAAATTATTTTGAAACTATCTTTATGTATGCATTTCTTTTACAACAGACTGTTAAATTGTTCTTAATATGTCTGTTAATAACTTTTTACCATGGAACACAAAAGAATAAACATTGGGCTCCATTGACTTTCATTATAAAAACTAAAACATTTTTCAAAATATCTTCTGTGTTCCACAAAAGAAAGTCAGTCATATGCTTGGAACGACACAAATGTTTTCATTTTCTGCTGAACTATCGATTTAATGTTAAAGGTTACTGAAATCCATAAATAAAGCAATTATATAAGTATAAGCAATTTCTAGCAATTAAGCACCATTTATAATTTAACATAGCTTTAAATCTGAATCTTAGAATGATTTTTGTGGGATCGTCTGATTAGAAAACTTGCATTTACTTACGTGTCAGTGGATTGTCTGTCTTTGAGCTGATTTTCAAGAAGTTCAATTTGTCCTAACAGTCTTGTCTCAGTCTCCTCTTTTTGGAGTTGAAAGTCTCTTAAGGCCTCTTGTAATGCAGCTTTGACTACCTCCTCTTTCTCCGTCCTCTGCAGGGCCTCCACCCTCTCCTGTTCCAGTCTTCCGGACAGTAGTGAGTTTTCTGCTTGCAGGTCTCTGATAACAGTCCTTAGCTCTCGCTCTTTCTCCTGGAAAGCCCTCTGCTCATCCTCATTTTTCCTCTGTAAGGCATCAAACTGGTCCTGGTGATCACGCTGGATCTTCTGGACTCGTTCCTCACAGACTTTCTCCGCATCCTGTGACTTCTGCTTCAGTGCTGAAAACTCTTGGCGGAGAAGGGTACTCTCCTCTTCGTGCCGATCCACAAGTTCAGAGATGCAGTGGTCTTTCTCTAACCTCATGAGCGCTCGGAGCTCGGCCAGGCCCACCTCGTACTCTTCATTCTTCTGCTGAAGCTGCTGGTTCAACATGTCGATTTGCGTCTGCAAGGTGGTTGTTTGGGTTGTAAGCTCCGCTTTCAACACCTCCTCTTGGGTGCTTTTGGCCTCCTCGTACTGGAGTCTCATGTCCTCCATTTCGGCCTCTTTAAGAGCCATCTCCACTTCCAGTTTGCAACGGGCGTCTGCAAGTTCTGTAATGCGAGCCTCCAAGTCTTTCAAGCGTCCCTCGCGTTCCTTGAGTTCAGCAGAATGGGAATCCACCAGATCTCTTAGCTTCACCAGGTTCTCCTGGACGAGTTTATCAAGTGCACTTTCTTTTTCCAATCTGAGAGATTCCAGCTCTGCTTCATGTTGTTGTTTCAACCGTGCATCCAGTTCCTGAAGATGCACTTTTTCTGCCTTCTCCATCTCCTGCCTGATTTTCTGTTGGCTGTGCTCAATCTCAAAGTGCAGGTTCTCCAGCTGCCCAGCGAGTTCGTCCTTGGACAGCAATGTAGCTTTCAGTTCTTCACTTTGCTTCAAGATCTTCTCCTCAAGGTCCTGCACAGTTTGCTTGTGAAGATCTTGAAGTTCTTGCATAGAGCGTTCCCTCTCACTCTCCAGCTGGGATATTTCCTTCTCCTTGCGCTCCACGAGCCCCTCCAATTCTAGCATTGCTCTCTGGACGTCTCGAACAATCTTCCAATTGCCTTCAAGTTCTTCCGTGAGAGTTTGTATCTGCTTTTCATGATCGTCCTTCAAACTCTGGAGATTGGTTTGTTGCGTTTCTCGCAGCTCCTCCTCGTGACAGTATCTAACACTGCTGAGAGCATTTCGGACCTCAATGGTCATTGTTTTCAGGGCGAATCCAAAGTCTTGTTGCTCCTTTAGAACAAGACCTCGAAAGTGGTAAAGGTCTTCTTTAACTTCCCTCAAATTGTTCTGGGACTCTTCCACAGCAGAGCGGTACCTGTCCGCTGAGAGCTTGAGCGCTGCAATTTTTGAATTTTCCTTCTCAAGTGTAGTAGTGTCCTGTATACGCTTGCTATCGATTGCATTAATGACGGAGGAGTAAAGAGACTCCACCATCATCTCTGGGCTTGTGGGATCACTTATGGGATTAGGTGACATCAGGTTCTCCTCAATAACAAACTCATTAACTGCTGACATGAAATCCGACTCAGGACTTTCTGCCAACGAGTCTAAGTCCAAGGAGCCTTGCTGTAATACAGGATCCATATTGGGGTGCCCAATGGTTTCAAAGTCAAAAGTCTGGGCATCTATGCTATCAGGTGATAGGTCCTCCAAGGGACCAGGAAGCGCCAAGGGTTGGCAGTCAGGTGCTTTTAAACTGAGAGTGGACAAAGTTTTGGTGGAGGTAGAGGTGATTTCAGTTGTGCTTTCAGATCTGGGTGTTAATACGGTGGATCTATGAGCACTCTGGCAACAGGAAAACTATAAGGCCAATGCAACAAGTTAAAATCATGAGGGAAATGACAATGCTATAAAAGTCAAATTAGACTATATACAAGTTTCAATGTAATGGAAGATGTGACAGACCTTGCATACATCACTGCCATTTCAGGATATGACATTTTAATTAAAAATAATGAGCTCAAAAAGAAACACATGCTTGGCTGAATCACATTAAAGGGATAGTTCACCCAAAAATGAAAATTACTACATGATTTCCTCACCCTCAGGCCATCCTAGGTGTCTATAACTTTCTTTTTTCAGATTAATAAAATAGTAGTTATATTAAAAAACATCTTGGTTCTTCCAAGCTTTATCATGGCAGTGAATGGGTGATGAGATTTTGAAGTCCAATAAAGTGCATCCACCCATCATAAAAATTACTCCACACGGCTCAGGGGTTAATGGAGGCCTTCTGAAGCGATGCATTTTTATAAGAAAAAGATCCATATTTAAAACTTTATAAACCATAATCTCTAGCTTGGAAGAGCTCAGATTCTATTTGTCTGAAAGAAGAAAGTCATATACACCTAGGATGGCTTGAGGGTGAGTTAATCATGGGGTAATTTTCATTTATGGGTGAACTATCCCTTTAAAAAACACATTTAGAAAACAGATAAGGTGATTTCTATTTCATGCCACCATGACAGATTTATAAAATCCAATATTTCAATCACTTAGCAACAAGTAATAAAAATTTAATGACTGAACACAAAGTACCTTTTGTTCATTTAGTAGGTCTGTGATAGTTTGTGACATCTCGTCCACACTCTGTGCAGCCTGAACCAGCTGATGGAGAACCTCAACATGCTGGTTAAGAGGCTCAAAGTCACACAGTGTGGGGACCCTGATGAAAAAAAACAGGCAACAGACCATCATCTAGGAGTATTTAGCCATGATATAAAGGTTAATGGCTCAAAAAACACAAGAAAGAAAAACAGTTCTGCATTGAGAAGTTACGGCTGAAATGTGTGTATTGTGACCGGGTATGAGGCATTTACCTGAGGTAAGGCTGAACCTCGGAAGGACAACAGGACTTGAGATACTGCAGGTCACTCAGGCAAATATCTGGAAGCTCAAAGTCAAACTTTCGAGGCCTTCGGGTCTAAACACAAAAACAAAAAAAGATTCATTACTGCTGAAATATCCTCAAATTTCATGTAGGAATCCTGAAAGATAAAAACACGTTCGAAGACTCACGCAAAACGAAGAGGGTGGCCATGAGTCCAGTCCTCGAAACAACCGGTTTCTGAGAAACGATTTCCCTGAGACAAACAAAAGCAGTGTTTTCAAAGAAATCAGACACTCAGGTGTCCATGTTCGTTCCCGAATTAAAAGAAGCCACATAAAATATGAAGAATAAACTTACTAAAGAGCTTCCCAAAGGATTCCCTTTTTACTTTTTCTGCCTCATAGAGGTTTTTCCCATCTTTGACAAGGGCATTGGCCCACTGGAAGAAAAAATAAATAAAACATTCAAATAAATTAAAACACAAATAAAACAGCCAGCCCAGATATTTTTTGCCAAACAATAATTAAAAGTGCAGAAATTTTATAAAAACAAAATAAACATCATGTGAACCTGGACCACAAAACCAGTCTTAAGTAGCACGGGTATATTTGTAGCAATACCTAAAAATACACTGGCATGCCATGGGTCAAAATCTATTTTTCTTTTATGCTAAAAATCATTAGGATATTAATATTAAGTTAAGATCATGTACCATGAAGATAGTTTGTAAATTTCTCAACGTAAATATATCAAAACTTAATTTTTGATTAGTAATATGCATTGCTAAGAACTTCATTTGGACAACTTTAAAGGAGATTTTTTTTCACCCTCAGATTCCAGATTTTGAAATAGTTGTATCTCGGCCAAATATTGTCCTACCCTAACAAACCATACACCAATGAAACGCATATTTATTCAGCTTGAGATTTACTCATATGATGTATAAATCTAAATTTCAATAAACTGACCCTTATCACTGGTTTTGTGGTCCAGGGTCATATTATTCACTCTCTCTCTGGTCAAATCACTTCTGGTCACATCTGTATCTCTTTAGAATATGAATTAATGTAGCTGATTCTTACTTGTCTGTAGTGTCCTATGAACATTTTGCGTCTGACCACCTCCACTACGGCAAGACAGTACATCTGTGGCACAGTGCTGAGCGCCTCCACCACCCGCACGCGCTCCAGCAGCTCCGTCAGCAGCCTCAGGAGAGCCTGCAGCTTCTCTCCATCCTGATCAGCGTGAAGCATCACGTAGCAGCACCATCTGATGGAGGAGACACCACAGTGCAGTTAGGAAACGCTTACAACCTTGAATATGTATCATAGCTCTATGGATTCAAAATAGCCTAAATCAAAGCCAAACTACTTTATGTTCAAGCCAAGTTTTAGTGTTGTCCATGAAGAAGAAAAACACTGCTTACTTGAGACGAACTTGAAGGTTGTTGGCTAGCTCCTGTTTGGCAGTGGTACACTTCTGCTTGATGTCTAGTAGCTTCCTGTGATTGGTCAGCATGATCATCAGCTGGTTGGCGTGACTCAGACACAGGTCAGGCAGCACCGAGGTGTCCTTCAGGTTTTCAGCCCTCTTCTGATTGGCAAGAAATCCCTAGTAGAAGGCAAAGGAGAACACATGAGGAAGTGTAGCTTTCTGAAAAACTTGTGTTTTGCACAGCTTTGTAATATATTCAAACACTGGAAACGTGTAGAAGAAGTTTATTGTTTGGCTGATCTGCCTCAATGTAATATAGGTTTATAATGAGGCTGTTATTGAAGGATGGGGTAGTGCCAACTATTAGACCTCACAGTAAACCCACAATCCACAAAAAAGTAAGTGTTTCAACCTACATTTGAAGAGGTTAACCAATCATATATACATCTTAAAGTCACAGTAGCAAAAAACAAAAAAGGTTGGAAAATGGCCATAAAATACACTGAGTAGAATATGTCCCTTCTAGGCTGTTTTATGCCGACTATAAAAATGAGAATTGCTTACCTGAGCAAGTTCCTGCTGTTCATTGACCAACCGTTTACAGCTTGCTATCATTTGGTCAAGAGCATACAATCTGTCTTCAAGTCCCTTGATGGCCTTCATGTTCTGATTATCCAATTTGGTAATCGTCTCGCGGCATTCAGTTAGAAAGGGTTGGATAATTCGTGGGTCGAGCTGGAAGCATAAAGAATAAAAGAAAACTAATTAGAGTGATCATGGACAGTAAAACAGTTCATTGGGAGTGTCCTGTGAATGAGAAGATGATGTACACTACTGTTCAAAACTTTGGGGTTGGTTAGATTTTTGTATTGTTTTGGGGAAAAAAAAATCTCTAATGCTCATCAAGGCTGGATTTGTATTATCAAATATTTTGTGAAATATTATTACAATTTAAAATTACTTTTCCATTTAAATATATTATAAAATGCAATTTATTCCTGTGATGCAAAGCTGAATTTTCAGCATCATTACTCCAGTCTTCAGTGTTACATGGTCCTTCAGAAATCATTGAAATATGCTGATTTGCTGATCAAGAAACATTTATTATTACATATGTTGAAAATACTTATATATTTGAAACATATGACCATAAATATATTTATAATATGTTTACTGTTATTTTGATCAATTTAATGCACATTTACTTAATTAAAAGTATTAATTTCTTAAAAAAAAAAAATCCTATTGACCAAACTTTTAAACATTAGTATATGTGATGTGTAACTGGAGGTTTCAGTCACATTATAAGGTTATTTTTGATGGAAATGAAACAAAACATGGTCACCCATTAGGCAATGCTTATATTTGGACGATCCAGTGAATTAAATAGGTTAACCTTTTTTTTTTTTTTTACTTTCTATTAGGAACTTGATGGAGGCAAATCAAACATAATAAGATTATTCATAACAAATGAATGATAGGTCTGACTTGAGCCCAAAAACAGTGTCACATTACATAATCATGCTTGAGCTGGGGGGAAAATTCTTAAAACACTAAATCTGATATCACATCAGTTGAATCCTATATTTTTCTTATAGTATGTTTTTTATGCCATGGTTGAGATATTGCTTCTCACACAACTAAATTCTGCATCACACTCTTAAGGTTTTTATCATCTTACTGATCTCAGACTCTGTATTTTAGCATTACTCTATGTTTCTTTGTCATAAGCAACTTAAAGCATTCCTGCTAACTAATAGCTGCGTAAATATATGTAATCTGATAGCAAAATCTCCACTGTGTGACACACTTCTACAGTCACATCATCATAAAGACCATTATTGTCTAGCTCAAAACAATGTAAAGCCCATCACTCACCCTGTTGATTGAGTCAAAACACTTCCTCACTACTGACTCCACATCGTTAGGTCTGTCCTGAACGTTGATCCAATCCAAGAGCGTGACATTGAAAGAGGGTGTGGCTCCCCTCTCTGGAGACTCCTCATCTTCCTCTAGAGCTGCTTTTAGACTACAGCTGCTCTTCAGTCTGTCCTGAGGAGAGGAGGATGCTTGGGACGATGCTTCCCCTGAAGCAGAGACTGGCGAGGGTGACTTCCGATTCTTCTGGCTATCACCAGGACAGAGGATAGTGGACTGGGTGGATGTTTCTCCTACTTCATCCTCATCTTCATCTGTGGTTCTCGGGTGAGGGGAGCTGGACTTCTCCAAGCTTTCTCTGTAACTCTGCCGAGTCAAACACTCAAGCAGTGGAATCTTCGCCATGACTGAGACAGCAGTGCCAAGCCTGAAGAATTAACATTAATATTAGTGATCAATTCATCTCTATTCACATAATACACCACCGTTCAAAAGTTTAGGGTCAGCTTATTCATTTATTATTCAGCAAAGGCACATTAAATTGATCAAATGTGTCAGCAAAACATTTAACATCTTTTTCAAATAAATGCTGTTCTTTTGAACTTTCTATGAAAAAAAAAAAATGTTTTACATAAAATGTATCACTGTTTCCACAAAAATATTAAGCAATATTTAAGCATTTTTAACATTTTAATAATGACAAGAAAAGTTTCTTGAGCAGCAAATTGGCATATTAAATTGATTTCTGAAGGATCATGTGACACTGAAGACTGAGTAATGATGCTAAAAATCAGCTTTGCATCACAGGAATAAATTACATTTTAAAATATATTCAATTAGAAAATAGTTATTTTAAATTGTAATAATATTTTATAATATTAATGTACTCTGTTTTAATGTATTTTTGATCAAATAAAGCAGCCTCGGTGAGCATAAGAGACTTCTTTCAAAAACATTTTTAAAAACCTTACCGACCCCAAACTATTGAATGGCAGTATATCTGCTACAAACTCCATTTACACTTACTACAAATTTAAGACAACTTAAAAAGAAAAAAACAAAAAACATATTTCAACAAAATAACTTACTTTTTTTATTTAAAGAAAAAAAGACATACTTTGTGAGTTTTAATTTGATGTCTTCAAAATCCTGTTGGTAATTTGTATAAGCAGTGTCGAATTTCATGAGGAGTTTTTGTTGGGATAGGGTGCAGTCGTCCAGGTTAGCCATGATGGCCGCCCATCCCTGGTGCTGAAGGTGTTCATCATGAACCAGACGCTCACAGAACAAGCAAAGCTTCTTGGCAACCTCAAACATTTCCTAAAAAAGGGCACAACACACCTCACAAGTGTCATTTGCATACAAATGTAAGAAAACCTTTCCATCTAAGCCTCAGTCATTTACAAGAGGGCTTTGACAGTATTTGCATTGATGCTCTCAAATGTACATGACACTCAAACTTTACATAAAAATCACTGCTATAACACAGTGTGGATGAGCATAGATGTGTAAAACTGAGTAAATGTCATTAGGTCAGAACAGAAGTTGGCCTGTACCACAGCCAGTTGAGTGCGGGAAGCGACGGTGTGAAAGACGGCAGGCATCATGAGTGACTCCTCCACCTTCAGCTCCATCTCATTCTCTATGGAGAAGGTCGTTTTGGGGATTGTTGGAGCTCGGTCAGACAGAATCATCTCTTTGTTGAATAAGAAGATGGGGTTGGTGTCCTGAGGCAGCCAGAGACAAACATCAATTGCCATTTAGTAATCATGTTACTCAATATCCTCAATATTTCAGGGTCATTTTAAATGCATAAAGCTATTCAAATAATACATTTATTACATGCACTGCTTTTATGGTGCTTCTTTGCAATTTTCATGTCAAACATTTTAACAGTGCTAAAGTACTTTGCAGCAATGATTACAGATTTGGCTATATAATTCATATATAATAACTATTATTACCCTCTAAACAAATGTCGAAAAGCAAAAATGCTGTTTGGATGTTTTATGTTGCTTGTTACTCACCGTTCCGGCACTGTAGCTGCACACGCGCCTCTCTGCCACCATACACTCCCCTCCATTGACCACCAGCACCTGGTGCTGGACTGCAATTTTATATTTGGCCTGAATGGCATGTTTAAGGTCCAAAACACTATAAAGGGCACAAAGCACAACACATTTTAGTAACCCAGTAAAACAAATCAAAAGTTAATTTATAAATCTGCAGACAAACAGAATACAGAAATGACTGATGGAATTTGGACTTTTCAGGAACTGATAAGATGTATATAATATAATAATAATAATTTACATTACACCTTAACCATACAGAATTATACAGGTATTTACACTGGAATAATGTAATTAATAAATTACTATTTTGCATCTCTAAGCATCACCTATTTTGTATATTACATATATTACTCAATATAATGCGGTTTCTCATGAATATGTAAATATATGCATGTGTGTAAATTCAGACAAATTTAAAGTCAAACTCATTCAGCTAATTTCAGGATGTTTGAAGACAAAAATAAACATTACTGTAAGTGTTAATAGTTATTTAGCCGTTTTTGTTAATGGCAAATAATTTAACTGATTAATGCATTATGAAACTACAAAGTAACATTAACAAATATTAATAAATGCTAGACAAAAATGATAGCTCATGTCAGTTCATGATATCTCACACATTAACAATGTTAACCTTACAGTGTTAAACAATGTCAAGAAGTTATTCACACAATATGTTCCGTAAAACAACACAACCTAATGTCTTCACATAATAAGGTGGAAACAAATTAGGCCTTAAACATTCACTATTTCTTAAAAACAGTAAATTCTCTTACGTTTGGACAGCAAGTTCAGTGTCAAATGTCAATGTGCTTCCATTGTTGACTTGAAACACATACAACTTCATGTTGAATTCTCCGCTGAGCCTGCCTCCAGCTTGATTTGTTCATCTAGTCAATTATGGCTATCTGATCGAAAATAAATGAAATGCATATAATTCAGGTCAAGTTAACAACAAAACGTATTACTGATGATGAAGATTTCTGCTTTGATTAACATTTTAAGGCAAGACACCACAGGTGAATAGGGGAACATTTTTAAGATATATTAATATACTTTCCCCAGTTTCCCCCATTGTGTAATTATAAATACGCTCATTTGCATACATTTCCAAAACAGAAATCTAATTAAGCCAGGTTCAAAACTCTAAAAAGTTCAAAATGTTTTTACAGAGGGCATTTTTGATATTGTTATTATTACTCCATAAATCAGAAATTACTGTCAACAGTCAGAAAAAATAAATGTTGACATTTTTTAAGGAATTAAATCAGCTGAATAATAAATGAACAAACCTCTCTGTAAAAACCTTCAGAATATAAATAGGAATAAAACTGTAAAGTTCAGTCATGTAAGTGGAGATTTCGGACTACTCATTTTGAAAAAAAACAGCCTTTAAGAATATGGATTGTAATTTAAATACACAAATAGATAAAGTGTAATCAAATAAAACACCTAAATGTGTATTTTGGGTGTTTTCTTTCCGCTAATCTGAAAGAAGGTATGGAAGCAAAATAGCCCAAAATCACAAAACTGACCAGTACATGAAGAAAAAGAAAAAAACAATAGCTTTGCCTGTAGTTTCTTGCCTTACTTAACTTAAAATGATAAAACATAGAATAAAATGGGGTTAATAAATGGTTACACTTTAAAAGGCCTTTAGAGACATTCTGTACAAGCACACATAACCTAGAAACCATAACAGCCCTACATGACTGTTTCAGTAGATAACAAGCTAGAAAACCCCCAGATAAGCAGCTAATCACAGTGATGGGGGACTTCATTCTTGGCCTTAACAAAACAGAAACCTTTTCAGATTATGACAAGAACTCTGTGGTTGTTTGTACTCTATAACTGGTTAGTTCAGTAAAACGGCACACAGACCAGCATGGCCATGTGTCCCAACTCTGGGAATATGAAGACTGAGTCGTGTTACTCCCTGAGGGGTAAACACCATCAATACACACTAAAAGACCCTTTGTACTCAAATTTCACATGAACGGATGTAAAACTTTGACAGGATGCATTGTAGAAACTGTTATGGTGGATACAAGGAATAAGGCGTGGATACCAGGAATAGCACATGGTTATTTGGCTCACATGGGTAACCAATATTATTTTAATTGAATATAACCTGCACCACAATTTATATTAGTCTGTTTGTCACAACTTGTGTGTCAAAATTGATTGACAGCTTGGCTAAATAGTTGAAACTTGATCTTCTAGGTCAAAATATGATCTAAAATAGCTTGTTTTCTAAAACAATTCAGACTCCTGAAGGCTACAAGTCTTTGTTTAGTTGTTGAAAGGCCCTGGTCATTATTTAGGCAGGGTGACAGTACGTCCAAATTTCCCTCAAACCATCACCAGGACGCTAAACCCTCATCAATATCACATTACATGAGATCTAACCCATTAAACCCTCGTTCAACAACCTTAGCCTGGTTTTGTTTACATTGTCTAATGATAGTTTGTGGCAGAATCCCGTGTTAGTGACCCAAACAGCCTCTAATGATCCGGTATTTGCTTTGAAACTTCAACATCTACCATATAAAAAGCTTCAACTGTATCAGATAGTCTTACCTGAGCTGTCTTCAGTCCATCCTCTGCATGCAAGCAGATTAATATGTTGTTTTTGGCTGAGATGTGGAGGTTTCTATCAGCTAGAGGTTGAAGCTGTCGGGCTAACAGGCTAAAGCTCATCACTCCAAACACGGCCTTGGTTTTTAATTAGCATAAATCGCACAAAGTCATCCAGAACGATCTGGAATAGATTCGCAAGTGCTTCGACTTTCAAGATATGTAGGTTTGGAGGAGCGGTAATAAGATCGGAGTTTTGTCATCGAGCTTTTTTCTCGTAGGGTTGTATAAGGCTCCGTTAATGCTGCTGCTTCTCCTGCTGCTGTGTTTTGTTATTGTCGTCACTGCGCAGCGAGGTGCATTCTGGGAAGGGCAACGACCAGCAGTGAAGCGCTGGTCTGGGATCAGTTTAAAAGGCTGGCTTTGAATCGGAGAGCGCTGCTGGAGTTATGAGGAAGCTGATCTGAGATCAGCCACTTCAGGGCAAATGACAAGGTGTGGGAACAGTTTGAACAAATGTTTTAGACTTTATTTGTTATGTTGTTTAACAAGTTGTTTAAAAACAAGATCCTAAAATATTAAGAAGTTATTTGTGTCGGTTGATAGTAGTTTATTATTAAATTAGTTATTATTCTCCATAATTGAGGTAAAGACAAGTATAATAATAATAATGAGTAGAATCATCTGAATTTATAGTCATTGTTGCTATTGTGATATCCTAACTATATTCCAATTTTCTAATAAATTGTAATATAAGCAATACTTTCATCTTAGATGTAATTCTTTGACTTTGACTGAATTTTTATTTTTATTTATTTTTAACATTTTAGTTCATTTTGAGTAAACTAAGTTAAGATATAGCCTACAGATTTAAATGTTATTTATTATTTTATTTGAATGTTGTTGTTATTATTATTTAAATAGTTGATTTAGTATTTTACACACACACACACGCACACACGCATATATATATATATATATATAATTATTATTATTTTTTATTATTATTTTTAAATAACGTGCATTATGAAAAATGCACGTTATTTAATCAGCTGCCCCATCATCTTACCCCAACCGTAGGCCTAACTAAATTATCATTTTCATTTATGGATTTGGCAGATGCTTTTCTCCAAAGTGATTGACATTGCATGAAAACTACTGTGCCTTCCCTTTGATGTTCCTTGTTTCCACTGCTGTCAACTATAGATTGGAATTATGCTGTACAAAATGTTATTCTTTGTTTTAGTGTACAGTTAGGTTTAGGTGTACATGAACGTATCCAGGGACACTATTGACATTGGTTGGACATTTACATAACACCTATATAATACCAGTATTAATGTGCATTGTCCAAATAAACAAACAAACAAACATTCTAATAAATAAATAGTTTACTTAAGTAAAGTTAAACAGAAGTGTATTTATTTTATTGATTTATTTTGAATTATCTCGATTCCTTCATCATATTTCACAGTCAAATTTCAAACCCATAGCCTTGGCGTAGCTAACATTCCACTGTTGTAGAAAATAAATGTTTCCATTTATTTTCCCTAAATAATACATGCTATCAACCTGTAAATGCTAAACTCATCTAGTTGCCAATTAGCTGCAAATGTATCTATTTTTATATATATTTTAAATTTTAACAATAAAAACACAAAGAAACATGAAAAAAAAATTAGGAATTTAATAAGCATATAGGGTAAATAAATGTTTCTTCATTTTTACAACAGAAACACATAGAATAATAAATCACCTATTTAATTTTAGACTGACTGTTTAACTTCTCAGAAAGACATGAGGCTGAATATTATTAAATCTAGAAATATTTAATAAGCATTTGGTCTTTTTTGGCTCTTAGGTCTTTTACTCAAAGCTGAAACCCATGGGATTATATTATATTATATTCATGGCAAATCTGTCTGCCTTGTGCTTTAGGGGTCAGCTTGATTAAAATAGGGCGGAAGTTGTTTTGAGAATGATGAGGACCCTTGAACCACTGCTTTATATTCTACACACCAAGAATGTGAACATTTACATTAATGTTAAATAATAGCTGCATGGAATATGTTTCCTGATATGCTTACTACTCCAACAGTGCAAACGCCTTTATGTCTTGTGATGCAAATGAATGACTAATAAACAGTGTCAGTACAAATGCCATCTGCACAGCACTGTAACACCGTTAACAACTTGTTTGTGGTTAACAACTGTTATTTTTCTAGAGACTTTTTAGATCAGTGCAGTTTCAAGTGTAACGGTGTGCAAAGCACTTGAAATATTGGTAACAAATGCCTTGAAGGTGTGAGGGGTTGAAACTCAGTTACAGTATGCAGCTATTTCAAGTCACGTCAAGCTCTTCATCGGCAGGTGCACAGACAAACACGCTGTACAGTGAAATTCCTATCCTCAAGATACTGTTGGATATAAAACAAGCAATTAACAAATATAGAAATTGATGAATGAATGGTAGATACAAATGGAAATATGATTAATGTGTAAAACTATATGCATGAATTTTTCTGTACATTTATAATAACAAGAAAAAAAGAAAGAGATAAATAATAATTATGTCAAAACAACAAAGAAACTGACTATCATTGTACAGACAGACAAAAAAAAACATATTTTTCAGCGTATATTCCACAAAAGTATTAAATGCATACTTGTTTGGACTGACATGAGCGTGAGTAATATATATAGAGTAATATATATAAAATTTTCATTTATTTGGTGAACTATACATTAAACAGAAAGACAGATATATAGATGGATGGATGGATGGACAGTTAGATAAATAGACAGAGACAAACAGACCGATGGATGGATGCATGGATGGATGGATGGATAGACAGATAAATAGACAGAGACAAACAGACCGATGGGTGGATGGATGGACAGATAAATAGACAGACAGACAAATAGACAGACAGACAAATAGACAGATGGATGGATGGATGGATGGATGGATGAATGGATGGATAGACAGGTAGATATATAGACAGACAGACAGACAAACAGACGGACTGACGGACAGATGGATGGATAGAAGGATGGACAGGTAGGTAAATAGACAGACAGACAGACAAACAGACAGATGGGTGGATGGATGGATGGATAGATGGATGGACAGATAAATAGACAGAGACAAACAGACCGATGGGTGGATGGATGGACAGATAAATAGACAGACAGACAAATAGACAGACAGACAAATAGACGGATGGATGGATGGATGGATGGATGGATGAATGGATGGATAGACAGGTAGATAAATAGACAGACAGACAGACAAACAGACGGACTGACGGACAGATGGATGGATAGAAGGATGGACAGGTAGGTAAATAGACAGACAGACAGACAAACAGACGGACTGACGGACAGATGGATGGATAGAAGGATGGACAGGTAGGTAAATAGACAGAGACAAACAGACGAATAGACAGACAGGTGGATGGATGGATGGATGGATGGATGGATGGATGGATGGATGGATGGATGGATGGATGGATGGATGGATGGACAAATAGATAGACAGACAAACAGATGGATGGATGGTTGGATGGATGGATGGATGGATGGATGGATGGATGGATGGATGGATGGATGGATGGACAGGTAGGTAAATAGACAAAGACAAACAGACGGATAGACAGACAGATGGATGGATGGATGGATGGATGGACGGACGGGTGGATGGATGGATGGGTGGATGGATGGATGGATGGATGGATAGGTAGATAAATAGACAGGCAGACAGACAAACAGATGGATAGACGGACAGATGGACGGATGGATGGATGGAAGGATGGACAGGTAGGTAAATAGACAGAGACAAACAGACGAATAGACGGACAGATGGATGGATGGATGGACAGATAAATAGACAGACAGACAAGCAGACGGATGGATGGATGATAGGTAGATAAATAGACAGACAGATAGATAGATAAAGTTTTAAGTTACACATAGAACTTGGAGGTATAAATAATACATGAAAAAAGTCAGCCATCAATTCCTTTAAGTTCTTGTGCAGTACAAATATGAGAGTTTTTAGATTTAATTTTTGCACAGAACCTCTATATTATGTTATCAAGATCTAAATGCTATTTGGAGGTTGATATTTCATTGCAAAATAGATATAGCGCACCGTAATAAACTGACATACAGTGCTGAGCTGATTTCAGAAGCAATACTGTTGCATTAAAATGCTAGATTTGTTTTCACTAAAGTTTTTATATAGACAAATAATACATGCCTGATAAATAATACCGAACACACATATATACCTTAAAAACAAAAGATGGAGGGCATTTTCTAGTAATGTACCTGAAAACGAAAGTAATAAAAATCTGAGGAGATGCTTGGAATGTGGCGATTCAGTTATTTCAAGATAAACAAACAATAATTTTATCTATGAGGAGTAGAGAGCATCAATAACGTTCTGGGTCATGTGCATATCTTTGGTAGGCCTAGTGTTTCCTTGTGACAACTGGGTGATAAAAATGTCTGTGATTAAAAAAAAAAACATGTCTAACAGTTCTACATGTGACCAACAGATGGAGACACACTACTTTGAATCACTCTGAACTGAGTCACTTGCTCTCAGTGAAGCTTGCCAATCAAACTCTGGACAGATGTCTCCACTGGATTGCTCCATTCTAGCTCGACAAATCTCATGTCCCCTCCATTTGAATACAGAATCGTTTGAAAATGACCATAATCTTTCCCTCTGGATTAATCTGGATTAAGTGGGAAGTCGTGGCCTAATGGTTAGAGAGTCAGACTCGTAATCCAAAGGTTGTGGGTTTGAGTCTCGGGCCGGCAGGGATTGTAGGTGGGGGGAGTGAATGTCCAGCGCTCTCTCCATCCTCAATACCACGACTGAGGTGCCCTTGATCAAGGCACCGAACCCCCAACTGCTCCCGGGGCACCACAGCATAAATGGCTGCCCACTGCTCCGGGTGTGTGTTCACGGTGTGTGTGTTCACTGCTGTGTGTGTGTGTGTGTGTGTTCACTGCTGTGTGTGTGCACGTTGGATGGGTTAAATGCAGAGCACGAATTCCGAGTATGGGTCACCATACAGTATGTCACTTCACTTCACTTAATCCAGTAACTATAAATAAAGGCTACTGGCTTATTTCCTGGGTGACCCTTTAATGACAATCAGCAGGGAGTTTAGGTCTTTTGATGAATTGCTTCATTTCAACAACTTCATTCTAGAGATTATGAAGCTCAAAGATGATGTAAAAAAAAATGACTCTGAGAACTGTGTTCAAATAATGCTGAAAAATGCTGAGTGCTTTATAGCCTGAATCTCATAAGTGTTGCATAACTTCTTGCATGATCAGTGCAATATCAGCATTTTTAGTGGATGTTAAAACGCTGAAAGCCATAAGCAGTTTTTATTTTAGGAAAAGTGGGTCTCCTCTTAGATTCATCAGCACTGAATCTCCATTATCTTAATTAATAAAGTTCGGTGAATTTTATTCTCACTAGTTTCAAGTGGGAAATAATCTAATGCCGCAAGATTTCTCTCAAGATCAAATGGAATATGAATAAAGCCCACAGCATATCTTTCAGACATCTCAGACATTTACACACTGAGATGTTTGAATATTGCAGATTAGACAAAATAATAAAATGGCCTCAAATGTTGAAATAACATCAAATTCTGAAAAAAATGTCATGTAATTTAATACTAGATTTTAATGTTAATTTTTCAGTGAACTATCCAGTCTATATGACACATGTAGCTATATATTAAACTAATGTGTATAAACATATGATCTTATGTTTTCTGTTATGTTGCTATGTACTCTCTGACTGAAGTATGTTAATAAATAAGGGAATATGAATTTTGAGGAACTTTATACCACAAACAGTGTGAGAAAATGCTGCATCAGTTTAAAAAAAAAAAAAACCTTCTGTGTGAATTGTTATTCAGATGTGTTATTAAAAAATGCTACTGTGATTTTCAGCCTAACTTTAACTTTAAGGTATTAGTTTTGAGGTAAATAGTATTGTTTTTTGCCATATGTGTGCAGACTTCAGCTGTATAAGTCACAGAGCAAGTCATTTGTGGTATAAAAAGAGGAAGAAAATGTCAATATGAAGCATATTACAGCACAAACCCTGTGGAAGTGAGATGCAGAGATTGTGTCGATTCTAATCACATTATAAAATGATACCTAACAACTGACTCAATGGGAACATTCAACAAAACAGTGTGAGAAGCGATCTGCCGAAAGCCCAGGAACAAATAATCGATACTGATAGTATTAGGTGGTTAAACTGCAACATCTTGGTTATTTACCCATTTAATGGTTATTTAATGCTTCAAAAGTCATTTTATCCTTGGGATTTTTTTCTGTTCTTTTTGTACATTGACCTATACTACAGATATGTTATTTGAACACATAACATGGCAGAACCATACTGTATATATGGCATGATAAATGAATATAATCATTCAGAACCATGGTATTTATCTGATATCATTATCATCACAGTACTTTAAAGCAAGGATGTATCTTATCAGAAGAAATGCTAGAGAATGCCCTGGTATTGCATTTACAGTGGACAGAGAATCACATCTTTATTTGAAGTAAACCCAACAATAACTCTGTCAAGCCTGAGATGTAATGTGTATTATAGCTACTGTAAATTATGGTCTTTTGATATTGCTAAGGCTGTAACCCTCGAGCAGAAACGGCAGTCTTGTTGTGTGTGTCAGTGAAGGACTGAACAATTATAAGCATTAAACTGTCAAGAAAAATATGTGGTTACATAATACTGAAGCATCAATCGCTGTAAACCAACACGTCCTAAACATCCAATCGAATCTCCCCCCCCCCCCCCCCCGCACCCCCCATTTCAAGCACAGTTACGTGATGTGTGACGTCGCTATGGATGGTAGTGATGTCCGAATCGTTCTCATGAGCCGAATCTTTGTAATGATTCGGTTTAAATGACTCGCGAAGCGTTTGTACACCACTGAACAGGACTGGGAGATAGGAACATACAAAATTTCATAATTAATCACAATAATTCGAATAATATTGTTATTCTTAATAACATTTGAAATTGAAACATTTGGAAACAACAACAGGCTTGTTTTTATTTCTACAAATAATGTGCTTAAATTTACTGTAGCCTATAATTAGAATCAAACTAGATATCACCGTTTATATAGACTCTCATTTCAATGAATCCACGCGTGAGGGCGGAAAAAGTCCAAGCAGATTTCGTTTAAAAGCGACTTCTGTGTGAGCTGTGTTTCATTGCTACGCTCCTGAAATAAATACAATAGACTACCCTAGACGTTTTTGTATCTCTAATGTGACAGTAGCATACCTTGAGGTGTATGATTATCTATTTTATTATACAATTTAAATGTAAAATGCATCGAACGGGGTTCTGGAAACACTTCTCAGCGCTAACTAAAAAGAATCAGTCATTCGACTCTTCGAACTGGTTCACTAAGCGAACCGATTCGCTAAAAGATCCGGATTTTCCAAATCTAGTGGATGGAGGTGGGGGCCTGGGAGGGACTTCTTGGACCAAAAGAGGATTCAAACGTGTTTATGACTTTAGAGTAGAACCGTCGCATTCAGTCAGTCAGTCAATGGACTCGGGCGCATTGCGATAACCGGCCTCATTGTGTTCGCTTCAGGCTGGGAAGCAAAACAGAGAGAGATTCGGTCCAGAAGATCGCCCCCAAAACAAAGGTGTGTCCATCTGAAAGACATTCATTGTCAAAAAAAGGACAGGACACGCGCAAAAGAGCGAGATCGTCGCTGGGAACAATGATGCTGATTGAAGTTTTGGTATTATGAGCAAGGCGCGCGGATTGTTGGAAACCCATTAGATGCGTCACTTATAGTGTGATCGTCCTTCATCAGATTAGAGTGCAGTGCGGTTCCTCGCGCGCTCTCCAAATCATTCCAAACGCGGCGTTTCTATTATTCCCGTGAGCGGCTCCTAGATCCACAACGATGAATTACCAGTCGAGCGTCCCGGTCTCGGTGTCAGTGTCCGGGATCTCTCAGCAGTCCCAGCCCGCCATGCCCACCCCGGGTACGGTACCGGCACCGGTGCCAGTTCCTCCGGCTCAGTTCGGATCCGGATCGTCCGGGAGCTCCGGGGCGGGTCAGTTTGGCTCGGGAACCGTATCGGGCCCTGCAGCGCAGTCCGGCCCGTCGGGCTCCCAGTTTGTTTTGTCCAACTCAGCAGCCATCAGAGCCGAGATCCATCGGTTCGAGTCCGTCCACCCGAACATTTATGCAATATACGACCTGATCGAGCGCATCGATGACCTGGCCCTCCAGAACCAGATCCGCGAGCATGTGATCTCTATTGAAGGTAAGCGCGAGGCCAGATTAAAAGATGCCACAATGAAACATTTGTATTGTCTGTCAGTGCAAAGATGAAAGCAGATGGTGCATGAAAACTAGGCGACATAAATGAGTGTACATCTCTAATCATCCTAATTAGGGGCTACTGATAGACCACCAAGATGACTTGTGATCACTAAATATGCAATAAAATGTTTCAATGTAGCATGCTGTTCAATTGAGTTGTGATACTAGTTTCACAAAAATAGGTTTGATTTGCTTTGTAATGCATCAGTAATACAGCTGATGTTTACACTTTCTTCAGTTGGATTGTTTATTAAGGAAGAGCCCAGATCTTACATAACCACGAGCTTCCAAAACGCATCATTGTAAATTAAATTGTACATCAAAGATTTGTGGCTCTTTGCATTAATATTGACACGCCAGTCAGATGTGATTTTCACAGCAGATCTTAATTCAGATGTGATTGTTTCGTTAGAAACTCCTCTGGAAAATGTTTTCCGAGGTTCCTCTCATCCACTATTTGTGCATCAGTCGTTAATTAGGATAAAGGGAGTTTTTCAATCAATTATGTCTGGATCTCAAGTTGAACCATTTTTTACAAGATCTGACCTGTTGGATACCATATTAATGGTTTTGAAGAGAAAAGCTAATGGTGCATGCAAACAAGGCAACGTATCTATGACAAGCATCACAACTGAGTGTAATGAGAGGACTGGCTATCATTTATCTACAGTTTTACTAATTATTGATCGCCGTGAACCACCAAGAAGACTTCTGATCACTAAATATGCAATAAAAATCTTAACGTGCAATGCATTCTGTAGTTTAATGGCTGTAAACTGGGTGTTGGGAATAGGTTTCATGTAGGTCTTTGTTGTCTGATTTGCTGTGAAATAGTCTTGGATTACAGACAGTGTTTAGTTGGATTATTTGAAGAGCTGAGATCTTGCATAACCAAGAGCTTCCAGAACGACTGCTCAATTTGAGTATGTGTGTATGCGCATCACAGATTTGTATTAATATTGACACGCCAGTCAGATGTGATTTTCACAGCAGATCTTAATTCAGATGTGATTGTTTCATGACGAACATATTTGTCAGCACCAGTCGCTCATCTACTATAAAGTGGGCTTTTAGCTTTATAAACCTCATCATTATGTCGGATACATTGACTCTGACTCCCAATTTTTACTACAGACCCGACCTCTTGACTCTCATATTAACGGTCAGGGCGAGAGCTCAGATTTAGATGAGCTTTAGTCACAGGTTATATAAATGCAAATCGAGCCCCTCGCTGTTATATAGTCACAGCACTTCTAGAATTGCAGGATATTACAGAATCCTCTCAAACGTCTTATAGAGTTTCTATAGGTTTTGCAGCACGTCAATGTATTTGTGAAGCAGCTACACAATACCTATACTATTATTTCTCAGTTAAATGACCATGATTCAATGCTGAAACACTATAAATGTGAAAAGTTTATTGTGCAGTTGATTGATTTATTGTGTTATAAATAGTGCTTTCACATAAGATGAGATGACTGTGAGTCTTAGATCTGGTGAGTCCGTGAACTGGTGAGATTTTCTGTAACTGTGTTCATTTTACCGTTGAGAAATGGAGATGGAGAAATTTCTGGATGAGCGGACACCCGTTCGAGGGGGCGACTAGGTCGACAGGAGTGGTAGAGTTTGCCTTTTCGTTATGTGGGTGCGAGCGAGAGCCTGGGTTGTAAAAGCTGATGATGTATTGATATGAAATAGTTGCACAGAGCAAATCGATGGATGCTTTTCTGAAGTAATGTTGCTATGTATTCCATATAGAGGAGCCAGGATGGAGATTAGATTTCAGTGAAGGGTTGACAATATTGTGAGCTGTATTGTAGGATAGGCAGCAATGTAATTCAGCCTGGAGCTCTGTGCATAATGTTTATTGCAGGACGTTAGTGTAGATCTTTATCTTGTACTTTTGAGGGTGTAAATAATCTGTGTTAATAGCGTTATCCAGCTAATCCTCTTTAACTGCGGTAGGGTTAAGGAGCAGCGCTGGCTCTTGACCAGCAAACCAGAGATTTTTAAGTAAATATGACTGAGTCATTTGCACTGGAAAAATGTATTGTTTTCAACATCAAATCTTAGCCCTCCTGTCGTTTGACTATGAGGATCTTCTTTTTACTTAAAGCAATAGTTCATCCAAAAATGATAATTCTGTCACTAATTACACACCCTCGTGTCATTCCAAACCCGTAAGACCTTCGTGCATCTTCAGAAAACATATTAAGATATTTTTGAAGAAGTCCGAGAGCTTTCTGACCCTGCATAAACAGCAGTGCAACTATCACATTCAAGGCCCAGAAATGTTGTAAGGACATCGTTAAAATAGTCCTTGTGACATCGTTGTGGTACACTCATGAACGTGCGGCGGAGACTGACATGGAAGAGAAGCATTGTTGAATAAAGTCGTTATTTTTGTTTTAGGCTATTTTACCGATGTCCTTGCTACTTTTCTCTCAGATTGATGAAATCAGCTCTCAGATTTCATCAAAAATATCTTAATTTATGTTCCAAAGATGAACAAAGGTCTTGGGGTTTGAAACAAGATAAAGTTTAATAACTAATGAAGGAATTTTCATTTTTGGGTGAACTATCTCTTTAAAATGCTAGTTAATATTATCACATTGGAGTAAAACATACTGACTTTGTTCACACAGGGTATAACTACCCCCCAAAAAACTGGATAATTTTTCTACTTTTTTGGGATTTTTCTCCCCACCCTACACTTTCCCAGTCAGCAAAAAATTGGTTATAAATTTCTTGTTGTATTATTACCAAATATTGGATTTATTCTTCATGTCAACTTGTTTATTAGCATAGGTTTGTGTTTTGGAACTGATTGGTCGTAGGTCTCATTGATCTGAGCTCATGCACCTTTTTGAGTGAATCAAAATGATCCACAAATAATGCTTTTTCACTCATAAACTGACGTGCAAGCTATGATCAGTCAGTTGAAAAAGGAAATAAATAACCTGTGCTGATTGAAAGAAAACAAGCTGACCAAAAGAATGATTCCAAGATTTGGTAATAATGTGGGATTTATAAGAATCTTTTTCAAAGTTGGTCATTTTTGACCAGAAACACCAGAACTGCACAAGAATTTTTAAGTATAATAAAATTGGTTGTACAAGTCATTTCATTGAGTTAAAGTAATGGAAAAACTTATGTTGCCATTTTCCAGAAACTTCTAGCTTGAATTTCTATTGAAAATCATAGACTTCAGTTTTTTGTGTTCCTTCTGTTCCCAGACCTGAAATAACCTTGCCCTCTCAGACAAGCACTAGTTACCCTTTTTTATCGCAAATGCCAGTAACGACCAGTGTCAATCACCTCTGTTCGATGCTGACTCATCCGGCCTGTAAAGAAATCCTCAGAAAGCCTGTAAAGCCTTGCTGTTGCCATGGAAAATCATAATTGTGATGTATCACTTGATGTTTCACAGAATGTCTAGCCTATAGGACAGCGACGTCTATTGATCTCCAGCTTGTTGACCAATAGTCGGGGGAAAGTGTTGAGAATATATCCTCGCATGACAGTAACTGATTTGGATCAGTTTGAATCTGAAAGCAGATGGAATGTATTTATTAGTTTACATTAGCATTAGTTATGTGACATCAGCTGTGCTCTTGACTGCTGGATGCTTTATTGACCGTTATAAATCAAATTATGGTAATCAACAGCTGATGACAGGAGAAATATTCTTTCTGCCATTATTTTATTCATCCAGTGCAATGCAAGTCCATGTTGTATGTGAGCGAATGGAATACTACTTTTACTATTTCAGTAGTATAATATTATGCAAATGTATTTGTATTCATTTACAATGAGCAGCATGCAACAAAACACACTGTATGGAATACTGCTCAACTCTGCTTTCCATTTCTAACTTGACAAATGAGCCAGAATTAGTATCATCTTCAATGTATTCGCTTTATTTGATTAGCTGTAATAAGTGTAATAAATGTCAAATTTCTATTTCCAAGATAAATTAAGCATGCACATAATTAGGTGCTGTTTCGGAGTTTACACTTATTTAGAAACCTGCTTTTTTTTTTTTAATTGAACTGTTCAAAATGTTTATGAACATAAATAAATAAAGTGATTAAAAAATCCCTGAATTATCATTGCAATGTAGAGGGGGAAATAACTGCTGTGTAAATTGATTTGTTTCTTGCATAATGCATTTTGTGTCACATTTTTTTTTCTTCAAAAATAGCACAAAACTTTTCATTCCAAACACAGTCATCCACTAGAATAGTGACGGTCCATTATCATTACTGGTTCAGGTCTATGTTAAATGGTTTGGAAACTAGTGAACAATCGAATGTAACCTTGACTAGAGGAGCTACGACCGTGCTTTTACAACCAGTCTTTAAGTCCAGTTCAGCTCGAAGTGCATTGTGTTTTGGGAATTAAAAATCCGCCTCCATCTGTCATGTCCTCTTGTATGTTTTATTTATGCATTTAGAGAACACGGAAAGTTAATGTGATATAACAGGTATTGTAAGAGAGCACAAATCTGTCTGATTTTGTATTTCTTTTTAGCATTGATAAAGCTTATCAGCAATTCATCAAAGCAATTACACACTTGAGCACAAGAGGCCTCCAGACAGAAAGCTATTTGTTTTCTTTGCTTCTCTTTCACCTCTGTCATGCCCATTTGGTTGTAATATTTACATGGTATTTACATAATCCTCCTCCATTTTATGCCAATACCCTGGAAAGTTAAAGCATGTCATACCACACACACATACCAAACAGGATGAATTGCAATTATTGGCCATGAGACAGTGCTGAGCAACTGCATGGTGACTATTTCTTTAGCATATATTTCTCTGGATGGTGCAGTGTTGCTGTAATTGATTCATATCTGAGTGTTTCGGAATTTGTGAACATTTGGTGTATTTTGTCCTAAGTGCTTTCTAGCCATCAGCGTGCTTTGGGACAGCTTCAGAAAACAGCGAAAATGTAATCACTGTTGTTTTTATGCTGCCATCGCTGTTATAACTGATGCCATATCAGCAAATTTGTGACTTTATCTCTGCCGCAGCGATGCCGAGGCCGTTCTTTCACTTTAATTATTTTTGTCAGCGTTATCTGAACGACCTTCAGCAGATGTTCACTGATGTTTACAGAATTTTGATTTCAATGTCGCCAGGGTCTAAATGAAACCACGGTGAAATGGAACTGAAGTTAAAGTTGCCTTCAAGTTGTTCTAAACCTGTATGAGTTGACATAAACAGATTTTTCAAAGAATATTGATAGCCAAACAGTTGCTGGATAAAACAACTGTGGAAGTCAATGGCTACCAGCAACTGGTTAACAGCATTCTTCAAAATATCTTCTTTTGTGTTAACAGATGAAAGAAATTCATACAGGATTGGAACAACATTAGATGACAAAGTAAAAAATCATTATCTCTTTAAAATTCAGACTGTATGAATGTTCTTTCATGAAAACAAAACATATTTTCTGATAGTTGCATGTGGGGATATCAAGCGTTTTATTACTGACTAATTTCAATAAAGTTTACGTACTGATAAGTATTTGAAGGCTACATGCCATTTGTTTTAATCTTTTTTTATTAATATTTAACATGTAGCATATTGGTTTTGCTGCAGTATCATATTAATGAAATTCTACTGATATTGACTACTGAAATGTTAGTATCATGGCACAATATTAGTTCAGTAAGATATATTTTGTTTTCACAGGCTTTATGATTGTGTGCTGCTAAAACTATTATGCAAATTTATATTATATCCCAACAAAGTAGTTCCACTCAATATGATTAAGACGTTTTAGTTTGTAATACTGCAGATTATTGTGCTTTTATGTAAAAAATGGTTTCTTCCTCTTTAACTGAAGGCATGGTTTTTCAAAATAGGGTGGCAGAAAAAGAAATTGGTGCCTGAGAAATTTGCATATGCTTTGATTTGTCATAAGCAGCACAAATCTCTATGCACAACATTCTTGTTCCTTAATGTCGTGCTGTCTGTTTTCCTAGAACCCTCTGAAATTCTTGGAACGGAATCAAATTAAGATGTTTGACGTTTACAGCTTGACATTTTATTATTGATGGTCATTTGATGGTCACGTATTGCCAAAAATATCATGTTGTGAGTCATGCAATGCAAACTCGTGCATTTAAGTTAAGCTGATGCACATCATGCGCACTGCTAAGAAATCCATGTCCAAAAATACATTATATATTGCATGCGACACATTGCATGTTGCACTGAAGCTATCGCTGCATCACAAGGGAGTTTCCACAGGTATTTTGACTGCAGCAAGGCTTGTGATGCTCTTGCAGAAGAAGCTGTCGTCTGAATATGCACCTGTGTGTCTGCAGATACTACTGCGATCGTCCTACGTTATTGCAGCGCGCCTGTTGCTTAGAAACCAGAGCCTTATAGCTTTGTTGAAGATTAGAACAGAACAGGAGTTTAAAAAAACACCTCAGATATTCGCTCTGCTTCTCAGAGCTTGAGGAACAGTGTTTTATGAGTTCGCTCGCAACTGATTATTCCCATTTTCGTAAGTGAAATCATAATCAATCATTCTGACAGAATTGCCTGCAGACGGCTTATTTAGTATCTTGTTTTTTTTTTTTTCAAATTTGTTATGTTGATGCTTGTGCTTAAGACATTAAAGATGGATTATTTGCATCCTGGAAAATAAAAGAGATGCACTCTGGTACTAAAAGGAAGGTTTTGCAGCTGAAAGATATGGTTTCTCTGTAGAAGTGGAGGGGAAGGAAGGGTTGGTATTGTTTGGAGCGTATTGATGTTAGATTAGTATTGATGCTTTGCCGGTGTAGACCAATTTTACTTTAAAACTCAAGAGCAGCCTGCATGCATTGCTCAATAATGATCTTTAGAGTGGCATAAAACAGAATGGATAGACTAAGAATAATTCAGTTTGTATTCTAAAATGTAAGCTATTATTAACCAAGGTCCCCTTTGTATCATTTTTCTCAAGGAGTTTGACTTGAATGAGAATTTGCAGAAAGTGGTTTAGTCATGAGAGTATGACTACTTGAAGAATAAGGTGGAAATGAGCTTAATAAGGACAATTTAAAGTCCTTCATACAATGTACAAATTCATCCATGAGAAATATACCTTTGCTCTGTCTTACGGATATCTCTGTCATCGGTTTTTCATCTTTGGCTGTTGTTAATTGCGAGTGATCACTATTCAGTCTGTGCATCTGTTTCAGCTTTTCACCAAAGAGATTGTTTTGGAACAGGACACAGTGGCGACATCAAATGAAAACCCAAAACAACAGATTAATGCTTCTCTTCGGATGGTTTTGTCGGAATTCAATGGATTTTTCAGATCCACGAGTGAAGGAAGATTCTCCACATGGTTTAACCTCAAAAGCTCTTTGTCAGAAAGCCTCTGATGCCGCATCAAGTTCTGGAGTCTCTCAAACCATCCCGAAACTTAGTGCTCTCTGGAAGCTCCGAGACTCCGAGGTCGTAAGTCCGAGAGGTCACGGGTCAAAAAGCTACTTGTGAAGAGGCTCTTTTCATGGCAGAGAAACTCTGAAGCCAAGGCCTATCTCTGGAGCATAATGTAGGCCTTTGTTCCCACTACACAAAGGTGCTCTCTCCGCTTGTTTGCAGGACTTTTTTTGCTTTTCCTAAGTGAACACACATGTTCTGATCCATAGAAGCAGCCAGGGGACTCCGTTTTGGTTGTGGTCATCTGCAGAAGAAGCACTCTCCGTAATAACTATTGAGTATACTCTATATTTTTCTGAATATCACTATTGCACCCTTGAGAAAGATCATCTTTGGATCACAAATTAAGATATTTCTGATGAAATCTGAGAGCTCTCTGATCCTCCATATAACGCAACGCACTTGAAACATTCAAGGGCCAGGAAGGTAGAAAGGACAGTGTTAAAATAGTCCATGTGGCATCAGTGGTTCAACCTTAATTTTATGAAGCAACTTTATTCAACCTGGATGTGCTGCAACTTGTTTTCAACCAGAGGAATGCACATGATTACGTCGTGGTCGTAAACGCGTTGCGTAGACTGACACAGAAGGGAAAAAATTGTTGAATAACCTCATCATTTTTGTTATTTTTTGTACTTACTACCTTCCTGGCCCTTGAATGTTTCAATTATGTTGCTGTCTATGCAGGGTCAGAAAGCTTTTGATTTGATCAAAAATATCTTAATTTGTGTTCTGGAGATGAACAAAAGGCTTGCGTGTTTGGAACGACATGAGGGTGAGTAATTAATGACACAATTTTTAGGTGAATTATCCCTTTAAAATGCTTTAAATTAGTTTTTAAGCTCAATTGGTGTAGATTATACCTTCTGGAGATGAAAATCGACTCATCTTTTCGAAATTGAGGTTACGGTAAGGCACTTATAATTGAAGTGAGGACTTTTTGGAGGACTTAAAAGCAGAAATGTGAAGTGTTTAATTGTATAAAAGCACTTACATCAATTATTCTGTTCAAACTTGAGTATCATTTGAGCTGTAAAGCTGTTTAAATCAGTACTTTTTTACAGTTGTTTATGGTGTAGCGTGTCATGGTGACTAAGTTGTAAACTCTTCACAAAAAAGGTTAGTAAGCAATTTTCACACTAAAATCATGTATATTATACAAGTCTTGTGGTTTTTTTTAACGTTTGTTAACATTTATCAATCGGCCTCATTCACTTGCATTGTAAGTATCTCACTGTAGACCAGAAGGGACAGGTGGAAATACATTTTTGTGGTAATCAAACATGCTGGCGATTTAGCTTGAACCTGGAATATACACCCTGAAACATGATGTTAGATTTGATTGCAACTGTTGTAGTTTTTTCAGGAATTCTGCGAGGCTATTTTCAGCGTAGGATATGACGCTGATCTGCGATCTTCTCACCAAGTTACGTAGGTGATGGATCTGACTTTCTGTAAGTACAGCCGAATAGGCATCTGGACCAGAACGGTACGCCTCATCTCTGGCGCCAGCGTGGCTGCTGAGTAGCAGATGGTCTGTGACATGAGAGGAGGGTTTGGAGAGCAGGGACTGAAGCCTGCCAAAGGCCCCGGTTCTCCTCGCTGTTAGGACCGACGCGTTAAAACAAGCACACACATCACAGTGGAGACCATCTTATTTGTATCTAGACATGCTTACAGTGACACAGGCTTTTCATTCCTTTGGGATAATAAAGTCGTACGCCAACAGGACCCCCGGTTTGCCCCACGGTGGGTGCCACCTGGTTGGATGCGGATGCCCGTGATGCAGGCTGAACCACAAGGGCATGACTGCCGTACAGTCTGGAAGGGATATTCACACTGTTCTGGCTCCTCTTCGCAGATACACCCGCTTCCCCCAGCGTTAGTACGGTCTTGGAGAAATGGAGCACGCCATATGTGGGAGCAGGATGTAGAGTAGTTCCACAGCATGTGCTGTAGAGCATATATCGTCACTGCCTACAGCTCCCACTCCGAACGGCTAATTGGAGTCGCACGTCCTGTTCGGGGACTTCAGACCTGCACAAGTTAAATTGAATTTATTAATGGCAATTCTAGAACAAGGCCGTGTCACAGTTTTTCGCTAATACGTCACTCAACTTTCAAGGACATCCTTTTTTGGCTCGGGAAGCAGCTCTTTACCTACTTGTCTCTGCTTGAGGCAGGAAGTGTGCGTTGAGTCTAGGTTGTGTTAGTAAACTCAGCTCAGCTTGTTTTCCTCATGGTTTGATGGATCTGTTTGGAGTACCGAGCGCTCGGCTGTCGCTTTTGGCTCTTGTCACACATACACACACGTTTTTCCCATGTGCACTTGGGTTTTGAAGCAAAGGCCCCTAGACCATTAGAAGCAGTAATGTAAAGTGATACTCTTGTGTGCAGAAGAGTCACCTGTTTAGAGTGATTCATTCATAACTACCTGTAATGATGCATAGTCCATAGGGTTTTCTGTTGAAAACCGTTTTTACAAAATCCCTTTTACAAGCTACACTTTCCAGTGGGTTAAGTGAGCTGAGATAGTTGAACACACTCAGATCTCTCTCTTATACATAGTGCTAGAGAGTCTGATTCATTTGTGTGAATCGGTTTATCCTAAACGGTTCTCTTTTTATATATTGATTTGGTTGATTCCAAATGGTTCTGTCAATCAAGTGAGATTGAAATGTTCATTCATTCAATCATTTATTCACTTGTTTTTTTGTCAGAAATACTCAGTTTAAATTATAATTCATATCACTGGATAGTTTTAGATTTAAAAATGTGTTACCCACTTAAATAGCTTCAATGCAGTTAGCCACACTACATGCTTCTAACTAAATATGATTAGTTTGTAGCTTGATGAACTACAGTTTAGATTAAGTAGCTTCCTTGATATTGATATGTTACTTGTAGTAGCTTTCTGTTCAGTGTTTCAGTCAGTTTCATGTTAGTTTAGCCTATATTTCATTCATACCGACTGTGGGAGGTCACTATTTACATAAGACCTGGTATTGTAAGTTTATCTATGTGCACACTATCTCCGATTGGGTTATCATGTTAAGCACAAGCCTGGTTCCTGCATAACTACATCTGTCAGTGTCTGAACCTTGAAAAGACCAAGGTTATACACAGAGATCGAGCCTTTGACACAAAGAGAAAGCTTGCATTTGAACTACTTTATAGGTTGGAGATCAAAAGAAGCGGGACCATTAACTAATCCATTTAACCTCTTTGCAAATTTCAATGAATCTTTCATATAGTTGAAAGAAAATCCATTTAACCCACCTCAGTTAAAATACTTGCCCTCAAAATTCTGGGGCAGGATGAGTGAGAATAATCCATCTTTGCTTAATGCGATTTAGCGGCCGGTTTCGCCGGGTTGTAAAGATTGTAAAATCTAACAGCAACTTTCCAAGAGCTGTTTTATGGGAGTCACATGGGGGTGGAGCGGAGGCTTCAGGAGTGGAGTGTTGGCTCGGTTAGTTTACAGCTTTTGCTGATGACTGTGGGTGTCCGCCTTCAGCACTAAACACAAATGTGCTTCAAAAGCGATCGTTTTGTAAGATATTGCAATAAAGAGGATTCATGCGTATATCACGCAACTGAGCCTACATGAATGAATCCTCTTCAGAAATGCCAAAATCTGCCCCGGACAGCAATTCGCTATTAGGTTTGTATAATCGTAAGCCTGGGTTTGGAAAGCCGCCATGGTGCAACAGGCCGCGTGTTATTGTGTAAGCCCCCCATATTGCACTAAGCTATATTTTTTTCAACCACTCGGTCTTCTTTGGTCAGAGGCCATGTTTGTGAAATGATTTGGAGGTGCTTCTCCCCTTGATTCCCGCAGACGGCAGCAGGAGAATGGGTGTCCTTTGGCAGAACCAGCTGGAGCTGAAGGAACAACGCTTGGCACCTCACTGTGAATTCACTCATTGTCCTTCTCTTTGATTGTCTTTGTGTGAATTTTAAGACCACAGTTTTTTCTTTTTCTTTTTGTCTTGGTTTCAAAGAGGTGTTCAGTTCGATTTTGTTTCTTTGGCTGTATACAATTAAAAAAAAAAAAAAAAAAAAAAAAAGCTAAAAATATATATTTTTTTCAGTAGTTTTATGAATGTTACCTTGGGTAGTTGTGGGCTTTGTTGTTAAATTGTTGCTTGGGCAAATTTTATCATGGCAAACAGTATTTTATTTACATACAAAAGTTTTAAAGGTACAGTTGCAAAAACATCCTGTTATATTGAATAATAGGCTGAGTGGGTGGAAAATGGTCACATAACCAATTACAATGGTTCTGTATGTAAGAAAGCTTGACAAACATTATTTAATGGTGGGATTTGCTTTTTTACCTTTTTACAGGCTTATATTTGGTCTTTTTTTGTAACAAATTACTTATGCTTATTTTTTATCTTAATTTATTATATTATTTATTTTTTTAAAAATTATGAATTGTAATTATTAAAATGTATACAATTTGATTAATTTGTCAATTTTTTTTAAATAACCATAAATAAGTAAAACATTAAAAAGCTAAATTCAATAGTTTTAATCAGTGTCAAATAAGTGAATTTAGGCATATAACTACATGATAATGTACTGTATGAAATATGGATCTTTGTCCCATTTTTAGATAAATAGAAATCCACACTTATCTAATATTCAATGTTATGATACAGAATCATAACGTTTGTTGACACAATGCCTGATGACCTATCTAGTCCCAATTAATTGTGCCTTCAGGGATGTTTTTGGTTCATTTGTTAATTATGCATTAGCAGCCATGTGTTGCTCTCTACAACTGGTGCAGATATCTCAGTAATCCCATGATTCAACACATCTGCTCTTCCCTGTGAATATGGAAATCCTGACATTCCCATGCAATGTCACAGTTTACTGGGGTCTCTCTCTTGTCCCACAGCTGATGTGTATTTTTAGGTTTCCTACAATGCTTTTTTGGAAAGTGGCCCTGCTTGGCACTTTGGGTGACCGCTCTGTTGGGAGTAGATAATGCAGATCAGAGTTCAGAGCTGATCTGAGGTCATTCTGTGTCTAGTTTTTTCAGAATTTAGCTTTGGGAGGCTGGACTGAGATCAGGGGACCAAATCTGCTCTTGAGGGAATTGCTGTATGGTCTTGTTTACCTCTCTGTTTCCTGTGTTCCCCCAACTCTTAATGTTGGGTGCGTTCCAGTTGCTTGATAGAGGGGCCAGTGTGTGTATGTACACGGCCATATCACCCTGCAGCCCAAGACTGGTTGCCCACTGAAGCTAAGCAGGGTTGAGCCTGGTCAGTACCTGGATGGGAGACCTCTTGGGAAAACTAGGTTGCTGTTGGAAGAGGTGTTATTGAGGCCAGCAGGGGGTGCTCACCCTGTGGTCTGTGTGGGTCCTAACGCCCCAGTATAGTGATGGGGACACTATACTGTAAAAAGCACCGTCTTTCGGATGAGACGCTAAACCGAGGTCCTGACTCTCTGTGGTCACTAAAAATCCTATGACACTTCTCGTAAAGAGTAGGGGTGTAACCCCGGTGTCCTGGCCAAATTCCCTCCACTGGCCCTTATCAATCATGGCCTCCTAGTAATCCCCATCCACTTGATTGGCTCAATGACTCTCTCTCCTCTCCACCTGTAGCTGGTGTGTGGTGAGTGTACTGGCGCCATTGTAGTGTGGCTGCCGTCGCATCATCCAAGTGGATGCTGCACACTGGTGGTGGTTGAGGAGAGACCCCCACATGATTGTAAAGCGCTTTGGGTGTACGGCAATACACAATAAAAGCGCTATATAAATGCATCATTCATTCATTCATTCATTCATGCAAATCTACAGTATGTGTTTAAAAAAAGAGAAAAAATTATATTAAGAATTCCCTAAATAAGTTTTTATGCAATTAAACTATGTATGTATGTTTATTTATTTACATAAAATGAAATTAGAATTATATTTGCAATAATTATATTTAATTTATTTTGGCTTAATACACATATTATATATGTTTGGGTCAAAGATGAAACTTCTATTATTATTTATAATATTATTATTTCTGTGCTGTCTTCATTTTTTGACACTGCAAAGTGTTCCAAATGAACAAATGCTGTCAAGAGAAGCGAAGTCCCCTGTTGAGTGTAGGGAGCAAACAGTGAACACTGCAGTAGGGACCCTGTTAATCGGAACGCAGCCTCTCCATCACTTTTATTCTCTTCAGTTTGTCAGAAAGCTCAGTCCCTGTGGTATCCACATCTGTAATGTTCCCAGCTAAATCCTATTTAATGCTTGCTGAGAGGTGTCATTAAGAACATACTGCTGCTCACAACATTACTTCTCATTGTGGATCAGCAGTTTTCTTTGTACAGACACAAAAAGAGCATAGATGGGGAGGGGGAGGGGGGGGCTGGTCCTTTGTCAGCATTCAGTACACTGACAGGTGGTCTAAAGATGTGTTTGGGTCAGGATGTGTCATTTTAATAAGTGCATTGATGAATGTTGTCATTCTGTTGAAAATTAGTTTTAAAATGCATTATTGAAAGATTCGCTTACTAATCCAGAACAGCCTCATTATATTAAAAAAAAGCCGAATTTTAATTAGTTTTTTGCTCGTTCTTCGTGTTTCGCATTGACAAAAAGCCAAGAGATAAAAACCTGTTACAAATTGGCTCAGAAAATATCATTATGAAAAAGCGAGAGGTTGGTTGCTTTCGGTCTTTCTCTAGCACTGATCGCCAGCGTGTCGAGTTTAGAAAATGCAGAATAACACGTTGCATAAGAATACCAAAACAGAATAAAAAACATCATCAGCAAACACAAAAAAAAAACCACGCTGAGAGGCAAACACAAATCAACAACTCCTAGACGAGGGGGGGATTTTGCAAACTCACAAAATTGTATCCCGGAGGTTATGTGCGAATGAGCCAAGTGACATGTTTGCTGTCATAAATATGAATTTATGAAAGTTTCTGATGGTACCCTGTTTAAGGAAGCTGTTACTATGGAGACGTTGTTACAAGAAGGTCATTAGAGAGCTGCATTGCTGATGTGTGCGGCGTTTGGAGGCAGAGCGAGGCGCACCGCTGTCATCCGTCTCCTCTTTTCTGTCATTTATGGCTTTAGAGCACTTTATCAATCAGCATTTGATCTAGTTGAGTGTGGACTAATTAGATGAGTTGGTTTTCTCAGCCGGCTGATATAAATCATTAGCCAGTCAGGCAGATTTTTATCCTCCGTAAGGAATGTTTGCAATTAGCAGTGTTTGCAGAAGCAGGCATTTCTAGTATTATTGCTCATGTTTTGTGTTCGGCCAAATATTAAAAGTCATCCTGCTGTTTGTGCAACAGACATGAATGATGGTGCAAATTATGTGACTTGTTGAATGAGCGACCCATGCCATATATAGAGACCATGACATCATGGAGACATAGGGACTCTTTTCACTTTGGTTATTTTTTTCTTTTTCTTTTCTCCTTTTCTTGTCTCTTTCCTTTTTCCTTTTTTTCCCCCCATACCTTAGCAACATTTAGCTCTTAAACTGCTACCCAGAGCAACCCACTTTATTTAATTAATATATATAATTTTTTTATTTTATTATTTATTTATATATTTTAATTTTATTTTAAGGATTTTTTTGAATTTTTTGTTGTTTTGTTCTATACATTAGCAACATTTATCTCTTAAACAGCCACCCAGAGCAACGCACTTTATTTATTATTTATTATATATTTTTTGTTTTATTTTATTTTAAGGATTTTTATATTCTTTTCTCTTTTTTTTCCATACCTTAGCAACATTTAGCTCTTAAACAGCCACCCAGAGCAACCCACTTTTATTATATATGATTTTGTTTTATTTTATTATTGGTTTTATTTTTATTTAGTTTTTTATTGTTTATTTTATTTGTTTTTTTCATCTTAATTTTTTTTCTTTCCAAAACCACCTATTTTATTTAATTGTATTTTATTATTTCATCTTATTTTTATTTTAAGGATTTTATTTTATCTTTTTTTTCTTTACCTTAGCAACATTTAGCTCTTAAACAGCCACCCAGAGCAACCCACTTTATTTATTATTGATTTATTATATATTATTTTATTATTAGTTTTTTTGTTGTATTTTATTGATTTTATTTTTGTTTATTTTATTTATTTATCATTTTTCATCTTATATATTTGTTCTTTAGCTTAACAATCACTTAGTAATACTTTAGCAACCTCCAGAACTACATATTTTGTTTTATTTATTTATTAATTTTTAACCCAGTAGCACCCAAAAAACTCTCATGGCTGCAAGAATTTTGAACACAAGCATCTTCAGAAATTATATATATCTATTTGCATAGAATATTTGGGTCTAAATAAAATCAATTCTGTTTGAGGGACTTTATATATTGGCAGCTATTGAAATGACAATATAATGGACTTTATAATCACTATTGTATAATTTGTCTCTTATACTAGGCAGTGAAATATATTCCATTAATCGGTGCTTAATTAAAGATGTTAATCTGTGAATGTAAAAGAATACATTAAAAGAGTTCAGTGTGGTGCTGGAAAAAAGAGGAAAGTGCTCGCCTTAAGCTAACACCACAGACAATTATTCGTGGAAAGGCAGATTGTAAAGGGTCAAGAGTATCTCAGTGGGTCAAGTGTTCTGTTAAATATCCAGAGGCTCGCTGGTTTGGACTCTTTGTAGGGCACCAAGGATTATTGACTTAGTAGTGGAAGATTGGATGGTCTCACGTACCTCAAAGTACATGAAGCTGAAGCCACAACTCTCCAGTTTTGATTTTATGGGCTTTTTAAACTCTGACAAATGAAGCAATGACATTAAATCAAGAGCCATCATCAAGTATCCTTGCTAAAAGACAAAGACGACAATCAGTAGATCGAATTCATTCAAAGCTAATAAACTCAAACCTTATCATTGAGTGTGTTTCATATTCCCAAACATGCAGACTAGAATATCCGTCTGTCTTCTTTCACAGAACAGAGGAAAAAATGCAGCTTCTCTTGTCAGCATTCTGCGCCTCTCTCTCTTTCTCTTTCTGATGAGTCTTCCTGCGTCTGCGGTGATGTTTTTCACTAGTAGCAGTTGGAATGAATGGACACTGCTTCAGCGATGCGGGAAGCTGGCAGGAGAAACACTACATTCAGCAACGCCAGCCTTCAGCTCTTACAAATGCATTATGCACTTCCTTTCCTCATCCGCTCGCTGTAAAAAAACAAAAGTGCTTACCTGTTAGAAAAGGAAGCATGTGAAAATGGAGGGCATTGCCTTCACCTCTACAGCTCCAGTTAATGACTGATGACTGCTAAGAATGAATTTGAACGGACATTTAACCCACAGTATAACACTTCGAAATGTATCGCTAAGTATTTTCACCTGCTCGATGAAAAAAAAAAAAAACTAGTGAAATCCAGGCTGAAACTTGAAAGTGGCCCTTTTTTGACTCCGGAACTAGTAAGCAACCATAGCAATGTATTTGATTTTATTTTTAGCATTTTAATCTTTTATTTTGTTGTGTATATAAAAACCCGCCACTTAAAGGGATAGTTCACCCAAAAATGAAAATTCTGTCATTAATTACTCACCCTCGTGTCGTTCCAAATTTTCATTTTTGGGTGAACTATCCCTTTATTTTTATTTTTTTTTCCAGAAAATGTAAAAAGTAATTGATATCAACTACAGATTTTATTTTATTTCTACAGATTTGCAGTGTTTTGGTCATATATATATATATATATATATATATATATATATATATATATATATTATAAAGGATTTAGATTATTTTACTCTTTTTATCCTTTTTATATTTATTTATTGCTATTATTGCTATTATTTTTATTCAGCATAATCTTTTTATTTTATGTTGTGTAAGAAGAGTATTACAGATGAAATATTCTTGTATCACAACATTTTTAATGTGGTTGATTAAAATGGAATTGAAAACAAGGAAAATGGCAGAGTTCAGCAAAAGACTGCAGATTTGATGCATTCATAAGAGCTCCAGATGTTTGCTTTAATGGAGGTTATGTAAAATAGCCACATTTTAAGAATTCATATTCTATTACTTAATGCATTAACATTTCTTCCATTGCATGTTTGTGCCTTTAATTTACATCTGCTCATGAAGCATAACAAGCAAAACAATTATTGTTTTTCCAGCCTCCAGGATTCCTTTGAGTCTTTTAATGCAACCATCAAATGAGTGGAATATCTGAAGTTGGGCTATTTTTGCACACCGGAAAATGTTCCATAACATTGTTGGGATCACACTTATCCTGTATAGCTGAAGGCCCAGAGCCCTCATTTAGGTGTCAGGGTGAAGCAGTGATATCTATAGCTTGTCCCACAGAGCACGGATGCTGCTCGTACCATCTTTATCACAATGCTGTGATGTGGAAATGGCCCATCCGTTGTGAATGGGGGTGAGCGTGTTCGTGCTGGCACAATAGAGTGAGAGCGAGTGTGTGTTAGTGGGTGCGTGGGTGGATGTGGGTGGGTGGAAATGAGAAGAATCGACGGCGCTAACGTTGGCGTTGTCTCTTCAGACACTCCTCCGGAGAGCTTGTGTGGGAGAGAGCATGTTTCACAGCAACAGCGGGTCAGATTGACCTCAAGAGAGCATCCAGTGAGCTTACAGTACAGCCAGTGGACCATCCCAAAGCTTTTCCTGTCATACGTCACCAAAGGGGAGTGTGTGTGTGTGTGTGTGTGTGTGTGTGTGTGTATATATTCATATCATATATAATTTTTATTTATTTATTTTTATAATATGTCATAATATAAAAATATTGTATATAAATATTGTATATGAATCGCACAAAACCTGTCTAGGTCATATTTTGCCTCAAAAGAAAGGAATAATTTATATTTTGTTTGATTATATTTTAGAAATAAAATTATTAAATAATACAGTGAAAAATAGTTGTGCAGTGTGCATAATTGTCATGAAAATGACAATAAATTCTAAAAATATTGTTTATTTTCTTTGAATAAAGAATATATGAAAAAAAATGCATAAAATATTTGCTTAAGGAAAATAAAGCCAGTTTTTAGGACTTTAAATTTTTCACATTTTTGTTCCTTTTTTTTTCATTAATGTAATGCACAAATCTTATTTTAGTACTTAATAATAAAAAAAGAGAGATATTGTTTAAATTGTACATCATGGCACTGTTTGTGGTCTTGTTTTTATGCTGATTTTAAAAATCATTGTGTCGTTTTTGTGCTGTAATACATTAAAAAAGGCTGCTAAAATAATTAGGATTTAGAAATGTGCTTGTTAAATTTTTCTAATTTTGTTCAATTTTTTTAACAATGCACAAATCTCATATTACTTTAGTGTAAAAAGACATATATTATATATAGTGATATATATTCCTAGATATATTTAGAAAAATATGATTATGAAAATAATGACAGGTTCTAAAAAACAATATTTAGTTTGATGGGAAAATTATATGAAAAAATATATACATGGAATTTGAAAATAATAACACTAATATTATATATTCATATAATTGTAATAAAATAATGCATTAATATGAATATATACTAAAATACATTATTATATTAAAATTGTACATTATAAATAAAATACTTATATTTAATATAAAATAATATTTTAGTATTGTTGTTATATCTAATACAAATTCTAATATAAATAAATAGTTTTAAAAGGTAAATGTATAACTGTCAGCAATTTGATCTTTCTCCACTATGCTGATATTTGGAGTTTGCCATAAAAAGGTATTTTACATGTAGAAATCATAAAAGTGTGTTAGCAAACAACACATTTAGCTCTAAAGGTCAGAGAGATGGTAAAAATGTCAAAAAAGTGAAAACATATTTGGCTGCTTTTGTTGCAAGTAACCTTTCCTAACAACATAAATGTAGTGTCAAATGCTAGTACAAAAGGTTAAATGTGTTTCTTTTCAAAATAAACTCTTATTT
The DNA here is from genome assembly GCF_936440315.1 of Barbus barbus. Lineage (NCBI taxonomy): Eukaryota > Metazoa > Chordata > Actinopteri > Cypriniformes > Cyprinidae > Barbus > Barbus barbus. The sequence goes on along the minus strand of NC_136724.1, from coordinate 20,887,527 downwards.
CGAGGTGTCCGCATTTGGCACCTGGTCATCCGGTTGTTGATGCCGTATCTGTTTGTTCTTCCCCTGCAATAATTCATTTTTGATGCATCATGTTTCATTGTCCTGCTCCCCTGTGCAACACCTCAGCTGAAAGGTCAGAGATCTGATTGAAAAGATGAAGGATAGACAGAGGAAGAGGAAGGACGCCTCAGAGAGAGAAGGGAAGTGTGCATTTTAGGTTGTGTGTGGTGTTTAGTGTGCCATGTGGATGTTTCCATAAATTCCAGCACGTTATAATGTGAATCCGCTCGTGGCTCTGTGTTGGTGTGCCTTCCATTGAGAGCTGCAGCGGAGAGGTGGGCGGAAGAGGTGGCGTTACGTAACGGAGAAAAAGCACTGATGGGATAAACTTGAGTTGGAGAGAATGAGGAAGATCAGAATAGTGCTTTTCTCCAAGCCTGACACCTCATCCTTCACTGAAGACCGCTGTGTGGGAGCATTTGTGTGTTTCTTGATCTCGTACGTGTTGCGTTTCTTGTGTAAATGTGTTGCGAGGCACGTGAGCCGCTCCGATCAAACGCTGCGGTTCGTACGCCATTAAATATTTCTGACTCTCCTTAATGAGCTGTTTATCATATTCTGTCTTGAAAGCAGATGAGGCGAGTCTAGTTAGTCGGTTTTCTCTGAGGTCATGATGTTTGAAACACATTTCGCTGAGGACGCCAGATGTTATGAACATGTTTATTGGCTAGCTACCTGAATACCCAAACACATCTGGTTCAATACCGCGTTTGAACTCTATCGCCCCCTTGAGGTTACTGAGATTTGCTCTCAACACAGGAATGCAAGAAATATAATCAATATTTATATGTTTATGTGAGTAAAATGTTGCAGCATTGCATTATAACTTTTTTTTTTCTTCCCAAAATTAAATAATTTGCTTTCATCAAATTTTTTTTGAACTAAAGTCAAAGTGATTAGTATCTGGAAAATGTAAAACTGTAGAAAATATTCTTATAAAACTGTATAATATGTTTATATTAAATATTTTTATTATTATTAATAATAATAATAAAATCCCTAATTATAATGAACTATAGCTGCCATTAGTTGTCATATTTTTTTATATATATATTTAATAAAATATAAAATATATAAAAATTAAAATATAATTTTTTTTTTTTTTTTTTTTTTTTTTAAAGATGTTCCATATATTTATTTATATATATGTGTATGTGTGTATATGGAACATCTTTCAAAAGCCTAAAAGAAAATTATTATTTATAAAAAAAAATGTATAGATATTTTAAGTAATGAAGTTTTTTTTTTAAGTTTCTGAAAAAAAGTGTCTTATGTTCACCAAGGCTGCATTTATTTGAGAAATAATTGAGTAAAAACAGTAATGTGAAATATTCTTACAATTTAAAATAACTATTTTCTGTGTGAATATATTGTAAAAAGTAATTTATTCCTGTGATGCGAAGCTGATCTTTAGCATCATTACTGCAGTCTTCAGTGTCACATGATCCTTCAGAAATCCTTCTAATATGCTGATTTGACTTGTACTATATTTAAATGAGGCAGGTGTGGGTGTTAAATCTGTAATTTTCTATATTTGTCTTAAAGCCATTTATGGTCCACATGTTTTCAGCCAGATGTCTTTTTCCATTCTTTGTTAGTATTGTAGTGTTTAGCTCCGTGACCTTTACTTCAGAGCACTGAGCCACTTATTAATGTTTTCCAGTGTCTGTTTTGTTACAGAGACTTGTTTTGACAATCTATTTTGACAGATGTTTTTTATGGTATGATTAACTGAAGAATTAAGTCAGAGGCTAGAAAGGGTGTTTTCTGGTGAAAAATGTGGATGAATCTGGAACAAACCACATTAGAGTTGGACGTCAGAGGTTGATCCAGCTACACAGCCTGCTGTGACTGAAACTCTGAAGGTGCATTGAGGTGTAAGATAGCAAGAAAATTGGCTGGGCAATTATCATCAATTTTCCACTCCATAATATATGAAAATCTACATTTAATATGATCTGTCCAGTGCAGAACTCATTTGCAGCAATGCATGTCACTGTATGTCAGTGTTGTGCTTTCTGCAAATTAAAGTACAATGTGTTCAGACACACAGCTGTCTCTCTTTACGTGATTGATTGCTCAGTTGTTTAGACAGCAGTACAGAAGGTGATGTTCCTTGTGTGTGTGTGTGTGTGTGTGTGTGTGTGTGTGTAAAAATCACACTTTTTTTCATGTGTCAAACTTCTAAAGACCACCAATATTAGATAGCAAATGAGATAACTAAATTGCAAGGAAAAATAAAAGAAATAAGAAAAATATTTCAAATATCCAATAAATTTTGATTTTCATTTGCTTTCTCTTATTGTTGCTCTTTAGAAGTTTGACAAATAAAAAAGCATTTAATGAAAATGTATGCCATATTTTGACGACATGCTGTTTTCCTTTTTCTATGTCCTGTGCTTCCATGTTGAAATGACTCCTGATGACTGATTTCCAGGTAAGACATTACTCTTTAATAAACAGGCACACTATTTACTTCCACTGCGGTTGTAAATACAATATGATTCACTAACCACCATTTTTCCGATTTCTTTATATTGCTGGTTCAAAATGGTATCATTTAGCTGTAATGATTGCATTTTAGTCAAAAAGATACGTAACGTGCACTTAGTACCACTCCATGCATTTTAAAGGTATAAAAGGCATTTTGATTTATTGAAAGCTCTTGAGTGTAATTTTGTGACTGGTGTATATAGCTGCTACCACCTAACAGCCTTATTTAAATGCAGTTTCACCATCCAAATGGTGTGACAAATCAGATTTTAAACATACTCCAGAAAGGTTTTCTTTTTTTAAGTATGTCATTACAGCTCTTTGCTATCTGTATATTTGTATACGATGAATCTCTTGTCTGAAGTGTAACTGAAGAATGGTTCAAGTATATGGGACTTACTTTATAAATGTTCATACTGGCTTTACTTATGGTAAATGGCATAGAAAATAGAATCAAAGCTCATATGAAATTGCAGTGCTCGTCTTAAATCACAGCGCAGTTAAACATTTAAACATGAAACAGAGACAGCTGATGAATCATATTTCATTTATGAAGTGGATTTATTTATGTTACTGGTTCTCCGAATGGAAAATTGTTTGATGTGTGCTGCGGAGTGCCTCAGGTGTATGTATTGGGCAACATTCATTTGCGGATACATGGATATTTTCATTTTCATAATTAACGATTTCATGAAAACATGCCCAGGTCACATTTCACCCCACTATCAAAAGACAAAAATAAGTCGTATTGCTTTCACATTTCGGCATTTGGCAGACGTTTCTTTATCTGAAGCAGCTTGCATTGCATTCATGTTATACATTTAATCTGTTCATACATTCCCTGGGAATCAAACTTATATGACCTTGGCGTTCCTTTTCTCTGTGCAGTTACATAAAGCATTCATGTTGCTCAAACAGTAAAGAAATATTCATCTTTTTTTTGACTTTGTGATTTGCATTTGGCTTTGTGATTGCATCAACAAATAAGTGCATTTTCCCCAAATTATGATTGCCATAATGCATTCTGATGTTGTCATTTGGGTTTTATTTTGTGTAATTCTCATTATTTTAAATGTCAGTTTTCTTCTTATGACAAGTTCATTATAATTACTTTCATAAAGGATTTTTTAAAACAGTATTACAATCAAATTCCATGCATTTTTAAAATTAAAATCTGTATTAAAAACAAAACAAATACAGTAAAACAAATACTTACATGACGGAATACTTTTATTTGCATTACAATAATGAGAATTTATGGGCAATTGTTCTTAATGGTCATAAAAAATAATTTTACATAATGCAAAATGCAAAAGAAAGAAAGAAGAAAATAATAATAATTAAATTTGATATAATATAATATAATAAGTGCATTTTATAATAATAGTTTTTCCCTAATTATAATAAAATTCCCTAATACAATATTTCTTTTCTAATTTCTTCTGATTTTGGGGAGTAATATGACCTGGACAAGATCCCAGTTTTTGCATTCATTAATGAATTATATCAAATTTCTGAGCAAAAGTTTCTTAATTGTCATAAGATATATGTCACAAAATAAACAAGAAAATACTTTTCTTTTTTTCTTAATACAAAATATAATTTCTCATATTTCTTCTGATTTTGGAGAGTAATATGACCTGGACAAGATCCTAATGAGTTCCATGGAAATCCATTGTAGTATGCAAATATACAATGATACTCTAAGCTGTGAACATGCAAGTGTCATATATAATAGCACTATTTAATGAAGCATCAGAATGAGTATACAATAAGTGAGATTTGAAGGCCAAAGGGGTTGTTTGTGTGTGATTCTGATTGGTGTTTCTTGATTGCTCGAGCTTCGTTGGCCAGATGTTTTTATTTCTCCATTTCTAGTTCTCCCCTCCCTCTTTCACAGCAATCAGTCGCATCCCTCTCTCCCCTATCTTTAGGAGTCAGGCATGTAATTATGTTGGCTTGTTAGAATGTGTGTGTATGCTTCTGGAAGGAGGAAGATGGCGCAGGGGGTGTCGTCGAACCTGCCACTTCGAGCTGGTGCATCAATTACCCGCTGGGTGTCTCTGACACACACACACACACACACACACACACACACACACGTGTACACAAACACAGTCATGGCTGAGACACTAGGACTGAGATATACACACATAGTGACTATAAATAACATTCTTTCACATGCAATTATGCATTTTATGCATACAATGAAGTGGGATTACCATACCTGAAATTTAGACTCTGTGATTTTCCACCTATATGGGTGTGTGAGGTCTCTCGCCCCGAGTGTCACCTACAGACTTTACAGCTGTGGGTTTGGTGTGTTTGTGAATTCTCTTGGGTGAGCGTGACGTAATCTGTGACAGATCAGGCTCATGTGTGTTCAACACCTGCTCAGATATGATAGTTTTCAGGAAGAATCACACACAAGCCCATTCATGAGGTTGTTGTGATGAGATTCTTATTGTGGAAATGAAATAATGGAAGTGTGACATTGATGTTTGGTGAACTCATGCTGCTTTTTGATAGGTACAGATGCTTAAAGCTGTTTACAAGTGTATCTGCACAAAGTAGTTATGATTTAAAAACACTAAATTCTGACTAAAATGTAGTATCAAAATGTGAGTTTTATGGTGTTTAGTTCTTGTTTGTTAGCTTTGAGGTCATCTATATACTGGCAATTATACACATTTACTGTAAAATTCACAGTCCAGGAAAATATGTATTACTACTTGGTTAATTTTATTAAATTTTATTATTTTTATAAAATTTCAAAAAAACTTACTTTTTTTTTTTTTTTTTTTTTGCAATGTTTGGCCAAAGCCGGGAAAATAGACCAAATGTTCATGACTTATTGGTTATTATTTTATTTTACAATGTTTGGCCAAAGTCCAGGAAAATAGACCAAATGTTCATGACTTATTGCTTATTATTTTATTTTATTTTATTTTATAATGTTTGGCCAAAAATAGATCAAATATTAATGACTTCTTGTTTAATTTATTTTTTATTTTATTTTATTTTGGCTAAAATGTTCACTTTAATATGCAAATATAACAACACCATACAGTATATATATTAAAATGACTGTTTTTAAATGAATGATCCTTTTAATATAAATTGGCACTTGAACCAATTTTTATGTGCTATTAAATGTCTAATGTTGTCATTTTTTGCAGTTAGAATACGTTTCTAGATCTCTGAACCTGTAGTTATGTGTTACCGAAGTTATTCCTGTCACTAAAGTTCGCCTTTCTGATGTCCGTATCAAATTGACGTTACTGGAGTTATGCGGTTATGACATTGAAATTGATTAGATAGCCTAACATTAAATATTAAAAATGTCAGAAATAGGGATGGGCGATATGGCAAAAATATGATATCATGATTTTTTTTTAAATATCACGATTTTGTCACGATTCTTTATGTTGGTTTTACTATTTTGTCTGAGCAGTACAGCTAAACTAATTTCTCTATGATAAAGAAAAAGCCTTTCAAGGTTACAAAATATAAAAAAGAATCGTGGCCAAAGTGGGTGAAGATAAAAAAAAAGTATCATTATTTTATATTTGTTATTAAAGAATAAGAACAAAGATACACACAATATTCAAATAAAACAAAGAGTGCTTTATTTTCAGCTACAATAGGCATATTTAGCAATTTAAAATATAAAAATAAAACCCTATATATATTGAGTCCTATTAAAGCAACTGTATTATTTTTTTTCAGTCAAGAGTAGCGAGTTATTTTTTTTTCTCTTTGTGTTTTGTTGTTTTAACATTAAAATATTAAAATTCTGTCATCTGTCTGTCATACTGTTTTATATTTATACCATAATTTACTCACTCAAAATTAGTTTTAAACCTGAATGAGTTTCTTTCTTCTGTTGAACATAAATGCTATTTTGAGGAATGTGGAAAACCAAACAGTTGCTGGTCCTCAGTGACTTCCATAGTATTTTTTTTTCCTACTATCAAAGTCAATGTGAACCAGCAACTGTTTGGTTACCCATGCTCTTCAAAATATCATCTTTTGTGTTCAGCACACGAAACAAATTAATACAGGTTTGGGACAGCGTGCGTGAGTAAATGACAGAAATTAAATTTTTGTGTGAACTATCCCTTTAATGACAGTCGGCTACATGTTTAGTACTGTCCCTTTAAGTTCAAGACCTGCACGTATCTAATATACACAGGCACGCATCCGATTCTCTCAACTGTTTACTTTCATTTTAGACATAAACGATGTCTAAAAGTCTATATGTAAACCTTGTGTGTTTTGACAGTATTAGCTCAAAAGATAACTTAGAGTAATCAGGCGTTTTAGTGCTCGCGAATGAAAAGCTTAACCTTCTGAGAGTTACTCCACCGCTGAGTTAACACTGATATGAATGCATGTGGCGTTGTACAATACGGCGGCGCCAGAACTGCAGCTGATGCACGATACTATGATATTTCTTCAAAAGCAGATCGTGGAGACATTTTTATCGTCCACGATCGAAAATCATCATATCGAACACCCCTAGTCAGAAAGTGATTGTCGCACTGGTTTCATACCAATTTGTACAATTAAAGTTTATTAGATAAAGATAACCGTAAACACTTTTACCGTTGTCTTTTAATATATTTAAAAATTCCATTACAAATGATTTGCTGGCCAGCTCCTCCATCCAGAGTGCTGTCAGTTAATATGATTGATATTACAGGTATGAATATTTCATAGCGTTTATAATGGCACGCTGAATCTTCTAGAAGCCAGATTCTGCTGTGTCACTCAGAGCCAGACTGTCGGTTTTACCCCAAGATGTTTCAGAAACAGCCTTTCAAATACTTTCAGGTCCTGTTTTCTATTCAGTTCAGGTAGAAAACATGCCTCTTTTTTTACCCATCAAAGTATTGTAATGGTTAAAAGTGTAATTCCAGTTTACAGTCATCTGTCGTAGGTGCCATCTTTAATCCAGTTTTCTTTTCAGCCCTGTCTGTGTGCACATCATTTCACATAGTTAGCCATTTCTGCTCTAACGGCTCTAGTTTGCGACTTTCATCCCTTTTTCAGTGTTTGCATCTGTCTGCAGATTGAGCCATTTCGGCTTGTTAGTTTGTCGCAGGCTTATGTGTGAATAAATGGAGTTATGTACTATACCCAGGCAGAATCCATTTTTCAGCTCTTTGTAAAGCGGCTCGTACTCTCTTCACTGCGGTTGTAAGGTGTTATGCAAGACTGAAGGGTGTAAATCACTTCTGACCTGCATATATTACCACAGCAGCCAATCATGCAAGCCATGTTAGCATACATTACCATAGACGCCGAAGAGAATATATCAAACTGTCTGTTACTTTATGGTTCTGCCTTGGGGCTTTGTGTGTGTGTGTGTGTGTTTTTTTTTTTTTCTCAGTAGTTTATTTTCTGTCTTTTACATTAACAAAAAGGTATTGCTTTGGCCTTTAAACATGGTTTTCACAGTAATGTCATGTTTTTTTTTATCCAGTTTTCATGCTAATACTAGGTTTTTTGAACATGTATGATGGTAATATCATGATTTTTTTTTTTAAATGTGCTATGCAAATATACCATGTATCATGGTATTGTCATCTATTGCCATTTTAAGTACTTTTATTATTTTATTATTTTATTAACTTTTTTTTTTTTTTTTTTTTGGATGTTCATTTTTTTTCAGGATTTTCTGAAAGGCTATTTGAGTAACTTCACATAATGTCACGTTGTATTAAATAAATTTTAAATACATAAAAAAAAAAAAAAAAAAAAGTTAATCTTTTTATTTTTTATTTCACTATTTTTACCATTGTGACACCACAATCTCCCATTTTTTTTTTTTTTTTTTTTTTTTTTATAATTTATTTGAATTATTTTTAATAAATATTATATATGTCCACAAATCCTGCTGATAGAGTTTAAGTTGAATCTAGGATATTCCTTTAATGTTTGAGCCTGCTAGATTTTTTTTTTTAGATTGCAATCTGGGCTATATCAATTTAAATATTTTTTTTTATTTAATTATATATTTGACTTTATTAAAATTAAGGCATTTTTAAAATCAGAATGCACAGTCCAACGTAAATCCATGTTGTCTTATTTAACTCTGGCTTATAACATTAATGTCAGGATAATACACCCTTTTCAACCCATTTTATGCATAACGTTGTCATAGTTCTGACTGAAACAGAATATTCAACAAGAACGCTGGACTGCATTATTTTGTCCAGCATTAATTTAATTGATTGGATGAAATTGAAAAGTTGGCATTCCATACCAGAATCGAGCGAGAACTGAATGTGAGTTTGTTGAAATAATGCCTAAATATCTACTTGGCTATCGGCTAACATTTTCCATTTTGATTCGGTGTTGATTTTAAAAGCGAGCCGTTGTAACCAGGAGTTCTCTGCAGCCTGTTTGACTGTAACTCTGGCAAAAGGAAGCCGTTGCCTGTGGTTTCTCCGAGCTCTTGGCAGGGCTAGGCCGTGTAGCATGGGTTGGCTGGAGCATCTCTTGAAGGTCCGCCAGACCTTGGAGCTGACGCAACTCTTTCCACGCTAGTTACATTCGACATTTCAGCACCTCTGATTTTCTCCACAGAATTGAGTGAAAAGACATGTTGTGGGACACGTGTGCAGCCTACATGTGAGTATTACTAGAAAAAATGGCCTTGAAGAAACTGTTCAGTCAGTAAAGACATTTATAATGTTATGAAAGATTTGTATTTCAAATAAATTATGTTCTTTATGAACTTTTCTTCATCAAAGCAATAAGGCTGTCAAAAAAACCTGAATTTCGAATATTCGTCGAATTAAAAATAAAAATCCGCTTTTGAATGCAAAACCGCTGCATTTGAATTGTAGGTGTGCGTCGGGCTGCCTTATCAGTGGCGCACGAGATGCGATGACGATGTAGGTGTCGTTGCATTTGAATGTTTTTCATTGCTTATCCAGTTGAGCCCACAAGATGCGGCGCTGCTACGTTGTTCATTTAAAATATTACGGAAGAAGAGAACATCAGGGCGGAGAAGATGTTGTTTACACCATTCACACAGAACGCATATTTCTTTTTTTCATCACTTTTGCTCTCGCGTCTCGCAGATGTTTAGAAAGTCATGTAAAATTAATGTAAGTTCAACTTTTAAAAAAACATGTCTCAAGGCCCACTGCATCTCATATATTTGAATGAAAAAGTACTCTGTGATCAGTTTTCGGTCCTTTGTATTAAACTATACATACATGCATACATGATGCTGTTTTGTTTCTAATTGTTTAAGCAAATTAGTTAATTAAATATGGTTTATAAACATTAATTTAAACATGCACTTTTTTTTAAAGATAGTCTTGTTATTTTATTGCTTTGAAGAAACGTGCAATTAGTAATATTTTGCTCTATGCCCTCTTGTGGCCTCAGAAGAGAAGCCAAAAGCCCCCCCCCCCCCCCCCCAACTGAAATTATGCTTTTTTAAATAATTTGAATATTGATAATATTTAAGTACAAAATTCAAATTCAGTTTTTCAGCCATTTTGACAGCCCCACAAAGCAACACTGTTTTCAAAATTGATAATAATAAATGTTTCTTGAGCAGATAATCAGCATTTTAGAATGATTTCTGAAGGATCATGTGACTCTGAAGACTGGAGTAATGATGCTGAAAATTCAACTTTGCATCACAGAAATAAATTACATTTTTAATTATAATGAAATAGAAAATTGTTCTTTTAAATTATAAAAATTTTCATTTTTTTTTTCATTTTTTTTTTTTTTACAGTACTTTTGATCAAATAAATGCAGCCTCAGTAAACATTTATTGGTAAATATTAGCATTGGTGCTATTTTTCAACTTGGCTGTTAGCAATATGTCAAGCTTCTCCTAAAAAAAATCTTTCATCAAAAATGGGCTAAATGATAAATAACAGAACAATCAAATGAAAAAAAACAACAACGAAGCATTAAAACATCATTTTCACAAGTAGCAAGTGAGCAGGTCATTTAAAGTCTCTAATTGCTGAAATGTCCCTCAAGGAAGAAGCTAAAGTGTTTTCCAGCCGCTTCGCTGCTTGTAGCCTGCTAGCGGCGTCAATGGCAGATTGTAGCTTCAGTACATTTATTCGAGTCATATTCATCCCAAATGCCCTTCTCTGCTGCCTTTTCATTCAGCTTTCACACGCTAGGAGCCAAAGCCTCATGAATGTGACCCAAGCGGTCCATAGAGCCGTGACGTGGGTCGCCCCACACGCCCACATCCTGCTTGGGCAGCCGGCGTGCAGATCTCCTACCTGTTTACAGGGAAAGGTTGGATTGAGCTGGCCGGATGCAAAGAGGGGGCTTGTCCTGCTTCCCCTCAACAAAATCCTCTTCACGCTCTCCTCCACCATCTGGAGAGGATGCCAGTCGCTGAATTTAGACGTGTGAACCGGGAGCCGTGCCAGTTCAAGGGGATGCACTCGGAGCCTGGCTTGTCAGTATGAAGGGTCAAGCTAATTGAGAGAGATATTGTCTGTTTTGGACATTCATTTTACAGCTTAAAAGAGTGCTGGAAAAGAAACCGGGGTATTAAGACTCACAAAACAGAAAGCGGAGCTTTAACAGCATGCATTATGAATGAAATCAATCGAGTGGTTTAATCTGCTCACTATAATGTCTGCTAATTTGAATCAATGCTGTAATTTGTAAACAGAAAATATAACACAGCAGGAGAACTGACCAATGAGATTCCGCAGTAGGCGGAGCCAAATCCTGTCTCCCCCAACCCCCCTAGTGTTTCCTAGCAGAGACATTCAGAATATACTGAAGCATGTGGCTTTCATATTTAGACATTAACAGTAAAAGATTGGTAGAGCATTTAAAAACCTCATGAGAAATTTCTAACATTGTTAAAATATCGTAAAAATTGCAGAAGAATTGTCCATTTTTTTTATTTTAAAATAAAAAATAAAATAGACCATAAAATAAAGGTTTAGTTTCTAATTGGTTGCAGGTGGTATTGGGGAGGGACATTTCAATCTAGAGATCGTTTGATTGGTCGAAATTCTGTGTAGTGCATGATGAGTCATCAAGATTTTTTTAAGTTTTTATGTTAATGTTCAGGTCTGCAAAAAGTTTTTGTGAATATTTAGGAGGTGATTAGCATATACACTACTCTTCAAATGTTTTGAAAGATATCTCTTAGGTTCCCCAAGGCTGCATTTATTTGATCAAAAATACAGTAAAACAGTAAAAATGTGAAATATTATTACAATTTAAAAGAAATGTTTACAAGAATTTAAATGCATTTTAAAATGTAATTTATTCCTGTAACGCGAAGTAGAATTTTCAGCATCATTACTCCAGTCTTCAGTGTGACGCAATCCTTCTAAAAATCAATCTAATATGCTGATTTGGTGCTCAAGAAACTTTTTTTTTATTATTATTATCAGTTGAAAACTTTTTAAAAACTTTTTTTTTTTTTGTGGAAATGTTGCAACCCTTTTTTTTCCAGGATTCTTTGATAAATAAATTTAAATTGTAAATTTTAATCCATTTAATGCGTCCTTGTTGAATAAAAGTTTTAATTAATACATTTTTTTAAAAGACCCCAAACTTTTGAATGGTAGTGTAGATGCCCTTAAAGTTAATAAAAATGGTCTAAAAACCACAAAACATGTAAAACATGTAGGGTTTCACCATTCTCACAGTTTTTAGCTTGGAAAATTGAACTAACCTCTGTGTAAAAGTGTTTGCGAAAACATGTGAAAAATGAAAAAAATCAGCAGTTTGGTGTGAATTGGCTGTATTTGTGTTTTGTTTGTGTCTGGTTAGCTGGTAAATCTGGCGCATTTCCACTGTCTTGTGTGCTCAGTGAGGTATTGTGGCAGATTTAATGGGAACGTGCCATGTACCTGCAGCCTCGCTGTCTAATGAGCATCACCAAGCCCAAAACACTCCCAGGTTTGTGTGCATTTTAACGCGTGCGTGTGCTTGTTAAGAAACGGCTAAAGGTGCATTTGCAGATCTTGTGGTGCGAAGAGGGATTGTAATGTCAGTTATACGCATATGTTTGCATGTGTGTATGTGTTTGTGAGAATGTGTTTGTCTGAAAATACCTGGAGGTGCTGTTTCAAACCTCCCGGAGTGAAGAGGGAATGTTATCTTGGAGTGTATGTGTGCGTTGGATCAGATGAAATCCCTGTGGTGATAAATGTGTGTGTGTTCCTGCATTTTATTGATATTTATTATCTGTGAGTGTGTTCAAATGCTCCCCACCGACCCCCTTCACCGCTGGTTTGATCATCATCCGATGTTCGGCCCTCATGAAAAAACACTCGTAACTCTATTCCAACCACATGCTGACATGTTGAGTCTCATGATGTACAATAATCTGTGTGTTGAACCCGTTTTATTAGGATTCACAACGTGAGAGGTTTGCTGGGATTCTGGATAGCTTATATTGGTCTTTCTCTACTATGTAGGTGTGTGTAAAGTCCTCGTGGGAGCTGATGAACAAACGCTTGTATGCTTAAAGGAGCAGTTCACCCAAAAAAATACAGTGATTTTGAATTCAGACCATATACAGTTTTAGTCAGGCTAAATCATTACATGACATTTTAAAAAGTTATAGTTGTCATAGCTTTTGTAAATGTACTATGCCAGAGTCTGTCAAGCTGTAAAAAGGACAACAGGTACCATAAATTATCACAAGGGAAAATAAATGAGCACAGAACTGTAATTTTTGGGTGAACTATTCCTTTAAAGATATCTAACAGCCAGGGGTCTTTCTTCCTTTCTTTCTCTTTCTTTCTTTCTTTCTTTCTCTCTTTCTCTCTTTCTCTTTCTTTCTTTCTTTCTTTCCTGACACATGTAATTTTGTATAGTCTAATATAATATATAAATAAAAAGTATTACTATTATTATTATTATTAGTGGGTAGTAGTAGTATTAAATTGCTGTTATATTAGATATAAATAAATATAATGAAAATAAAATAAATGTGTATATATTAAAATTGCTTATATTATATAAATTAATAAACTAAAAGCAATAATGTTTTTATAATTATACATTTATTAAATATATTATTATTAAATTAATTACAAAGAGATACATATTTTTTAAAAATACAATAAAATAAATGTGTGTATAAATACTTTTAATATAATCTATATAGTTTTGTGTGTCTAAATATATTACAATTATGTATTATATAAAAAAGTTACTATATTATATAAAAAAAATAAGTAAAAAATTTAAAATATATATTATATTTATAAATGTATTATTATATTATAGCATAGCATAGCATAGCATAGCTTGCCTAATCAGTTTATAGCTTGCATGTTCCATTATATCTTGCAGATCATTCAGATCATGCTTTTCAATTTCTCCTATTACATTTACACAAGGACTCTCAATGATTCTAATTTCCTTGGAGTGGATTGATGTGCAAAATATCCAGTTTTTAAATATCCAATCCATATGATGTTCTTCATTAATTTCCCTCTTTCCGAAGCTGAGCCAGAGGTTTTATCCGTGATTTCTTTCATTGGATGCATCACAGCAAGCTGTCTGTAAACTGGAATCTCATTCAGCCTGTTTTGTGAGGAGGTTTCTCTTTAGTGGATGGTTTGGACCCGTAAACGCTCCACCTACACAGTGTGTGGAGGCACTTTTGCAGTGCGGTTTCCACCTTTCTCTCTCTCTGGCTGTATGAATGGGTCTGTGGGCGTTTCTCCCTGTTGTGCGAGCGTTACCAGTGGAACGGGACAAGGACCAAATCAACAGAAGGGAGAGAACAGCCCTCGTACGCACAATGAGCATGTGTGATGTCCGTGTGTGTTTTTTTTCTGTTGCTATTGTGTGTGAGGTTGACTACTACACAGTCTGTTTTATGTAACCAGCACGCAACCTGAATGAACGACAGGGTTCCGTCTTTCCTTGCTTTAGTGCTTGAAACAAGACATTTGTGTTTTAGAGTAAGTTTACTTCTGACAGCTTTAACACCGTGTAATATTTTCAGTGTTAAAATACTTTCTCCTGGGAACAGACTTCCTTTGCAGTGCACTAGGGAGATGATTGATTGAGTCAAAACCATAGAAACAGAGAGAGTGGGCAACATCCTAGCAACCAGTGAGAACACTCTCAACTGCCTTACAACCACTAAGAAAATCCTAGAGAACATCTAACAATGCCCTTGCAACAAACAGCCTAGTCTCACAATGACCTAGCGATCACCTAAAACACCATAGTCACCACCACAGAACTGTAGAAACCATCAAGAACACAATTAGCAACACCTTAGAGACCACCTAGAATTGTAAAACGCCCCAGAACAACCTGACAACCACCTAGCAACACCCTAGAGACCATATTGAACACCCAGCCACAGCCTAGTAATGCCAAAGCAACCATCAAGATCACATTTGTAGCAGTCTAGCAACATCTTACATAGAATCACATAATGCCCCAGAACACCCTACCAACAGCTTTGAAACGACATAGCAGCCATTAAGAACACATTAGCAACAGCCTAGCAACACCCTAGGGACCACCTAGAATCACATAATGCCTCAGAACACCCTACCAACAGCCTAGCAACACCCTAGAGACCACCTAGAATCACGTAATGCCTCAGAACACCCTACCAACAGCCTAGCAACACCCTAGAGACCATATTGAATTGTATAACACTCCATAAAACCCAACCAACAGCCTAGCAAAGCCATAGCTACCATCAAGAACACATTAGCAACATTCAGGCAACACCCTAGAGACCACCTAGAATCAAATAACAATGCAGAACACGCTACCGATAGTCTAGCAACACCCTAGAGATGGCCTAGAATCGCATCATGCCACAGAACACCCTACCGATAGCCTAGCAACACCCTAGAGACCATATTGAATTGTATAACACCCAACCAACAACCTAGTAATGCCATAACAACCATCAAGAACACATTTGTAGCAGTCTAGCAACACTCTAGAGACCACATAAAACCCCAGAACACCCTACCAACAGCCTAGCAACACTCTAGAGACCACCTAGAATCACATAACGCTCCAGAACAGCCTAGCAACACCCTAGAGACAATATTGAATTGGTTAACACCCCAGAACACTGCACCAACAGCCTAGAAATACCATAGCAACCATTAAGAACACATTAGCAACAGCCTAGCAACACCATAGAGATTACATAGAATCACATAAAACCCCAGAACACCCAACCAACAGCCTAGCAAAACCCTAGAGACCATATTGAATTGTATAACACCCCAAAACACCCTGCCAGTAGTCTAGCAATGCCTTAGCAACCATCAAGAACACATTTATAGCAGTCTAGCAACGTGCTAAAAATACCTAGAATCATATACAACCCCAGAACACCCTAGTAATGCCATAGCAACCATTAAGAACACATTAGCAACAGTCTAGCAACACCCTAGAGACCACCTTTAAACAGCAGTTGCTATTATTCTTGTGTAATCGAGTTGTTTTTCCATTCTGGCTGGTGACATTAGTGGTGCAGAAATTGCACACTTCAGCTTTATGCAAATGAGTTGCATGTTAATGGGAATAGCCAATTAATGTCTAGATAGATTGTGCTGTTCTGTGTGTATTTTTGGCTTTATGGTTCTGTTATTTATTTATAGATTTTTGTTTTCATACAGTCAGCCATAATGCTGTTTAGATGGAAATGAAGTGCAGGTCTTGAATAGGAGCTTCAGTTGTTGAATTCGCAAAATGCAAAGAGAAAAAAAAATCAATAGTGTTCTAATCTAGTCACATCTGAAGTCATTTCAGTATCTCCCTCCTGATGAGAGAGGAGCGTACGCTTGTCCTTCTGAAAGAAAAGAGGAAAAGAAATTAGACAAATAAATAAAGCTGCATTTTTTCCCACTTTCAACAGACAGGAGGACGTTGTGTTTCCAAGGCAACAGTCTGCCTGCTGCAGAACAAGAGAAGAGGGAGTGTGTGGGCAGGAGGCAGGCACATAGAAGCATGCACGCATTCAAGCTTGCTCTCTCTCTCTCTTGCATTCACACGCTCACTCGCTGCAGCCATGGCTTGTGACAGAGTTCAAAGGCCAGTAGGATCCCAGTGACAAGTTGTTGCACGCTTGTTCTTGAAGAAAGAGCAGGACGCTGGCAGCGCACTGGGAAAATCTGCACCTCACCTGATGAATAAAGACCTCTGCCTCTGTAACTCGTGCCAAGCCTGTTCGATTAAAACCGAATGCTTGGATTCTCGGCCATCACTTACTTTAAATGAATGCCTTATGTTCAATACGAGTTAAACTCAATTGGCAGCAGTTGTGGCATAATGTCGATTTTCCACTGGAATAATTACCTTAGACTCGTATTTTAGTTTATTTTTTTTTACTTGCAGTGAAATTGAAAAGGGTTTAAAAGCAGAAATGTGGAGCTTGTATTTTGACATTTGCATCATTTCTTACTAAAATGTGCAATTTGACCTGCATAACACAACTGTTTGTTATCGTTTAAAAATATTTTATTATTAAATTGATTTAGTGTCTTATATGTATGTAAATGTAAACACAGAAGTCTACACATGTACGTGTATGCAAATAATAATAATAATAATAAATAAAATCAACAAAATCCCAAATAAAACAATGTATTTATTTTCTAATATATAAATAAATAAATATATGTACATGTTGTTGTTAATAATAATATTAATAAAATAAAAAAATCATACATTTTACAAATATCCCAAAATAGTATTTATTTATTGAATTTCTTACTTAAATGTGTATTTGAGCTGTATAACAATAACTGTGTGTTATTGTGTATAAAACATTTTAGTTATTAATTGATTTATTGTCTTAGACTTCTATATATGTACAATTATATATATGCATGCATGGGCATGTAAATAATAATAATAATAATAAAATATACAATAAAAATTTCTTTAAATGATTTATTTACTAATATGTAAATGTAAATAAGTTGATGTATGTACATGTGCACGTGTCAATAATTATTATTATTATAATAAAATACACAACTTAAAAACTTAAAATATATATTTTTATTTATTTATTACTTAAATTAAAAATTTGAGTTGTATATTTGTTTAAAAATGGCCATTTTTGAAGTTGGACTGCTTGTCTAGGTGGATGCATTTTTTGTTAAGCATAACTGATGTGATTCCTGTGAATTTTCTCCAAGTAAAAGCCCCCTTTTTGGTATTCTCCCTCATATCCTGTGAAGTTACTAGGATTATCGGCTTTACCAGCATGGTCATGACAAGATCAAGGTCAGCAAGCATCTGCTGTCACACTAGTCTTAATGTTTCAGACTACCTTAAAAAGCATAGGCTGCTTTTTAAAATTTACCCTATTTTTCAGATTTATTTATCAGTATAGTTACTTTTTTTATTTATTTTTTTTATTTGATAGTCAAAATTATTTTCTGTAATAACTGACTTTAATGCCACAAATACTATTAACAACTTGGGCCTGGAAAATTAATTTAAAGGGATAGTGCACCCCAAAATTATAATTTTTTCAACTTATCCTTATTTCATTTTAACATTTCTACTTTATTCCAAATTTTAAACATACTTTTTTTTTTTTTTTTTTTTTACATTTATCAGATATATTTAAGTATACTTCAGTCATATGTGCTTTACTGCAACCAAGGTATTTTTTTTAACTGAAGGATAAATCAGAATTATCTTCTGTAGTAATATCTTTATGCAACAAATGGTGTTAATAGAACCTGAAAAATTAATTTAAATGGAAAGTGTACCCAAGATGAAAATTATCATTAACTTGCCTTTATTTTGTGGATCAGAAAAGAGAAGTGTCCAGGATATTCAGGCTACTGTTTTCTATACAATGAAAGTGACTGTCATGGACAACAGCGTACCGTAAGGCAAGATTATACTGAAATATAATTGAAATTCTGGCAAAGATATGATATTGTTTCAGAACATTTGGAGTGTACAGTATAAATTTTTTTAAAAATTGTATGGTTATATTTATGGTTCTTTTTGAAACTTGGCAGACCCAGTCCCCATTTACTTCCATTGTATAGGAAGGAGCAGCTTGAACATTGAGCTCAGTATCTTCTTCTGTGTTCTATGGAGTTAAATGAGGACAGAATTTGACTGTTTGGTTGAACTCTTCTTTTAAGGTTCAGCGTTTGGAGTGGGTGGACGCAGGACGGTATTAGGACTCAAACTGTACAAGGTGTTCTGGATTCCTCCACACATCAGTAGTGATTTAGGGTGATTGAGGAGCCAGGTTGTCAGAGGTGGATTAAACCTAGTCTCGGATTATAAAAGATATTGGACAGCAAATCAAGACAGACTGTGAAAAATAAGTTCACTAGTCTTCTTAATCGCAGAAACAGCCCTGAGATTTAGTTGCCACAAGTTTAGCCTGAGTGACAGAACCGAGACAAACTATTTCACTAGGAATTTGGCTGCTTTGGTTTCAAATATCTTGAAAATACAGGTACGCTTCTTCCTGCTGTTTTGTAAAGTATAGGGGTTTGAATAGCCGTCAGCGTAATGGATCTAATCCACTTCTGAACCAAAGTCGTCCCAGCTTCCCCTTTAACAAAACCCCGACTGAGCCTTTCAAGCCATGTTTCCCAGTGTATCTTGAGTCCAAGGGCCGGAGTGTAATCCAGCGAGCTTTGTCAGGGCATTCAAGCTGCTGTTGTCAACTAATGTCCGCTTTGTTTTACGAGCGACTCGTAAACTCCTCCCCATCTGTCAAGCCGGAGATGTCACGCAACAAATGGAGTTGGTTAAAAGTGGAGATTTTTCTCTGGTGAGGACACATTGCATGGTCTTCGTGTTTTGTTACAATGTGAATGAGCAACAAAAGCGTCTTTGAGGCTTTTAATGGAGACCCTGTACAATTGCTGTTCTATTAGTCCAAGAGCTGCATGTGTTGGATGTTTGTTTCAAGTGCAAGGAACTGTGGGCGTAGATGAGTGTGATGACCAATCACTCTGTGGAATTGAAGAGAAATTAAAAGAAGTTAAAACTAGATTATGTTTTCTGTAGAGATCTTTTCTGTGCCAATGAGATGGGGGAAAAAATGGCATATATAATATTAATGTATTATAAATAGTAATATAACAACAAAATCAGATATTATTTGATAGATCTTATTATAGATTTATTTTTAAATATTCTAATATTTCTATACTATTTTATAGTTTTTGCTTAAACGTGTGTGTGTGTGTGTGTGTGTGTGTGTGTGTGTGTGTGTGTGTGCAATACTACTACTACTACTACTACCACTAATAGTAAAAATAAAAATGATGACGACAATACTACTACTAATACTAATAATAATGATAATAAATTATACAATTTAAATACCACCCCAGAATTTTTATATATATATATATATATAGAGAGAGGATTGATTGATTGATATATTTTCATATGTATATATATATATTTATATGTATGTGTGTGTGTAAAACTATAAGTCTATGTATGTGTATATGTACTTGTAAAATACAAATAAAATGTAAAAAATTATTTATTTAAATATATATATATATTTTAATTTATTATATAAAAAATATGTATTTATTGTTTTATGCATTTTATAATACATAAACATAAATATTTATGTCTGTGTGCATGTAAACATCAATAAATAAATAATCCCAAAGTTTTAAAATATTTATTTATTTATTGATAGATAGATTTTGTGTGTGTGTAAATATTTAAGTATATGTTAATAATAATAATAATAAATTTAAGAACTATCCCTAATTAAAAAAGTTTGTTTGTTTTATGTATTTTATAATATATAAAGATAAATATTTGTCTATTTATGCATGTAAAAATCCCAAAGTTTAAAAATATCTACTTATTTATTGATTTTATTTAGTATTCCTAATTGCACGTTTTTAAAAGAAAAAGCTAATATCAGTAAGTAATCGTTATTATACCAGCCTGGTTGCTAAGGAGTTTGCAGTGAATTGCAACCGGTTGCTAGGGTGATTTAAGCAGTAACTAGGTTGTTGCTTACCAGCTCATGGCACTTTAGTCTCTAGATCCCTCCGTGAATGTAAATCTATGGGATTTCTTTCCCACTATTATCATCTGCTAGACGAACACCTCCTAGTCTGATTGCTTAGAAAAGTAATAGCACACCTCCCCTAAGAATGTTTTGCGATAGCATTCACATATGTAGTAAAAAAGTACCGTAAAGTTTAATACTTATTGTTAGTGGTTCATTCAATAAGTAATAATAGTGATGCTTGCCTTCATGAAATCGCTAGTTAAACTTTCTGCATGTGTTGTTGAATGGCAGGAGCCTGTTAGGTTGGCAGGGCATCCTCCACGCTGTTGTGCTTGCGTAACGTAACGCCACACACACACACACACACACACACAAACACACCCCCACAGGCAAAACAGAAATCTTCTGATGCTGTAGTAATACACTCTGACAAGGTGTTTGTGAGGAATAAGTGACCAAAGGAATAAAGAAGGTGCTTATTTATTTTGTTTGTATTAAAATTAATTATCTTTTGAGATCTTATTTTGGGGATTCAACCATCGAGTCGTGAGCAAAGCAAACCTTGAAGTTTGAAGACCGCCATATGTTACTGGCTGCAAACAACAGAATCAAGATCTCAAAATAAAAGTTGTTTGAAGCTAGTATTGTGATGAGGATCACAACATTTTCTGCTGCTTGTTCACACGATCAGTCAAATGCAATCTTCTTTTGTAAACCGTGTGATGTCTGCACAGAGATTCAAGAGAAAATCAACAAATTTGATGCCAGCACCACAGAAATGCTTTCATTGCGAATGCTGAAATGAGAGAGCAGCGTGAACTTGCCCCTCGGTGAGCGAAAACACGCCGTGCAGAAGCGGCTTTTAGCGGATTTGAGTCAAAATATGTCAAGTCATTGTGCAATCTAATATGTAAATGCATGTCATTATAAGCTAACACATCCTTTTACAGAAATCTGCTGTAAATGAATTAATGTGCTGTCAATACAAACCCGATTTCAGAAGAAAATGGGATGCTTGCACATGCAAAAATTTGCTGGGTTGCTAAATGGTTGGTGTAAGGTGTTTCAATTGTAAAGAGTTACACTCTGAAGTTTGGTTAGGCGTTTGTTTAAATCAAAGTATATGCGATATCACAGTGAAGAAAATGCACACGCTTCATAAAACAGTAAGCAACAGAAGATGCATGTACACAAAAGAGCACATTCATCATATCCAGCTTTAGTGTACTTTAGAGAGATCTAATTTTATTAAGAACTCAATTTTCAGATGAAGTGTTTTTCCTTCTGGAGGCTTCAAACTGAACTCCTGCAAACTGATGATTACAGATTCTATGTATATTCTTTACCTTGGCTAAATCGTATTTTTGAGATATGCAATATTATATAGTCATATTTTTTAAACCTCAACTCAGAGGTAGAATGTGTTCCAGCTCACGACAGTAACAACGGCCCCTGCAGGAACAGAGGCAGGCTTACCGTCTTTCCTCAGGGAAATATCTGTCATTCTAAGGCTTGTCTTAATTTGTAAAGGTTCCAGGGGAAATTTGTACAGCTCTGCTGAACTCTATCAGCTCCTGTGGGTCAGAATTTCAGGCAGAATCCATTATTACTGTTTACTCGTAACAATACCCAGTCAAGGTACTGATCATTTCTGTGAAAATGTAGTACATTGTATTTTTCTGACCTTCAGATCCTCAGATTTGTACCATCATTTGCATAATTATTATGCCATTGTTATGCACTATTGCTCAATTATTATGTACCATTACTCAGAGGGCTTAAAATTAAAGATGGAATATTAAAATTCTAGACCGCATGTTTGATTATCAGTAAATGTTAGCTCTTCAGTTTTTTCATGAATCCCAGAAGAGTGTTTGCTAAGGCATGCATCACTATTACTATTTTTTTTATTATATAATGATTTATGTTTATTTACTTAAATCATATTGTATTATATATTTATATTATTTTTTTAATCTGAATTGGTGGATTTATTTGTTCATTTATTTATTTAAATTCTAATTATGCGGTATTATGTTTTATGGATTTATTTTCAATAGGTATTTGCCATTTTTTTTAATTAATTTTTTATATTTTTTAATTTAATTTTTTAATTGTATTTATTTATTTATTTGTATATGTTGAATTATTTCAATTACATGCTATTATCTTTCTTTTATATTTTAACTTATTTTTACTGTTTAATATTATTTTTATTTTCTACATTTGAATGTACAGTTTTTATTTATTTATTGTGTATATTCAATTTTATTATTTTATTTTATTTTTAATCTGTATTAGCCAGCATTTAATTTATTATTATTATTATTATTATTATTATTCGTTGTAATAGTAGTGTTGTTGTGATTAATATTAATATTATTATTTAAATTTATATTACATTTTATTTTTATTTCATGTGTATTATATTCCATTATATATCTTTATTGGCTGTATTGGATATTTATTGGTTGATATTGTGTGTTTAATTCACTTGTAGCATAGTTCGTACCATTCTTAGCAAGCATGTACAACTACCCTATCAACCATATAAACACCCTAACATTGTGATAGTAAGTTCTGCATGGTTAGGCACCACTGTACAATCTAGTTACAAAGTGATTTTATTAAAATCTCCATTAATACTTTGAGTGAGTGCTTTTGTACAATACAGTTGTGTCAATACAGATTTGCTCAGTATGTAGTTTTGTGGCATAAATAGATGATCTCTTCTGTTGAGCAGCTGATGTGTTGTACGTAGGTAGAGCTTATGTTGGGATTTAGCCCAGCATCCCCCGCGTTTACTGCCAAAGTGTGGCTCGAACACAGACTAAACTTACACAGGCGAAGCTCATACATTCACGTGCTCGTTTTATCTCACGAGGCTGTTTTCCTTCTCCAATCTCTCCGTCTCGACCATCAAAGGGCAATTTGTTGTGCCGGCATGTTTCTAACTTATCACCTCGGCATCTTGAACAACTTGCAGCCCCTCCGGGTTCATTTTTACGCCAAACAAATGAGTTTTGACGTTGTCGGTACAAGTTCTCTCGAAAAAGCCAATGTCGCTGTTCAATGAAAGTCAATAACACATTACCTTTTAAAATAGCTTGCTCTAATTAGCTCTTGTGGTTTTGAAAGGAAACGGGTACAAAACAGACTTATATTTAATCATTTTATGTACCTTATTGGATGTACCTGTGCTGAACAATGGCTATTGACTTCTTTCTCTGCAGGTGTGGTGGCGTGGAGACTCCCGGTGCGTGTGATTGTTTAAATTTAGCCGGTACACTGTGGAGGTTGGTAATGAGGAATGGTGCTTGTGCCAGACTCGTGACTTTCCACCTTCACAGAAGTGTGCAGGTAGTCCCTGCTCCTGGTGATTGATTTAATGAGTCTGGCTTTACCTGCCTCTATTTATAGGCCGATAAGGTATTACAGTGTGAGAATGAGGTGGGGGGCTAATCTGATTGTAGCCAATTTCTGAGAAACGTGATGGAGGCAGAGGTTGTAATGTGGTACAGAAGTGAAGGCGACGAGGTGATTTAGCCTAATAATAGGGAGTGAAGATTATATAAAGGGATTTAAAGGGATCATAATTACCTCGACAGGACTGTCATAACCTTCTGGAATCATACTATCCCTGCTGAAAAAAACATCTTAGTCCAGCTTAAAATGGTTTTAGCTCTTTTAAACTTGGTCAAGTATGGATTTACCTGGTTTAGTTGGTCTCCCAGACTGATCAAGCTGGTATGTACCTGGTTTAATTGGGTTCACAGCCTGGTCAGACTGGTGTTTACCTGGTTTAATTGGTCTCCCAACCTGTTCAAGCTGGTGTTTAGCTGGTTAAGTTGGTTTCCTAGACTGATCAAGCTGGGGTTTACCTGGTTTAGTTGGTTTCCCAACCTGGTCAATCTGGTGTTTACCTGGTTTATCTGATTTCTCAGACTAGTCACACTGTTGTTTAGCTGGTTTAGTTGATTTCCCTGCCCGGTCAGATTAGTGTTTACCTTTAGTTGGTCTCCCAACCTTTTCAAGCTGGTGTTTACCTGGTTTAGTTGGTCTCATAACCTGTTCAAGCTGGTGTTTACCTGGTGTAGTTGGTCTCATAACCTGGTCAATCTGGTATTTACCTGGTTTAGTTAGTCTCTCAACCTGTTGAGGCTGCTGTTTACCTGGTTTAGTTGGTTCCCATAACAGCCAAGGCGGTGTTTACCTGATTTAGTTGGTTTTCCAACCTGTTCATGCTGGTGTTAACCTGGTTTAGTTGATTTCCCATGATAGCCAAGGCAGTGTTTACCTGGTTTAGTTGGTTTCCCAACCTGTTCAAGCTGGTGTTAACCTGGTTTAGTTGCTTTCCCAGTCTGGTCAATCTGGTATTTACCTGGTTTAGTTAGTCTCTCAACCTGTTGAGGCTGCTGTTTACCTGGTTTAGTTGGTTCCCATAACAGCCAAGGCGGTGTTTACCTGGTTTAGTTGGTTTCCCAACCTGTTCAAGCTGGTGTTAACCTGGTTTAGTTGCTTTCCCAGTCTGGTCAATCTGGTGTTTACCTGGTTTAGTTAGTCTTCCAAATTGTTCAAGCTAATGTTTACCTGGTTTAGTTGGTCATCCAGCTGGTGATTTAGCCAGACCAAATTAATGCCCAACACCTCTCTAAAATGTGCAAAGTAAACCAGCCTAAGTAGATTAGTGGCTAGCTAAGACCAACAAACCATCTTCATTTTAAAAAATTTTTTTATTCTTTACTCGCAAACAACTGGAAAGGTTGTGGAAAAGTCATGGTTTTGAGCTTTGAGACCATGCCCCCTGTAAGGAATATAGCAGATGTTGTAGTTATTTTCCTGTCTCTATGCTCAATGTCCTGTTTGTCAGGATTGGGCTGTAAGAAGTTTTGAATATTCATGTTTTCCAAGATTGAAACAGGAGTGTGTAGATGAAGGCTTGTGTTTGTATGCTATCTGATTGTGAGTGTATGTGAGTGGGCATGCTCTCCAGCTCTCAGAAACTAAAGGAAAATGGATGAACAAGCCAAGCTTAACAAACTAACATCCTTATAATTATATTTTTTAGTCGGCACTGATGGGCGTCGTAGGTAGTGCGTCGACATGTAACGCTCTTGCGCTTCGGGCGTCCCAATCCCGTCCCGCCTCTCTCGCTCCCACTTGGCTTCTTGTCAACTAACTGTCCTATCATAATAAAGGCAAAAAATGCCAAAAATAAATCTTAAAAAAAGAAAAATTATTTATAATATCAGTCTAATATCAGTGTTTTGTTTTATTTTACTTGTGCTTTATTTAAATTACAGAAAATAATTTTTAATAGTTTTAGTTGATAATACAGTGGCATGCACAACTCATGGTCAGGAAATAGATTTGTAAGCATATATGATCGTAACACTAATATGCCTGCATCTCACTCCAGGTATCATTAGAACTGGGCTGTTCAATAAAAACGTTCTATCTTTATACACAACTTAATTTACATAATCGAATTAGCTATGGCACCCATTTGACACCAGTTTCTCAGTTACGAAATTAGTATGCAAATAAGATCCTGTGAAAACAAGCTGCCAATTTAGACCTTTCTTATTCAATATATGACAGTATTGTTGAATAAATTATATGCAAAGTCATTTCATCACGATGATTGAAGTCATTCAGCCCTGATTTAATTTCATGTGCACTCAATAGCATATTTACAATACACCAGTTATAGATGTGCAGAAAGTGCTACATATTGAAAGTCAAATTTCATTACGGAATTTATTTAACGGTTCAATGGCACAAATGCATATGTAAATGTAGCAATATTTTTAAAACCATTCATTTGATAGAAAAATGGAGAGAAACGTTTATGCAATGCAAAAAGTGCCCAGAATAAGTTTTTTAACTTTTCTCTCCTTTTTTTTTTTACATTTAGTTTAAGTATTATATCTTGTTCTATTAACAGGGTCCAAAATGAACTTTTTAGCACCCATGTCAAGTGAATTAAGAACAAACACCTGCCATAATGTTTTTTTGCTGGACAGTAAAACTTTATTGTATTGTGTTTGTATTTTATTGTATATTGCATTTATTTATTTTTTTTGCACAAGACAACATCTTTTTAAAATGTAACATTTATTGTATTTTACATTTACATAAAATAATAAATTTTAAATATAAAATAATGCAAAAAAATTGCATTAAGCATTATGTAGTATTTTGCATTATTTTACTATTTCTGCACTTATTAAAATAATAAATTTTAAATGCAAAATAATGAAACACTAATTACTGTACTTTTGCACGTAATAAAATCATACATTTAAAATGTAAAATAATGCAAAATTTAAGCATAATGCACTTTTGAAGTATTTTACTATACATTTGAACACAAAATTATTTTAAATTAAAATAATGCACAACTTTCTGTTAAGTGTAAGGCAAAAAATTTAGCTTGCTTTTACTTAAGAATACATTTACAAAATTAAGGCATGAAAGCAAAAAGAATTTTGCATCATTTTACTCTATTTTTGCATTTATTGAAACCATTTTTAAATGCGAAATAATGCAGAATGTATTTTGTATTAATACTTATGGCATTAATTATATATTTTTTCTTCATCATGTTAACGTTATCATGACAAATTATCTAGTTGTTGATTTTTTTTTAAATAGTTAATAGTATCCCTCTTGGCATCATGTAAATATGATGATAGATATAAAGTAAGGGCATCTTCTGAATTTTCCTGATTTTAACTTTTTGCAGTAACCACCTTAGATCCCTTTGAGTCAGTGCTTTATTCAGTTCTTCTGAATTACCTCTGATGGTGGAGTGTGGGAGGAGAATGTCTTCCACTGACATCTATAAGCTCCATGGCCTGCCATTATCTTCTGAGCATCTGTGGCTTTGGACAACCGACGCATTAACTGACAAACGCCACCCCTAGCTGCCATTATACCCCCTGATAACCAGAGTTTGATTACTCCCATTCAGACTCAAGCTGCAACATGCTATTAGCTTATGATGAAGACGGTTGTGGATCCCTGATGCTGTCTGGCTCTGTATACGTGACGCATCCTGGTCACAGACAGTGCAGAGCCGGCTGGCATGAACGGAAGCTCTATTAAATTAGCTGACGCTGCGAGCTAAATTGAGTTTTTGGTTTATTTCACATTCTGTTGATTGCATTAGCGTAGCATTAATTGAGAAACTGCTAATTTTGAGTCTTCGTGAAATTCTCTTCAGCGCAAAAGCTGGCAGGATCTGAATAGACATGTGGAATTAGCATGGGGCGAATGTTGAAAATTAAGGTGATGTGCAAAATGTTTTCAGCCTAAGTTGATTTTCAAGGTGGTTTGAAGTGGCATTGAGGTAAACCTTTTTGACATGAGCATATAGGCCTGGAAATATTACATGTCAGAGTGTGTGCTCTGAAATAAGCCAGTAGTAATTCAGTTTTAGTGTAGACAAAGGCCAGACACATACTTTATGTATAAGTACACAAAGGTAAACACTGTGACAGTAGTTGAAAACTGACCGTGGAAGACAGTTATGCTAATGTCTGCTGGAATGTTTTTCTTTCTGTTCCGTCTTATTTTCATGCTTTTAGTTTTTTCTTGTTGTTTGCTTTTTCATTAAACAACAACAATAATAAATGTTATTTGTTTTATATATATATTTTAATTGATATTGACCTATATTGGATGATGATGATCTAATAATAGTAATAATAAATATAAATTTGATATGATATTTATTTTAATTGATGCTGGCCTATATTGAATAATAGTAATAATATATATTATATAATATAATAGTTATTATTATTATATAATTATTATTTATTAGTGCTAGTTTCCACAGCTCAAGGTTGCTTTACATTAGTAATTTGTTAATTAGTTTATTTGTTCTTTCTTCCTTTCTAGATTTTGTTCTTTATTGCTTGATTCTTGAAGTCGTTCATTCTTTTTCATTTTTTCTTGTTTTCTTGTCTTTTTCTCTTTTATCTTTACTGTAGTAAAGAAATAGTATAGAAAATTTAAATGTTAAATATCATTGCATCCTTATAATGCGTCCACATTGAGCGTGTTACAGTCACACCCAATCAAAAGACATTTGATATACTGTTATATGGAGGATGATATTGGACCAATGGCATTCCACGGTAGGCGGAGCTATCCAGCACAGTGCTGCAGCAATTACTATAAATGGCATAATGTTTGTCAAGATAACAGTTTACAATGAAAACTCTTATGGACCTCTTTTCCCGATGTTTTCTTATAGTCAGGAATATTGTGACTCCACCCCAACCCTCTCTCTTTGTCTCTATCTCTCTCTCTTTGTCTTTCTTGGCATCTCTCTCTCAGAGGGTTAGCTCTGACAGCTGCACAGAGCTTGACTCATTGGTATGTCTCACGAAGCACCGAAAGAATGAGTGGAGAATGCAGATGGGCAAAATAAAGCACAGCGCTGGCCGGAAGATGCCCTCATCATTAAAACAACACCTGCTTCTTTCTGCAGCATCAGCGCGTCAATTAAACCCATCAGACCAGCCACTTTCTCTTCGTCCTCAACAGGTGGAGGGTGCGTTTGCGTCTAGTTAGCCAAAGGAACGTTTTTCCAGGATTTTGTTGATAATAAGTAGAGTATTTTGCTGAGAGTGTTTTTTGTGCTGGTATCTTGGCTGGTTTAGGTCTGCTGTGGACAGCTGTCTCCCAAAGTTTTTCATATTCTTCATATTCTGTCCAGTGGTTAGTTGGCAGCAGTGACGGGCTGATATTTGCCTCCTTAAATTGATTTCCAGAAGCATTTTTTATTTTATAAGGGCATTTTTCTTCCTTTATTCGATGCGTGCATTATCTTTCATGTCAAATTCTTACATTTAATCAATAAATGGTGAAGAGACACTGTAGGCAGTTACCAATCTAAAGAAATTAGTATCAACAAAATCCATTTTTGCACAGCAGAAGTGGCACAGAAGCTGCCTCGAAAGCAGCATTTTTATGTATGTAGCCTGAAATTTCTGTCACATAAATGATGCTTTGATTAAGGTTTTAAAAATATTTTAAATAATAAAATAGTTTTTTAATGAAATTACACTTTATTATATATATATATATATATATATATATATATATATATATATATATATATATATATATATATATATATATATATATATATATATATATATATATATATATAAATAAATTTTTTTTAACATATATTATACATAGATATATGTGTGTATTATATATTTTAAAAATCTAAATATAATTTTATATATATATATGATTTTCAGCTTCTGCATCATTACCGCAATAATTATGCTATAATAGTAGACAATATCACACACGTTCTGTGTTTTCTTGGTTTTGTTTTTCCTAAAGCGGGTTCATTGACAGACACGGTGTCTCTCCATATCCGTTGTGTATTCCGGATGATCTCACCGGGTTTTGTTTTATTAACTCTGGCCTCTCGTCTGATTGTTTGTCGTAGCCATCGACTGTATTTCTGTCTGGCTTCCATTAGCCACAGCGGGCTGAAGACGTGCCGTGAGTCACTGTGTGTTGGCTGTCACACCTGTCTTTCTCCCACCGGCCACTGTTGGCCAAATATAGTCCGGTCCTGTGGAGGAAAGCACTATGGGATAGCTCTGGCATGAAAGAATACTTGTTCGGGAATGCCTACAGACGTGTTTTCTTGGTGTAAAGTCGTCCTGTTGACCTCGCTCGGTGTTTGGATTCTGTCCTTGTCCTCGTTTTGGCCCGTTTAAATAGCGTAGCAGATGTTTTTTGTTTACAAGTAGTCGAGGGAGTGTTGGGAACGGAGCCACTGAAGCTAGTCGGTCCCTGAACGTGGTTCGTCCCTGGACGAGAGGGTAATTTGATCTTTTACTTTTAAAAACTTTGAGACTATAAAAGGACACAAAGTACTCGAGCGTTCCCAGGAACCCTCCTGTGAAGTGCTGTGAGGAAACGAGGAAAAACGCTTATCACAAGCACACACGCGATCAAGCTTTCCTTCAAAGTGTCATTTTGTCCAGTTTGATGTGATGTAATGAGCAAAAGAGGCTCGTTTGGATGTTTCTATATGAATACATGTGTGATGCTGCAGTATGAGGAGGACACTGCGTTCTTACTTTCTTTTCTTTCTTTCTTTTGTTTTAGTTTGTCCTTTCTTCCTTTCATTACTTTGTCCTTTGATCAAATTTTGTTTGATCTTGCTTTTTTTCAATCTTTTGTTGTTTCTTCAATGTTTGTTCATGCTGGTTTGCTTTATCTCTTGCTTTATTTTCATTTTTTTCTTTTGTTCTTCTTTCCATCAGTTTGTTTGTTTTTGTGTTCTTGCTTGTTTGGTTTATCTCATTTTATTCTCAGTTTTTCCATTTGTTCTTCCTTCCTTTGTTTCTCCTTTCTTGTTTTTATTTGGTTGTTTTGTATTTCCTTTCTTCCCACCCTCACTCCTATCCTTCCTTCTCTCTTTCCTTCCTTTCTTTCCTCAGTGTTTTTTGATGTTGCTTTTGAGGTTATTTCTTTAACCTTATATATTTCCTTTCTTCCTTAATTTATTCATCATTCCTTCTGCTCTTTATTGCTCTAATTTATTAGTTTTTCTTTTCATTTCATTTTTTTTGGTTGTTTGTTTGTTCCTTTTCTTCCTTTTTTTCTATTACCTAATTTTTTCCAAGTGCTTTCTCTCCATCCATTCCCTTCTTCCTGTTCTTTTGTGTTTTGTTCTTTCTTGCTTTCATGCATTCCTTTGTTAGACATTCCTTCTTTCCTTCCTTCCTTTCAGTTGTTTGTGAAAAGATCGAATTGTGATATTTTATACTCTTGTGAAATCAATCTATCTATCTATCTATCTATCTATCTATCTATCTATCTATCTATCTATCTATCTATCTATCTATCTATCTATCTATCTATCTATCTATCTATCTATCTATCTATCTATCTATCTATCTATCTATCTATCTATCTATCCACATACATACAGCATATATATTTTGAAAATATTTACATGTATATATTTGTATTCATATGATTTATATTTTTATTATATAAACATATTTTTCTTAAATATATACATGCATGTGTATTTATATACATAATAAATATACACAGTACACACACATATTATGTAGACAAACTTTTATTTTGGGTGCGATTAATCGTTTGAAAGCACTAATATATATATTTGTATTTTACACTACATCTGTAAAATGATAATATTTTGTGATTTGATCATTGCAAAGCCATGTTGTCATTTTGGTTTTATCATGATTAACCATGCAGTCCAATTTGTTTGTTTGTTCTTCTTTGCTTTCATTCAATCAATATTCTGCTCTTCCTTCCGCTCTCTCTTTTGATGAACTGTGTCTCTGGTTGGATGCATCTTAAGATTTCAGTGTAAGGAAGCTGTTTTTAATGTTCCTGGTCTGGTTCTGCATGTTTGTGCACGTGTCGGTGACAGATGTAGAAGTGAAGAGGAAATGAATTGGTAGTCAAGTTCTCAGTGAGAGATGTTTGGATCAGACGGAAGGATAAAGCTGAGCGATGACACATTAGACACGCAGTGGTATGTAGTCATCAACAGCATCACGACACAACAGCATCCTGCAGATTACACAGATTCAGCCTGGATGAAGCTTTACAACCTCAGAGCACTGACTAGAAAAACCCTCGAATTCAAATTCTTTAAATATATCAACTTATGAATGTTTTTGAGAACGATAGACAAAGTTCTGTGGTATTGTGATGGTATTAGATTTAGGCTTGCTGCGATAGACAGTGTGTTGGCGGTGATACCGGTGTTAAGCCGCAACACCGGTTACGTCACTTGCCCACCGCAGCACCGTCCCCCACCGTCTTTTTGCGGTGGGGGACGGTTAGAGGTTTTCAGTTAGAGGACACTACAATTAAAACTGAACGTGGCACCGAACGAGCAACAGTCGCACATCACAGATCAGATTTCATTTATCATGTGAGGAGAGCGAGTCGAGCTGACTGACAAGAAGAGTGAGGTGAAAAAGACAAAAGACCATGGTGGAAAAGTTTCAAAAAGAAATGTAAAAGCGCCTGTTTTAAAAATATTTTGCATTTTGAAAAGCCTGTTGACTTCTGCCATTAATCTAAGTGATAATGGAAGTTTTTTTTTTTTTTTTAAGACATTCGTTTCTCATTTATTTGGTTCCACAGTATTTGCTGATTTTTTTTTATTTTATTTAAACCGTGTATTTTTTTTTCTTCATTATTTTACATCAAGGTGTATGCCGTCCATGCATCCAAACCTTTTTTTATTCGTTTTGCTAATAAACGTTCTTCGTTTCATAATTACTTGTTCCTTATTCTTTACTGATTTTCAGTTTTGTATACCTATTTAAACTTCATGCAAGTTATTTTATATTAGGCTTATAGGCTAGCATGGTGTATTTTTATTTGTATTATTAATAAAAGTTCTATGTTCTATGTTGTATTTTGTTGTTGCTTAAATTGAATTCAAGCAATTGATGCCGAATTGCCGCTAATTTAAAAGAGAAAGTAAAATGCGCACGGTGCTTTTATAAGCTATTTAAGCAAAAGAAAGTGTGGGAAAACTCAAACGAACTAAAAACAAACAACTGCTTGACGACAAATTGCCACAAATTTAAAAGTTAAAGTAAAATGAGCACTGTGCTAAAAGTGAAGGAAAGTGAGGGAAAGACGGAAACCTTTAAACGAACTAAAAGTAAACAACTGTTCGATGCCACTAATTTGAAAGTGAAAGTAAAACGCGCACGGCGCATACAGGCTATTTAAAACCGAAGGAAAGCGAGGAAAAGAGGGAAAACTCCCCACCATGGTGATACCGGTATTACTGGTGTTGTCACACGTCGATTAACCGGTGGGAAAATTTCCTCACTGTCACAACCCTAATTAGATTTATAATAATGTGGTATACACTATTTTTCAAAAGGTTGGGGTTGTTAAGATTTTGTAATGTTTCGGTTGCATTCTTTTATCAAAAATACAGTAAAAACAGGGAAATATTATTATAATTTAAAATAACTGTTTTCTATTTGAATATATTTTAAAATGTAATTTATTCCTGTGATGCAAAGCTGAATTTTCAGCATCATTACACCTGGTTTGTTTGTCTGACAAAACTACAGATTCTGCGTTATGATTGGTCAGATCGCCTGTCAATCAAACTCCCAGGAAAATAAGTGAATGATCTGTTGCCACTGTATGTGACCTGTTGATCTGGACTGAATGTCTGCACTAGTCTGACTAAGCAAAGTCCTGAGAATTGAGCTCCGTTCACTGATTTAAGGTCATGCCATTTGATGGAAAGCCTCGATTAGCCGACTCTGTAGGAGAGGCTTTATAGTGTTATAAGGGTTAAGTAAAGGGAAGGTAAGCTGCTGATAAAGTCACTTATTTTCTCTACTGTTTTTTCCATTAATTCCATCTTTTTGTGCTGTAACAGTAATAAGGTGCAAACATTTGAATAATGATTGGGCCTTTTGTGTTGTTGTGTGTTTTGTAGTTAACTTAGAGCTTTAAGTATTATGTATGAAACATCCCTTAACAAACACTAGCTGCTCTGCAAGCAGGACGAGTATAAAACTGTCTGTTTGTCCTCCTGGATGTGCTGTGCTTTATTAATGGTGTTTGTTAAGTCAGGCATCACCATTACTAATACTTGGGGTTAGTGTTAAACCTTGTGAAATTTATCACACATCTTGTATGTTACAGGCATGAATAATACGTCTAATTATTACTTTTCTAAAGAGTATGGAAAATAAATTGGTATATGTAAGAGATACCAGATAATGCTTTTTTCAATTTTTTTATTTCTTTCAGGAAAACCTTTGTAAGAATAATAATAATAATAATAATAATATATTTATTTTGTATAGCGCCTTTAAAAGTAGCTTTCTCAAAGCGCTTTACAGACAAGCATAACAACAAAGGAATAACACAATGTAAATACAAAAAAAAAAAAAAAAGAATAAACACATGAAATTAAGATCATGTAAAAGCAATCCTAAAATAAAATGTTTTAAGAAGAGATTTAAAAGACACTAATGTATTTGCTTCCCTGATGTCGACCGGGAGAGAATTCCAGAGCTTAGGAGCATAGACAGAAAATGCTCGGTCACCCCACGTATGAAGCCGTGTCTTCAGAACGACCAAAAGACCACGCTGAGAGGAGCGCAGATTGCGACGTGGTGTGTAAGGGATTAATAAATCAGTCAAATACTGAGGTGCCGGATTGTGCAGAGATTTATAGGCCAGCATAAGGATTTTAAAATCAATACGGTACCTAACAGGTAGCCAGTGCAGGGACTCCAGAATTATGCAATTTGTTTCGAGTGTCTCAGGAAACGTTTTAATCGTGGGTAAGAGAATAGTTGTTGAGCGCAGACAGATGCGGGGTTTACTTTGTAATGTCAGTCTGATTCATAATAACATTAGCAGTCTGTGGTGTGCTTGGCTCCTTTGGGAGATGTGATTCATTGCAAGCTCATCTCTGTTGTTTTTCTTCCATGGATCAGTAAGGCCTGCAGAGGTCATCTGTAAACTCAGACATGATAACTAAACATTTGTCTGGCCCTGTCAGTTCCTCTTGCCATGTTTCTCTGAAAGATCTGCAAGTTACAGCACTGTTTATACATAGACCTATTTTATTTTATTTTATTTTGTTACCTGAACTTATTTTTAAATGTATTTGTAGTCTTTTATTTTTATTTAATTTTATTTTTTAGTATTTTATTATACTATAGTAACAGTTTATTTTATTTAAATTTATATATTATTTATATATTAGTTACCTGAACTTATTTGTTGTCTTTTATTATTTTATTTTTAATAACTTATTTTATTTTTTTAGCATTTAATTTTTATTTTTTATCTTATTTTATTTGTTTTTTAAATTTTATTTTAAATTTATATTATTTTACAGCAAGTTTTTATTTTATTTTATTAGTTACCTGAACTAATAAAATAAAAACTTGCTGTAAAATAATATAAATGCATTTGTAGTCATTTATTGTATTTTATATTTTAGCATTTTATTATACTATAGTATCACTTTATTTTATTTTATTTAAATTTATTAAAAACAATTATATATTAGTTACCTGAACTTATTTTTTTAGTCTTTTATTATTTTATTTTTAATACCTTTTATTATTTTTGCATTTTATTTTTCTTATTTTATTTTTTTTTATTTTATTTAATTTTATATTATTTTATTGCAAGTTTTTATTTTATTTTATTAGTTACCTGAACTTATTTTTAAATGTATTTGTAGTCTTTTATTATTTTATTTTTAAGCATTTTATTTTAATTTACTATACTATAGTAACTGTTTATTTTATTTTATTTTATTTTATTTTATTTATCTTCTTTTATTTTATTTAAATTTATATATTTTTTTATATATTAGTTACCTGAACTTATTTTTTTTGTCTTTTATTATTTTATTTTATTAGTTATCTGAACTTATTTTTAAATGTATTTGTAGTCTTTTATTTTATTTTATTTATTAATTTTTTTGTTTCTTCCAAATGAGTCTGTAGCATGTGCATTAACTGCTGCATCACAACCTTAAAATCGCGTTGCTTCATAAAATCTGGCCTTTTTTTGTTTTCTTGTTTCACGTTTCAGAACTTCACCCCGAGGGGTCGGTTTGTGTGGCTTATTTCTGACTGCGCACCATTCACTATGCTAAACATACACCGCGGCTGCACTATAATTACGTGATGTGATTATTTTTACGCAACAGGACTTTTCGATTGTTGAAAGGACATTTGGATTCAAACATAAGTATGAAGCGACTTTGCATACATTTGATTTAAATGCAGAGTAATCACCATCACTTTATATGTAAAAGCACCAAATGACCCAAAGTGTGGCTTGCAAACCCTTATTCAGAAACGTCCAGGCCCGCTACGCAGCTAGCGGTAAAATTAGCGCTGCTGGTTGGAT
Organism: Barbus barbus; assembly: GCF_936440315.1. Taxonomy (NCBI): domain Eukaryota; kingdom Metazoa; phylum Chordata; class Actinopteri; order Cypriniformes; family Cyprinidae; genus Barbus; species Barbus barbus. The sequence continues at coordinate 20,851,013 of NC_136724.1, read as the reverse complement.
CCAGCTACATTGTGGCATATGAAAGCTGTCTTGAGGCCTACAATGAGGTTCCCATTTTCATTGTGTGTTAATGTGTGTGGGAGGAAGAGGATTCAGGAGAACAGGCAGAATTACGCTGTTGCTGCGTCACGATTACAGCGCTATTTTGGGGGCTTTTCTGTAGTCACTGCTGTGGAATGTAAAAGGAAAGAACATATCTGATTAAAATACTCTTTTTAGGTTTTAAGAAGTGTTACGTAACAGTAAATATAAACGTTTCTCATATTAATACCTAGTGGTAAACTTCTATATTAGCCAGGTGGATGTTTCTGAGGCCCATAACCAGCGCCATGGAGTGCCATCAAAGTAAACGACCTTTCTGACATTTCCACAAAAACTGTGCACTTGTGATTTGAAGAAGGGGCTTTTGATTGGATGCAGGGCAGTGATTTCTGGCTGTGTTTGTTTGTGAGGGCTGTTATTGGAGCAGTGGAGCAGCCTACAGCATCTTAAGAGCATTGAGGAGCCCACGCTCGCCTGCTAATGCTCCTCAGCTCACCCTCTCCTCCCTGATCCTCTGGCTGGACTCCCAGAGTTCCCTTCTCTCTCTCTCTGAGTATCTCTCAACCCACTTAAAGGGAAAGTTCTCACACACACACACGCACACACACACACACACACAGACACTTCTGTCATTTACTCACCCTCATATTGTTTCAAAACCAGATGACCAGTTTGATTAGCTAAGGGAGGTTATCACTTAATTTATTTTTTTACATTTCTGTTACTAAATATTACCATTTTATAATAATCAAATGAATGATTAATAATTAGCAATCTAATTATTAATTATATAAGTATGTGTATATCCGTATATTAGTGTAATTACTGTTATTGTATATTATATTATTAATAATTAATACTATTATATAATTAATAATCATATGTATATATTCATAATATTGATTAATATTAATCAGTGTTATTATATTCTTATGATAAAAAATAAATACGTTGTAAATTTAATATTGTAAATTATTTATATATATATATATATATATATATATATATATATATATATATATATATATATATATATATACACTCTTATTATAATATATATTATATATAATATTATTATTTAATACTAATATTTTTTACTATTTAGAATAATGAAATGAATTAGTAATAATTAGTAATATATAGAATACTTAATATTTATCTTTTTTATTACACTAAATATTACTTATAATATATAAGTAATTTTACTTAAAATAGCATAATTAATTTTAATAAATTATATTATTGATTGTAATAAATATTAATTAATAGTAATAATAACTGTAATTGTTAATATATAATAATAATAATGTATTATATAATATAATATATTATAATTATAATTAATCGTATTATTAACAATAATAATCTATGAAACATGAAAATAAATACATTATATACAATTATTTATTTTGTCCTTGTATCTTTTTTGGGTCTTCTTTGGGTAATATATTACAATAAATGTATTCAGAAAATAAGAGCATATGGATTTTAGAAGGCTAAAAGAGCGAGTAAACAATGTTTTATTTCTATGGGTGAATTATTCCTCCTGTGATAGTGATCTGTCAGAGAAACGGCTTTCCAAACAGCTTTGACCCTCTTTTGGGATTTGGCTGTTCGCTTGAGTGCCTGGTGGTCCTCCTTTGATTGTTATGGTTTGGTGTGACACGTTACACTTACTGAAAAATGACATTTAATAATCTGTGTTCGCTCTTCTTTTTTTTTTACACAAACGTGAGGTGAATCCACAAGCTTGTTTTTGGAGAGTAAATGAGCAAGCGAGAGAGAGAGAGAGCGGTGTCTGTAATATGTCTCTCTCTCTCTCTCTACCCTGCCTCCCACAGATGCGCTCAAACCTATGATTTTCTCTGCAGTAGAGGAATTGTGACGTGTGCAAGTTGGTGGAGCAGCTGCATTTTAAAAAGCTTGACACCCACGCGTTCTCCAGCGCTTCTCTACTACTGCGACATCACAGTCTGCCTTCTTCTGTCCGTCTCTCTCTTAGCACACAGCATGTATTCATATTTGTACAGAGAGTGCAGATAATGCCTCTCTCTGTGTGTGTATGCAGTAAATCTTTAGTAAATTAAATGTTTTTAATGAAGTCTCTCCTTCTGCTCACCAAGGCTGCATTTATTTGATCAAAAATACAGGAAAAGCAGTAATATTGTGAAATAACTATTTTCTGTTTGAATATATTGTAAAATGTAATTTATTCCTGTGATGCAAAGCTGAATTTTCAGCAATATTACTCCAGTATTCAGTGTGTTTGTTAGAATATATATATATATATATATATATATATATATATATATTAATAAATATTAACTTAACTTTTATTTTCAGTTTTGTTTTTATTTTTTTGGAATTGTGCTTTTGTTGTTTTAATTTAATTCTTTCAAACTATTGCTATTTTTATTTTTAATTTCTAGTAATTATATTGTGATTTTGTTTTTCCCATTTTATTATTATTATTTTCTAAATATTACAATTTTATTTTAATTTGGTTATTTTCTAGTAATGATATTATATGCTTGTAATTTTTATTATTTTCTTTTTAAATATTACTTTTTATTTTAAATTTCTTATTATTATGTGCTTTTGTCATTTTTATTCTTTTTTCAAAATATTACTATTTTTTAAATTGATTTAATTTCTAGTAATTATTGTGTCCTTTTTTGTCATTTTTATTTTTCTCAAAATATTATTATTTTTATTTGTTTAATTTCTAGTGATTATATTTTGTGCCTTTTGTCATTTTTATTCTTTTCTTCAAAATATTACTATTTTTATTTTAATGTCTAGTAATTAGTTATGTGATTTTGTCGTTTGCAACTTTTTTAACACTGGTATTATTTATTTCTTTATTTGCACTTTAGTAATTACATTTCTATTTTATCTTTATTTATTATCTGATATTTCTATTTTATTTCTGCTTCATAACAGCTTTTTTTTTAAGTCTTAGTTCATAATAACCCTGGTATATTATTTCTTGCTGTAGTACACTATTTCGAGGCAACACTTATGTCATTTTATTAGTATTTGTGCAGGTTTGTTATTTATAGCCTTTGATTGGCCCGTGCAGTGTCTCTGCTGAAGGGGCAGGTCGTTCATCTCTCCTGTTCTGTTGAGGAGCTGAGAAACATTCTTTAACTAGAGCTTTGGGCCAGTTGGTCTGTGGTTTATCAGTGACGTCATCATTCCCTTGTAACCTGTGAAGATTTGACTGGCTCTCATTCATTCATGGAGATCAGTGGAGGTCCTTAAAATTCCGCCACACTCTCTTTTCACTCCCATGGAAATGTCCGGCCATTTTGATGCATGTTGTCATGGTGATGGAGGCAGGGAGGAACGGTTATGGCCTGAAGGAAGAGTTCTGCTAGGATGTTTTTCTCTGTGTGTGTGTGTGTGTGTGTGTGTGTGTGTGTGTGATTTAGATTAATGTCATTTGTAAGAACACAAAACTACAGTCAGACTATAGGCTTACAAGTAGTACTGCGATATTACCATCAAAATATACCACTGCTATGATGACATCATGATAATACTGCCATATTATTCTTTGAAGTACCATTCAAGTGCCATGATACGAATGTAATAGTCATGTAGCATTCATATACCACGGTACTTGAACAGCACATTGAGGTACTTCAAAAATAACGACATTACCATAATTGAGGAATCCACTACAGTGTATTTTTACTACATGATGTATGTTTTGTAAATACCATGGTACTTTTTGTATAAATATAATGATCTTTTGTGTGGACAGTTGTTGAAATCACATTTCTTTGCATTTTTACCCAATGCACAATTTTTAGTATTTTTAAAAAAGTATACATTATTAAAACCATGATATTACCATCTGATACTATCATTGATATCATTATCAGAATCAGATTACAGATTAGTGACTACATTCAGTTATGAATATATATTGGAATATTTCACCTTTGTGGGCATTTGTGACTAATGATGGTTTGCAAATATTCTAAAATGTTATTAAAATAACATTTATCACATGTAAAAATTACTAGTATCATATTGTAATATAATAATAATATACTGAATATTATTATTGCTATTATATAATGTGCAACGAATCACTATTGCCTTCAAATAGTTACTAAACTTATACTAACTTGTACTTAATACTAATATATTTTCATATTCATAACTAAATGTAGCCGATACATATCAGCAATACATTTATCCATCGTACTACATTGTATTTTAAAAATTCAGTTATGAGTAGAATATATATTACAATATTTGTCATGACATTTGTAACTGTAATGATTTTTGCTAATTATTATATAATAAAATAATATAAAAAATATTTGTGAGAGCATGTAAACGTTACAATTATCATATTATAATAAAATAATATATTTGATATTATTATTATATCATAATGTGCAAAAAATAAATAGTGCATTCAAATAGTTATAATACGTAATACATTTTTATATATATTCATAAATATATGTAGCTGATACTAACACTGAACCATCGTACTATCATAGTATTTATTTGTTAGTGTAGGTTATTTGTTAAGTAGTTAACAAACATTATTACATTTTTACCAGATTAGCAGTTATGAATATATATCAAAATAAATAAAATTTGATGATTTTTATAGCTATTTATAAATTCTACAAATATTTAATGACTAAACCTATTATGAGACCATATGCTTGCAGTGCTAATGTATTTATTTTTCTGTTTTTATGCATTTTATTTTGTTTTATTTTATCGTAATGTGATTTTATATTTTTAGTCTTTTTTCAAAATATTACTATTTTGATTTGTTTAATTTCTAGTAATTATATTATGTGCTTTTGTCATTTATGAATTTTTTCACAATATTGCTATTTTATTTTAATTTGTTTAATTTAGTGTAATTGTATTATGTGCTTTAGTAATTTTTATTATTCTTTTCTATTTTTTTATATTAAAATGTTATTTTTCATTGTAGTTTGTTGTCATTTTTATTCTTTTTTTTGCTTGTTTAAATATTTCTATTTTTAGGTCTTTGATGTATTTCAAACCCACTTTAACCTGTAACTTCTGTGGCATTAACATCACCAAATGAAATGCAAGAATAATGACTGTTCAAACAGGGCTTGAGCCGTGGCTTGCTTACACTCGTCTGCACATTACGAACGTGTTTTAGCACTGAAGAGATGACACACTTCAGCTTTAACCTCATATAGGGATGCTAGTGAAACAGGGTTTAATGTGGCCTCTCGATAGCGATGAGGAGGAAGGTTATAGCGACGTGACGTCGCTGCGTTTGTTGTGTGTGTGTGTGTGTGTGTGTGTGTGCGTGCGTGAGTTCACTCCTCCGCTGAGTCATTCCATTCCATTAACATCGTTTCCAGCGCTTTAGTCACCCGTTAAACACCTAGTCATCAACGCGGCCCAAATAGCAGGCTGACAGTAGTGGGGCTAAATCTGGTGTCTGAACCCAGGACACATCAGAACGATGCGTCTGCTGCCAGCCCCTGCCAGAAGGACGTAATTCAGACCAGGAAGTGACTGAGAAAGCAGGCTTTTTCAGGAAGCTGCTGTCAGAGGTGAAGTGTGTAGATACTTGCTTTTAGATCAGAGGAAAACTTAAGTAAGCCATTTGTAAGCGGACTTCCTGAGGCTTTATTTGTGCTCTGTTTGTTTGAGGTGTCCGGCGTGTCACTAACTTCTCGCTCAGCCAATGAGGTGGGTTTGTGAGCGGGACTTCTGTTTGGCTGGACAATGGAAGACGGAGGGCACAATGGGCAAGAGGTTTTTGGAAATGATAGCGTCTGTTTGGCTCTGCTGGCACAGAAATGACATACATGAAGCAATTTACTTTATATTATGACATTTTCCATATTATGAAAATTATAAGGGATTTACAGGATGTTCAACAAGCAAAAACTTTAAGACTTTTGAACAGTGGTGAACGGTGTTATTTTAGTATAATTTATATACTGTTGTTGTGTTTATGAATATTAATATGAGTTAGCTTTTATTTTTATTTTAGTAAAATTTTTAGTCATTTTATGTGCTTGTCATTTATTTTTCTTTAGTACTTCAACTTATTTTATTTTGATTAGTTGCCACGGCAGCAGTTCTAAATTCCAACATGTTTTGTAGCTTTAATTTTATAGTTTTTTTTTGTTTTAGTATTCCAATTTCAACTTATTTTATTTCAGTGAGTTGCTAAGGTGACCTCTAAGTTCCAACTCATATTTATTTTTTATTTTTATTATTTTCAGTTTTAGTAATTTTAGTATTTCAACATCAGCTTTTATTTCAGTTAGTTGCATAGGTATTTCTAAGATTTAAAAGTTCCATCTATATATTTATTTTATTTTTCTCTTTAGCTTTAATTAGATTTTTTCTCCGTTTTACTTTTAGTAATATTGGTATTCCAACTTAAATTTATTTTATCAAGATTTTAAGTATTAACGTTTACAAGTTCCATCTAATATAATATATAGATAAAAATAATTTTATTTTATTTTATTAATTATTATTTTTAGTTTTAGTTAACAGTATAACACTGATAATGAAAAGGAGGAAAGAATTTTGACCTTTTTTTATCCATCGTTTTTTTTATCCATCCATTTTTTTTTTTTTTTTTTTTTTTTTTTTATAATATGCTGTGATTAAATAATTTACAGTAAGACCAGGAACAAGTGTTAAGAAGGTAAATGAGCGGTTTGTCTTTCACATTTACTGATGCATCATGGCAAACCAAACCACAACATGTGCAGCTATAGTTAGAAAGCAAAGCATTTATGATGCGTTTATTTGGAAATAAAATGCTGTCAGTCTTATGAAAGCATTACAAACCCTACATATATCTCTGGCTCTTCACTTTATTTGAGTATAAAGGCGTTCACAGCTCATTACGAACCCTCATTAAACTTCATTCGGCATTAATTGTCTGCATCCCGGCGGATCCTGCACTCATTCTTTGATTCGTTCTTCACTCTTGTTCCTTGGGGAGTGTCTTGCCTTACGTAACATGACTGTACTGCACCACAGCGCTCCATACCTCCCGTGTGTTCCTCCACATGATCACGTTCTCACAGGGACCCCCGGCTTCTGACCTGGACTGCACTGCAGCCTGGAAAATTACATAACCTTGCATAAGATAATGAGCATTAGTGATGCGCTCAGGAGCCTCATCTGCAGATGACTTTGTGAGTTCTCACACATTTCCCTTCCTAAATTGCACACAAGCTTATTTAGTAATTCCTTATAATTAGGGAACGATTTGTTGTTGTATGTCAAGCGGTAATGTCAATATTCGATATTTGCAGCGTATAATTGGGTGAAATGTGATGGCAGCTATGTGAAGGCACACATTATAGTGTTGATACAGACAAAATCAAGATTTAATGATGCTAGACTTGATTTATGAACTGAACTGATAGGTTCAGTAGTCCGCTGTGGGAGAAGACAGACTGCCCCCTGCTGGTGTGTATATATATGGACACAACTTGCTGTATGGCAATGTTGGATTTATGATTAGAATTTTTGTGATATAGAATCTGTTTATGATTAGACTGGTCTCCTATGTTCATTTTTATAGGTCTATGTACTTATGCAAGTGTTTTAACAAATTGTCACATTATTTTTGGACTAGTAGTTGCACACTGATATGCTAATTAGAGATGCTGACATGCTAATTGGACCTCGATGATATAGCTAAAAAAATTTTTTTTTTCATGATTTGATGGTATTTTTTTCTCTGAAATTGTTTCCTTTTCATCAGAAGAGGCATAACTTCAACCAGAGCTTAATCATAGTCATTTGTATGCAGCAAAATGTCAATATAAAATATTGAACTGCAATATTTTAGACTACACCATTTTATTTTGTTGTTATTGTTGATAGAAGTTAGTATTTATTATTTTTGAGCAAGGATGCATTAAACGGATCAAAAGTTGCAGTAAATACATTTATAATATTATAAAATATTTCAGATAATATGCTGCTCTTTTGAACAGTGTTCTTTAAAAAATTCTGAAAAATATGCCATGGTTTCCACAAAAAGTATTAAGCAGCACAACTGAATTAGAAATTTTTCTTCACTGGAGCAGTGATGCTGAAAATTCAGCTTTGCATCACAGGAATAAATTACATTTTATAATCTATTCAAATAGAAAGTGGTTATTTTAAACTGTAATATTTCACAGTTTTAAAAACAGCGGGTTTTTGCAGAGCATCTTCGTTAGAAAGACGAGAGATTGGCATGCTGCTTGCATTACTTTCTCGCGGTATTAAAACTGTTTAAAATAAAAGAGAAGAGAGGCTTAATTGTCTGACCGTAATCAGTTTTTCTATTTTAATTAGACTGGCAGGCCAATTTCCAAAGGGTTCGCTGTAATAAAGGTGCGCCCTGAGGGTGGAAAAAAACACTCGGAAACACACTTTCTGATGGTCTGCATAATTAAATCGGTATAAATGAAAGCTATATCTAATGCTCTGTGTTCAAAACACCAACTCGCGAGGGCAAAATGTGGTTTTTCCTCTCATCCATCAGTATTTGTATCCATTTAGCTTCGCAGACGCTACCGCCAATGGCGCGGTGGTTTTTAATGAAAACGTAATGAGATGTCGAGTCGATATGGTCTCTCATTTCTATGGGAGCTTGTCAATTAAATGTATTTCATTAGATGGGAATAGTTTGTGTGTAGTTTGGGCCGAAAATGTTTTTTGTTTCTGTAATGAGTCAACTTGTTGAACATGAAGTAGGCGGTTTTGACATCTAGATATGATCCGTGGATTGTTTTTGACACACTTGAGATTTTGCATTTTGTAACATTGCTTTTTAACTATGATGTTTGCTCAATCTGACTTTTTTTAGACAAGTGAAATGTTTCATCACCAAAAGCCTTGTGGTTGGACTTGACATATCAGTGGGGCATCTTGCGTCAGAGCATTGCACAGATACCACGACGGGTTAAACTAGTTTTGACAGTGGTAAGCATGCTTTACCCTAAAACGGAGTCCAACACGACAGTGTTTCTGTGTTTGTTTGCATCAGTACGGAGGGACAGATAATGCACCAATGACTTCCTATTGGTTAAGGATTAGACTAATCCTGCTTCAGGTAAACCAGGGAGGCCGTGGTCGCCTCCTCCTCCTCACGAGGGATTACAGAGGTTGGACATGTTCCATGTACCTGTCTGCCACCACCTCCCTCTCACATGTTTGATATTTGACAAAGCCAAGCACTTGAACTAAGCATTACGTTAGTCCGTCCCTGTCAAATCAGTACTAGTATATTGTCATCTCACTTAAAGAACATCCATGATTTGAATCCTGAACTTGGTTTTTAGTTAGGTTTTGGCCTGAAAATGTCTCTGGTTAAAGGATATTCCTGTAGTTTGGGGAAGTAGTCATAATGATGTGTTTTGGAGGGAGAAGACGGCCGAGACACCACCATCTGCAGTGGGGCGAAGACGACTGTTTGATCTCAGCGGAGGTGACGAACCCTTATGCGGTAGACACAGGTAATGAATCCTTCTTCAAAGGAGAATAATCTGTTTCATGCGTACAGGTGTTAACTCCTGTCTGATCAACACTGGTACTGACATACGTAAATTGTTCTGACTGGTGCGTAGTGTTTTCGATAATTATAGTATGTGGTATCTTTTTAGTTGAGGTTTTAACAAGAGCATATCTGAGCTAAATTTAGAAATGGATATGTTTAGCTCAATACGGCTTTAAAGTGAAACCGTAAGCAATTATGTTCTTAAATATGTGCATGTAATTGAATTTATTAGGTAAATTGGAAATCGATCCAAGATCTTAATCTGAGTGGGTGTAAGCTCAAGATGCCAATGGCTTATGGTCAATAAACATATAGAAATGTTTTACTTATAGAAACGACTGGAAAAAGAAAAGACTGGTCTAGGATCAGTGCTCAGAGGCTTCTGTTGTGTTCTCAGACTTATACTTGTCAGATGTCAGACATCAGTTTATAAAGGATCGCTGGATTAAGGCAGATTGTCTGGAAGAAAAAAAGGAAAGAAATAAGGAAAGAGTGACATGATGAAGCAAGGAGAGCAAAATAAATAAATAAAGCACATAAAAAGGGAAAGAGATGGATGGAAAGAATGAAATTTAAAGACGGAAAAAAGGAAGGAAAGAGAAATAATGAAAAGAGGGTATAGGAAATTAGGAAACAGGAAGAGAATGAAAGAACAAGAGAACAAAATAATGAAAGGATAGACGAAAGGAAAGATGCTGACAAAAAGACAGTAAGGAAGAAAAGAAATAAAGATGCTAAATACGGAAATAAAGTGGGAAAGAATGATGAGTGAAAGAAATAAGGAAAAGGCAAAGAGTTGCTACCATTTGTTTGATTAATATTGTGGCTAATATTGATATGAATAAAATACAATATATCCCATTCTTAGACAGAATTGCTCCCTTGGATTTTGTGTTTTTGTCCATCAGATGACATATGTAACGTTACCATGGTCCAACTGAAATATTTCCTCTCATAAATTCCTTTGCACCGCAGGAATCTTTGTTTAAATGTTGTCAAGTGAGTCTCTGGATCAGTCTAATAGTTTTTCCTCTGTGGCGGAAGTGGGGTAGTTTTCATTGGAACCACTTGTGGGTGCTCTTTACAAGCACAAAATCTGCTCTCTTGTTTTCCTAATCCAGATGGCTTTTAGGCCAGGCAGATTCTCCATATTAGAAACAGATATTCATGTTTTGCTGAATCCAAGCAAGCCATCTTAATAGCGAAGCTAAACTATTGGTTATGGGGTAGATGCTTTGAACTCTTCTGTTTGTATTTTCATAGTGGAGACAGCTTCTTCATGCACATTTAATGGCACTGGCTCTAGGGAAATCATTTTCATTGCACATGATCTTTCTTTCTTATGATGCTTATAGGCTCAACTTTTCCCCCCTCCTAGAGTTTGCATAGATGGTGGTAAAACTTTTTGAATGAACTTCTTTTAGCATAGACAAAATTTGCATGAGAAAGCTGGGGAATTTTTTGGCACTTCATCCTGCCCTCATGAAATGAGCTCCCCAGTCTTGTTTGCCAATTTCTGCCTTGTTCATTTGGATGAGGAAATGCAGTTGCGAGGGAGGGCAGTTTAGTAAGGGAGGGTAGGAACAACGGAGCCAGAGAGAGAATAACCGAGGCAGGCTCTGGGAAAGGGAAGCTCTACCAAATGCCCTTCAATTTGGATGCCTTTTAGGATGGTGCAAATGTTGGTAACCGTGCTGAAGATACTCGCCGCCCCAAGCATCAGGCCCCCTCCGTTTTAATCTTCAGTCACAGCAGTAACTCCCACAGGGATTTCTCTACAGGTGCCTTGGCAATGGCTCCGCTTTAAGGAGACGAAGGATTCTGCTCCTTGTTTTGCTGTTATCCTTGGGACATGTGGGAACAGCTTGAAGTTCAAACAGACCCCTCTCGCTCATGCCAAGAACTGGAACATTAAGGAATTTTCCTACACTGCTGACTGCGGGGTTACACAGACCTGTTTTTGACAGTAGGAGAAGACCAAAGACTTCTTAATCTGTGGTTTCATTTATTGCTTCAATGCGCACAGGTTTGTGTTTTCGTAGAGTGCTGAATTCCCCCCCATAATCCCCTGCAAGGTAAAAATTGCAGTGAGGTCATGCTGGGGCTTGTTTGAAGTTTTTTTCCCCCAAACTCTGTCTTCGTCTCTCGCAAGTCAAAGGTGAGGGATTATGCTTGCTTTTGGAATGTGGCCTGGAGGTGAAAGACTGTGAGCGACTGTGTTAGAGAGAGTGCTTAAGTTGCAGAGAACTAGCTTGTGGAGCTCCGTCCATGATGTGATTTTTAAAGGTAGGATCACGTCTCTTCTCAAAGTTTAAGTTGGTAAAACTCTATATGAAGTTGGTGCTTTCCAGAATGGGACTCCAGGAGGAGGTACATACTCTGACACCTTCAGGAGGGGCTGAGAGGAGAGGAGAGGCTGAGCTGGGAGTTGTAAAGAACAACGTGGGAGAGGAGGAGGACGACGACGAAAGACGAGAGGCGGATCAGAGGGAGGAACATCGAGAAAGCCCGGGGCAGAGGAGGAGTGCAGTTGGAAAGCCCAACAGGTGGCCTTACCTGAGCAGCACAGGGAATGGGGGGTGGAGGAAAGGGGAAGTACTAGGAATGAGGACGGACCGGTTACCACCTTTTCTCGAGGACAGCTGTGTGCAACAATCGTCTGCGGAAGACTTCGACTTGGCTGGGGAAGACAAAGCATGGATCGACGAACTCCATGCTGATGTTTGCTACATTCCCATTAAGGAAATAAATTGTAATGCTGTTTTTGTGGAAAATGCAACAGAACCTCATGTGGTGGTCTTGCGAAGGCCTGCACATGGGCTTTGGCTCCTGGGCAGCAGAAGAGCGCTGAGCATGTTCGTCTTCCCGGACGACAACAGGAGAAACCAAACCACAGCGACCGACCACCAAGACAGCTCTACAAGACCTCGCAGTTATTGTATGTTGGCAGCTACCAGCTCAAACAACGATCTTCTGCCTACCTCAACCCTAAATAAGCAAGGATGCCCGGATGTGGTCCAGCGGTGTAGGACAAGACATGCAGAGCTTTGTGCGATAGACGGGCTAAAACCCGACATGCCGCCTTCTAACCTGTTTCCTCGTCCACTAGAAGAACCACCAATACGTCGGACTTTGAAAAGCAAGAACAAACCACGGCCTGTTAGCATGACTGTTCTTGAGCTCAATAAAGAGCATAGTGGATCCCGGAATGAGCTTTCAAGCCACCCTTGCACTAGCACCGGTAGTTTGCCTCGTCCAGGCTTCCGATGGAGATGGTTTGGTCGACAGACAACTGCAAAGGAAGTGGTGGTGAAACAAACATGCCTAAAGGAACCCAACAAGACGGAGGAACAGAAGACAACATTCGGATCACTCCGGAGGAGCTTGAGTCTAAGGATGAGGCGGAATCGTAATCAGCCCGAGCAGGAGAACCGAACTGAACGGAGACGCACTTCAAGTATCGGAGAACAATCTATGCAAACCACTCGCCCGTTCTCCTATCTTACTGGCAGGACGTTAACGCCAGCTCGTGAGCAAGATGAGGATCAAGGGGCCATGCAGTACATACAGTACCAAACTCGGGGCAAGGTGGCAGTCTTGGAGGTCCCTCTCCGCCCTGCCAAACTAACAAAGCCCACCAAACAACTGCAACCAGAGACTAGTTTTTGGCAGCTAATTGCTAGTCGTTTTAAGAGGAAAGACCCGTTGTCCAGCAACAAATCTGAGCTGTGCGCTGAAAGCCAAGCAGTTGGCAGCCACCCCCCTGCGAGAAATAAAAAGCCAGATTCTGTTGCTATAGAGACTCTAGCTGGCATTGGTTTGCGCAAAGGTCAAGGTAAGTTGTGTAAAATGCATAATTTCATTCCACATCCCAGTCTGATGCAGGAAAAGGTGCTGCTTTTTGTCTGAAGAGAACAGACTCTGAGTGCCAGGATGTAGCCTTGGAGAGCAGGGCAAATTGATTAATATTAAAACGATATTGAAGGTCTGGCTTGGGCAGCCCCAACAGGCATAATAAGAGGTTAAATGCATTATTCACTCCGAGTGCTTTGGCTCTGTTGGAGTGTGTGTGCTTGAGCTGTTAATTGGCTCCAAGAGGAGTTTTCTTCTAGTGTAAGTCTGCACTGCAATTGAATTAGGAAGCAAAAAAGCGTCCATCAAATCTTGTTTAATCATTAACGCTTTCAAGGTAATCAAATAGACTGCAGGAATGAGTCAAGGATGGATGATGTAGATGAATAAAGAGAGGGAATAATTTAATGACTCTGTTCTACTATCAGAATCTACTACTTTGGAATTCTCTTCCTTTTGGAAAATGTTATACATAACAATCCTATTTTCATTTTTTTCCCAATTTGTTTTTGCATTCACGGCTCTGAAGGTTAAATCATGACCCGGCATGCAGACAACAAGCTCATGATATTTTAAACATGTTTTCTTTCCTTGTCTGTTCAATCTTTTGCCTGTAGCTTGTGCGTCGTGTCAGAGGTAGTGAAGACAAATAGTGCCGTTTCAGAGCTTTACGCTGTGATTTTTAAAAAGGGATTAGGTTACGTAGAGCGAGACAAGATGTATACAGGCCTAGGCTCTTAACCTTAAGTCACCTCAGCTTGCTTGTAATCCTTATGAAAAATTGATTAGTTTTGCCTGTGGAATTTTCATCAGATGTAAATGTTTGTAATAAGTATGTGCGCAGCATTATGTAAGGTTAACACAAATTATATGGGTTATTTCTATGATGTTTTTGGCTTTAATCAGTGAAGTCTGGCTTGCAAGCGCAGTGCGAAATAGCTGTTGAAGATGCCGGGTTGCAATATATAATTTGAATGAAACGTCTGCAAACACAAGATGACTGAAATGTCAGCAGAGAGATGCTAGCACATCTGCTATTGAAATAGAGCTGTCCTTATGCTTGAGTTAGGAGGACATGTTTCAGGATTGAAGATGATGTTATTGGCAGCACACCTTGAGATGCTCTGAGCACTTGTGCTGAAATGTGGGTTTCCACTTCATAATAAGTCTCACCACAATGTTAAAAAAATGAAGGAATGGAAAGCTGCATCTATCTATCTATCTATCTAAAAATATGTTTGCACTCTTGCATTTGTAATACGTTTTGAGTGTTATTCAGATTTGTTGATTCATATATTTTATTGGGCTGATTTATTAACACATTCACATTAAAGATGGATGGAGTCAGTGATGCTGAGATTATCCATAAATCTAAAAACACTTATCTGTTAACATCTCAAAAACGTGTTTTAGTCTTTCATGACACTTTAAAGATTTTGTTTAGCTTGTGCATCTCTATTTCATTCACAGAATAAAAGAAGAGCTTTCAATCTAGTTCTGTCAAATGATTAATCGCATCCAAAATAAAAGTTTTTGTTCACAATAAATATACACTGTACACATACACAAATTTTATGTAAATATATACAATAAACACATACAATATATATATATATATTTTGAAAATATTTACTTGTATATTCATTCATATATTTATATTCTTATATTTTATATTGTATTTTGCATGCGTTTGTATTTATATATACATATTAAATATATACAGTATACACGTATATTATGTAAACAAAAACTTTTATTTTGGATGCGATTAATCATTTGACAGCACTAATTCAATCCTTTTAATTTGCATTTAATATTAATATGCAGAGACTAATTTTATAACAAACTAGATTGTCTTTTTGTAACTTGACCTTTTTTTGCCACATAATAGTTTGCTTTCATTTAAATGATTAGATCAGTTCAGATGCAGTATTAGATATGATTATTCTTAAGTTTTGTTAAGTTTTATTTATTTCATGTTATGCTTTACTTTAATGGACAGTATTTGGGCAAAACCAGTGACACTGCCACTTTAAAGTGATCCAAGTTGGCCATCACGTTGGCAGCATGCCGACATACAGCACTGTTACGCTACGGGAGTCCAGAGTTTGAATCCCGACTCCAGGACCTTTCCCGATCCCACCCCCCTCTTTTTCTCCCACTTCCCTTTCTGTCAGCTCTGATCTGTCCTATCATAATAAAGGCAAAAAAGCAAAGAAAGAAATTGGCTGTCATCCAATCAATGGACTGTTTATTGTAACAATCTACTCACATTACCTTCTCTTGAAAAGATCCCTTTAGCACAACAAGCTTCCGCAAAAGACTTACAGGGCTTGTTTTTAGGCAGTACCATTAGTCATTCGTCAAATGGAGATAACAAATTAAGAGCCGTTTACACCCTTGGCATCTGCTCGAGTTAATTTCACTGGTTACTAAGGAAACTCTCCTTCCCAAACTCCCCAACTGACCTTTCTTTGCAAAAGTTGACTGACAGCCGGAATGTAGGTGTGTTTGCTGAACTTGAGAGCTTTTTGAACCAAAGCCTATGTCTGCGGATTGTGTTTACCTGTTGCTACATGCCCTGGTAGTTTGACAAGCAGGTCGTTCCTGAGTCTTGACTGTTTTCTGTAGCTGTGAGTTCTTTGTATTTTAAGCCCGGAAGGCTTTACCTTCCCTCACCTGCCTACAAAGTGCCAGACTCTCCTTATACTGTAGGTCTGCTCAGAAGGAATTCAGATGACTTTTCGGCCTTGGGGTCGCGACAGCTGGGTTTCAGCAGCAAAATGATGTGAGGTCACTTCAAAGGGTACGAAACTAGAAAATTGGGAATCATGGAAAGCTTGAAAGAATCCATTACTGTGTGTTATAAAGGCACAGAGGATTTCCGTTCTGATTTAAGAGTGCGAAAGAACTAGAAACACCTTGACATATGCATTCTATCCATTAATTTAACCAAAAATGCTCTGCATTTTTCAAAAGAGGCTTTAAAATGCCTATTGATTTCCATGCAACTCTGTACGTCTCCAGCTGGGCCTGAAATAGCACTATTTCTAAACCTTCTCCCTTGTGATTTGCGACGGCCTTGCCCTCTTTTAAAACTCTGAGTCATTTTTTCTTCATCTTGAGGATGATAAAGTTCGCCTTGGATCCCATATGACACGAAAAGCGCTTTGTTTGCAATTCAAATTGAAGCGCAACATCAGATGCATTTGATGTTGTTGTTTAATTTTAGTGACAAATTCACATCTGTCGCTCCGAAATACCTCAGTATTTACTTGATACCTGCCTCATTGAGTTTAGATCACGTGTAGCCAGATTTAGCTGACATCTGAAGTCTAATTATTTTGATTTGTTTTGACTCGAAACATCTTTGGGAAAAAATTGTAATATGCCATCCTGTGGGATCGCGAGGTGTGGTTGTCATGTTCGGATGTGTTTGCATGTTGGCGGACGTCCACTTTTCCATGGATCTGTGTGTGAAAGCATGGATGGAGGTTGAAAACGCCTGGTTTCATCAGGGCATGTTGCTGAGCGCAGCAGGAAGAATCTCATGTGAGTCACTTCAGCAGTTTGTTGAGTGCAAAGGGAGGGTGAGACGTCAAGTTTAAATGAAGGACGGAAGAAAACACCTTCTGACTTGCCGTGCGTTACACTTAGCACACCATGTTCTCACCATAACACGCAAATTGAATGAGACTCTTTTTGGTACCATGCATGGAAAAATTGGCTCGTGAATGGGTTCATTTCTTGGTGTGTTTTTCTCACTGTCCCTTGAATCCACAAAGGGCTTTTTCTTCTCTTCCCCGACGCTTTGAATAGTAATTTTGATTAGATTGGACAAGAGCAGCGGAGTGAAAAATGACGCAAACAATGCAGTGCTACAAACCTCTGTGGTGCTTTAAACAAGGCTGCGCATGTGCCCGCTGTGATGATGTAATGGCTGTACAACAGATAGTGTGTGTGGCACGGAAATGAGCAGGCTTTTACTGGGCCAATCAGGCTTGTGTTTTCACAGTCATGTCGGTTCATGTAGCCAACATGACTAACATGATTATTAGTAACAATTAAGCCAGTGATCTTCTGCATGAGGGAATTACATCATTTTAATTTACAGTAGGTGCTGTTTTTGAAGGCTGTGTGTTATGAGGACCAGGAAGGACACTTAAAAATAAACCGATTTCTTCCATTTATTTTTAAGTGCCAGTCCAGTTATCAATATATGCATTCAAAACTGAATAAATAAATGAAATTGAGAAATAAATTGACTTATTTAAATAATAAATAACTAAATAATTTTTAAATCAAGACAACATTAGCTAATGTTTTATCCGTCCATTTGTTGTAAAAACAATAATTAAATTTAAGCCTGATATATTTGTCTGTTTGAAAAGTTATTTGTTTGTTTATATTTTTAAATGAATAAAATTATAACTGGTTCCTTTAATTTACTTTTAAGGGACACGCCGTTATCAGTGTATGTATTCAGAAAAAAAACGATTATAATAATAATCCTATTCATCTCTCATTTAAAGACAAGAATTACATATAAATTATTCATTTAGTCAGGAATTTAAATATAAATGTAGCATTTATTTGTCAGTTTGATAAGTCATTTATTTACATTACAAAAAAATACTCAAACTTAACTCAACATGAATCTGTTTTGTCATGATTTTCTGATTATTGTTGATGATTTCGATGGCCATAAGGATTGTTATATGTGTAGAAGCAATAGTGTGGGTTGAAAGACATCATCACTTACTAAAGTTTTCTGTCTGTTTCTTTCCAGATTCCTTCGTTAACAGTCAGGAATGGACATTGAGTCGATCCGTACCAGAGCTCAAAGTGGTGAGTGATCTTCCCAGCCTTTGCCTTGTCCTTTTATCTCGTAACATTATGCGGAACAGTAGATCCTGACATGAATATATTCAGCAAGCAGTGAGATGTCAGTCAGTCTCTGTAATGATATTTCTGCTCGTGTCACTCTTGAGTTATTCTGCTGATGTTCCCTCAGAATAGCCACCAGTCAGAAAATACAGAATTCAGTCATGCTTCATACACAATATCACTGTCAAAATGAGACTGGAATAACTCAATTTGTGCTATATTATTTTGTACACCGTATATGGATCATTTAATATAGATACAGCTACACAAATCATAGTTTTATCAGTATCAGCTTCATGGAAGTATTCTAACTTCTTATTATGAGGCAACGCAATGAACCCATATGCTCATAAAGCTTTTACATCCAGTTTTCTCCTAGTGAAGATTCTATCCTCCTCTTTGTTCTTGAGGCCTGCGGCGGACGCTTAGGTAACGAACTGCTCGTCTGGGCCTTTATTACGGAGGAAGATTGTTACTGTTTGATCCTTGTTAACAGTACACACCACCCTTCGATGAACCCGAACGCTGCTCATGAGCCTCCAGTGTTTGAAATGATGACGGAGGAGGATGCTTGGGGTTTTGGGAAAAGAATGGACAGTTTTTCCATGACGATAGCAGTATTCGGTGCTCTTTTGAAGGTCAACTTGGTCCTAGTGATGCACAACCACATTGGCAAGAGCTGGTGTTAGCATTTGTTTAATGCATTTACGTTTTGATTGAATTACTGCCATTATTGTATAATATCAAAGAGCACAATGGAAGCAATCAAAATCAACAAAAGAGCAAAGATATGCAAGTGCTATAACAAGTCTTAACGCAGTACACGGAAGGTTTTTCTTCTTAATTCTATAATAAATAAAAAGAAAACCGATAGAATAGAAAAAGAATAGAGCAAGCTAGTGGTAGAGGCCTTTTTTGCTTTTGTTAATTGTATAATAAATAAAAAGAAAACACATGGATAGAATACAAAAAGATTAAAGATAATTTTTTTTGTTCTGTTTTACACGTTTTCATTTCATTTCATTTAACTGGTCTGGTGAATTTAGCCGTAATTAAAGTAAACATTGTGTTAATATATTAACTTAAATATTTTAAAAAATTATTTGCTATTATATAGTAATTAGTAGTATTACATAAGTGTTATTTAATTTATATATTATTTTATATGAATAATAATTATTGTTATTATTTATTAGTTGTTTGTATGTATGTATATGGATTGTGTTGATTGAATTATTGTCGTTATATTGTTATCTAATAATATTAAAGAGGCCTTTTTTAAACTGATATTTACACTTTTTAATTTAATTTAACTAATTAAGGTAAACGTTGTGTTAATATATTAACTAAAATATGAAAAAATATTATTTGCCATTATAATTAGTATTAGTATTACATTAGTATTATTTAATTTATATATTTAATAATAATAATTAATTATTATTGTTATATAAATATAATAATTTTTTGTTAATTGTATATACTGTATATACTGGTAAAGTCAAATGATCAAACATAATAAATAGCATTCAACATTCAAAGTTCAGGAGTAAGGGTGTAAACCTTTCAGGGGAAAGTATTGCCAGGTGCATTCTTCAAAAATCTCCATCTGTCTTTATTGGCACTCACCTCATCGTTCCTTTTCAATATTTGTTAGAGGAAGTCCTTCATCTCCAGTTTTTAAGGAGAAATACGGGTAAATCTGTCCTCGTTATGTTTATAAAGCTGTCTGTTCGCAGCTGTGAGGGAACAGCCGTCATACAGCGGACAGACAGGCAGAACAGTTGTGTCAGGTGTGAGGAAACTCCTGAAAGTTGCTTCCTCCACGCTTGAGGTGTTGTTTGATGACGGAAAGGATCTCGACTCGTTAGAAGGAAATCCTGGATGCACAACGGATGTTCTCCATCTGTTGGTAGTGAATAGTTGATGAAAGTTATTATTGTCTATTAGGCAAATGTTAACAAAAACACATTTAAGTTTCATTAGTAATTTAATATCCTGAAATGAATCCCATTGATTGTCCTCCAGACAGTCATTTGTTTTCTCTTCGGTTTGCTTTATGCATCCAAACACTGTTGTTTGCTGCTCTGTTTTGGCCTGACTCATGTCTGTTTCTGCATGCAGGGCATCGTGGGAAACCTGTCCAGTGGGAAGTCGGCGTTAGTTCATCGGTATCTGACAGGAACATATGTCCAGGAGGAGTCGCCCGAGGGTGAGTGAGCCGCGGGGAGGGCCGACTACAGAGTGTTTGTCAGGGCCAGTCACCCAACAAGACCTCCTGCCGCGGAGCAGACTCTGCTGGCCATGAATTTGTATCGTCTCATATGCTCATCTGTGCACTGCATTTATTTATTTATTTTGGCAGCTAGAAATGGCTCAGTTGACACTGAGGTTAAAAGTCAAACTTTAGAAACACGCAACAAGCTTCAGTCAAGATCTTCTTTTTATTTTCATTAATACACTAAAAGTTTGGGTCAGTGAGATTTAATTTTTTTTTAAGAAATTTATACTTTTTTTCTCAGTAAGGATGCATTAAATTGATCAAAAGCGATAAAGACATTTATAATGTTATAAAAGATTTTTATTTCAAATAAATGCTGTTCTTTTGAACTTTCTTTTCATTAAAGAATCCTGAAAAATGTATAAAGGCAGCACAACTTTTTAAAACATTGATAATATTCAGAAATGCTTCTTGAGAAGCATATCAGAATGATTTCTGAAGGATTATGTGACACTGAAGCCTGGAGTAATGATGCTGAAAATTCAGCTTTGATCACAGGAATAAATTACATTTTCTAATGTATTTAAAAATGAATTAGTTCGTTTTAGTGAGAGAGAGTAAAAATAATTTTAAAATGTTGACAGCATATTTAAGCTTGCATTAAACCTAGAACATAGTGAACAATAGTAATAGCTTAAAACGAGGTAAAATGTTGAGTATTCTGGCCCGGCGGGTTTTGTTGGATGCCTGTATGCACGTTGTGTTTCTCATGAAGGAAGACGACGCTCAGGATCCTGTTGTGACTTGTTTTGAATTCGGCTTTCACAGTTCAGTCTCATTCAGTCAGATTCTCTGCTTCTCTCTGACTGAACTGGAGCGTCGATGTGGAATAATGCTCATTTCTAATGCAGTGAGAAAAATGAAAATCAATGAATCGCTTTGGGATTGTGAGATTGGTGTTAACACACACCTGAGTACTGAACTTCAAAAACCACCCTAATAGTTATTTATTGTTCTATAATAGAAAATACTACAAAATTCAGGAACCGTGCATTAGAGAACAGAAGCTCTGCCAGAAGTTATTTTTATTGATTATATTCATTTATTATTAAAAATGAATGCCAGTTAGTTTCTGTAATAAAGCCTTGTGTTCTGACATCTCTTAGAAAAAAATACTATGATGGTACCATGGTATCCAGTGATAAAGCAATGGGTTTATAAAAGATACACTACCATTTAAAAGCTTGGGGTTGCTCAAATTTCTTAATATTTTTGAAAGAAGTCTCTAATGCTCACCAATGCTACATTTATTGGATCAAAATACAGTAAAGTAGTAATATTTTAAAATATAATTACAATTTTCATAATTACAACTGTTTTCTATTTTAGTCATTTTTAAAATGTAGTTTATTCCTGTGATGTTAAGCTGAATTTTAAGCATCATTACTCCAATCTTCAGTGTCACATGATCCTTCAGAAATCATTTTAATATGCTGATTTACTGCTCAAGAAACATTTCTGATTATTGTTATTATCAGTGTTAAAAACAGTTGTGCTGCTTTATTTAATTAATTTTTTTATTTAATGGAAACTGATACTTTTTTCAGGATGTTTTTGTTGAATATTCTTTGATAATATAATATTTAAAAATATCTATTTTTGAAACATTATACATGTCTTTACTGTCACTTTTGAGCAATTTAATGCATCCTTGCAAATAAAAGTATTAATTTCTTTTAAAAACTTTAAGACTTTTGAATGGTAGTGTATATACCATGGTACTACCATGTTTTTTGGTAATATGCCAGTATATATCGAAGTACCTTGGTATTATTACCTAAGACCACCACTTTATTATTAACCACTGAATTATTACTATATTCATTCACAATAGACCAACCTCAAGAAAACCATGATAGAACTGTAGTACATGTCCAAAAAGCCATGGTTGTAACGCAGTTTCATATCCATAGACTTATGTAAGCAATGAAGACATTTACTCAGACTCTTTCCTGTTTAGTCTGATATTGTGTTGTTATATACTCATACTTGTCAGAAAAGCAATTGCATTAAATGAGTGATTAATGCAGCTGTGATTCCCGCTGCATGAAGCGTTTGCAGACGTTCCCAGGTTTATTAAGCGACTCTTGATTGAAATTGACCTTAATTTGTAATCTGTCATTGGCTCCTGCCCAGACGAAGCTTTGAGTTCCACGCCGATGCTCCGCCTCTACGATTGCTCCGTTGTTGCCATGGCAACAGAGGGTCAGGCAGCCTGGCCTGCCGCCGCCAAGCGTGTCATCAATCCTCAGCGTTTACTTTTGAGTGACAGCGGAGAGATTAAATGTTTCTGCCCTCTTGGCACCAGCTGCCCCTCTGAAATCTAAATTAGAGATTAGAATCAGAACGACGGATTCCTGAAGACCCAAACCAGGGCTGAATTTCAAAAGCGTCACGAAAAGTCTCATACACCTCTGCCGGCGACAGTAAGACTTGGTACCTTATTGTCATCATCTTTTTAGACTTTGCAGCAAAAACTGAGAGCTGAAAAACATCTATTTTGCACGGCTTTCTGCCAAACGTCAGAATAAGCAGGAAACTTTGCTGAAGGGATTTTTGTGCTGTCCTATCTCGACATGTTCAGACATGCCCTTACTGGCTCCAATGCAATTATCTCCTACTTTAAAAGCTTCAGTGAATGCGCTAGAAAAAAGCTGTTAAATTCAATTCTTTTCAATTAAACAACCATTTTTTAGTGGTGCTTCTTAATGCAAGCATTATTGCACTTAGTTTGGAGTTGTGAACCAGTTGATTCCTCAAATATTTTGGATTGTGGAACTACTAAAAGTGCTTTTCAGACCAATTTCATCCTGTTTTATATGCAAGCATCACTTGCATTTTATTGCATTTAATAAAAATTTTTTGCAGTAGGAATGTGCGATATTGACCATTTTGTATTACGCTAAAACCGCTGATTCGAAAACGGCTGATTCTTTTAGAAACAAAGCAAGTGGCTGTCTTTATGAATGAATCACTGAATTACTGACTCAAATGATTCATTCAAAAACAGATTCATTTAAGAACAAAACCCTGCAGTGTTGCTCTAAGATGAACAAATGTACTGATCCGGCTTTGTTTGGAGCTATTTTCATTGGCGAAACAAAAAAGCATTAACTGCTTGTTTTCTGAACTGTTGTATAAAGTTAATATCACATCCGCAATCACGCTCACAAGCTAATATTCAGGAAAACGGTAGCCTTGCTTGTGTGATATTACTTAAAGGGATAGTTCACCCAAAAATGAAAATTACCCTATGATTTACTCTTCCTCAAGCCATCCTAGGTGTATATGACTTTCTTCTTTCAGACAAATACAATCAGAATTATTTAAAAAATTGTCCTGGGGTGCGTTTCCCAAAATCAGATATGGTCGCAAGTTCTGTCGTTACCAATAGAGTTCAATGGAACTAACGACCATCGTTGGCTAACGGTGCTTTTGGGAAACGCACCCCTGGTTCCAACAAAGTGATTCCATGATTAATAAAAAAAAGTGCTCCACACAGCTCCGGGGGCTTAATAAAGGCCTTCTGAAGTGAATCGGTGTATTTGTGCAAGAAAAATATCCATATTTCAAATTTTATAAAAAGAATAATCTCTAGCTTCCGCTAACTGTTGTACACGCATTCACGAGATAGTGGCATTTCAGCCAATGACGTAGGGCGTAGGCATAAGCTCCTGTGAGAAGTGACGAATCCAGAGTGCAAAACAAGACACCGGTCACGAATTCAAAGTAAAAAATGAGGATTTGTAAAGAAAAATGTTGGAGGATTTCGATATAAGCCAAGAGGAGACTGGTGTTCCTTTGCTATAACACATCTCGTGAGACTACCATATTCTCACCGGAGCTTATACTACGCCTGTGTCCTACGGTGGAACACCACTCTCTAGAGAATGTGAAACACTTTTTATGTTGAGTGAATGTACTTTTTTTTTGGGCTTCAAAATCTCAACCCCTATTCACTGCCATTATAAAGCTTGGAAGAGCCAGGACATTGTTTTAATATAACTCCAATTGTTTTTGTCTGAAAGAAGAAAGTCATATACACCTAACTTGGCTTGAGGGTGAGTAAATCATGGGGTAATTTTCCTTTTTGCATGAACCATCCCTTTAACTATTATCATATCTTATAACTATAAAAAACAAAAACCCATACAAGGATATTGTTGCTCTCAGAACTGGAATTATAGGTCGTTATAACTGCATTCTAATAGGCTTCATCATGCAGTGAATGCTTTTGGCCTCTCAAGATTTTAGTTTGTTTTTTGCAAAGTGAGTGACACTCGATAATGTCAGTTTGCATATTGTTAAAACAGCAGCTACAATGTTGTAAACCATAAATACCACAAACCCCTATTGTGCATATTTATTATGCTTGCAGGTGTATTCACATTGCCCAATATGAACATATAGTTCACTTTCTTCTGTTAGAGAAAAAACTATGCTGAAATTCTAAAGAAAAAAATGTTTTAAGGGAAGCATTGACGAAATAAAAATAGCTATGGACATAGGTGAACTAATTAAAAGTGTAGTGCTCTTGGCGTAATGGCTTTATGGATAATATCTCTTAGTCGATATGAGGTCACTAGTTGAAATCTCCATGTAAGGTAGTGTTGTGTTTCGTTCTGCTATTATTAACGTCCCTCACTGCTCCATCGGGCTGTACTTCAGTGCCCTCGGTGAACCTCTTAATGCCAATTTACTCCAGAGGTCACTGAACTTGGAAGTAAGGATTTGCTATGTGGTACGAACTTCCGCAGGTTTCAGTCATACACTGTGCATCAAGCATTCAATCATTATATTTATCCAATAGGAGGTGCTCAGAAGTGTCAAAGCTCCATCATCCATTTCCCAGAACAAAATAGTTAAAGTAAAGGGAGGTCATGCACTGAATGAACTGAACTGTATGCTGACTACTTTTTATAGTGAAATGGTATGCATTATGCTACATTGTCACATTTTATCATCACGTTGCATGTCGAGGGTGTCCAGCTCTAACTGCTCTGCATTTTTAATTTGATTTTGTGTAATACCTTTTATCTTTAATTTTTGGCTGTCAGATCAAATAATGAATCAAAACATGTTTCAAAATAGTCACTCCAGTCACTTCATGTTTATTCATCACACTGGAAATGGAAAGTCAAGTTAGGTTCATTGCATTTTGCACAAATTAATCCCCTCATGAACAATGCTCACATAATCAAAGTAGTTCAATCTATTTTGTGTTTATTGCTTTAATAATGATTTAATTATTAAAATAATATTTTAATTAAAAAATTGATTTAAAAATAATTGTATGTATACATAACTTAATTTTTTCATATTTTCATTCAGTCAGCTAACATTGTTACATCATTTCGGTGCCATGCCACTGTACCATTCTGTGCCTTTCAATGGCTCCTTATTTAAATTCCTAACGCTTTCAGGTGAAGTTCAACCAAATCGAGCCCTTTCCTCTCCAGGCTGTTCATATATTCTACACATTGCTTTGCCTTCTTCACCTGTCATAATCTGTGAAGATCTCACCCTTCCTCTTTTGTCCTCCTAGAAGATTACCGTAAGGCAAGCTTCATTCAGCTCCACAAACTTTCCTACTATAAAAAAGTGTAATTTAATTTGAGAGAATCTCAATGGCATCAAAGTTCCATCAGCTTTCAGCGCCAGTGGCTGTAAGGAAGGGAAAAAAACACATCTGTTGAGAAGGGAATAAAGGAAGGGTGAAAAATCAAAGTCTCAGACTTTCATCTCACTGCTAGTGTCAAAATAACTCAGATTTCGGATAAGGCTTGACTAATTTCATTTTTTGGCTGATATTTCTTTTTTTTTATCAGCATGTTAACAGAGATTCCCATGTTTCCATGTGCTGTATAATGAAGCAGGAGCGATGTGTGGCGCTCTGCTGGGTTTAATCATTAGTCATGTTTAGACATGCAAACACATTCATCCCAAACACTCATTTACACGCTCACTAACTCATTCGCTTTTTCTCTCTGTTTTTCCATCCCTTGTCCAACACTTCACAACTGCCAGAAGGTATGCGAAAGCTGAAAATGGGAAATGTTTGTGCTATCAGATTGACAGGGGTTAGAGGGGGTTCCTCAGGGGTGTATCTTCAGTCCCTTAATCTTGATGGCGTTGACGTCAGCGGCACACTGCCTGCTGGTAAATGAGCTTTAGAGACGACCATGTTGTAGAAACAGTATAATTAATGTTATTCTGTGTTCTTCCAGGAGGGAGGTTTAAAAAGGAGATTGTGGTGGATGGACAGAGTTATCTCTTGCTGATCAGGGATGAAGGTGGCCCGCCAGAACTGCAGGTAAGCCACAAGTTAAATATGAAATCGGCAGTTAATATAGTTAACCAAAACTAAAATTAAAACCATAAATGTTACTTGAAATAAAATAAATATTAACTGAAATAAATATAAATATACTAATATGTATTACATATATAAAGCTTTTTATTTCAGATAGATGCCAAGACAATATTTCTCATTTTAATTTAGTATAACTTGATGTAG
This sequence comes from Barbus barbus, assembly GCF_936440315.1. Lineage (NCBI taxonomy): Eukaryota > Metazoa > Chordata > Actinopteri > Cypriniformes > Cyprinidae > Barbus > Barbus barbus. The sequence continues at coordinate 20,823,884 of NC_136724.1, read as the reverse complement.
GCCTACTAAAATAACTAAAACTACAACTGAATTTTTTTATTTCAGTTTCACTGATTTTAGGTCTTAAGATGAACTTAGTTTATTTCCAATTTTTGTTTAAGTTTTATTTTAAAGCTTTATTTAAATTATCGAAAGGCAATTTTAAAGGTTTTAGTTAACAATTAGTTAACAGCACTGCACAAACCTATAAACTATATAAAAATACTATATAATAAAAATATATATCAAAACATAAGTTAAAGGAATTGTTTGCTCAAACATTTTAATTCATTAATCTGCCCTCATGTCTCATGTGTGTTCCAACAGGTATGACTTCACATAAAATGGTATGATTTCTTCCGTGGAACACAAAAGGAGATATTATGCAGAATGTTGGTGCTGCTCTATTCCATAGAAAATTTAATGTACAACAAAGTATATAGTGAGTGGCTATTGAGGTCCAAAAAAGGGTGAAAAAGCAGCATACATGTGTTCATCATGACTTGTATTAAAGAGAAGGACCAATTTTTAAAATTAAAATATGATATATTGATTATAATTCATAATGTGCAGTATAAAAATGGATGTTCATTATGAGATTTGCTAAAGATTACATTTAACAGTATGCTTAAATTTGAAGTGTTTTTATAGATTAAAGCAAAGTAAGTATTAGATGACAGCAAAGGTAAACTAATTGTACAAGTAGGGGAAATGAACACACACTTTAGTCATTGTATGCATTCACTGTATGGAAAAGAGCAGCGTGAAAATTCTTGAAAAGTTGTTTTGGGTGAATTTTCTGGTCATGTAAGGACGTCTAACTGTAGTGTTTGTGAATAAAAACTGTTTATATATTTCCATGTAAAGTACTAGTAATACCCCAAACACCTTAATTATCTTGTTCAATTTGTAGCTCCAGGGCTGCATGCTGACACAGCGCTACAATAATTGATGATATCCGAGAAAGTGAGATTTTTCGCAATTTGAGAAAAGCAGAGAACTGTCCAAATAGCTGCTAAAATATTCCACAAATGTGTCACCCAGTCCTCATTCCCCCAGCAGAGAGTGGGACGCGGGGCCGTGTCGATATGAACCGCTGTACTTGCCCCATGGGGCCCATTTCAGGGTGGCCCTATTTTCACATTTTGCTGCGACTGTGTAATTATAGTCTGATGGTTCTCACGGCAGCTTTCAGCCGTGGATGAGTACTGGCTTCCTGTGTTGTGGGAATGGTGATTTCGAGTGAAACTTTTCTGCCAGTGTAGCTCCTGGTGGAATTGCGGCGATAATTATTCTCTGTTAGTCTGTGTTCCGTTTAGCTGGTTTTATGGTAATGTGTAATTGATTAGAATGCAAATTACCACAAGAATTTGTAATGTGGCCCTTCAAATTTCAAGCAGACGTCAATGAGTGTGTCTCAGGGCTCCGAAACAATTCGAGTTGCTGGTCGCGTAATTTATCCATGATTAGAATTATTCTCCTGCAGGAAATGGATAACAAATAGAGGAATAACTCACACGTAGGGCTTCAGTAAACTACTAAAAACGATTAAAATTACTGAAATGTACCTGCCTACACTACAAAATATAACTAGCATATAACATGGTTCATCTGCTCTGTAGCTATTCAGATAGATAGATAGATAGATAGATGCTTATTATATTTAACGGAAACTAAATAAAAAAAAATAAAAAAATTTATATAAAATAAACATTAAATGAAATTAAATAAAATGTATAAAAAAATTTGTTTACTAGTTACCACGGCATAATTTATTTTAATTTAATTTATCTTGATGTAAAGTAATATTAACAATATTAACAAATAAAATATGAACAGCAATAGTGTCTTTCAGTGATACAAAAATAATACAGAAATACTAAAGTTGATAGTAAAATAATGCTGTGTATGTGCATACATGTATATATGTGCGTGTGTGTGTGTGTGTGTGTGTGTGTGTATATATGTATACAGTGGTGTGAAAAAGTGTTGGCCCCCTTCCTGATTTTTTATTTTTTTGCATGTTTGTCACACTTTAATGTTTCAGATCATCAAACAAATTTAAATATTAATCTAAGATAACACAAGTAAACACAACATGCAGTTTTTGAATGAAGTGTTTTTTTTATGAAGGGAAAACAAAATCCAAACCCACATGGCCCTGTGTGAAAAGAGAAGGTGTGTGTCCCATTACATCTGGCGTAAAAGTAACACAGCATTTCAGAAAAAGAACATCATACCAACAGTAAAATATGGTGGTGGTAGTGTGATGGTCTGGGGCTGTTTTGCTGCTTCAGGACCTGGAAGACTATCAAGCACTTTTTCACACAGGGCCATGTGGGTTTGGATTTTGTTTTCCCTTCATAATAAAAAACTTCATTCAAAAACTGCATGTTGTGTTTACTTGTGTTATCTTTGATTAATATTTAAATTTGTTTGATGATCTGAAACATTAAAGTGTGACAAACATGCAAAAAAATTAAAAATCAGGAAGGGGGCCAACACTTTTTCACTCCACTGTATGTATCTTTACTTGACCCTCTAACTCTAGCACTCTCTATTCTAATTTTACTTTATCTATATGTCTTTTTATTTTAAAAAATAATAATAATTATCTGTACTGCGTTAGGCTAACCAAGACTTGTAATAGCACTTGCACGTTTTTGCTCTTTTGTTGGTTTTGATTGATTCTTATGTCCTCATTTGTAAGTCGCTTTGGATAAAAGCGTCTGCTAAATGACTAAAAAAAAAATACATACATACATATATATATATATATATATATATTAGGGCCGGGACTCGATTAAAAAAATTAATCTAATTAATTAGAGGCTTTGTAATTAATTAATCGAAATTAATCGCATTTTAATCGCATATAAATATTTGACCTGAGAACAGTGAGAAGTAAGTTTTTTTTATATGGATTTTTACATTTCCCATCCCGTCCATGTTCACTGCGGTTTGTTTTTGGCTGTTTCTCAATATGCGTTCTTCAGCTATTTTTTTTTTTTTTTTTTTTGGATTCTTGCTGAATTTTTCTCTGGGTTTTTTTATTTTTTTATTATGAAAATCAAAAAATGTACAAGCAAAATAGGCTTTAACTGAACAAACTTAAGACATAGAAAAAAATCACAATTTCAGATACAAGGCAGACACAACTAAGTTATATACATTGTACATCATTAACATCAATAATTAAATATGATTTAGAAATAAACTAAATAAATAAATAAAACAAATAAATAAAAAGAAAATACAGAAGGGGTTACAATATATTATGAGTCACTAAACTGGTTGAAAAAATTAGCTAATGTAATAGCTTTATTACTTTCAAGTGTATGTAGAGAAGAAGCAATAATTCTAAGCTCATTTATGAAATGAGGTATGCGTTCTTCAGCGATCTTGCGTCCTTGTGTTCTCGTTCTACGTCATCATTAACCGTCGAAGTTCAGTTCCAATTCTCAAGAACGCAAGCATAGATATATATAGAATGACAACGCAAGTACAGAGGATGCATGAAAGTGCCCGGATATGTTCTTGAAACTGAGGATGCATCGAGTGCAGACTTGAGAGAATCGAGCCGTTAGAAATCCCAGAAAACGCTGTGGGTGGCCGGTGTACGGAAGCCTGTAAGCTTTAAAGTCGCTCTCACAAATACTTAACGGCTCTTCAAGTTGAAAGTAAACATTTATCGTTTTGTTTTGGTTAATTTTAATAAAGTTATAAGACCCGGAGAAAGTCTGCATTTTTATTGGCATATTAAAATGAATCTGAACAGTAAAACATATAACGCTGTAAAATAAAACAATACAATTATATGAAAGTAATATCTATAATAGTATGAAATGTTTTAATAAGTTATGACATTTTGTAATATTTATTGTTCATTGGCCGTTTCTTATGCTGAGACTATGCGGTCAGTAAAGCAGGAATGCAGTACATCTCAGTTCTCATAAGTGTGCGTTCTGTGTTCTCGCGTCCTTCCGAGTTCGTTCTTCCAAGGAAGCCTGGCAAGACCGGTCTCCACGAGAACGCAAGTCCGTTCTTTGCGTTCTTGGAATTCTGAACGCTAGTTGGTGCTCCAGTATAATCGGTCCGCCGAAACTCATCCAGTGAGAAACGTTCCGTGGTGCAAAAATAAGTGCGATTAAAATGCGTTAAAAAAAATTAACGCGTTATTTTTGTGTAATTAATTAATCTAAATTAACGCGATAAAGTCCCGGCCCTAATATATATATATATATATATATATGTATATATATATATATGTATATATATATATATATATATATATATATATATATATATATATATGTATATGTATATATATATATATATATATATATATATATATATGTATATGTATATGTATATATATATATATATATATATATGTATATGTATATGTATATATATATATATATATATATATATATATATATATATATATGTATATGTATATATATATGTATATGTATATATATATATATATATACATACATACATACATACATACATACATACATACATACATACATACATACATACATACAAACCGTTCAAAAACAAAATAGTTTGTTTTATGAAAAGTTTATTTTATATATATATATTAATATATGGAAATATATATTTTTATAATATACATTTTGCAATGTAATCCTGTTGAATAAAAGTATTAATTTCTTTCAAAATAAAAGGCCTACTAACCCCAGATTTGTTATAAATACTAATAAATAAATACACAAAATTGCTAAAACTGTAGCCAAAATTACAATGAAAAAACTGAATGATAAAAACTGATTCAAAATATTAATATAATATAATATATTGTTTAAAAAAGCTAAATCTGATAGCTAAATCAAAAGTTTTTAATTGAAGATGCTGAGATTGATACGGTTTTGTTGTCGTGTTTCAGTTTGCTGCCTGGGTGGACGCAGTGGTGTTCGTCTTCAGCTTGGAGGATGAGATCAGCTTCCAGACAGTTTATAACTACTTCCTGCGTCTTTCCAGCTACAGGAACACGGCAGAGGTTCCCATGGTGCTGGTGGGGACGCAGGGTGAGTCATAACACCAGCACTGACTCTATTATTCTTCTACAGTAGAACACAGGATGCACCAAATTTGATGTGCTTGTTTTTATTAAATCCGCCATGAAAGTCTCTCACTTAGCCATAGTCTAAAGGTGACGAAATGGTACGTTCATCTTGCTTTAACAAAGCAGCAGGATATGAAGTCTCATCAGCAGAGAGCTGAAAGACTCCTTTCTTACACAATCGCCCAGTACTTGTATGTAAATTGCACTTTGATGAGACACATCATTAACAATTATGAGCATGTAGATGCTGTACTGTCATTATGTGTGCCGAAGAGCTAGTTTAAAGGAATAGTACACTCAAAAATGAATATGCTGTCTTATGCCATCATATGATTTCTAGATGCCATTAGCGCTGCCAACCCGAGAGTGATAGATGACGCCCGGGCTCGAAAACTGTCCAATGACCTGAAACGCTCCACATATTACGAAACCTGCTCCACCTATGGTCTTAACGTCGAGAGAGTCTTTCAAGATGGTGAGATCCCAGATGTGTTAACCAGTGTCTCTGAACACTACTTTTGTTTATCCTCAGGTGTAAGTTTACTAACATGGTTTGCATTTAATATTCTCTGTTCTTCATGATCTTCAGGGTTGACCTCTGTAAATGAAGTATATAGCTTGTCTTTTATATATAAATATGGATCAGTATTGGACTGAAGTACCTTGTTGCTCCTGATCATTTTTGGTAATATTTTATGTGAATCCTGTGTAAGTATTAATAATTCTGAAGGTATTTTTGTAAAGAGCTAGATGTTTTTAGAACAACAAATTTAACCCATCCAAGCCAGTAGAATTTTATCCATTTATTCAGAAGTGCAGCCATTTATTCAGAAATGCATTTTTTTTTCAAATATATATATGTGTGTATATATATATATATATATATATATATATATATATATATATATATATATATATATATATATATATATATATATATATATATATAAATTATTTATTAATATAACTTTTCTATGAATGACTTTCCATTATTATTATTGGTGGTGGTGTTTTTGTTGTTAATATTTACAACAATAATAATGATTTTATTATTAATAAACAAAATAATAAACAAAAATTAATTTACATTTACACTGTAAACATAATTTACAGTGAAAAAAATATTATTAGTTAGATACAGGCTAATAAGCTAAACTTTATTTTTGAATAAACATAATAAAATAACAACAATGATAATAATTATTATTATTATTACTATATTATTATTGTATTAACAACAAAACAGTAATAATAATAATTGTTGTTGTTATTATTTAGACACAAAAATGTTTTGATAAACAGACATTAATTTCCAATAACAATAATTATTATCATTAAAGCATTATTTATTAAAGCAGATGTAAAGCAATAATTACATATCAGTTAAAACATTCATTGTATGCTGCTTATCAGACACTTAAAAATAGTTGGCATCATCATAAGTGAAGTGAAGTGACATACTGCCAAGTATGGTGACCCATACTCGGAATTCGTGCTCTGCATTTAACCCATCCAACGTGCACACACACAGCAGTGAACACACACACACACACCGTGAACACACACCCGGAGCAGTGGGCAGCCATTTATGCTGCGGCGCCTGGGGAGCAGTTGGGGGTTTGGTGCCTTGCTCAAGGGCACCTCAGTCGTGGTATTGAGGGTGGAGAGAGCGCTGGACATTCACTCCCCCCACCTACAATCCCTGCCGGCCGGAGACTCGAACCCGCAACCTTTGGATTACGAGTCCGACTCTCTAACCATTAGGCCACGACTTCCCCATCAATAAGACAACAATAGTGATCAAGCTCTGTGGAGTTGCTCATGTATTAATCTTTAAAGGTATGACCATGGAGGCATTTATTATTATACTATTAGTTTACTGTATTATATTATGTGCATACAGTAGATTTTAAGGATGGCTGTGAGGCAATCTGAATGCATCTGATGTTTTGGATCCTGCTTTTATCTCCTCATCTAACAGAGAGCTGTGTTTTTCCAGTGTGTTTTTACATCGATAGTGGTTAGTGCATTTATTACGAATGATCCTGAGAAGCAGCTGGAATATCAGTGGCACTCTGAGTTCACTGATATCGCTCTCTTCCGCCCACTGTCGTCATGTGACATGAATGTATCGCCGCGTAAGCTACAGAAATCTGCCCACACATCTCTTTTGTGTCCCTCTAGCCGCCTGCTCGAGGTAGAGTGGTTTCACAGCACCTAGAAATACATATTACATAAGTATTTATCAAGCAGCCACGCAGTAATCTGGTATCGCTGCTCTATATATCCGTGTGAGACTTCCTCTCACGGTTGCAGGGGCTGCGATAATTCCAGCAGCTTTATTGCTCCGCAGTGTTGCAGTTTCCTCCGCACTCTCCAATATCATAGTTGTCAGGATGGATTTCTCTCGTCCCTGCCTTTATTGCTGGGGTGTTGACGGTTGCTGTTTTCTCCTGCGTGTAATTGCCTCCTCGGGCTGCATTTGAAATAATTAAAAGACAGAGATGCGCTTGTTGTCTGGAGACGGTGAGCTGTTCGACTTTGTGAAAACGCAGAAGGATCAACATCATTGCTTGTGTGCTGCTCGTTCTTTCTCTGTTACTTTGTTTTTGCAAAAAGTAAAAGTGAATAATGATGAGTCACTTGTTAAATGGCTGTAGGCACACTCTAAGTCTCCAGGGTTTCCAGTTTCATGCAGTAAATCTGCATAAAAACATTTCACAGCTGGGGAGGAAACCTTATGCGTGTCATTAGAACTGAAAAATTGTAACATACTGTACAAAAGTTATGAACATCTCCCTATCAAAATAATAAGCACTGAATGTCATATAAATGTATCGCCCTTTATGAATTATGTTTGCAAATAAATTACCTTGTAGTCTTTGTAGTTTATGCTCGTAGTCGCATTTACTGCAAATCATTGGCTTTGAGAGGCGTTATAGGTTATTAATAGCCAGCTGAATTATTAATTGTTCCCATAAGCATAGTTGGTCATATGCAGGACTAAAACAACAAAAACAGCTAGCTGTGCGAAACACGTTAAAATGCATTTTACAAAAATGTTTATTATACATAAACATTTTTGATAATATTTAAATTTAAAATATATATTTTAATGAATATTTTTTAACTCTATTTTATATTTAAAGTCAAACTAATATATACTGTTCATTAATTTTTATTCAGTGTACAAGAGGTGGACAAATACTTGCATACTTTACCCTATAACTCAAAAGTTTGATGAGATTTTTTTTCTCTTGATGCTTGATTAAAAATGTTTTCTATCTGAATATATTTTAAAATAAAATGTATTCATAAATTTATGCACTGATTTCATATTTATATTCATATAATATTTATGATGTGTGATTGCAGTTGCTCAGAAAGTGGTGGCGCTGAGGAAAAAACAGCAGCTTTCGATTGGTCCGTGTAAATCTCTGCCCAACTCTCCCAGCCACTCGTCAGTTCCGTCCGCGTCCATCCCATCTGTACACATCAATCAGGTGAGTCTGGGGCGTTTGTACTGATCTAGGATCAGCCTCAGTTAGCCTAAACCTGTCCTGAAGCAACTAGCATGCAAACTGAATCACAATTGACTAGTTGTTATTTAGAATGCACACATTTAAGTTCTGAAAATTTACCATGGTATATTTTCCAAAAAATATTTATAAAATAAAATTAAAGAAATATTTATTAAAGATTTACAACTGTAACAATAATTGTAGTAGCTATTTAATGCATTAAAAGGTTTACTATGGCTACTAACAAACACTCATAATTTGCAACAAAGGCATATGTGGTATCAGGACACAATTTTATGACATCTTGCTGCACACTTACATGTACTTTCCTATTATCATATTCATATGCATAGAACAAGTATGAGAATTAGGACGAAAGAACAGGCCTTTATGAACTATAATAAACTATATAAAATGTACTGCCTGTCAAAATCCAGAAAATCATGCTTATAATTTTATTTCAAAATTTGTTATTTTGTTATCATTCATTTTGATAATATCTATCTATCTGTCTATCTGTCTGTCTGTCATCTGTCTGTCTCTGTGTGACTATCTATCTATCTATCTATCTATCTATCTATCTATCTATCTAATCATATGTATGTCTGTCTCTGTCTATCTGTCTGTCTGTCTATCATCTGTCTCACTTTCTATCTATCTGTCTGTCTATCTATCTATCTGTCTGTCTATCTATCATCTGTCTGACTTTCTATCTATCTATCTATCTATCTATCTATCTATCTATCTATCTATCTATCTATCTATCTATCTATCTATCTATCATCTGTCTGACTTTCTATCTCTCTATCTCTCTATCTCTCTATCTATCTATCTATCTATCTATCTCTCTCTCTATCTCTCTATCTCTCTCTCTCTCTCTCTCTCTCTCTCTCTCTCTCTCTTCCCCCTCTGTGTTTCAGGCTGCTAATGGAGGAGGCGCGTTCAGTGATTACTCCTCCTCTGTTCCCTCCACCCCCAGCATAAGCCAGAGGGAAATGCGCATCGAGACGGTGGCCGCCTCCAACACTCCCACGCCCATCCGCAAGCAGTCCAAACGACGCTCCAACATCTTCACAGTAAGTATGAGGCAGCTAATGCAGAGCACCACGCACTCCCACTACTGAGAGTGCTGGACTTCCCCTGACTGCAGATCTCCCAGCAGCCCCTGCTGCTTTCAGATGGCCAGTGAGCTAGAGAAGAAGCTGTTTCTAGGTCTGCAGTGAGTGGAGCTGCTCTTAGGTCTCATCACCCCCTTCCCCTCAAACCCCCGGGGCAGTGGAGGGCAAAGCTAGAGAGCGTATTGCCATCTCTGACCACAAGAGGGAAGTACGGAACTAAGTGTAACCGAATCCCTCCTGCCTCTGCTACCACAGAAGCGCATGACCACATGCTTTTTATAGCTACATATTTTAGTAAATGCTGGGAGGCAAGCATTAAAATGATGAGAGATGTTTAGGACAAAGAAAGGCGCTTCGATTTACGCTATTTTTTCCGCCATTTTGATTTGCCTCGTCCTTTATATACACTGTAAATTAAAAAGCTTTACACCAAGGGAACTTAGCTTTTTATCTTTTCTGGATTTGAATACCTGCCCTCCCCGATACTGATGTTTTCCCTGTGCCCTTCCTAATTTCACTGTGTCAATCAGCAAAATTCCCTAGCAAGCCCCGCCCCCTTCTCTTCTTTAACAAACATTCACCTAGCGTGTCTTTCCGCTGGAGCCAGACAGAGAGGCAGAGCCACACACACTGTACTAGCAACACCACCATCTCCAATCTAACCAATCAAGATCCACCTTTGTCCATTCAGCCAATCACCCCCCCCCCCAAATAACCAGTCGATTTTGTCCCCATTCCCCCCAAAGTCTCCTCCAATCGGAAGGATCCCGCAAGGTGATTGGCTGCAACAGTGGCGGCTCTTGTGCTAGCGTCCCCTGTCCTTTTTTTCCCTCCCTCCCTGCTAGGTCGTGTCTAACCCCGTCCACGCAAGACACAACGTTCTGCCGGTGCGCGTAGCGGAGCCGAAGCACGCCACCTACCCCGTCTGGGTGCCCGAGTGGCAGAGCGAACGGGAGTTTCAACTCATGACCTTCTGAGGAGCCAGACTTATGATGTGGGCAGGAACAGGGGTGAGGGCGGGGAGGGAGAGTGGGAGGAGCCAAACCAAGAGGGAGGGGCCACACAACCTCTCTACGACGTTCAGAAGACGGCCGGGAGATCTGGATCGGTTACTAATTTCCTCTTTCGACGACATCTCTAACCAGTCATCTCATTGGCAATTGGATCATTATAGCCACTCCGAGCTAAATTTATAGAAATAGCATACGAAAAATGAGGAAAGCCTTTGTTTTGTGTTTGTGCTAGCTGATCACCAGAGTTTTCGGCAGCTTTTTTCAAAGTCATATACATCTAATTTATGTTAGATATTATTTAATTGTTCCAAGTCAAGAGTGGCCTTATAATCATAGTCTTTTGGGTCATAGTGAAAGAGTTAATTTGTTACCACTAGAAGAGTAAAGGATAGCATTTGGACAGTCACCTACAAAGAAAGAAAGAAAAAAATTATATGTGTATTCAAATATATAAATACCAGTGCCAATAAATTAGGGTAAGACTGAATTAAAAATGTCAGATTTTTTTTGTTTGCAATCAGTAACAACTAATTTTGTTCCACACAAAGTAAAAATTAAATATTTACATTTTAAAGAAAGCCATAATTAAATATTTTGTTAAAAATGTTATAAAAAATAATTAATTTTTAAAAAATGTGAAGACTAAAGCTCATGTAATTATTGAATAATATAAAAAGAACAGTTTGCCGATTTAGTAATATTTCCTGTCACCTCATAATTCATAACATTCTCTCATGAATATCATTTCATAAGTGTGTGTCTTTGCCACTAGATGTCAGCAGAGGACAGGAAACCAAGCACAGTGCTTCCATGATACCTAAAACGACCATTCAGATATCTTTATCATTGGTCTAATGTGGCGTCTGTTTATTTTCCATTCTGTGAGAGAACAGGAAGAGGGAAGGGGTTTATTTAATTTAATTTAATTTAATTTAATTTAATTTTAGTTTTATTTCACGACGCATCATCACTATTTTGCCCTGTAAAAAGCCAATAATCATACTACATCCGCCATCATCTCCAATGTAGATGTCTGCGCATTTTTGCGATCTATTGCTTTTATTTCCCCCCCTTTACAACCTTTCTGTCCACGCTCCCCGTGACCAAAGTGTTGAACTGTTTTTGTCGATATTTCCAGATTTGTTCTTCTGTTTCCAACCTTTCTTCAACTAAAAGGGCTTTCCAGCTTCTCCTCAATTAGACGAGCCCTTGGTGGTGGTGGTACGACCGCAATGCATTATGGGAGGGGGGTCCTCAGTGAGGAGGAGCAAACAAGCGCTGCTTTATTCCCCCTAATAGCCCGCATTGCATCGTGGGTATCACCATGGCTTTCTTGGACACTTGCCCCTTGGCAGCCATGGTTGAGTTTAAAGGACATTTGGTTGGACAGAAAAATACAGATTTCGAACTTGCGTTACATGAACACACTGAACTGAATCATAATCAGTCATTTTATTGCTAAATGTTCTCCAACCCGGACAATAGCCATCAACAATGCCCAAAATTGCTTCGTAACTCAAACGGACAGAACTTTTGCGGTAATTCCGAACACTTTGCCAAGATATTCTGTTTTTTTTTCCTATTTGTTTTCCTATTTATTGTCTTTCCTTTGAGTTCTGTGTCTGATGGGTTAGTTTAGCTAGTCAAACTTCACACCGAACGCCACGAACCGCACCCCGCGTCTCCGTTTCATCTTTATTAACAAGACCGTGGCTTTGTGAACCACGTCACACTGGAATGTGATGCTAGTCGAGCTCCCAATGCTGTACGGTCGGCATAAAAAGATGTGAATCTGGATGACATAGCTTTCTTGTTCGATATGCTGACCACCATTCAACTGTGAAACTAACATGATGTCACATGACGCCCTGAGACGTCACATTGCGTTGTGATGCGTTTATAAAGCCGCTCGTTTAGTTGATACAGGTGCCGCGGCGGCGCGTGGACGCGGATTCCTCGCTTGGTGTGAAGTCTGAACGATATGAAGGCCTTCATAGACATAGAGAAGCGTGACGGAAATGCACCGACTTGTATGAATGTAGTATCTATTTGTGACCCAGAGCCGTTCTTTTGTTTGATTTTGTTTTTTTTTGCTTATTCATTTTTTTTATTTCATGAAGATGTGCTAAGATGAACTGTTCCATGCGTTGCACACTGTTTCGTTTTTTTATATCATTCAATAATGGACAAATATAGACTGCCGTATATCTTGTATTGAATTTGATTTCCAATGGTATTCTATAGAAAGTATATTCTATACATATATGAGATATATGAAACAGCGCCTCTTTAGTCAAACTCTCTCTTGTGGGAACTGCAATGTGTGGCTCTGCCTGTTGACTATTTCCACGTAAACCTGTGACTTGATTTGTATGGTGTCTGTATATATCCAAACGAAAAAATAAACTGTTGAAAAATACACATTAGCCTAGTTTATTTGAGTCGATCATGAAACTTTATCTCTCTCCATTTGCGAATGAGCGCCATAATGTTGTCTGTCGGGTATGAGTGAGCATTCATGTTGCATTGTGGGTCATTTTGTATGAGAGGAGTCATTGTTTAACATTTATTCTTTCCCTAATGCCATTTCCAGCCACTGAAAAGCGAAGGACGTCTTGAAATCCAGAAGTGAAATGATGTATAAACTATCTTTTCTTTCTCTTGCTTTTGCTTTGTTTTGAAATGTTTGTGAATCTAACCCTAATTCTGAATCTTTTTTTATTATTATTCTCGTCTGACCTGTTTATCAGATGTTTTAACAGGTGGAGGCTGTCAGAAAAAGATGCACCGTATTAACTCCCTCTTTTTTTCCTCCTCTGCTAACCTTTTTTGTATATAAAGCTGCATTTATTGTTCTTGTATGGTTTGAATCTGACGCTTCTGTGGTTGGTAAAGCCACAGGGAGGCACAAAAGAGCTCTTGGGGGGTTTAGTTCTGACTTCCTGTGTTTCGTTATGGTCGAACTTGATATTTTCCGTTGTCGTTTTGTTCTGTGTGTCTGTCCTGGTCTGTGTAAATATGTATCTATATATACTGCACGTTCAATGTGCTGCTGTATGTTTGCACCGTTCTGCTTGCGCGTTTATTTGAGCCTCTTTCTTGCGATTTTATGTTGTCCCCCACCACAGACACACCAACACTCACTTCACTTTACACACAAATACACACACTAGAGTTAAGGCACAACTCACACACACACACACACCCTCCCCAACTCCATGTGTGTTCCCAGTTTGTTCTTTGCACTGACATCTTGTCTTGTTTCTTTGCAGTCACGGAAAGCCAGTGATCAGACAAAGAGCATTGAGAGTAAAACTGACAGTATAGGGAGTGGAAGGGCCATACCCATCAAACAGGTACGTCACCGCATTCGTACACTCATTATATGAGGTAAGTACACTGTTATAGGGTAGAACTGTAGACCGGTTATGAGGACTAGTCAAATGTCAATATCCTAAGGGTTTTTGTATATGTGAAATCTGTGTGTGTCAGCACTAAAAGTGCATGCAAACTTTTTAAAGACTTAGAAATTATGAACTTGATTGTTTTAGGCTTTCTCAGTCAGTTTCTTTGTGCGACCAACAGATGTCAGTGTAACACAGTTTAACTTTGTTTGCATTTTCTATCTAACCTGTAGTCATAATGGTGGTAGTTGGTAAGCAGATTGCTGAATTATGTATATTATTAAAATTTTATTATATATTGTAATTATTTATGTGATATGCAATAATTTGGTAACCAACAAAATACTCTTTGCTTTTTTGTGAATCAGTTTCAACATTGTATGAAATTGGTACTCCGTCGTAGGCCTACTCTTCTCATGATGTGTTTGAATGTCCATGAACTTACATTTTAGGAAATATCATCTTTGAATCCTTAAGTTTCTTATTTAGAGTTTATTTTGGTTTTATATATCATTTTTATATTTTATATTTTGTATATTATATGTATACACAAACACAATATACATGTGTGTGTGTGTGTGTGTATATATGTGAGTATCCATGATTTTTTTCAAATAATTGAATATAATTTATGAAACTGTGTCCTTTAAAATTCCCGGTACTTTATTTTTTACTTCTTTTTTCTGTTTGATTTCATTGACTGATTTAGAACCATTTTATTTTTTAACATTTTTTTTTAATAATCTACAGAAACATTTGGCAACCTTTAACATTTATGAGATAAATTCTTTACATTCAACATTAGTCAGTTTTTGTTATTGTATGGGTTTGAACAGAAATTGAATTCTGTTTAGCGAAATACTCCGACGTCAGAAAGAGCTAATGTGGTTTTGAAAGGATTCGTCTTGGTAATTAGCGGTAGTTCTTGACGGAGTAGCTGTCAAATATTTATTTTTCTTTAGTAGAGTTGTTCATTCATTTGTTCTTTTTTGAGCCTCTGATTCAGTTTTCAAATTAACCCTAGCCTTAACCTTTAACCCCTGCCAGAGATTAGCATTGTCACATTGAACAGACATCATCCCTGTGACAAGTGTCACATGCAACCTCTGACTTTAAGCAAATCTGTTTGCACACAGTAGTTTACATACGTTTAAAAAACAGTTTAGAAATAGTTTACAAATAAAGTAATTTTAAAGTAGTTTCCGAGTATATTTATAAATAATTTCCATGTAGTAGTTTGTAGTTTACAAACAGTAGTTTACAAAGGTAGTTTAGAAATTATTTACAAATAGCAGTTTGGAAGTCGTTTATAAAAGTAATTTATAAATAGTTTCCATAGCGAAGTTTAGAAGCAGTTTCCATATAGTATATTCAAATAAAGTAGTTTACAAAGGCAGTTTAGAAATAGTTTCCAAATAACAGGTTATAAATAAGATAGTTTAGAAATAGTTTATATCACTAATTTTGAAGTAGTTTTCATAGTTTCCAAATAAAATTTAGAAATAGCTTCCAAATAGTTTTCAAATTATAATTTTTCAAGGTAGTTTATACTCGTTTACAAAACTAGTTTAGAAATAGTTTATAAATACTTATTTCATAGTAGTATAGAAATAGTTTACAAATAAAATAGTAATAGAGTTTGCTGAAGTCTTTTAGAAATTCTTGCCAAGCAGTACTTCAGAGATAGTTTCCAAAGAAGGTAATATATAGAACCAAATAATAATATATAAATAAACTAGTTTGAAAGTTGTTTACAAAGTAGTTTAGAAACAGTTTACAAAAACAGTTTGTTGTTAAGTGAAATTTGTAATTCAATACAATTCTGTTGTGTTCTGAGAAAAAATATAAATATTTATTATAAATTGAAGATCTGAAAAGTAAATGAATCTCAATTTAAATTAATTTATTTTCTTTTAACTGAAACGTGCATGAGCAATCAGGCGTATATGGATCATAGCATTAAGATGATGGGGGTGACGCGTCCCTCTTACAGTTAACATATCACACGTCTATATCCTCTGTCAACCTCCTTTACTTTACCTCCATTGTACATCAATTACACTCCAGCTTTAAAGATTATCCCTTTAAGAGCCGTCATTGTAATCTGTTTGTCTGTAGTGGAGAGTCACAGAGAGAGTAAAGGAGAGGGGGGACGCCGGCCATGCTGGGATACCTTTGAATGGAGCTGATTGCCCGGCCAGTCAAATGCACAGTCAGGAAGATCAAAGTGCCATGGGAGTATAATTACCTCCCACTGGGCAAATTACACACTGTAGACCCCCTCCCCCCACACACCCCTCCCAATCAGTAAAAATGGTAAATAAGGACAACAATAGCAGTGATAGCTCAGGGGTGACACAGGGAGACGGTCAACACAAGGCTATTGTGTTTAATCCCAGTAAGTTCCTCTTTCTTTCCCCCTCCGCTGACCACAGAACGGAGGCCATCCTGAAGATAGACGTGTCTGTTTGAGCTGCAGGAACACTGTGTGTCTGTAGGTTTAGGAGATAGAGGACAGACAGGTGCATAGGCATTAAATAAGGCAGTTGTGGATTTATGTTGGCTAAATGGCATGTAGGTCTTGGTAAAAAGGAGTCTAATGTAATGTAAACTACCATTTGCATTACTTTTGAAGACATATTCTCATGACATTTGTTACATTCTTCCTCTATTTTACTTTCTTTTTATTTAATTTTTACTTTTAGAGTTAAGTGCATTAACATAATGCCCTATTGCTTTTAATATAATTGTATTTTATTTTATTTAGTAATAATTCCCACTAAAGTGTTTCTCGTTGAAATTTCTTATACCATTTTCTATTATTTTATACTCAATTTTCTGTAATGCAATTTATTTACATAATTTTTTATGATTTTATACTTACTGTAATGCTATTTATTTACATCAAGATTATTTTTTTTTACACTCACAATTTACCTCATATTTTGTATTATTTTATACTGATTTTACTGTAATGCAATTTATTTACATAAATCTTATTATTTAAAATGAACTGTAATTCCATTTATTTGTTTAAATAATATTTACATTTTTTATACTGGTTTTACTGTAATGCCATTTCTTTATTTAAATCTAGTTTTCTATTTTTTATACAGATTTTACTGTAATGCAATTTATTTACCTTTTTTATTATTTGATACCCAAACTTAACTGTGATGCAATTTATTTATTTATCTCAAAGCAACACTACCATGATTTCTAATTATTTTAAAGTATAAATTTATTAAACAATAAATATATTTTCTATTTATTTATGTCAATGTTTCTATTATTTTATGCTCAAAATTTATCCTAATGCAATTGATCTACTTATCTTAAGACAATACAACAAACACTACCATGATTTCTAATTATTTTAAAGTATACATTTATTAAACCATAAATATGACTTTTTTTCAATTTTAAAAAATGTAAACTGAAATTTAAAAAAATTGCTTTAAAGTAATAATCTCTTACAAAAAAAGTACTGTGAAGCTGCAGTACACTGATAGTACACAGTAAACACTTTATTTAGATTTGTGATATTTAGGTTTATGATACTTTAATGCAGACTTCAAATAATAGATTCAAATATCATTAACAAGTCAGATAAATCATGGTATTTCATGTTAACCTGGTACTTTTTGTAAGGAATATGCTGAATGTGTTTTAATAATTTCAGAAGTAATGTATAATAGCTGAATTATTAAAGTACATCGAGGTCATTTGTCAAGTTCCACAAATCCACCCTGTACAAATTACTTTACATTTTTTTATTGCTGCTAGACGTTCATATTTGTCTGCTTTAGCATTGATTTGTTTCAGCACTGTGGGGTGTAATTTCACCGATCATGTTTATGCATCCATGACTGTTCGAAACAGACGTGACTTCTGTGACGGTCATGTACAAACACAGAGGCCATTGCCAGAAGAAGTCACCCAGCTGTCCTTTTCATTTATTTAAATGGCAAACCAATAGCACTTCTGTAGGAACACAGGCGTTATTGAACAAATAATGAATGGCCAGTTTAGCCTACAGATGGCTGCTGCTTCACAAATAACACTTCTAGTATAATGTTCATGATATATTGTGAACAGCAAATATAGGCGAGAATACCAGTTTGACCAAAGCACTCAACCACAACTTTCTTTACAGTGTTTTTACAGGATTATTCAATCAGTCAGAGCTGGAGAAATTAATATATAAATGGGAAGATGGCTGTGTTTTCTTACTTTATTTTTTATGTATCACTTACTGAATTTTAATTTATTTTGTTTTGTAGATTACTGTTTGCGCTGCAATAAAGTCATATAAAATAATATATACCAGGTCAAATTTTATGTATTTTATTTTGCTTTACATTATTTTATTTTATTTTCTGTGCATTTGGCAGAGTACTGTTTGAGCTGTTTTTCTTTGCTACTTTATTTTATGTTAGGCTTTTTCCAAACAGTTGTTTGAGATATTTGAATTTGCTTTTTTTCTATTTAATTAAAATTTCACTTTTTTTTTTATATTATTTTACATATTTTATTTCTCATTTTATTAACTTTATTTGTAAGCATTTGGCAGATTACTGTTTCAGCTTTTTTATTGTTTTTTAAATCTTATTTACAGTTTGAGCTGCATAAATGTAATATACTGTAACACTATATATAACAAGTCCATTTTTACATATTCTATTTCATTCTATTTTATATATTATATTTGTATGCTCAAGTTGGTTTTTAACACTTTTTCTATTTATTTTATTTTATTTACTGCTTGAGCTTACATGAATGTAATATAAAATTATATTTCTAGTTCTGTGCATATTTTCTTTTTAGCATTTGATTGATGCATTTATTAGTTACAAAGTAATGTTTAAAGTCCTTTTGAGAGACACTAAGTGTCAACAGGTTTTCAGTAGTATTTCTAGGGTGGTTGAGTAGATAGAGTTGTATTGAGGAGAGAGTATATCCATGGAGGGTTCAGATCAAGGCGAGGAGAGGATTAGGACTTGATTGTCGGGTAAACACCATGATACCCAGTTGACCCCGGGTCAGCACCTGATGTTTAGCAAGTAGTGTATTCTTCACGTGGATTAGTCCCCTTCGGGGTCGGGGCTGGCCGGTTAACACATCAGAGCCCTCCTACTCTCTCACTCCCAACAGGAAGTGGTAAAGAGCACAGGAATCTTCCCTAATCCCCTAATTAAGCCAAAACAGGCCACCCAAACCCCCTTTTGCTCCCTGCCGCCCCAACTCTGTGCACTTCCAGTCCTGGCCGGGGAGTGTTTGTCCTGGCTGGACTTTAGGGGATAAGTGCTCAGTGAGTGTTTTTTTTAAAGAACAGCGGGAGATTGATGGTGAGGCCTTGAGCAGGGGACGGGACGGAGGCTAGAAGCTTTTGAAGAGCTTGGGATCACAGCCTCTAATCCTCGTGCTCGCAGAGGTCTGAGAGAGTTCGCCGGCGCAACGGGCGAAAGAATACACACTGAGTCAGTGCACAAATTGGATTTAGCCTCTGCTCTCCCCCCACAGCACTGATGTGAGGCCCTCACAGACTTTCATGAGCACAGACTCGGAGCCGGGGCCCAATTCAACATTACTCATCAATGGAAAAGTTGTTCTGGACTGGAATTTTTTCTTTAACTAATTTACTGCTAATGTCAGAGATCAGAGGGTGGGATAATATTGTCACAAAGTTTTATATACTTTATTTTCCCCACTTATCTGAAATGAAATTATTTAATGCTTGAATTGATTGCTCTGAATTTTCTAACAACATATAATATATAATAAGTATATAAAATATATGGGTTATAAAAAATATAATATCTTTTCAATTATGTAAATTATTTAGAATGTTAATAACTTGACCGTTCTATCAATGGCAGCTCATTATAGCATAAAGATACTAAATGTGTATATATATATATATATATATATACACATACATGCATACATACAGTTGAAGTCAAAAGTTTACACACACCTTGCAGAATCTGCAAAATTAAGAGGGAAAATACAAAATGCATGCTATTGTTTATTTAGTATTGACCTGAATGAGATATTTAAAAGATGTTGACATATAGTCCACAAGAGAAAACAGTTGAATTTCTAAAAATGACCCCGTTCAAAAGTTTACATGCGCTTGATTCTTAATGCTGTGTTGTTACCTGAATGATCCACAGCTGTGATTTTTTTTTTTTTTGTTTGTTTTTTTTTGTTTAGTGATAGTTGTTCATGAGTCCCTTGTTTGTCCTGTACAGTAAAATGCATGGTTTTTCCTTCTGGAGCATCAGTGAGTGTTTTAACTTTCTGTAATAGTTGCATATGAGTCCCTCAGTCATCCTCTGTGTGAAAAGATGGATCTCAAAATCTTACAGTCATTACTGGAAAGAGTTCAAATACACAAAAATACTGGAAAACCAAAGAATTTGTGGGACCTGGAGGATTTTTCTGAAGAACAGCAAACAGTTTTACTGTACAGGACAAACAAGGGACTCATGAACAACTATCACTAAACAAAACAAACAAAAAAAAAATCACAGCTGTGGATCATTCAGCTAACAACACCGTATTAAGAATCAAGGGCATGTAAACTTTTGAACGGGGTCATTTTTAGAAATTCAACTATTTTCTCTTGTGGACTATATGTAAACATCTTTTATGAGAAATATCTTATTCAGGTTAGTACTAATAAACAATAACATGCATTTTGTATGATCCCTCTTGGTAAAATAATCAACATTTTGCAGATTCTGCAAGGTGTATGTAAACTTTTGACTTCAACTGCATATATATATATATATATATATATATATATATATATATATATATATATATATATATATATACATATACATATATATGCACACACACATGTATTTTTATATTATATGTTTTCAAAACTAGGAATGAAAAGTGGAGAGGTTGCATGGGGAAAAAATAAATATATATAATCATTTTAATAACACATTTTATATAAGGAAATAATATTTTTCGGCAGCTTATATGCAAAACTAAAAATATGCAAAACTAGGAGTGACTAAAGTGTGAGGTTTTTTGGCAGGTTATTTGAAAATGTAATGTTTTTCTGGCTGCTATGCAGGTATTATTTTTGTTGTATGATTTCAATTTGTCATTTTGGATGATTCGTTTACTAAATCAATAAATGTAAAGCACTGTTCACACCATGACAAGATCACTGAAGAAAATTAGTGGCAAAAATTTGCATGAACAAACGTGAGCGAAACATACTAAAACAAAGCATTAGTTTGACGGCAAATGTTCGATTTGATGAGTTCTGTAGGGATGCATTGTTTTTGTTTTAACAGTGTGGAAATTGACTGCGAAAATCTACACTGTGTAAATAGGCCTTAAATGTATGCAAATGAGTGTGTGTGACTCGGGTGTGAATGAGTACATGAAGCTTCACAGTGCTGCATGGGAAACTTCTGCTTTACTTTATGACTGTGTCTCGACGTCTGATCCTTCTTGATACCAATCCTGAAAATGAGTTATTAAAATGACCGAGCTGGTTATTATTCAGAGTGTTGTGTCTGATTTGAAATCTCCTCATAACTGATTGTTTTTGTCTTGAACAGGGGATTTTATTAAAAAGAAGTGGGAAGTCTCTTAATAAGGAGTGGAAGAAGAAATACGTCACGCTGTGTGACAATGGCCTTCTCACGTACCACCCCAGTTTACATGTGAGTATGCCGTCTCCTCTGCTGTCAGAAATCAGATGTCTGATTCATTTTGCTGAATTGGTTCATTTTGATGATTCAGTTCAGATTCTGTAAACTGGTTCAAATAAATGATTCACTGATTTGTGTTCAGTATAAATTCATGCGTTCCGCATCACACGTTTACCGATTGACCAACTTTTTCACAAAATACTAGTAAATTTCACAAATAATTGTTAAAACTGAACTAAATCTAAAACTGATGTTAAAATAAATTAAACTTAAATATATTTAAAAACTAATTAAAAGCACACCCAAATGAAATATAAAAAGAAATACTAAAATTGAAAATATTAAAGATATTTTTAAAAATATATATTATAGTATATAAAATTAAATTAAATAAAAACACTGCCATGTACTAAACTATCAGTTTATAAAGATTTTTGCTGTTAATTCATATCTTTTATCAAATCGGCCCTCTATAGATTTAACTTTGTAACCAGTCAACATAATTTTAACACTGTGGTAAAACCTCGTCATCATTTAAGCAAAATGATTCTTAAAGCACCATCATTTAAGAATTGGCAGATAATACATTGAATGAAACTTTAATTTTTAAAACACAAAGACTGAAACAGTATTTTTCTTGTAAAATGTAATCCAATAGTCTTTACAACTTCAAAGATATTTTTTGCTGTCTACTGTTCAAAATATTACAAAAATATGTCTCAAGTTCACAATTTAAATCCAGAAAATATTAGAATATACTTAAATACTTGCATATTAGAATAGAATTGAATATTAGAAAATATTTAAATACCCAAAACCTTAATTATTAGAGTTGGTAACTAAATCATTGTGGAACCAAATGACAGTTTATATGACATTTTTTTGGATCAGGTAGACTAAAAAAAAAAAAAAAATTTAATTAATGTAGAACTTTTTACCAAAAAAATACTATTTCAGTTTTTCAAAATTTAACTCTTAATTCAATGTTTAACCAAAATTCTTAATCTAATTAATTAAGAATTATTATAGTTCATTAATAATATTTTATGGATTCCAGATGATAAAAATGCCTACTTTTTAGCTTTTCATTTTATATACTGCACAGATTGTTGATAGATGAAGATGGTGATTTTTATTTTTTCTCTCTCTGTTTCTTATGGGGTAAGGCCTATTGTTTGTTTTGGATTTTGTAAAAACCATGAAAATAATATATATAAAAAAGAACATCCTAAGGTTCTCTGTTAGTTAGCCAGGAAAGTTTACTTCATGCCTTTAGGTTTGGAGAATGTTCCTCTAATGCTCTCCTAATGTTCTTTTAACATCTGATTTGCTTTGCTGTCAAGTTATCAACAAACACTTTGATTCGTTTGAACTCTTTTGCATAAGCAAGTTATTCACAAATCAGACCTCACATTCCAGTTAAAAACACCATGAAATCGATTATGACGTTGACGTGGCAGAACGTTTGGGTGGGACATATATCGAAGGGATAGTCTAGCATGTTTTAATGAAATTTAATTTGAATGCCTCCCAGTCGAATTATAGTTCAGATTCAGTCTAGAGCGACTCTTTGCTATTTCTGAGGTATTTTCTAGGTTTCCAGTAACACAGAGGAGAGCCGGACAGGTCAGCTGCTCTCCGGTTGCTACAGCATCGCGCGTTTCTTACGGCACTCGCCGTGGGAAATCCACAGTCAACATTCATCTCTGTCAGAACCCCTGCGTGTACTTAATACCTCCGAAAATCCCCTCTCTCTGCTTCTCCGGCTTTCTCACAAGTCCCTTCTCCACCGCTCCCTCATTTGCATACATCGCTTATCTTTGTTCTCGCGTTTCTCCGACGCTTTTAACACAGGTTAGTAATTAATTAGGGCCTCCTAAGTAAGATCCACTGGAGAAGCGGCGTACCTTGACCGTGCGAGATATGTTGCACGAGACCCGTTTAGTGGCCTCCACGGACTATGACCGAAATTAATATCTTGGCCAAACTCACGTCTCTCACATCAACCGCGTGTTTATTAGCGATATAATGCGCATCTCATGCCAGCGATGTGTGTAATAGGCGCGCGATGCCACGGGCGTCATAATCGTTAGAGGCGTTTGGGTTTGGACACCTGTGGACCACTCGTTTAGCTCAACGAGAAAGACGGGGGGAGAGAGAGACGGAAAAGACGGTTTAATTTTGCGCCGCAGCCAGCCGAGCTATCCCACAATCCCCTTCTGTTAATTCTGTCTGCTACATCAATTAAATTGTTTGTAGAAACTAATTGAATATGGCTTAATCACACATCTTAATAGCTTTCTGCGCCTCAAACTGGCTGTTAATTCCAGCAATAAAATGGAATGAGAGCGCTCACTGGGTAATTAGTACTGAGGCTTTTGAAGAAATTAGTGCTTTATGGGGCGCAATAAAAGTGAAGAGGAGTTGGCGGGAGACTTCCGAGGCCGAAATCTCTGCTCGCCTCTTTTGTGCTGAGCAGGGTGATTTGCACCTTGGCTTAACCCATTTGCGCGTCACAAACTCCCATGAAAATGGAATAGCCCGATTTAAATGGGAATGAGTCTGCTCGCGGTCATTAATGCTAATTTTGCTAATCTGCAGCAGCATGGAAACAGGTGAAATACTAGATTGCGTGGGCCTGGTGCTGCTTTGATTGTCCAAAGCTGCTGTGTTTGGTTTACAAGACCTGTAGAAAGTTTCTTAGGTTATGGATGCCCTGCATCTGTGCATTGTTTGTTCGTGTAGACTTTAGTCAAAGTTGGTGACATGTTTAATTTGAGGCAAATGAAAATGAGGCAGTGAATGATAAAAGTGCGGAGAGTTATACACTGGAATAGTTGATTTAGAAACAATTTTCTCTTAGAAATTGCTAGTAGATTTCACAAATAATTACACAAATGTGGCAGGTAGAAGGTATTTTAGAAAATAGCCAAATAGAATATTCTTGTTAAACATAATCGAATAATCTTCAGAAAAATATTTTTTAAAGTCTACCGTTAAATGTAGGTTCATTTTCAAAATATTGAAAATATGTCTTCATTTAAAAACAAAAGCTAGAAATATTAGAACATACTTAAAATCTGGAACTTAAATTATTGCGTTTTAGAATAGACTTAAGTACTAGAACCTACTTAAATACCAAAACCTTAATTACTTAATTAGAGTTGGTAACTAAACAATACTGGACCAAATAATTGTTGGTTCAGGTACACTGTAAAATAATAATTTAATTGAGTACTTTTTACAAAATATTTCTTTTTTTTCTAAGTGTAATGCTTAATTATGCATTACTTGCCATTTCTTTGTGAAATTTACTAACTTACTAATTTACTTTCTGATTGATTGTTTTTACACCAGTTGTTTTTGCATTCATCCAAAAATGAGGTTGAAATAGTGCACTAAAATAGTCTTGTTTCTACTCATTAAGAAAACTATCATGATGTTGAATTGAATTGGAACTTGAAATGTTTATTTTTGAAACTTATTGAATGGATTCTGCCTTTTACAGCCTCATTCTTGTACAAAGTGTGTCAAACGTGTTTACATTTTCCATTTTTCCCGGCCTAGATCTAAAACTGCACAATGTTGTATTTCATTTTTCAGGACTACATGCAGAACGTCCACGGTAAAGAGATCGATTTGCTGCGGACGACGGTGAAGGTGCCCGGGAAGAGGCCACCCAGAGCGGTGGCGACGGTCGCCCCTACAGCCAGCCCAAAAACCAACGGACTGACCAAAGACCGCAGCACTTTACAACTCGGCATCGGGGCCACAAGTGAGTATGATCCCCATCAGTGGTGTTATGCCTTAAAATGTATGAATTTTTTTTCATTCTTTGAAGATATTCTGTGTACAGATTGTAGCAGCATTAAATTTGACATGAAATGGTGTTCAAAACGTGACATTTGCAAGAATACTCAACAAAAAAATGCAGCAGAAGTGTTTCAATAAGAGTCAGCTGGAGGAGTTAGTGATGTCAGCCACATTATTATTATTACTTATTAAGCCACAAATCAGGTTGTTTTTATTTAAACTAAAATTTCTGACTTTATTTAAAGCCTTTATGCATAATGCATTATAAAAATATTTTGAATGCATTAATGATGCCTTGTAATGCACATTATAATGCATTGAACAATCTCATGAATAATTGTAACCGCAATTAATACATTATAACACTTATCAGTTCATTGTTACACTATAATTATTTAAAATTCGGTTATAATTATTTACAACAAACTATCATGTATTACAA